>NC_133426.1:106154750-106810500 GCF_049350105.2 Macaca mulatta | reverse complement strand
TAGAAGTGCAATATCATCCAATTGAATTTAGTAATATTTAGCACCTATTCTGTGCTACGTATTATGTGTCCCTGATGAATGTATAATCTGTTTGGGGAGACAAAAAATCTGCACATGAAACAATTCATGTACAAAACAGGATGGTCGAATGTTAAAGTTGAATTTCAGATGATGAATATTATAGTATGTCATGGCTGGAAGGTGGTAAAGGAAAAAATAAGATGTTAATTATAATATCCCACTCCATCCAGACATTTAATCACTTTGGAAGTATGGTTAATGGCACTGACAGAGATGGCTTACCATTTAGCAAATACTTATACTCCTCCATTTCCATAGTGTGGAGTTGTCACCTAAAGATAGCTGTCCAGCCAATGGTGACATCTCCCTATAGTAACCTTTGCATTCTGTTGTGACCATGTGACTAGTTTTCACTAATAAAATGTGGGCAGAAATGATGCATGTCACCTTGGCAATAATTTATCTTGATAAATCTGGTGTGCTTTCGCTACTTAATTCCTCTGTCTGCCAGCTGGATGCAAAGGATTTCAAGGCCTTAAAAAGGAAACTAGGTTCCTGAATCACCATGTGGGAGAAAGCTACATGCTGACCAGGAAAAAACTGCATTTGACTATTAACATTAATGAGAAATTAACTTCTATTTTGTTAAGCCATTGGAACTTTCAGAGTTTCTTGGTTATAGCTATTAATATTACCCTAAATAATATAGGCACTAAATTTTACAGGAGTCCTCACAAACAAGCCATCTCACTGTTGTCTGGGATTTCATTGCTTAGTGATTCGTATGCTCCATTATTCAATATAATTAGGAAATGCATTAGTTTTCCCTCTGTGTTACTGAATAATAAGTGAATCTAAAATAAAAGAAGAAAATACTGATTTTCCACTTAACCCTTCAATATCTTTACTTATTTTAAAGTAATTTTAAGCTGGCTTAATTCAACAGTTGATCTCCTTTACACAGGCTTGCAAGATGAAAATGACACAGAGTAGAGAATACCCCAAGAATCTGAAGTCTCAGTATGTTCTGACTAATTTGGAAGAGTAGTCCTTTTTACTTGAACAAACTTATTTATCATGTGTGATAAATTGTGTATTAAATTCAGAATGTATTCCCTCCCACCCAGCTTTGAACTTCAAAAGTTTTAAAATCTCTCTTTTGCTGTTAGATATATTGACTGCCAATTACATTAGATTTTCCTTAATCATGAGATTTTAGCTAAAGACTAAAGCATGGGCTAAGGAGTTTTACCTTATTTTCTTAGCAATGCAATAGCATTAAAAATTTCAAATAGTAGAATTTCATGTTGGGGACGCTGCTTTTGGCAAATTGATCTGGGAGTGTTGTTATGTCATGTTGTAATTAGTAGGAAAATTATAGAAGATTATTGCAACAGTCCAGGCAAGAGATAATAAAATTTACTAAGGTACATATAAGCAGATTTGAATAGAGAGAATTTTCATATTCTTGATATGAACAACTTAAATAAAATTCTTTCAAAATTAATATTTAAATTTAACATAAACCCAGTAAAAATTTCAATGGGATTTTCTTTTTATTTATTTCTTAGAAAAATGATTCTAAAATTTTTCAGAAAGGCCAAAAAGTTAAAAAAAAAAAAACTTGCAAGGATAGATGGGCATTTTGGAGTAAGAGCAACAAGAGGAGACTTATTCTAACAAATATTAAATTATGTAGTTATAAAAATTAAAAGTGTGATTCTAGTGCTTGATTAGGCAGCCAGGTCATTGTGAGGAAGTCACTGGAGTGCTAGTAATTGGCCCAAATGCATGTTAGTTTATAATAAGGGGATACTTTAAAAAAAATATCAAAATGAAGGAATATTTTCAGAGCAAATTGCTATTTGGAAAAACTAAAATCAAATTAGCTCTTCTGTAGGTGAAGTTGAGTGGTGGTTTTCTAGATGTATCCTCTGGACAAGAGTGTCCATATCAGGTGGGAAATTTTAGCAATGAAAATTTTCAGGCACCACTCCAGAACCCACTGAATCAGATACTTTGGGTGGTGAGACCCTGCAATTTGTGTTTTAATAAACTTTCCAAGTGATTCTGCTGCATGCTAAAGTTTGAGAACCACTAGGCTATATTATGCTGCAGTAACAAATCACCCATGAAATTTCAGTGGCTTATCAAAACCAAAACTCATCTCACAGTTAAACTACATGTCCATTGATGATTGGCAGTGGGATCTCTGCTTCACATAATCACTCAGGGATCCATGATGACAGAAGTAGCAATATCTTATATTTGCACTCTCTGGAGCATGTGGCCTCTTTAGACATTACAAGAAAGGAAAAGATAGCTGTGGTATCATAAGTTATTTTTTTTATCCTTTCCCACATCCTACCATAACTAGTTTTATAATCTTTCCTAACAATAAGCTGTTTGGGAAATGAAGGAGAGTAGTTGAAATGTTTGATGATTGATCACTATTATCTCTGCCTCAGATCTCTATATAACATCTTATCCAAATATCACAGATGGACAAAATATTTAAATGCAAACAATGAAATCGTACTATAGGATAATGAGGTCAATGTTTATAAAATACTTTTCATGGGTGGAGCCTTTCTAAGCATGTTTTAAAAAAAGAAAAGCAGAAATCAGAAAGGCTTCGAATGGTTTTTCCCATGACAGATACTTTACAAACATTGACCTATATTTTTTGATCCTTCAGGTTTTAGCTTAAATGTCACCTCCCTCAGAGAGACCTTTCCTGACAACCCCGTCTATATTAGGTAACCTGTCATTCCTCATTACAGCATGCTATTTATATCTCTTATGGCACCCATTGCAACCTGTAATTATTTGTTGCTGCCCAATTTTTCCAGTAGAAGGTGAGTTTGGTGAGAATACATTTTCTTGTTTACAGGTGTATAATTAGCAGTTAGCACAGTGTCTGGTGCATAATAGGAGTTTAATAAAAATTTGAGAGGTAGAATGGAAGGAAGGAAGGAAAGAAAGAAGGAAGAAAGGAAAGGGAGGGAGGGAGGAGGAAAAGAAGGAAGAAAAAAGGAAGAAAGGAAGGAAAGAGAGAGGGAGTAAAGAAGAGGGAGGTAGAGATGGAGGAAAATTTATATAGAAAACGTCAGGAAGGATTTATACCAAAATGTTGACAATGGTTATTTATGAAAAGTGAGATAGCAGATGATTTTTACATTTTTCACTATATTTCTGCATTTTCTGAAAATTCTTAGCGCAATGAGTTTGCATTACTTGTATAAGCAGAACAAGAAACTAAGTAGTTTTGTTTTAACAAGAGGAAATCGTATGAAAAATGATGAGGACCTGAATTATGTTAGTGACAGTAGGAATGGAAATGAACGTTAGAGACACTCTAGAGTTAGAATGAACAGGATGTGGCAGCTAAATGTGGGAGGAACATGAGGAGGGGAAGGAGTCAAAGATGACATTCACATTTCAAGAAGTATAATATAATTAGAGAGTGCTCCACAGTTTCTTCCTCCTTAATATGATTGTCCTCTTAATCCTTCTTTTCATTTAATGATAGAGTGAATAATATAACACATTTTGCCTTCAAAACGTATTTCTGATATCAATGGTGTAGTTTGGAAACTAACATCGGGGGAGGGATGTTAAAGGTCTGGTCTAGAGTCGTGGCTATGGGGATATGATGTAGACAGATTTGGGAGTTATGGAAAACAGAATTCTCTGGTTTTACTGAGAGAGAAAGAGAAAGGAGAGAGCTGAATGGAGATCAGAGGTAGGAAGAGGAAGAAATCTGTAATCACTGCCAAGTTTCTGGCTGATGTCACCTGGCAGATGTGAATGTGTTTCCTGGAAAAGAAAATACAGGCTTAGAAGCAGAAGTTTTTCTGATTTGTTTAGTTTGGAGGAGGCTCCTGTATTGCCTTAATTGGGAAATTGATGAATTACAAGCAATGATGTCAGGCTTCTGGCTTAAGCAAGGAATGCTATTGACTTGGGGCAGGTAGCACAGGAGAAAAATACTTGGTAATTTTGTGCCATTAGCGACATTTAAGTGTAAAGTTCTGCTATTTAGTTGGATCTTTGTATCTGCCACTGAAGGAAATATTTGGGGATGGAAATATTGATTTGGGGTCATCAAGTTAAAAGTGTTAAATGAAATAGAGATGTTCAGAAGCTATAACATTTAGACTGACCTTTCTCCAAAAGCCTAAAATATCTCCTTTTCCCCTTAATAAGAAAGCACTCCACTGTTGAAAGTATCCCAGCACTGCATCTGGGCCGGCTACAGACTACAACCTATGTTCCTTTAAGAATAATTTTTGTGATTCTGAGATTTGCTTCTCAACTCTTACTTCTGCTTTGATTATTTCTTCTAGCTGTCTATCACATATAATTGGAGAAAAAGTTAGAGTAATGTTGGAAGATTATATTTTATTATTCTTTGAGTTCTGAAGTCATTCTTCAAAATTGAAATAAAAGAAGTAAGTCACCAATGTACCATTTTTATCACTGGCAAAAAGTTTGCTTAATGCTTTCAATCTTGTACTATAAGTTATGTTACACAAAACTCACTCTCTAGATTAGGACTCCAATAGCTTGGATGGAAAATGTTCAAGGAGTACAAGACATCATAATGAATTAATAAGGAATCAGGTTTTAACAATGAAAAACCCAGCAAGAAGTACAGATGATATTTTCCTTTCATGCAGCTTCTCCTTTCTACCAAACCTGACATTTATAAGAACAAAAAATTCCCAAAGAATTATAAATCATTCTACTATACAGACACATGCACACGTATGTTTACTGCAGCACTGTTCACAGTAGCAAAGACTTGGAACCAACCCAAATGCCCCTCAATGATAGACTAGATAAAGAAAATGTGGCATATATACACCATGGAATACTATGCGGCCATAAAAAAACATGAGTTCATGTCCTTTGCAGGGACATGGATGAAACTGGAAACCATCTTTCTCAACAAACTAAGCCAGGAACAGAAAACCAAACACCGCATGTTCTCACTCATAAGTGGGAGTTGAACAATGAGAACACATGGACACAGGGAGAGGAACGTCACACACTAGGGCCTGTCGAGGGGTGAACGGCTAGGGGAGGGACAGCATTAGGAGAAATACCTAATGTAGATGACAGGTTGATAGGTGCAGCAAACTACCATGGCACATGTATACATGGTGAAACCCCCGTCTCTACTGAAAATACAAAAGTTAGCTGGGCGTGGTGGTGTGTGCCTGTAATCCCAGCCACTCGGGAGGCTGAGGCAGGAGAATCACTTGAACCAGGTAGTTGGAGGTTGCAGTGAGCCGAGATCACGCCACAGCACTCCAGCCTGGTGACAGAGCGAGACTCCGTCTCAAAAAAAAAAAAAAAAAAAAAGGAAAAAATGAAAACAAAACAGCAAAACAAACAAAAAACACCCCCTGCGTGTTCTGCACATGTATTCCAGAACTTATAAAGTATAATTAAAAAAGAAAACAATTATTCCATTCATTTTCTGATGAAGAGTAATGTAGTCTAATAACATCATCTCTTTTATTCATTGATTGTCAGAAAAATATGTTAGAAGCAAATAGCTGTTTAATTTCTCTATGTGCAGGATACTGTGTTCTTTTACTTTTGGGGGTAATTGTCTTTGCTTCATCCCTCAGTCACAACCCTAAAGGTCAAAATATTGTATTTAGTATAAGAAGGCTCTCCCACTTCTACCTCATTATCTGTGAGGGCCAATTCATATTTTCCAAGGATGTAATTTTAAAATCATTATACCTCAATGAGTTGTCTTATGTTGAGCATGTACATTTGTTAACAACAACCAGGAGTTAAAGCAAATTATTTCTTTGGTTTATTTCCTTTCTTCAAGGATTATCTTTACTTCTCGTATCAGAATAATCTTTCTGGATTTGAGGACCTTATTACATTAAAAATTTGTCAATTGGGAAATCAGAAACACTGTAATCAAACATTTCAGCAGTCCAAGAGATAATTCATGTTGTACCTGGGTGTTTCCCCTTTGTAATTCTCCTTTTTCATTTGCTATGACCTATGAAGTGAAATAAACGACAAATCAAAATTTATGTTTTTTCTCCACCCTCAACTCCCCAACCAGTTAAGCCAACTTTAAGCAATACTTAATATTTCTTTTTTCTCCTTTCTTCCAGGATGTTAGAATAAAATATTTCTAATAGCAAAATGACAGACTGTAAATACTAGTTGATTATCTTATTGTTTTTGAAACTTGCCAGTCTTAAAAAATTATACAATTAAGTGCAAAAAGCAGGACTCTGTTATGCAATTAAGAGGATGGGTACCACATTATATTTAAGTTTTAAACATGACCTAACTTTGTCTTCCTTTTAATTAGGTAAATGAATTATTTAAACCCAGCTTTCCCACAGTGATGAAGGTTTGTCTATTAAACAAAGACCTTAAAATTACTTACTTACCTCCTGTAAATAATTTTAGTACCACTCTTGGATTTTCCATGTTAGATTTTGACATGGGATTCTTGATCAAGACTGAACTACATCACAGTCAGATACACAGAATAAATTTCAACAACACCCTGGCTTCATTTGGAAAATGCTAAATGATTTAACATGCATAGTAGTAGTAGCTTTCATTTGTTAATATTCTTTGCGCTTCCTGTAAAGGTGACTCTTTCATCAGATCATTATCTGTTACCAGATTATGCACCATATAATTTATTCTAGTTCTCTTTTCAGAGGTTCAGGCTAGATGTCTTGCTCATTCAAGAGACTCAGAATAGCCACAGCAAATAAATTAATTCATTTGGTCATTAACGCATATTTTAAGTGTTACAACTTGAAGCAAAAAATTCAAGAAAAGTGTAATAAAAGTTAGATTCCTATTGTTAACGAGGCGTATTGTGTATTGAAGACACTAATTTCACCACAGGGTGCAGTCTTGGAACCTTTCAGTCTAATTAGAATTCGTTTCCATATTCTTTATCAATTTCTCCTTCGGCTGAAATCTTCTCAAATGACCTTTTTTTCCTTCACTTATGACTCACCCAAAGACTTTATTTTTCCCTAAACAATCATTCAAATACAACTGCATTTTTCCAGTAAACACGTTCTAAAAATAAATGTCCTTGCTGGCACACATCTACTAAATGGGAGAAAGACATT
The DNA here is from genome assembly GCF_049350105.2 of Macaca mulatta. Lineage (NCBI taxonomy): Eukaryota > Metazoa > Chordata > Mammalia > Primates > Cercopithecidae > Macaca > Macaca mulatta. The sequence continues at coordinate 106,803,337 of NC_133426.1, read as the reverse complement.
GACTGTACTAAGCTTGTTTTTATTTGTTTGTTTGTTTGTTTTCTTTTTCTTTTTTTTGTGCATAGCAAACACTTTTCACAAATTTTTGGGATGGATAATATTAAGTGGAAGGGATGTTTCTTGGACCTCTGAGAATAAGAGAATTGTATGTGTGCTTAAGAACTTGCAGTTGGATTAACTATATTTGTTGTTGTCTAGTGCACATATGAACTGAATGGAAACCTTCAATCCCATATCTGAAAGGAAAAAGAGAAAAAGCCATGTTCTCTACAGAGGGACTCAGCAAGGAAAACTACCTACACATAACTTACCCTTTGATCTCACCAAATCTGCTTAAATATGCATAGCTCCTGAAGGCTTAGCTCAGCCTGCCTGACTGAGTGCTTTGGCTGTTCTTATTCTGGGTCATTCAGATGACTTCCAAAACTGTTTCTGTAAGGCATTACCAATGTTTAGTAATATAAGCTAATTACCAGACAACATTTATATTCAACCGTATTATCTGATTTTAGATGAAAGGCTAATTTGTCATTAACAGTCAGAGGGAAATTTCTGGGTGGGTTTATGGGAACCTGTGGCTAACTTGGATGAAAGAACAAACAAGGGAACAAATATATCTCCCTCTCCTGGAGGGACTGCAGAGGGAGCATTTGATCTCTTCTGTAGTTCTTAATAGGGTATTGTGTCCTATAAAAACATAGAGAGAATCAAAATGATTAATATTGAGGGAAAACAAAAACTGGTGCACTGGAAGCTCTCAGTAATTTTTCAGTTAGTTTAGTATACAAAATTTGACAAATGGGAAGTTATCTGAAAGATGAATCTGAGCTTTATGAATTTCTACCTACCAAATTATAACCAAATTTATAGTGAGAAGGAATTAGAGAGTATTGAATATACTCTATATTTCTAAAATTGCGAGGTCTTTTGTTTGTATATCATTGTGGTTGGAAATGCTATGACATTTATCTTTATGTTACTAGAAGTGACACATATTGCTCTTCTTCAAGATCTTATTAGTGGTAAAGCTTATATAACTCATCTTCAGTTTCTCCATAGTGTCTTTCCCCCCTGTATTGAATGGTTTAAGGCTTCAACAATGCTGGGGAAAATTGCAGTGCAGATTATTGCTGTGAAAACAATTAATCACAGGGTCTTATTATTCAAGGTTGGCTCCACTTTTCATATCACAAAGTAAGATAGCTGAATTCAGTCTGAAGACATTAAAAAATAAATTCACTGATCTTCAAACAAAAAAGGCAGCTAATCAAACACACTGTGAAAACTGAGATTATAGTTAAAGATCTGCCCAGATTCAACAACATCTTTACTGAGTTATGGTATGTACAAGCTAATAAAAATCTCATTTTACAAAAATCGTATCAGTGATTCTCCATAGTGAATGTAGATGTCAAAAATGACAATCCAGGGAAACTCTTGAGAACATTAATTTTTTTTTTTTTTACAGACTTGCAGTTCGTAATTAAAGTTCAACATCTTTCAAAGGCTAAAACTCTGTTTTAATTTTGAAACTGTTATTGTTATTCTGCCACCTAAATATGATTGATTGACTTAGTTGTGAAACACAAATTATTTACATTTTTTATTATGCTTTTGGGTCACCATACAAACAAATTTCTATTATAAAAAATTTCATGAACACCCACAATTTGTTGTTGATATTTTAAATTTAAGGTGGGAAATTTAACTAAATGATGATATCTAATTGATCCTTTGACAGAACACAAATTAAAAGAGTTTGTATAGAACATTTTAGGAATCATCTTCCTTCCTGCCATGCAAACAACGTAGCCTTTGTTAGAGATTTGGATAAAAAAAAGTCTATAGAAATTTGAAGAAAATTTGTTACAACCAATTCAACTTGGCAAACAATTATCAGACACCACAATGCAAAACTGAAATAGCCACACTGTGAAATAGCTCTTGAGAAACCCCAAATCTAGTATAAGAGTCATAAATAATACAAAATTCCTATTAAGATTGTGTCCCAACACCAGTATTCCTTAGCCTGCTACCTGGCTTTAATTTTTGGTAGCATTTATGACATTCTTATATTCAATATAATTTACTTTTTAAATCTCTTCACACCAGAATCAAATCTCCAAGAAAATTGGAGGTTTTGTCTGTTTTGTTCTTGCTTAGTGTTTAGATAATGTCTGGCACACAGTAGATGATAAAGATTGTTGAATTAGTGAATCCATGAAGAAATGGTACAAAGAAGACTGTAATGAGTGTTACCATAGCGGTAGAAATAAATTAATTTTGAAGTATACAGAGAGATGAGAGATAGGTCAACTCGATCACCCTGCTCAAATGTTAGCTCTGTGTGAAGCTGTGTCCAGATTGCTCAAGCAGGTTTTCTTCTACAATGTTCCTATTCCCACACACCTCTCTTATAACAGGTACTATATCATAGCATAATGATTCATTCATCTCTCTCTTCATTAGACTATAAAATATTTGATGACAGAAACTCTTTTTTTTTCTTTTACCTACTTACCCATTACAGTGTTTTGTATATAAGTGGTTATTGAATTAAGGAATGAAAGTTTAGTAAGCCTAGTACTGAGAGATTGGGGTTGGGATGTCGGGGTGGAGCTGTGATCAAGGTAAAGGCCATAGCCAAAGTGTCTCAGCATTTGTGGGGTCAACTGAGTGACAGATGAGTCTGGTAAAGTAGATAGGGGAAGAAATATAGAGTACTACACATGTCAGAATTATGAACTCGACTTTATTTCTGTTTGCAGTGGGAGCTCATAAACATCTTTGAATAGTGAAAAGATGCAATACCGTCTACCTATGATTTAGGAGAGCAGAACAATAGACTAAAGTCAGAAATACTAGTTGTTATAATAGTCAAAGTCTGAGATACTGAGGCTTGAGCTAAGATAGTAAGCACATTTTCTTGGAAAGAGGGTAAAATATTGTAGTGATAGAAGTAACAGGATATAATTCATGCTTAAATATAGAGAATAATTAGGAATATGGAGGAGTAAAAATGGATGCTGAGGATTTGGCTTTAAGTACCTGAAAAATACAGAAGGAATAGAAAAGTTGGAAGTCTGATGAGGTGATATGGTTTATACATGTTAAGTTTGAGATGCTTCTGGAACATTTATAAATGCTAATCAGGCAGATATAAATTTGGTAATGCACTTCAGAAGAGAATCAGGGGTTGGGAAGTTTATTGTCGAAGTTATAAGAAAGGATGCAGTTGCTAATAGTGAATAAATGGCAGAAGAGGATCAGGAACAGAACATTGGGAAATACCTTAAATAAGAAATGCTTAGAAGAGGAATTCATGAGAAGGACAGAGGAATTCAAAGAGAAAAGAAGAGAAGATAATGAGACCATCACAGAAATCACTGGAAGAGAAAATTTAGGAATGATGGGTTGTCAACAGTAACAAATTATACAAATAAGTAGATTATAACAATAAACTGGAAGATATCATTGGAATTGGTACTTTGTAGTGAGTTTAAGTTTTCATAGTATGCTAGATGTTGAACCCAGAATGACTGGAGCTGAAGAAAAACAAAAAGTATGCAGTAAGTGTAGACTACTCAGTTTGCAGAGACTGAGGAGAACAGAAGAGTTTTATAGTAGTTGCTGCAGTGGATTCAGTTAATTATTTAGAAATGAAAAGAAATTATTAAAAGTGGGGTCTCAGTTGAAATTTTATATCATGAATATTTAATGTACCTAATCAGAATGGTGATGTGTCTTTCTTGAAGCAACTTGCATAAACTGGATAGGAAATTCAAGAAAATGGTTGGTTGGGTTAATTCAGGGTTGCGGTTCCGCATGGTAGGTATAATGCAAGGATAAGGGAGTTGAGAGGTTCAGGGAATTGGTAAGAATTTCGTTGAAGCATTTGAAAATAGGATCCTTGATGCATAGTGAGGCCAATAAGGTATTGAAGAAGTTATTAAAACGTGATAATAGGAAACAATAAGAAAACTAGGAGGAACACAGTTAGAGCAACCAGGAAATTCCATGCAATGATTAAGTATAAGATGAGGGCCGGGCGCAGTGGCTCACGCCTGTAATCCCAGCACTTTGGGAGGCCGAGGCGGATGGATCACAAGGTCAGGAGATCCAGACCATCCTGGCTAACTCGGTGAAACCCCGTCTCTACTAAAAATACAAAAAATTAGCTGGGCGTGGTGGCGGAGGCCTGTAGTCCCAGCTACTCGGGAGACTGAGGCAGGAGAATGGCGTGAACCTGGGAGGCGGAGCTTGCAGTGAGCCGAGATCGCGCCACTGCACTCCAGCCTGGGCGACAGAGCGAGACTCCGTCTCAAAAAAAAAAAAAAAAAAAGGTGAGGACTGAGGTGGAGTGGAGATGGAAGTTATTTAAGCTGAGAACATTTTTATAATATAATTCCAAGGAAATAGTCTTGCTATAAGAAACCTTTCAAGAAATTAAGTTATTAGGGCGTTATGAAGTAGCCTCTAAAATTTATAATTATATATATATATATATTTATTATACTTTAATTTCTGGGATACATGTGCAGAAGGTGCAGGTTTGTTACAAAGGTATACACTTGCCATGGTGGTTTGCTGCACCCATCAACCTGTCATCTACATTAGGTATTTCTCCTAATGGTATCCCTCCCCTAGTCCCCCACCCCTGGACAGGCCCCAGTGTGTGATGTTCCTCTCCCTGTGTCCATGTGTTCTCATTGTTGAACTCCCACTTAGTGAGAACTAAGTGAGAACATGTGGTGTTTGGTTTTCTGTTCCTGTGTTAGTTTGCTGAAAATGATGGTTTCCAGCTTCATCCATGTCCCAGCAAAGGACATGAATTCATCCTTTTATATGGCTGCATAGTATTCTATGGTGTATATGCGCCACAATTTCTTTATCCAGTCTATCATTGATGGACATTTGAGTTGGTTCCAAGTCTTTGCTGTTGTGAATAGTGCTGCAATAAACATTTGTGTGCATGTGTCTTTATAGTAGAATGATTTATAATCCTTTGGGTATATACCCAGTAATGAGATTGCTGGGTCAAATAGTATTTCTAGTTCTAGATCCTTGAGGAATTGCCACACTGTCTTCTCCAATTGTATAGGTTCAATGCTGTCCCCATCAAGCTACCATGGACTTTCTTCACCGAATTAGTTGTATATTTTATATCAAATCTACTTCATAACCATATGATGGTTTCTGAATGAAATTTTGAAGCCCAACCTAAAACTTTTCAAAAGGAATGGATAAGAGAGTAGGATACATTGACTGCACTGCTAAAATCCTAGTCCTATAGAATTGATTAATCTGAAACCCAATCGCTTGTATGGCTTACCTTTGATTAAAAACTTTAATTATCTACTGTGTTCTAGGTGTCAGGCGAGTTGTTGAAGATATGTTAATGAGTACCTTGTTCTTAAATCACTCATGGTTATCTACTTAAAGGGATGTATCAGTTACTAATTTTTTAAAAAAACTTTTTATTATGAAAAGAAATACATGTTCTTTTGATCCAAAAAGTTAGAAAATGCAGACAAGCAAAAAGAATTAAAAAATTGCCTATAAACCCACTATCTGGAGATATTATCATTATTTTTTAGCTGTGTGTGTGTTTCTAAAAATATGATATATGCATTGGTTTATAAGCTGAATTGTCACTTTTTTATAATTTCGTATGACCATACTTTCATATCAATAAATATGCTTTTATACCACTTCTAATGTCTACATTGTTTCTCACTGTGTGACTGATTGGTAATTTATTTTCCCAATACCCTATATTTGGACATTTATTTTATTTCCACTATAGCACCATAAATCAACACTATATATACATTAGATTATATGATTTTTAAATATATATTTTAATACAATTGAGAGGAAATTATTTTAGAGATTCCTTGAATTTACTCCTCTAGCTATTTGATTAGGTGGCATTTCTTTAGGCATAGATGAAACAGACAATAAGTCAAATGGTATATTTTGAGAGACCTTTCCCCTGACCTCAAACAGTTTCTCTGTCTTCAATGTCTTTTAATTGCCTATCTTTTTTTTTTTTTTTTGACACGGAGTCTGGCTCTGTTGCAAAGGCTGGAGTGCAGTGGCACGATCTTGGCTCACTGCAACCTCTGCCTCCTGGGTTCAAGTGATTCTCCTGCCTCAGCCTCCCGAGTAGCTGGGATACAGATGCCTGCCACTGCACCTGGCTAATTTTTATATTTTTAGTAGAGATGGAGTTTCTCCATGTTGGCCAGGCTGGTCTCAAACTCTGGACCTCATGTGCCTATCTTTTTGATGTAAGTACTTAAATAAAACACAGTGTTATTAAAGAGGGATAAACTTTAAGCCATTAGTGCTTAAACTTGGATGAGTTCATTAGACAAACTATTCACTTAGGTTCCCAAAGGCATGATATTTGTGAAAAGCATGTTTTGATAGAGATGAGAAGCAAGAGTCAACACTAAAATTCTGGGTATCCTAAGTAGAATGCTTTGTGGTGGAAAATAAGAGTATTGGTGTTTTGGGAAGTGAGGATTAGTACCTAAAGTAAAAGGTATGTAATACGAGGTGGTAGGGCTTCTTGAAACAAGTTATCATCATTCCACACTGCACAAGGGGCCAGTACTATAAACTGAGACTCTTGACCATGTGTATGTAACTAAAATGATTTTACTGATGAAACAAATTTCAACCAGTCTAGCTATATATTTCACCCTTATTCTCTGATTCCTCCATTTCCCTAAAAATTGATCTGTTAAAATATGTCTTAGGGTTCTTTGTGCTGCTATAGCAAAATACCACAGACCAGGTAATTGACAATGAACAGAAATTTATTGGCTCACAGTTCTGAAGGCTGGGAAGTCCATGATTGGAGGCTCACATCTCATGAAAGCTTTCATGAGGGCAAAAGAAAGCAAGAGAGGGTCACATTCACCCTTTAATAATGGCATAAATTCCACCCATGAGGGCAGAGACCTGCTGGTCTAATCACCTCTTAAAAATCACACCTCTTAGTACTGTTACAATGTACATTACTTAGTATGTTACAACTCCAATTTCAACATGAGTTTTGGAGTGGACAAATATTCAATCCATAGCAAAACATATCTTTTTTAAGGGAAAAATTTGTGCCCTACTTAGAAAATTTTGACCATCGAAATTTATATTATCTGCCTAATTGATGGAGAAAATATTTATAGTTTGCAAGTAGCATCTCAGAATTCTGATTCTTTTTTTTTTTTATTGTTATACATTAAGTTCTAGGGTACATGTGAATAACATGCAGGTTTGTTACATATGTATACTTGTGCCATGTTGGTGTGCTGCACCCATCAACTCGTCAGCACCCATCAACTCGTCATTTACATCAGGTATAACTCCCAATGCAATCCCTCCCCTCCCCCATAATAGGCCCCAGTGTGTGATGTCCCCCTTCCCGAGTCCAAGTGATCTCATTGTTCAGTTCCCACCTGTGAGTGAGAACATGCGGCGTTTGGTTTTCTGTTCTTGCAATAGTTTGCTGAGAATGATGGTTTCCAGCTGCATCCATGTCCCTACAAAGGACACAGACTCATCCTTTTTTATGGCTGCATAGTATTCCATGGTGTATATGTGCCACATTTTCTTAACCCAGTCTGTCACTGATGGACATCTGGGTTGATTCCAAGTGTTTGCTATTGTGAATAGTGCCACAATGAACATACGTGTACATGTGTCTTTATAGCAGCATGATTTATAATCCTTTGGGTATATCCCCAGTAATGGGATGGCTGGGTCATATGGTACTTCTAGTTCTAGATCCTTGAGGAATTGCCATACTATTTTCCATAATGGTTGAACTGGTTTACAATCCTACCAACAGTGTAAAAGTGTTCCTATTTCTCCACATCTTCTCCAGCACCTGTTGTTTCCTGATTCTTCTATTTGAGATTTTTCTTCAATATTTCCAGATGGTGATACACACATACACACACACCCACAAACCACAAACACACACACACACCTCACATTTATATATTTAAATATAAATGTATAGTTGACCCTTGAACCATGTGGGGGTTAGAGGCGCTGACCTTTCCTGCACAGTCAGAAATCCAGATATGACTTTCAACTCCCCAAAATCTTAACTACTAATAGCCTATTTTTGACCAATGACCTTCCTGATAACATAGACAGTTGATTGACACATATTTTGTGTGTTGTATGTATTATATACTGTTTTATTGCAATAAAGGAAGCTAGGGGAAAGAAAATGTTATCAAGGAAATCATAAAGAAAAGAAAATATATTTACTATTAATTAAGTGGAAGTAGATTATCATAAAGATCTTCATCCTGCTCATCTTGAGTAGGCTGAGGAGGAAGAGGAAGAGAAGAACTTTGTCTTACTGTCTCAGGGGTGACAGATGCAGAAAATCAATATATGAGTGGACCTCTGAAGTTCAAGCTCATGTTGTTCAAAAGTCAACTGTACTTTAAATATATGTGTGTATATATGGTTCATGTCAAAACCATTGTCTTTGAAACTGAACTTACATGACTGCTTATATCCTAAATAATACAATTATGTTTTTCAAATCACCAGAAATTTTTGCTATATTAAAGATGTCCTTTAGTTTGAATGACTTACTTATTTTGTATTTAGGTATGAAGACTTTGAGAATGTGACTATCTGACTGTATTCTCTAAATATTCACATATGTGTACATGTAGGGATATTGAAACCATGAAAACTTGTAAGTAGCAACTACGAATATACACAAAGATTTTGCCATTATTTTAAAAACAGAATGAGCCAAAGATGGCCTCTGTATATTGGCCCCTATGGTATTTCTTCACTGAAGGATAAAACTTATTAGCTCATAAGCCCACCAACACCAAATTCAAATTTTTATATATCCAACTATTTTAAAAATAATCTCCAAAAGCAGATTTTTAGCAATTTGGAGCCCGCCTGATTTGCATACCCTATGAAACCCTACCCTACATGTGCTCACCAGTGATAAGATAGAGCCTTCTGGTTATAAAACTCCAAGCTACGGTGGGTCCTTAGGAGTCTCTGACCCAGTAACTCCCCACCATGTTTCTGAGTAATATAACCTAAACACATAAGCCCACTCCCTGATCCCTTTCTCCCCGGGAGTTCCCTTGTTCTTCTCCCCTTCTGATGAGAGAGCCCCCTTCACCACAGTCTGTAGACAGATTCCTGCTATGAGGGACTTCCTCCCTCTTGCAACCCTGTGTAAATGTCACCCAATGTTTATTTTATTGTACCTGTGGTCATATCTTACTCTTTGATCGGTCCCCAATCATTTGAAATTATGACAGAACACAAAGATGCACAATCAAGTATAGACACAGACAATTAAACTTGTAAAACATCAACTGCAAATCTAATTGAATATATTATATATGAAGATGTACGTGAATGAAAAGTATTATGCTCAAATATAAATAGTATGACAAATTTTATGAAACTGTATATTTGTAGAAATATATGTATAGTTTGCAATATACAATCAAATATACTATGTTCTGCATGTTTTGAAGCAATGGCTAACAGCAGACTTTAAAAATTTATTCTGGTCACTTGCGTCTTTGTTTTGCACCCTTCCTTTTTTTAAAAAATTAATTCAATAGCTTTTAGGGAACAGGTGGTTTTGGTTGCATGGAGAAGTTCTGTAGCATTGATTTCTGAGATTTTGGTGATGCCATCAACCAAGCAGTGTACACTGTGCCCAAGGTATAGGCTTTTGTCCCTCACCCCACTCCCATCCTTGTGCCTGAGTCCCCAAAGTCCATTGTATCATTCTTATGTCTTTGCATTCTCATAGTTTACTTCTCACTTATAAGTGAGAACATAAGATATTTGACTTTCCATTCCTGAGTTACTTCACTTAGAATAATTGTCTCCAACTCCATCCGAGTAGCTACAAATGGACTACCAAACTGGCACTACAAGAAAATGCTAAAAAGACTTCTAAATCTTGAAGCAAAACCTCAAAATACACCAAAATAGAACCTCCTTAAAGCATAAATCTCACAGGGCCTATAAAACAATAACACAATGAAAAAAAAACAAGGTGTTTAGGCAACATCTAACATGAATAGAACAGTGCCTCACATCTCAATACTAACATTGAATGTACATGACCTAAACACACCATTTTATGTTTTTTTTTTTTGTTTTTTTTTTTTTTTTTTTTTAGTATACTTTAAATTATAGGGTACATGTGCACAACGTGCAGGTTTGTTACATATGTATACATGTGCCATGTTGGTGTGCTGCACCCATCAACTCGTCATTTACATTAGGTATATCTCTTAATGCTATCCCTCCCCCCACCCCTCCCCACAATAGGACCTGGTGTGTGATGATCCCCTTCCTGTGTCCAAGTGATCTCATTGTTCAATTCCCACCTATGAGTGAGAACATGCGGTGTTTGGTTTTCTGTTCTCGCCATAGTTTGCTGAGAATGATGGTTTCCAGCTGCATCCATGTCCCCACAAAGGACACGAACTCATTCTTTTTTATGGCTGCATAGTATTCCATGGTGTATATGTGCCACATTTTCTTAATCCAGTCTGTCACTGATGGACATTTGGGTTGATTCCAAGTTTTTGCTATTGTGAATAGTGCCACAATAAACATACGAAACACACCATTTTAAAGACACAGACTGGCAGAATGGATAAAAATCCACCCAGCAAGTATCTGCTAGCTTCACCTCATGTGCTAACACATGAGGACTCACATAAACTTAAGGTAATGGAGTGGAAAAAGATATTCCACCCAAATGAAAACCAAAACATGCAGGAGTAGCTATTCTTATATCAAAAAAAAAAAAAAAAAAAAAAAAAAAAAAAAAAAAAAGACTTTAAAGCAACAACAGTAAAAAAGGACAAAGAAAGACATTGTATAATGATAAAAGGATTAGCCCAACAGGAAAATATCACCATCCTAAATATATATGCACCTAACTCGGGAGCTCCCAAATTCATTAAACTATTACTACTAGACCTACGAAATGAGATAGACGGCAACATAATAATGGTGGGGTACTCCAGTAGTCCACCGACAGCACTAGACAGGTCATCAAGACAGAAAGTCAACAAAGAAACAATGGGCTTAAACTATACCCTAGAACAAATGGACTTAACAGATATTTATAGAACATTCTACCCAACAAGTGCAGAATATACGTTCTTTTCATTAGCACTCGGAACATCCTTCAAGATATACAATATGATAGGCCACAAAACAAGTCTCAATACATTTAAGAAAATCAAAATTATATCAAGTATCATTTCAGACCACAATGGAATAAAACTGGAAATTATATCAAGTGTTAGTTTATTCCACAGTGGAATAAAACTGGAAATTAACTCCAAAAGAAACCCTCAAAACTATACAAATACATGGAAATAAAATAACCTGTTCTTGAATGATTTTGGGTTACAAACGAAATCAAGATGGAAATTTAAAAAAATTCTTTGAGGGGAACAATAATAGTGACACAACCTATCAAAACCTCTGGGATACAGCAAAAATGGTGTCAAGAGGAAAGTTCATAGCATTAAATGCCTAAATCCAAATGTCCAAAAGAGCACAAATAGACAACCTAATGTCACACATCAAGGAACTAGAGAAACAAGAACAAACCAAACTCAAATCTAGAAGAAGAAAATAAATGACAAAGATCAGAGCAGAATTAAATGGAATTGAAACAAACAAATAAACAAAAACAATACAAAAGATAAAGAAAACAAAAAGCTGGTTCTTTGAAAAGGTAAACAAAATGGATACACCATTAGCGAGATTATCCAAGAAAAGAAGAGAGAAGATTCAAATAAACTCAATTACAAATAAAACAAATTATTAAAATTTATACCACAGAAATACAAAAGATCATTCGAGGCTCCCATGAACACCTTTACATGCACAAACTAGAAAATCTAGAAGTCTAGAAGAGGTGGATAAATTTCTCAAAATATACAACCCTGCTAGATTAAATCAGGAAGAAATAGAAACTCTGTTTGGCACTGTTTCTATATTTCTTTTTAATTTGGATATAAAAATGATGGAATCATAAGTTGATTTTTGACAGAAATTTAGTTATGAGCAAGAGTTTTTTATAATTTAAGGTAATGCTTGTAATTTGTATGCTTAACTTGTGATATATTCAATGTCTAAGTTTGTCAAATAGAGCACCTGAACTTTACTTATAAAAGAAAATACTTTATTTCTAGTCATAAATATTCTTTCATTTATGAAATTCTGTTTTTTTCATTTATTCACTTACTCATTTGATAATCAGTGATGTACTGGAGATAGCATGCATTTTGGAGTTAGGCTTGGGCTGAAATTATAGCTCCAAAGTGTACTAATTGTGAAAATTTGACAAATTGGTTAACATTGTTGAACCTCATTTGCCTTAATCTCCTATTGCTTAATTATTTTATATAAGCACATATTTGTGCTTATATACTCAAGCATTTGTTGAGTACCCAATATGCTCATATATTGGACAAACTAAAACCTCCTAGTTTAAGCAGTCCCAAAGCCTACCAAATGAGTTGTTTCAAAAGTTCTTATTAACTCGTAATCAGGTACTAATGATGGAACCTGTTCTGGGTTTAATGGGGCACAGTATCCCCAGTTTGTATTGCTCCTGTCATATATTTGACAGTTGTCTTCTTTTTGCCTTCTTTCAAAGGGGGAACTATCAAAACACTAGTTTAGACTGTCACAATGCAGAAGCTTAACAGTCACATGAAAAATAATCATTATGGAAAATAATCAAGACAAGTAAGGAAAAGAGAATTTAAATGACTGACTAAACAGAAGTGAACTTTCTGAAGAATGTAAGATAGAGTCATGACAATTCCAACTGCAAGAAATGCTGCTTTTTGCTTGTTTCTATTATGGCTTACTCACTCTATTATTACTCTCAAGAAAGAAAATGATTTAATATATACGCTTATTGTCACAAACTCATTTTAACCAAAAGGAAAGAGTTCTTTTTCTTATTGATTCAGAAGTAAAATAAGCTCTTAAGAATTCATTGTTTGATAATATTTACCTCTGCTATGAAAACTCATAGGCTGTCTTATCTTTCTACAGAAAACATATTGAACAGTCATAATTTTATGCCCAAAAATCTGGAAACAATTTAAAGACCGATTCTTGATAATTTTGAAATTTCACCATTTGATAGACAAATGCCATTGCTCACTCTACTGGTGCTTATTCTCAAGGATTTCCTGAAGTGAAGCCTGTTAAGTATTTCCAAGCCATAAGTTGAGGCTATTAAATGATGGTGTATATATAGCTACTCTCCGATTACTCTTTGAGTTTATGTGAAGTCAATGTAAGTTCAGTCCAAACCCTATTAGACACTTCTTACTATTGCTAAATTAAACTCCCAAGTGGCAATAATTGATCTCTTTATTGTTCATAGAGACCTTAATTTGCCTAGATACAGGTATGCAGCTAGATATTCCAAGTAAGAGTGGATGATGCTCTACTAGGTGGATGTAATCTGTACATTTAGGATCGTGCTTAATTAGTATTGAGTTGTTGGGGTTTCCCATCATTCTTTTTTTTTTTTTTTTTTTTGAGACGGAGTCTCGCTCTGTCGCCCAGGCTGGAGTGCAGTGGCCGGATCTCAGCTCACTGCAAGCTCCGCCTCCCGGGTTCACGCCATTCTCCTGGCTCAGCCTCCCGAGTAGCTGGGACTACAGGCGCCCGCCACCGCGCCCGGCTAGTTTTTTGTATTTTTTAGTAGACACGGGGTTTCCCCGTGTTAGCCAGGATGGTCTCGATCTCCTGACCTCGTGATCCGCCCGTCTCGACCTCCCAAAGTGCTGGGATTACAGGCTTGAGCCATTGCTCCCGGCCCTCCCATCATACTTATAATTGGCCCCCAATACTTACAATTACCTATAATGCCTTACATTATCTGACATTATCTGGTTCCCACTATATACGTCTTTAACCTCATACACTGCCATTTTTCTCCTTGTAAAGCTACTGCCATGTTGACTTTTCTGACCCTAAACACATCAAACTTATTCTCTCCTAGGGATCCTTTCACTTTTCATTCTTCCTCCCTAAACAACTATGCCCTCTGATCTAGGATAATGTTCTTTTAATCTAGATCACAGCTCCAGTATTATTGCTATAGAGATTCCTTTCCTGATCACCGAATCTAAACGCGTGTTTATCCAATCCCATCTATCATTGGCAGTCACTCTCTATTGCTTATTTCTTCATATTAAGTACTTCTTCATAATGTCATGGTCAATGACTATCTGAAGGTGGTGCATGGATGGTAAAGGGATTTACCAAGACAGTAATGAGTTTAGAAAGGCAAATTTATTTAGAGGAAAGGAGGAGATACATTGCAAGGGAGCAAAGGGCAAGACAGAATAAAGAAGGCTGTCTGCCAAGAGGCAGGGGGTGGAGGGGAGTTTTATAAGGTCGTCCTGCTTAGGCTGAACGCTTGAAGACAGGCTGCTTGGGTGCAGGTGGGCTGTGAGCTGGGTGCTTGTAATAGGATGCTTGGGTGCTAGTGAGCCATTTATGGTTGGCCTCATTTCTCAGAACATTTACTCCCCTCTGCCCCTGTTTCTGTTCCTGCCAGCTAAGCCCATTTTGTAATTTTCTGTTAACTTCTTAGGACTATACACATAGCACTTATCTCTGTCTGGAATTGTATATTTTTTATTTGTCTCCCCTCACTACAATATAAGCCCAGGGAAAGTGGGACCTTGTTGCCTTTTTCACAGGTATATTTTTAATACCTGGAACGACACCTTTATTCATTGAATGAATTAATAAATTTTGACAGTGACTTACATCCTGTCTCCTCAATTTCTTAGTTCAGAAGTAGATTAATGTATTTTGGATTAAGGAGTTGGGTCCCAGGAACAAGAACCCTCAAATCCGATATAGGAGAGAGAGCTCCAGTTGTATCCCAGTCTTACCCTTCAAGAATCACAGGGGTGGGGAGGTTATCTAAAACAACTTTGATGTAACTCTCATAATTCTAAATTCCATTAATGTTCTCCTTTCCACCAATATTAGAGAATTCAGATATGATGTTCTTTGATACGGAAATTAAAAGTGGGTCTTCTCAGAGCTTCTATCATATTTTCTTTTCCAGTCCATTCTTCACACTAGAGAGAAAGATCTTTCAAAAAATGTAAATGCAATAACATTCACATGACTAATTCCCTTCAGTAGATAACATCCAAAATCATCACCTTATTTTTAGAGTCTCTGCACAATCTGGTTTTCCAACCTCCAGGCACTCTGATCTTTCTGTCCCTGGAACATGCCGTGCCCTTTCTCTTAGTTTAGGCCTTCACATTTGCTATACATTCAGCTTGAAACACTCTTACACCTTCTCTCCTTGCCCAACCCATTCTTCAAATCTCAGATAGATATCACTTTCTCAAAAAGGTTCCCTTTACCCTTCAGACTTGTTCAAAATCTAATGTATACTCCCATAGGCCCCATCACCTCCATCATTATGCTCAACATACTTCATGTTGATTACAGACTAGAGATAGCAAAGTATGTTTTGTTTACTGGTGAATCCTTAACATAGTGCCTGGCACAGAATAGGTGCTCAATAATTATAATACTAATTAGCTTTAGAAAATTGACACAGACTTTTATTTCTTCTACTATATTCCACATTATTTTATTTTTCTCCTATGAAACAGCTTCTTTCCATTCACGCCCTTTACTTTTTTTTTTTTCCCCAAAAAGAGCCTTCTATTTAAATTGTCTCAGATCTTTGAAATTGCCCTTTTTTTTTTTGCTGATTATATCATGTCTTCCCATCTTTAAATTGCATTTCAGAAGGACTGTCTTCTCAGAAAACAAATAAACAATGAAATGATAATATTTGCTGTGATATTTTCTACCTATTTTTTTTTCAGTTATAGAGCATCAGTGCAGAATCAGAATGTAAGTTTCACAGGCCAAGGATCTTGCCTGTTTTGTTTATATCTTTTGTCTACAGTGCTAGAACAGTGCCTGGACATCATAGGTACTCAGCAAATATCTGTGAAATGTATTTGCCTCTGTCTACCATTGTTGGCCTAGAGTAAAGAAGATCCATAGTTTCTTGTTCAACTTGACTTTCTTCTGGATGTTGTAGTTTTAGATTCCTGGAGACAGGTTGTGGCACATAAGAATCAGTGCAAGCAAACACTAGGTTTGGAGGACTCAGGGAATCCTCTGGACTGACTCCAAAGTTACTATATAGCCTCATGGTCACCACAACTTACTCATAAATTAGAACCATATCTTCTCTGGACTGTGGAATAAATACTGGAACTAAAGCATCAGTGATGGTTTAGATCTTTACAGTAGCTAAACATCTCAGTTCTGTTGAGTGTTGCTGCGTTCTGTTAATCCTATTTTCACCACCAACAAGCTCCATTTTGAACTCATGTGATGTACCTATTAGAAGATCCCATACGTGATGTGTCAGAACTTTTGTATCATTAGTGAGTGCTTTTTGATCAAGATTAACTCATATTTTACACTGTGATAACACACTGTTCAAAAAAAAAATACTACTGGTCAAAGATCATAGAAGATTTGGTGCTTTAATTGTAGTGCCCTCACTTATTCAGGTGACTTTTAGCAATCTTGCAGAACCTAATGAAACAGTATTTGCTTTCACAGCCAATTCACTCTCATCTTCTATCCTTAAGTGAAAAGATAAGCATAGCTAAATACTGGAGATATTGCTTATCTCTACTCGTAAAGTATCTCCCACTGTATCGAGGAAGAGTGAACAGATAAATATGTGTGCTTTATTTGATTTAGAAGGATAGACAGGTGTACCTTTAGAAGGATATTAAGTATATTTAGAAGGATATTAAGTTGTACCTACGCTTCCTGGGTGCCCTGAAATTTCTTGTTCATGCTCTTGTCTTTCAACATGCTGTGCTGAAACTATTATAGGTCTGACAAGATTTCAAAATTTAAGTTGTGTATAAATGTGATTTTTAAAGTAAGCTACGGTAAACTTGGTTTTGAACGTCAAACTTTTTAGAACATAGTCTGAAGTTTTATGTTTGTGATATTGTGCATTATGTTGGTAGGAAATAGTTTGATTCAGAATATATAAGTATAAATAAAATATTTTTGAAAGGGTAAATAATTACTACTGAGGAAGGGAAACAATCCTTTGAATGAAAGAATGCCATGCAAACAAAGAGATTTACACAGACTTTTACAATGATAGAGGAAAATTATAGTAATTAATAATAATAATTGAGGATGCTGGAAAGATAACTTCATGCCTCCTCTTTGATAAGATTTGGAAGCAGTTTGATCTTTTGTTAAAGACAGTTATACTTTAGGAAAACATATCAAGTGATATTTGCAAGAACTTTCATTTTAAACGGGACAAAGAGTTGTAATGTTGCAGCAGAAAATTTTTGATCCTCAATTAATCAGTATTCTCATTAATCCTGAGGTTAGGGAAAAAGTGAACCAAGATTAATAATTAGTATATTGGTTCATAATTACTGAGAAAGGAATCTTAGGTAAAAGTTTAAATTTCTTTAAATCTTATTCTATGTGTATATCATCTTTTAAAAATGTGATTTCTAATTTGATTGTTAAGATGAAATGGGCAATTTTCTACAAAAATATAAATTGTTATAATTGATTTCAGAACAGAAAAAATGAGATAGACCAATAACCATGAAGGAAGTTGGGAAAAAACAAGTTTAAGGGAATTGCCTGAAAAATAATATTTCAAATGATCTTATGCTTGATTGGTTTTCAATCTTCAAGGATTGCAAATTTTCATATTTTCTTAATTATATTACCAGAAAGTAAACTCTTCAAAAATAGACACAAAGTCTATTTTCAAACCAAGCATAACTCTGATGCATAACTTTAGCAAAGATAATGTTACCACAAACACAGTAGTTTCATACCATTTATGAAGATATGTCTACGTATTTGTGTGAGTGTGTGTATATACACACGCTAAACCATGAAATATGGGTGAATATTTATATAATTTGGGGACTATGGAAGGACTTTCTCAGTATGACATCTAAGGCAGAAACTATATAAGAAAAATTAAAACAATTTTTGAATTTTAATAGACAACTCTAAAAAACAACAAATAATTCTAAAAGAAAAATGGCAGGCAGTGAAAATAATTAGAAAACAACACATACAAGGTTAATGTCATCAGTATATGAAGATCACATGCAAGTCAATTAGAAAATGTGAAATGCCTTATAAGAAAATTGAATGAGAGGCATAAACAGAAAATTTATAATAATATCAATTACTCTATGAAGAGGGTTTAACATTAAAATAATAAAATAATTCAAATTAAATAATAAGATACAGTTTTTCTCCTATCACACTAGAAAATGATTTTGAAAATATAGCCAATTCTGGAAAGAGTATTGTGAAATTGGCCCTCATATACACTGATAATGGAGTGTAAAACAGTATAAATCATCTTGAGGAAAACTTGGCAAAATGTATAAAAAAATTCTTAAGTGGCTTTATACTCTGTGACCTAGTAATTCCATTGATTGGAATTTATTCTAAAGAGACAATCAGAGATGCATAGAAAGACATATTTAAAAGGATGCTGACCACAACATTATTTATAACAAGCATTTGAAATTAGTCTAAATATTCAAAGATGAGGGATTATTTAAATAAATTATGATGCATTCAAATGATGGAATATTGACACCATCGAGAAGCATGTATTAAAATAATATTTAATGACATGAGAAATGTATATAATTTAATTTTAGGTAAAGCAGGATATAAAACAAAGAATTTGACAGTGATTTTATGATATTTATGCACACATACATGTATAGAAAATACTAAAGACACAATTTTTAACAATGTTTATTTAATGAATTCATGGTGAGATTTCAAGTGATTTTATTTTAGTTTTTTTTCCCTTTTAGATTTTCTGTATTTTCTAAATTTTTTTCAGTGGATTTGTGCTACTTTTTGTTATTTTAAAAATGATGATTCAGGCTGGGTGCGGTGGCTCACGCCTGTAATCCCAGCACTTTGGTAGGCTGAGGCAGGTGGATTGCTTGCGCTCAGGAATTGAAACCAGCCTGGGCAACATGGTGAAACCTCGTCTCTACTAAAATACAAAAAATTAGCCAGGCGTGGTGGCGTACGCTTGTAGTCTGAGCTACTCGGGAGGCTGAGACAGGAGAATTGCTTGAACCCGGGAGGTGGAGGTTGCAGTGAGCCGAGATCGCGCCACTGCGCTACAGCCTGGGCGACAGAGTGAGACTCTGTCTCCAAAAAAAAAATAAATAACTAAATAAAATGATGATTCAGAATGTTGACACTGAATTGTTGAAATCAACCCCACCTCATGGAAATCTAATAACAAAGCAAAATATGAATCCATTCAGAGCCTACCTACAATAAGTGAGGTACTCAAAATTCATTAAACTTCAGTAGGCATGAAGAGAATAATACTTCAGAGACCTGAAAGCCTTAAAAGTAGCAAAGAGTCAGCCCAAATAAATGTTTGTTATATTAATAATAGGTAAGTGAAAGATACATTCAACAAGTCAGCACGTAATTACATCCATCAACATAGAAGGGGTAAATGATGTTCTTTATATGGCAAACTGTTTGAGAGATCACATTTTACTAGTTCCTGGGTCTTTTGTTTTTCATGTACCTTTCTTCCTTTTTATGATGCATTAAATTTTTTATCAGATCCACTTTGCTCTAAAGATGGATTTCATCATTTAGCATTGCATTATCAGGAGTAAGCCAACTAGACCACGTATTCAAGGTAATTTAATTTTATCTGGGAAGTATAATTGAAGAATTGTATTTTCAATGTTAGACAATATCTGAAATGGTTCCTAGCATGAACCTTGGTCAGCTTGATACAATCCTATTTAATCGTGCCTTTGATAGCATTCATCTGAAACCCCCGTCCCAAATTCTAGGGGGAAAAGGACCTTGAATGAAATTGGTTTCTTAAAAGAACAAGGAAAGTAACATGTCTCAGAATTGATGACAATCTTAAAATGTCAAATCTGCCTGCATTTAAATAGCCCATTCATAGAAAAATGAGCTTATTTTTGCATAGCATAAAAAATATACATGGGTAGTTACAGAGCTTCCAGAGGACAAGTACCTATTTCATCTTTTCTTTAAGTTGCTAGAAAGTAGGCTGAAACATAGTCTACAAAATAGCTTTTACAATATTGGCAAAGAGAGAAAAAATGACCGAGTAATTTGATTAAAGTTCTAATAATTATGAGATTGAAATACAATTTAGTTAACTGTACTTTATTTTAATTTCAGCTCTTTAAAATAAAGATGCATAGCTATAGGGCATAATAGAGTTACTTTATTCCCATTACAGAGACTGAGTCACCTCTATTTATTATAAGAACTAATTGGTGCAAAAATAGAATTTAAAGGCGCTTACCTGTTGTGGCAAAGATAATCTTGTAGGTGGTACAATTTGCACATGATTTCAGCCAAAAGGCTGAGAAACAATAGTGGCTACAATTTGGAGGAGGGAGCTTGTTTTTCCTTCATAACACATGAGGAAAGTGAAAAACGTGATTAACACTAAAGTAAAATGGACAAGAAACACTTTTTAAAAAACATTAAACATTTATCTTTTATTATGCAAATAATAGAGAAGAAGCAGGTGAAGATAAATACAGGAGCCACACTATCTTCTTGAGTAGACAAATATTTGTAGATTGTGAAAATGTGTGTCTGTGCGTGTGCATGTGCGTGTGTGTTGGGAGAGGGGGAGGGTGAGGGTAAGCAATAGGGAGCAGGAGAGGGAGCTGGGTGAAGCAAGGAATGGGGTATGGAGGGGTTAAATAATAAAGGTCTACTCAGGGTATTAGTTCTTTAAATCATCTGAACAATTATATCTAAATAATTGTCATGTCAGTAGGTCAGAACAGCTCCTTGCGTTTTTGTCACTCTAACATATGGTGAAAACTTCCTGGATCTTACTGCATCTACTACTACTAGGTAACATACAGTATTATCTTTCATTGGCTACCTTAGCCATTGCTATTTTAGTTTTCAAAAGTGAATTGGTAAAATAGCATCCCAAGAGCTCTCATGTGTGATAATGTGGAAGCCAGTCATTTGGAACATAAAAAGGCAGGTGAATGGATTGAAACTGAGTTTTGAGGACAATGGAAGTCAAGTGAAAATGCGAAATTGATCCTAACATTGACACAATTTCATTAAGTGGATTGGGTGCATGTATCATTTTTGGCTTCTCAGGTGTGTTATGAGTGCTACTTAATGCTGACTCATTGATTAATATGTAAGTCTCATCTACATCAGAATTTAGGAAGATGTCCAATCTCTCTCTCTCTCTCTCTCTCTCTCTCTCTCTCTCTCTCTCTCACACACACACACACACACACACACACACAGTTTTCTTTAATTCATCTATGTGAGAGAAGACATGATTTGAGAATACATGATAGTATAGAGTTAATGTGGTGAGAATGCAGGAAGAGCAAGTAGAAAACGTGCTACAGTTTTGAGTCAACCTCTTTCTATTTCTGAGTTATACCTTCTTTTCCTCTAACATCTCCCACTCCCCACTTATCCTAATGGGATAGGATCTCTTGTCCTTATAAAAATCAGTAGCAGAGAGTAGGGACAGATCACATAAGAGAGTCAAGGCACTGATAATTTGGAAAAATGACATTTTTATCTTTGGAATAATCAGACAGTTTAGATCAACAAACGCAAGTTGTGTGCCTATTATATTTCAGGACAGTGCTAGTCCCTAAGGGGACTAATATGAATATACACAGGCCTTGGTATTAAGGAGCTTATAACTTAGAAAGGGTGGAAAGATAAAATAGTGAATTTTATTTTAATGTGGTAACTGACAAGATAAACCATAAATCCCATGAAGGTAAGAGTCGTGCCTAATGTTGCTCACTTATATCCTGATCATCAAGCACATTGTTTTGTATATAAATGTTTGTTCAAGAATAAACACAAATATATGATGGATGTCATGGTATCAGTGAGGAAAGCAGATCACATGTTGGAATTTGAGGTGAATTTCTTGGAAGGGATGATGGCTAAACTGAGTCTTAAACATTAACCAGTTATCTAGGTTAAAAAGGGTGGAGGGGCTCTCAGCAAAAGGAATAACATGAGAACAGAAAAGGAAGTATGAAATAGAATGTTAAGTTTGAAAAACTGCAACCATTTTGATAGTGCTAGAGAGTAGTATATTTATATATTCTATTACTTTTGTGAGCTTGAGGATTTTAAGTGAGGAAAAAAGAAAGACATATTTATGTAATTTGTATATAAAGATCATGGTGAAGTATAACCTTCCATATTTTAAAACATGCATTTAAGCCGTGATAAATATCAGTTAAATTATTTTTTTAAAAACTGTGTTTATACAAAATGCACAGTTACAAATCAATGAGAATATTGCTATGATCAGAAGACTTGCTCTGGAACCAAGGGTAAATTTACTCAAAGCACTAACTCCAGCTTTCCATGTCTTAATAGTGATTTCAGAAGTTACGTAAGGGAAAATATGCTTTCACAGAGCCAGATGGACCCAGACGTAGCCCAGAGTTTGGTCACATAGCCAGAAGTTTTAGAATTATTTGTGCAATTATATTTTCCTCTCCAAAATTTGACAGATATTATGCCTATGTAGTGGGTGTAGTTTGCTTTCAGCTCAATCAGTTCCTCTTTGAAATGAGCTTCACTAATGGGTCAGATGTGTGATAATTCAGATACTTCCTGAGATATGAATTCCAAAGGCAGCTGCAGAATTTTTTTTAGCATGAATCATTTATTTTTTAAATGTACAAATAACATATGATAATTTTAGGAAAATCAGAAAATATAGATAAGCAGAAAAACTTAAAATCATTCTATAATCCACTATTCTGAGTTAACCATTACTAACATATTGGTAAATATCTATCTTGAAATGCGTGTGGGACGTGTGTGTGTGTGTGTGTTTGTGTGTGTGTCTGTGTGAAAGAGAGAGAGCAAGCCAGAAAGAAATTAATTTACTAACAAAAATAGAACTATACTACACTGTTCAATAACTTGCTTTTATAGTCAATATTATCTTGTCACAGATATCTATCATGTTGAATAATTATAGGACTATACATTCATTTTTTTATGGCTTCACAGTATTCTATCATTGGCAGGTAATGACTTATTTAATGAGCAGTTTTCATGGACATTTAGGTTGTTTTCAGTTTTTCTGCAATGTAAGTATTAGTGCCATAAACACATTTTTGCAATTATCTTTGAATTATTGTGCTAGTACCATATCAAGATAAAGTTCTCAAAGTAATACCTAGCAATATGGGTGAAGAATCTGAGATTTTGCCTTATTTGCAAAGGAAACATGTTAACCTGCCACAGTTTCATGGATGTTGGTAGACGACATAAAATTCCCTGGCCAACCATGCTTCCTCTTTGCTCTTAGGTGAGACACTATCTCTATCATCTCAAGTTGTAAGAAAATCTGTCCCTTTATACTGGAGGGAGGCAATACCTCCATCTTCCACTACATAAACATCCTTGGAAAGGTAGTCAAGAGCAAAGAATTGTCAGTGCCTCGCTGTCAGGATGGGTAGTAATGCAAGAGACCCATGGAGGGGAGAATTGTCTCTCAATGGGATTATTGAGTCAGACTGTGTATGCATTGTAAGTATTGACAAAACTGCCTTATTTAAAGGTTATACTACTTTCCACTCCTATCAGTGATTCATAAGAGGTCCTATTTATCTCTACTCTCAGCTACACTGGAATTTGTCAACCTTTAAATTTTAGCTATTCCAATTGGAGAAAATGGCACTTCATATTTTAAAAGCTTTCTTTTCTTACTAGTAAGATTAAATATACTTTCATGTTTGTTTGCCATTTGTATTTCTTCTGCTGTGAATTGCCCTTTCATATCTTTTTTCCATTTTTTTCTATTGATGTTTTATGTTGATATATAGGTGGTCTTAGTATATTAAAATATGAACATGTTGTATACCATGAATTGCAAATATATGCTATACATACCTTTCTGCATTTGTCTTTTAACTTTATTTTCTTTCTTAGCTAAAGAAATTTGAAGCATGATCTATATTTATTAAAACTCCTGACTCTCTTTCAAAATTGCAACTTTCTTTCTACAAATAGCTCTACATTTAAAAAATGAGTTTAGTGCCGTTCTGTAACATTAAATGCATACAATCTTCTGATAATATTTGCTAAATTCATGGTCAGTTTAAGTTCAAATACACACTTCCTTGAATGTATCAGCAGTGCGTTGTTTTTCCCTGAAGTTTCAAGTTCAGTGTGGTCAGATATCTTGTCACATCAGTGAAAAAGTACAATACTATGAACTGTGGGGGGCCAAACATTTTAGCCCATTAGAGCTCTTTTAATTCCAAAAGTCCATACTCAGTGAATTTCTTAAGCAAGTTTTATGACCTCGCCATACAGCATTCAACAAAATTAAATATCTTATCCTGTTCATCTTCTTCCAAATATTTCATAAACTGACTATGGTTAGCAGCACAAACACAAATAAAATTCACTGTCTCGATCACTCCTTTCACATGGCTTTACCCTATGAAGCACAAACCTGCCTGATAAATGATGGGGTGGAAACTACATACAGAACCTTTCTTTTTTCACTTGAATGAACTGTTGAAATGTTCTCATTTATTGCAAGTGCCTCATATATAGAAAGTGAATCCAGCTTTTATATGTCTGGAGGAAAGTTTTCAAATTATTTATTGGCAAGTAGTTAAATACTAGGTATATCATACATATTGGAAACTTTGCAATTTAACACTGATGTTGGGGAAGATCTGTGATGAAAGGATGAAGTATTCAATAAATAGATCTGGAGTTATCCATATGGAAAAAATAAAATAAATCTCTACCTCAAACTATATACAAAAAATAAACTCCATGTGAATTAAGTGGTTTGATGCCAAAAGCAAACATTAGTACTATTTGTGTGAACTTTAAATAACTATCACCTTAAGGAAGATGAAAGACTTTTTAATGAAAACATGTAAAATACTAACCATAAAGTAAAATAATGATTATTTTAAATATATTAACAATGAACTTTCATTAACATATACCTTAAATATAGTGAAAAGACAATCTACTAACTGAGAGAAGACATTTGCAACACCATAGACCTGCTATTCACAATGTAAATAAAACCCCCATAGATCAATCAATACAAAAACAACAAAGAACACAAACAGAAAAATGGGCAAAGTCAATAAAAGTCATCTCACATATGATAAAAATACATATGGCTAATAAATGTATATAGAGAGGTTTGATCTCATTAATGGTATAATCCTGTAATATGTAATATATAAGTATGAGATAAAACTTATTTGAAAACATAAGGAAATGATAAAATAAAAATCAAGTAGTGTCTTCCTAGGTAGAGGGAAGTAGGAGATGAACTAGTAGAGAAGCACAAAAGTGGATGTACATTACTGTCATTGTTCTAGTTCTCAGGTTGGGTGGTAAGAGCAATGAAGTTCATTATATAATTAAAAAAATAAAACCAAGGCTTAAAGAAACAAAAGCAATTTCCTCATGTAGCCAGGGTATGACAATAACAATATTCTATCCTACTGGCCATTGGCCATGATAACTATACACGAGATGAAAGTGATTCCAACTGAGCCAATCAAAGTCTTCCCCAGGGATTTTTCTCACTGATGCTGGTAGTATGGCCTTTTTGTCTCTCAGATTGCAAATAGTGAGTATGGGAGGCCTGAAATACTGGTGTCCACATCCTTCATATTTGGAAGACCTGGTCTGTGAAAATGGCCAGGTATTCCAGTATGTAGCAACAAGCAGAAAGTAGAGATGGAAGGGCCCTAATGTTGTTTGTGTCCTTTATATAGTCATATTGGAGGTGAACTTCACTCCTAGACTTCCCAGTTAAAGGAACAAACAAACCCCGCTTTCTGCTCAAGCTTTCTCAAGTAGGATTCTGGACACCTGAAACCAAACATTCTTGACCAATACAGAGAGTGCTGAAGATAAAGGATCAGAAGCAGGGATGTGTTGAAAGAACACCCTCCTTGGCAAAGCTTCAATCTTTTCTCCTGTACTTGTTGAACATAAGGCATTTACGTATTATATTAGACCTCAAATTACCTACCTTTGGAATCAGTGGATTTCTTGATTAGCTGCATCCTTTGACATCTTATGGTAACTGTTAATCCTTATTTCTGTCATTGACTAAGTAACCAGTGAAAACAGAGCCCCAAACTAGGCACTACTACGGAAGGAAGGAGAAGGCATATGTCAGAAATAAAGGATGTAGTTCCTGACATTGAGAAACCCAAAACTAACTATCACAGATACTGTTTAGTTCAAGCCTCTTGGTTTGTAATTTGGAAGGTTGTATCTAGTGAGGTTAAGTAGTTTTTCTAAGGTCACACTGCTAGTTTGTGTAAATACCTGGAACTAGAACTTAGGTTTCCCTGACTCTAGTTTAGTGCTTTTTCAATTATGTAACATTGACCTCTCTTTTTCCCCACCTGTAGTAGTGTAGTAGTCAGGGTTCTCCAGAGGGACAGAACCTATAGGAGATACACACACACACACACACACACACACACACACACACACACACACACACACACACACATATCTCCTATATAGCTCTCATTCTCTCTCTCTTTCTCTTTCTCTCTCTCTTTCTCTCTCTCTCTCTCTCTCTCTGTGTGTGTGTGTGTGTGTGTGTGTGTGAGAAAAGGATGTTATTAGGGGGAAATGACTCATACAATTAAAAAGGCAAAGTCCCATTACAGGCCATCTGCAAGCTGGGAAATTAGAAAAGCCAGTAGCATGGCTCAGTCCAAGTTCAAGAGCCTCACAACCAGGGAAGCTGACAATGCAGACCCCAGTCTGAGGCCAAGGACCTGAGAACCCATCGAAGGCCACTGATGCTAGTTCCAAAAGCCAAAGAATCTGGGAATATGGAGTCTGATGTCTACGAGCAGGAGGAGAAAAGGCATCTAGCTGTGGAAGAAAGAGGGAGAGGGAGCTCAGCAAGCTGAATACCCACTTCTTCCACCTATTTTGTTTTAGCTGACCTTGAAGCTGATTGGATGGTGCCCACCCACATGTAGAGTGCATCTTGCTCTCCCAGTCCACTGACTCACATGTCAATTTCTACTGCAAACACCCTCACAGACACACCCAGAAACAATACTTCATCAGTCATCCAGGCATTTCTCAATCGAATCAAGTTGATACCTAATATTAACTATCACACCACCCTAATGCAGATTAAATACTAATCAACTATTTGCTTATTGCTATTACAAGTAACAGCAAAGTATAATTTGAACAAATAATACCACCTGGAAAAAATGAATGAATTCTGCCTAACTTCAACTTTTTTATTTCCTGTGTAGTGTAGAAAGAGTACTAGATCGAGAGTCAGGAGAGAGTTCTTATCTTGGTTTTGCCAGTAGCTAATTGAATCACCTGCAGAAATGACTTTTTCTCAACGGATTTCAGTTTCCTTATCTAAAAAGGAGGGGCTTCGCTTTATGTTCTGATACTTACATGCAACCTTTTAATTCTGATATCATCCAAAGCATGCAAGCCTTCCATCAAGCTTCTCAGCATTTGAAAGTAGCTGTGAGTTGCAGACTGTCTAGCCCCTATAAGTCACTCTTCTGTTTCTGGTTCTGAATTTTCTGGCATCATGATTCAATTGTCAAACTTTTGATTATTGTTAATTCTAATTGCTCTTAGCAGTGACCTTATCTAACCCTATCTCCCCTCAGCAGGGCCTGTTTTATAAATTATGTCAGCTGGAATGTAAAAATGAAGGAAAGTTTATTGTAATAGGATAGCCATCGATCAGGCATCACTCCATGATAAGTTCCTTCAGTTTCAAAAGTCTGAGATTATTGTCAATTTTCTTAATATTTATGCTGTCAGTTCACTTATTTCCTCCTTCCAACATTGAAGCATGGGTTATTAAGCTTCTCTCATCTTCACTCTGCACTCCTTTATAAAAAATAGCCGATATACTACAACAACTTCCTCAAGCTAGCTTATATTGTTTCTATATATCTTAGGCCTTAGGCCTCCTAAAGTAACATTACTCATTCCCCCATCCCCCTTCAATTCTGAAGTTTTCAAAAATTTTGAACAGAAACATTAAAAACTTGGTTTTATGTAATAGATTTCTCATACTCTTCTACTGGAATTTATATGAAAGGAAATAAAGAAAACAGTGAAAGAAACCTATTGAACTGAAAGTTATTGAGAAAAAGTCATTGTTGTACAATGCCAAGGCTTTATTCAGGAAAAACAGACCTGAAAAATATAGGAGAAAGATACAGATGTCCAATTGGTGACAGTAAAGTATAATATCATTATATTTCCAAGTGTTTGATCATTAAAGACTTGACACTACTTCCAAGCCAGGGGGGCTTACAATTAGGAGACTATCAAATCTCCTCATGCCAGTCCCTATTTTTAAATTATGATTGAGGCTGCGCGTGGTGGCTCACTCCCGTAATCCCAGCACTTTGGAAGGCTGAGGCAGGTGGATCCCGAGGTCAGGAGATCGAGACCAGCCTGACCAACATGGTGAAACCCTGTCTCTACTGAAAATACAAAACTTAGCCAGGCGTGATGGCATGTGCCTGTGATCCTAGCTACTCAGGAGGCTGACGCAGGAGAATCACTTGAACCCGGGAGGCGGAGGTTGCAGTGAGCTGAGATCGTGCCATTGCACTCCAGCCTGGGTGACAGAGCGAAACTGTGTCTCAAAAAAAAAAAAAAAAATTGAAAAATTAAATTATAATTGAAAAATGATTTAGAATAAGCTCAATTATAATTGTGTTGTGGGATAGAGTAAATCTGAGTAAAATGTAGCCTATTTCTTTTTCCAGCTGTTTATGTACAGATCATCAACCAGCTAGAATTGAAGGCCAACTAGGGTAGTTAGACAAATAAAAGTTTTTATGTTAAAAGTACACCTATATTACATTAAGCTTTTAAAAATTCCATCTCACTGAGAAATGAGGGGCATATCACAATAGAACCTACATTTTGAAAAAGTAGTACAACTATCTAACTCTTGAAGTTCCTGCTCAAAGCCTGTTCCTGGGTTAGTTCTTTAAGTTACATGGAGAAAGCTCCAAATGTAGTCATTGAACCCTTTGGATTAGTTAATGCAGTCTATAGAACAGCTTGTCCTTTAAGACATAAAACAGAAACATTCAGTAAATTCCAAATAAAAGTGTTTTCTGATTCTTAAGAAAAAAAGGAGATGTAGTAAGAGTAAAAATGAGAGTCAGGGCTGGGCGTGGTGTCTCATGTCTGTAATCTCAGCACTTTGGGAGCCCGAGGCAAGCGAATCACCTGACTTTGGGAGTTCGAAACCATCCTGGCCAACATGGTGAAACCCCGTCTCTACTAAAAATACAAAAATTAGCCTGGCATGGTGACAGGCACCTGTAATCCCAGCTACTCAGAAGGCTGAGGCAGGAGAATCACTGGAACCCGGGAGGCAGATGTTGTAGTGAGCCGAGATCGCGCCACTGCACTCCAGCCTGGGCAACAAGAGTGAGAATCTGTCTCAAAAAAAAAACCAAAACAAACAAACGAAAAAAAACAAGAGTCGAGTAGAGAGACAGGCAGACAGAATGAGTTATGGAAGGAATGATTAATAAGATTAAGACAACTAAACTGTAATATTTTATTAATATTTAATGCTATTCATCCAGTTAATTCAGAATATATTACAAGCATTAGCTTAAAGCCCAGTGAAATCTCACCTTAAACAGGTGATGTCTAGTGACAGACATTTTTTCCAAAACACCCATGGGAAATGTGGGTAGAATCAGTGGTAGGTAAGGTGACAGTTTCTGGGCCTTTGTCCTGTTTGACAATATAATGCTGGAATTTCAATCTGTAATTATTAATTATTAACTTTGCTATGTTGAAGTCAATTAATGTGAAAATTATTTACTGTTCTTGATAATTAGGTATAGTGATTAAAGCATGTTTTATATCGTGCTGGAGTTTTCTTTTTAAATAACTCATGAACAGAAAACAGCAGCTGGATTAGATGATGTGGTTATTGGGCTAGTCTTTGAAGGGAGGTGGTAGGTACATTCTTTCTATATTTAAACGATCTCATTGTAGCATGCATCGCAAGCCTAACATTGTTTATGGAATTGGATGGTAAATGAGTAAGAGATAGTCATTGTTTGCTGTGCATAAAGATGGCGGCTATTTGTTAGCTTAGGTGCCTCTCTCTACTAGACGATGCTAAATAGTCATCTACAAGAGACATGCCTGGTTTGTGTTTGGTTTTTTGGTTTTCAGATACGGTGAAACAAGCAGCGGTGTTACATTCAATGTCTGACTGGTCAAATGAGAGAGAACAGAATATGATAAACAGTGGAATAGACTGCAGAAAGGGACTGAAAAAAATCTTGTACACTGAAACAGGCTTAGTACTTCTTTCTCTGATTGGAAATCTGTATGGTCTGCTTGATATTCACAGGTAAAAAGAGTGGCTTATATTTAGTATAAATAAGGAGACTGATTTGAATTGTCTGGATGAAAACTACCCTCTTCCCACACATACAAAGGAGAAACATAGGCTTTCAATTTTAATTATTGACTGAATTCTTCATATCTTGGTGGGTGATAGGCATAAGTGTTGAACTTGTACATAAAGTACTAATATTTTGTATAAGCATCTATGCATAAGATTTGTGAATAAAAAGTGAAGCCTGCCAAGGTGTGTGATTTAGGAAGATGCCTATCTTGATTTTAATTGGAGAAGAAATAATTTATTAACAAAAATATAATATCCAGTAAAGCAAAAATTCAAATGCCACAAGATTAACAGACTACTTCACATTAAATATTAGGTAGTAAGAGTAACCAAGACAGTATGACAACCTAGTATTTAACACTGTGGTAGACATTTTGTCAGGTACATTATTCATTGTTTTTAGAGTTGTGCCACATTTTATCTCAGTAAACCCTCACATGACATTGTGAGGTAGGAATGACCATTATCAGCGTTTTATTTACAAAAATAAAGAGGCACAGGGAATATTTGGGTTAAGTTACTTGTCTATGGATGTACAGTTATTAGGTGGCAGAGACATGAGAACAGGCCGGGAAAT
Source organism: Macaca mulatta (assembly GCF_049350105.2). Classification (NCBI taxonomy): domain Eukaryota; kingdom Metazoa; phylum Chordata; class Mammalia; order Primates; family Cercopithecidae; genus Macaca; species Macaca mulatta. Next base: position 106,772,081 of record NC_133426.1, on the reverse strand, counting down.
GGCAGTGTGATTATTTGCTGGGAATTATAAATTAGAGCAACGACAGATAGCCAGCTGATCTAGTTTCTTCCCAAAGCTAGTCAGGCCACAGATGGCTTACCAATCTGTCTTTCTTTCAATTAACCATTCGCTGTAATTTTCAGGATACTCCTCTTCCTAATTCCATGGATGTCCTTTAGCAGCAGATTCCGTCTCAGACAGAAGTCCAGTTGTGCATGACTTCTGACAATTTCTGGGCATGTTACGGAATGGGCTTCGTTTTTTAAGATAATAGTTTCTGAGGCAGTATTCTTCACAGAAAACCATATTGGTTGAATAAATTGAACAATTAGTTCAAGATGAAAAGTTGCAGAATATGAGAGAAATACATACGACACGTTTTGATAAACATGAGTGATCAAAAGTAGAACCTAGTTTTAAATAGATATATAGTCAATATGGTGTGATATTTCAAAATAAACTTATATAGGCAAAAGACTATGAAATAAAAAAATTTGAATGGAAGAGGATTTGGAGTATGCTGATGAAAAGAGAAAGTTGAAAGACCAGAGGTCCTGAAAACTCACCTGTGATGAGCAATAAAATGATGGTACATCATTATCTGTTTGCATTAAGTTTAGAAAAGTTATAAACAGAGATAGGACCCCAAAAAGAAATGAGCAGAAAGTACTGATTTACTCTGTGTATGGCAATTGAAGAGCTATTATTACGGAAAACCTGAACGTGCAGTGGGGTAAATAATAATTAAAAAAACCGCTGACTCAGGAGTGAGATCCCATCTTTCTATCAAGGAAAAGCAAATGGGTGGCTGAAGGGAGGGGTGGTGCAATTTTATAAGATAGCCCTGGGAATATAAAATTGAGGAACTCTATATGAATGGAGGTGACAGACTGCTATGTACAGGAATTAAATCATAACAGCAGCACAGAACTTAATGGTACTTTTAGTCAGGGTAACAAAAGGCTACAAGGCTACAGTGCACTTGCACTGTTTCTGAAAGAAAATATTTGCACATAACAAGCCCACATGTGCAAATGTGTAGTTGGTAATCAGTGCAGCAGATTATCATCTTATCTGCAATTGCATGTTGTTTCAGGGACAAGCAAGCATTGCAGAGTACTTTGAAACCTGTTTCATATTCCCCATGGGGCAAAACTAACATCTTAAACTGCCTCAGTGATCTAGTCTGCAGCTTCCCCGATCTCCTGCTAAGGGACTTGGATTTCATGCTCAGAGTAAGCCAAGGCAGATGGGAATTATTTCAAATTTGGAAAAACAAGGAAGCTTCAATTAATGGGCTGCTGGCAGACAACCTCTGCAGTTCACATTTTACTCCCACACACATTTTGTTCGCATGTACACACTCATGCATATGATTTCTTTTACCTTTTAAAGAGAGGATCACACTTTAGTAATGACAGAATGTCTCTGAACAGAATTCAATATGTGTTATGTCTTAGCAGTTTAATTTAATGGTAACAAAGGGGGAGCTATGCAAATCCAATTTCAGAAACAGAGATGAACTACTGACATATTTGGTAAAGGCAAGTCCAATTTCAAAACCAAACAATCTTTCTCTCAATATGTGGCAGACCTAATTAAATATAAGTTTAGTGTCATGGAGGGGAGAAAAACAGCTACTCATGCTTGATATATGTGTGTGTAGTGGCGGGCAGGATGGGGAATACATTCTAATTCCCACTGCAGGGGTACAGTTTAGTGAATAGGCCAGGTCAGAGGGAATGAAACTTGTGTTCCACTTCCTCTCAATAGTGGGATGGCATTAGTTCTTGGTTCTTAGCCAGATTTCAGGGAAGCTAGTGAATAAAGAGCTATGTAATACATAATAATATAGCAATATTAGAATTCATAGTTCTTCCCCACTTAATTGCTTTATTGTTTCATTTTCTTGCAAGTGCACCATGTGAAGAAAGTTCAAATTTCAAGAAAATAGATATAGGAGAAAATGTTTCTAATTAGATAATATATTTTATTATGAGAAAATTAAGCAAAAGACATTGTTTTATAACCATTTGTTTCTTGAAAGACAATTAGAAGGTTTGTGAATTAATTAGTTTGAGAAGTGAAAAGAGACCATCTATCCTGTGCAATATTGTTGTCTGTAGTGAAGTTGTGTCATCTATTGCTATGCCAGGCATGCCAATTCTGCACTTCAGCTCTCTGTACATATACAAACTCTGCCCTAAATTCAAAGCAATGTATAAAGTTATATTTCAGAAGATAAGACTATATAAATTACTAAATGCATTTGTAGATATATGAATTTATACTCCGGAATTTACCAGGCGAAAATGTGTAGGTCATAGCCTTCAAGATTGGCTATTCTTTAAGTGATGCTGCCTTTAATTTGAATCCTGAAGGTGGCTATATCTTTCAAAGAGGAAAATGTTAGCAAATGTTGAACAAGCAACTGGAGAAGATGACAGAGAAATGAGTTCCTTCTAGGAGGAAGCAAAGTGACAAGCAGGAGGAGAGCACTAAAAACACTCAATATTTAAAGAATAGAAAGAAATATTAGGCTGGTGCAGCAAAGATCAATGGACACAATACGTTTTTTGTATTGTTTTTGTATCAGAGCATTTATTAAAAATGAAAAAAGTAAACACACAAAGGCTGTACATCACATGGAAAGAGAGATGCAACCTGGAAGAATGAAAATTTCCAAATCAATTAACGATTTAATATCAGGGCAAATTGCTACAGTTTTTGAAAAATATGAAATCTTTTGAACTTGACAACTCCTGGTTTGATGGCCAGATTCACTGAAGAATATTTGTTATTCATTTCTGGGCTTCTGACACTTCTTTTTAAGATGCTTCCACACTGAAGTGGTACCTCTGCATGCTGATCTTCTATTTTACATTAGTTGTTCTGGGCCATTTGTTTTGTTTTGTTTTGTTTTGTTTTTTGTTTCAGTCTTTGAATTCACACAGCTTTGTATGAGATAAGGAATGCTCCAAAAGGCAACTTGCACGATGATTGCTGTATGAAAAGGCTAAGCTTGAAATAATGCCTATCAACGACAATGATTTAGGAGGAATGTCTCCACTTTGTTCAGTACACATTTGCTTTTTGAATTCATTCTACTAAGAATACCGTCTCTGGCTTTGGTGTTACAATCTTCCATTCTCTTCTATTCTATTATCAATTTGACATTGAATATTGCTAACTTCCACAAAAAAGCCTGAAATTCAGAGTAAAAGCTCTGTTTTTGGCTGCATTGATGGTACTGTGTTCTGCCAGTTAGTGGAGAGAATGATTACGTTGGGAGAAAGAATAAATATTTTAACTGGTTAAATAAAATTGTTGAAAGAAAATGAGATTTTACATAAACAAGAATACTCTGAAATTGATCGCTTTTCTTATTTTAATTTTGGGAAGCAAACTCACCATATTTTCCTCTATTTTCTAATTTGTTAAGTTTTTCAAACTGTCAGAAACAAGAGAACAGATACTTGTTGAGCTGATGATTTATCAACATTTCCCATGCAAAAGAATTCCACCAAATAAATTTCTACAATCAGGTGTAAAATATAGGCAATTGATTTTCTATGATTAACTATTGAGCAGCATTAAACATAGTATGCAGAAGACAGCTTTTACTTTCTCTCAATATTGTCAAAAGAGGTCTACTTAATATCAATTAAAGGCAGGGAAAATATACCCCAAAATCTTCAATAGCAGAGAAACTGTGCAGGAACTTCATTGCTTTGTTTACCATTACACAAGAGCCCACACACTGCCACATTTCTTCAGGAACAATGTCTTGGAATGCCTCCAGTCATGATTAACTACATCAAAAGTCAAGGCATCTGCCATCTATGTTCATATCACAATTATGCCAAGTTCAGGCAGACTATAGAGATGGGAGAAGGTAACCAGATGCTCATAAATAACAAGGTTTCTGTGAAAAGCTATAATGCAAGGACATCTACATTTTAGAGAAAAAAATGCTCCAATTTAAGGTTTTGCAAATATTATAAAAGCATCACTTAATACTATGTATGAGTGTCTAAATTCATTTAACTAGCATATTGCTTTTTACCTATTAAAGTAGCAAATATTTTAATGCCTGTATTAATTACATTAGAGCAGTGCTGTTTATTTGCTAGTGATAAGAGAACTATTTCCATTTCTTTTCAACCTCAACCTCAACAATAGAATATCTTTACATATTTTATGAATGTTTAATATCATATTTAATATTTTTCTGGAATTTCAGCGTTGTAAAAAGACTGGAAAGAAAAAAATTTTTTCATGCCATTTTTAGGTTCATGAAGTTGTGAAGATTTTAGGATAATGTTTGATCTTGAAAGAATCCCAGCTTACTTTTGAGAGTCATGAAAGAGCTCTTTAGCTTGGAGAAGGTTTATATTCTTAGTGAAGTCCCATTCTCCAGAATACTAGATGAAATAGAGCTGACATTGACTCATCAGAAGTTCTTTTTACTCGTAGCCTTTCCTGATCAGTGAATCTGAATCATAACAATTTAATATTATGCATTTATGTATGTGCAAATGTCAACATATTCCTTTCTTAAGCCCAGCCAAAAACTATTGCCAATAATGATTTTTTTTCACTTTCTGGACAGATCATATAATCTAATTGCACATTGATTTAAATTAGTGTTAAATGTTTTTCTTTAAGAGTAAATTCCAAAATTACTTAAGTGGGGAACTTAAGAGACCCTAAGTATCATAAATATATGTTGGAAGTGGAGAATGTTATTAATAAGCAACCCAGGTATATTCTTGGAGGCTAGCTCATTGGGGCCTGCCTTTGTCCTAATATATGATGCTGGAGAGGTCCCAGATGCTATTAGTGCTTTCCCAGGGTGTCAGAGTACACACTGGTGTGTACTGTTTGGGGCTGGGTAACAGGAATTGTTGCTCAAAGAAATCTTGAGTGGTGCTAATTTCCCTGTGAATCATCAGATGTGTGTTCTGATGTATGTCACAATTTTGGCTAATTGTTGACATTAATTTTGGTGAAAAGTCTAACATGCTGGGAACATTCTCATTTTATTCATCTTCTCTGAAATCCTGTGCCAGCTGTCATTACAGATTTTAGACTCCTTAGAGGTAAAGCTAAAGTAGAGTTTTAAACACCAAGAAAATCTAAATATGCAAAGTAGCATTTTAAAGGTTCTTATATTAACTTTATCTTAATAAATAATATGCTTTTAATAGGAGAAACTGATTAGTAGTCACTGAGATAACTTAAATGGTACTCTAGTGTCATGAACTACAGCTCTCTTGAAATGTAACAAGTCCTTCAAAATTATCATATGCATCATCACTGTCTTTATGAATATATGTTTATTGAGGACCCACTGTGTACCTGGTACCCTACTAGGAGCTTGGAGAACATTTGCTGAGATTATTCCAAAGATATTTTTCTTCATGCAATTGGGATTTCATGTATATTAGAAACTGAATCAGAAAGACATATACCAGTCACTATTGGATAGTAAAATATCAGGATAAAATGAGAGTAGAGAATGTAGTTCGTATTTTACTATGGTTTTATGTGTTTATCTCAATGCTTTCTACTTCTATTTGGAGAGAGTTCACTGGTAAATGTGCTGTGTTTGAGCAGGCAAATGAGGAAGAGAAAAGAAATAAAGTAAAAATGCAATGTATGGGAGTGGTAAAGGAAAGCCTGTATAAGAGAAGTGTAGAACTACTATACAATGCAACTGACTTTGCCTTTTACTGGTATTTTATTGTTCATCCTTGCCAGGGATGGACAATCTCCAGTGCCCCTCCTGTGACTGCTGCCTCTGATATGTATACAACCACCAAATATTCTGTGGTATCTACAGAGAGAACAGGATGGAGGAGTGTTCTGGCCATAATGAGAGTGTGTACCAGGGCAAAATTTTACTTTTATTTGATATTGGATCTGGGCCAATCCTGAGAAGCATTTGCTTTTCTTAAATTTTTATAAACAATATTTGAGTGTGTTTTTTACAGGGGAAGCATACTATAGTGAAAAGAGAATAAAATTTAGAGTCAGTCCAAACTTGGTTCACATTCCTATTGTGTGACTGTGATCAAATTACTTAAACTTTCAGTTTGTTTGTAAAATGTCAAGATATAATTAAAAAAAAAAAACACTTGTCTAAGAGAGTGATCATTAGGATTAATCATAATAACAATATTACAATGCTAAACCTAGTGCTTGGTGTGAAGTGAAAACTGTAAATATTCTACTATGTGAATTTTAATATTTAAGAGTATTTAGGTAGTCTATGAATTAATCACTTAAATGTTTATATATATAATGTGGTAATGTTATCTACATTGGTTTCTGTCATGAATAATATTTAACTTACAATTTTAAAAACTGAATATGAAAAGAATGATAGCTTTGTATCAGTTCTGGTGATTTTTTTCCTGGGGGTAAATCAAAGAGAATGAGGTAAACATGTCATGAATATTTTGTATCACTGAAAGGATCAGACCACTAAAAAAAAAATTGAAGAGTGCTCTATTATAAAGTCATGCCCCAAAAAAGAATTATTGGTTGGCATTTCTATTCCTGGTGCTATACTATAGGAATAAGAAACTCTCCTCAAAATGTAATTACATCAGCATCGAAAGTCAAAATAAGTCAGATGTTTATGAAATATCTCTCTACATCCTGTAATGCAGTGTGCAAAATTTAAAGATCATCAATGACTTTAAACATAGCTCAAAATGTGGCTCTGGAAACATTTGTACAATTGACACAGAATGTACCCATCTGTGTTCTAGGGTGATGCTGTGCTTGTGCTGTGGATATTGACATACTTAGTCTCAGGTCCACATTGCATAGCAAACATGAGCTGAGAAACTGCCCACATTTTTTTGTTGTTTTGAATTTGTTTTTGAATTAAATATCATTTAGAATGGTTGGTCTACTGGTTGAACTTTGAATATTTTCTTATGATATCTTTTGTTAATAGTTTTATTTGTTACAAAAGTTTTAGAATTTCATTTATTTCTAAGTAGCTTTGTGCAAGCTATTTCAACCTTCCTAGGCCTTGCTTTCTTTTGATGTCAAATGAGCCACCAACCTAAATAATTTTCCATCTCTGTTATTTCATAATTTGAGAATGCTACGTATAATACTGCAGTTGCCTCAGAATAATATTTGGTCAGGATGATAGAATAGACCAAAAAATTGTTGAAAATAATTCAAATAGCAATTGGTGCGCTATGATTTGGCTATTTAACCCCATTTGATCCCCACTGTTAGAGGTGGGACCTAATGGGAAATATTTAGGTCATGGGGGCAGAGCCCTAATGAATGACTTGGTGCCCTCCTTCAGTTATCACTCTTAGTTCCCATGAGACCTGGTTGTTAAAAAGGTCTTGACCCTTCTCTTTCTTCTCTCTCATTTCCTCTCTCACCATATGAACTCTGCACAGGGCATCTTCCCTTTGCCTGCTCCCCTTTGACTTCTGCTAAGAGGAAAAGCAGTCTGAGGCCCTTAATAGATGCAGATGCTGGTGCTGTGCTTCTTACGCAGCCTGCAGAACTGTGAGCCAAATAAATGTATTTTCTTTACAAATTACCCAGCCTTGGGTGTTCTTTTATAGAAATACAAACAGAATTAGACAGGAGTTTTTGGAAGCCCTCTGAAAATTATAAAGGAGTATAGCAGCATAAGATATTAAAATATAATCAGTTAAATTAGAGAAATAAATCAAGTGGTTAAACACAAGGATTGAATGTGCATAGACTCAAATTTATTAACTGCTCCTTTTGGACATACCATTTACTTTCTATGCTACTTATTCTCTACCAGATATAACAAACAGGCTGTGGTAATAACAATAGCAGTAATAGTAGTCATAGTAGTAGTAGTAGTGATAACTAATATTAATTGAACATCCACGGGGTGCCAATCACTTTGTGATATGTATCTATATATCTCTATCTGCTTCTTTCTATATACATACATATCTTAAATTGCAAAGTAGGCATCACTGTCCCCAGCTTACTAATGGAGATAGAAAGGACATAAAAGTAGATACCTTGTTTTAATTTTAAACCTAGTCAATGTCATATTTGATATTCTGGCTCAGGATTGTTTTATTCAAGGTGTGTTCTTAATTATTATGCTTTGAGGCCATTGAACATCTCCTCTCAGTTTCCTTATTTAATACTTCTACAACTTTTTTGTTTGTTTTAGATTACTGGCTTTAAAAACTATTGACATAAGGCAAAGCTTGATGTCTTGCTCTGGTCAAATGCTTTGATGAAAATATGGTTTGCAACAAATTCACAGATCATGCTTCCTTATATATCTGTAATGTTTGCAGGTTTCTCTTACCCTGATACTTTTTATATATTCTTAAGGAAAATAATCATAAATACACTTAGCATATGTAGAAAAATTGGCTAACTATAACTTCAATAGGCATAATTTAAAGGGAGGTGTTTTTAATTCAAAATGTAAGCACATAGACACATTCACATTTTATTTTTCTTTTGGTTCTAGGAAGGCTGGAGCCAGATTCACTGATTGAAGATTTATGTTTTCCAATTTATAAACTGTTTACTGAAGGTACAATGGGCTTTTTACAGAGAATACGTCAGGCTAGTTGAGACATTGGTTCACAGAAGATAGCTACTGCCTGTCAGAATGGTGAAATGGTCAGTGAGCTTTGCTTCTTACCAAAAGTCTGAATCCCAATTTCAATTGAAAAAGTTAAATTGGAAATGCAGATTCCTTATCATTCTTTCACTGAATTTAATCTTTAACACATAGGGAAGATTAGAAATTTTAATGGATTACTGGGAATAAATTCTAAACAACAGACATTTATTATAATTGATAAAAACTAATATTTTATGAGGGAATTAGAATATCCCTTGAGTACTGTTTATACACATTGAGGGAAGGAAAAATGATTTACTTTTCAGTTGAAAATCATTTGGGGATTGAAACCACCATTGCACATTTGTAACTGAGACAGTGAAAGAGATCTGACTTAACCCACTCTATCTTGCTTCTAATCTCCAAGTTGTCCTTGTTCATTCATGGGCATAGGCTGAACTAACTTTGGGAGGAACTTAGTTTATACTTTAAAACAAAGACGATAACAGCCCTTTCCCCAAACAACCTCCTTCTTGCCTGGGGACTAGACAGCCTTTGTAGGACTAACAAATTAGCCACAAGATTAGAAATTGTGGTTTAGGAGTCATACAGGTGGAGGCTACAAGATTCTGACCCTTCCTAAACTTCTCCTAAGATCAGTGCTTGAGATATTTTGCAGACCCTGCACTTGATGAATCTGCTATCACCACCAAGATCAATAAACTGGCTCAGCTGGTCTTGTGGGCCCTACCCAGGCACTGACTCAGCACAAGAAGATAGCTTCAAGTCCCATCTCTGACCTAACCAATCAGTACTCCCAGCTCAGTGGCTTTCCCCAACCCACCAAGTTGTCCTTAAAAACTCTGATCCCTGAATGTTCAGGGAGACGGATTTGAGTAATAGTAAAACACCAGTCTCCCCAACAGCTGGCTCTCAGTGTATTACTCTTTCTCCTTTTCTTAATGAAAATTTTTAAATTTATTTCTGTAGGTTATTAGGGAACAGGTGGTGTTTGGTTACATGAGTAAGATCTTTAGTGGTGATTTGTGAGATTTTGGTGTGCCCTTCACCCAAGCAGTATACACTGCACCCAATTTGTGGTCTTTTATCCCTCACCCCCTTCCCACCCTTTCCTCCTGAGTCCCCAGAGTCCATTGTGTCATTCTTATGCCTTTGCATCCTCATGGCTTAACTCCCACTTATGAATGCGAACATATGATGTTTGGATTTCCATTCCTGAGTGACTTCATTTAGAATGAAGTCATTAGAATAATAGTCTCCAATCTCATCCAGGTCACTGCAAATGCCAGTAATTCATCCTGTTATATGGCTGAGTGATATTCCATCATATATATATATATATATCTCACAGTTTCTTTACCCACTTGTTGATTGATGGGCATTTAGTTTGGTTCTACGTTTTTGCATTTGTGAATTGTGCTGCTACAAACGTGTGTGCAAGTGTCTTTTTTGTATAATGACTTCTTTTCCTCTGAGTAGATACCCAGTGGTGGGATTGATGGATCAAATGGTAGTTCTACTTTTAGTTCTTTAAGGAATCTCCACACTGTTTTCCATAGTAGTTGTACTAGTTTACATTCCCTCCAGCAGTGTAGAAATGTTCCCTGTTCACCGCATCCATGCCAATATCTATTATTTTTTTACTTTTTGATTATGGCCATTCTCGCAGGAGTAAGGTAGTATCACATTGTGGTTTTGATTTGCATTTCCCTGATCATTAGTGATGTTGAGCATTTTTCCATATGCTTGTTGGTCATTTGTGTATCTTCGTTTGAAAATTGTTTATTCATGCCTTTAGCCCGCTTTTAGATGGAATTGTTTGTTTTTTCTTTGTAATTTGTTTGAGTTTGTTGTAAATTTTGGATATTAGTCTTTTATCAGACATATAGATTGTGAAGATTTTCTCCCACTCTGTGGGTTGTCTGTTTACTCTGCTGACTGTTCCTTTTGATGCGCAAAAGCTCTTTAGTTTAATTAAGTCCCAACTATTTATCTTTGTTTTTATTGCATTTGCTTTTGGGTTCTTGGTCATTAAGTCAGTGCCTAAGCCAATGTCTAGAAAGGTTTTCCCAATGTTATCTTCTAGAGTTTTTATAGTTTCATGTCTTAAATTCCTTAATCTATTTTGAGTTGATTTTTGTATAAGGTGAGAGATAAGGATCCAGTTTCATTCTCCTACATGTGGCTAGCCAATTATTCCAGCACCATTTGTTGAATAGGGTGTCCTTTTCCTACTTTATATTTATGTTTGCTTTGTCAAACATCTGTTGGCTGTAAGTATTTGGATTTATTTCTGGGTTCTCTATTCTGTTCCATTGGTCTAGGTGCCTATTTTTATACCAGTATCATGCTGTTTTGGTGACTATGGCCTTATAGTATACTTTGAAATCGGGTAATGTGATGCCACCAGATTTGTTCTTTTTGTTTAGTCTCACTTTGGCTATGTTGGCTCTTCTTTGGTTCCATATAAATTTTAGAATTGTTTTTTTCTAATTAGGTGAAGACTGATGATGATATTTTGATGACAATTGTTTGAACTTGTAGATTGCTTTTGGCAGTATGGTCATTTTCACAATACTGATTCTACCTATACATGAGCTTGGGATGTGTTTCCATTTGTTTGTGTCATCTGATTTCTTTCAGCAGTGTTTTGTAGTTTTCCTTGTAGAGGTCTTTCACCTCCTTGGTTAGGTATATTCCTAATATTCCTAAGTATCTTTTTTTCCCCAGCTATTGTAAAAGGGGTTGAGTTCTTGATTTGATTCTCTACTTGGTCGCTGTTGTATAGAAGAGCTGCTGATTTGTGTACATTAATTTTGTATTTGGAAATTTTGCTGAATTATTTTATCAGTTCTAGGAGCTTTCTGGAGGAGTCTTCATGGTTTTCTAGGTAAACAGTCATATCATCAGCAAACAGTGACAGAGGATCATGGCAGATGGGAGGCAGCACTAGATTACAGCTCCCACTGGGACGGACAGAGCAGCATGTGGAGGCTCGCACTGTGAACTTTTGCTCCAGAACAACTGCAGGAATACATTAGGACAGCCAAAAGAACCCACAGACCCTGTGAAGGAAGTGGATTGCTCCTGTAGGACTTGGGAGACACCCCAAGTATTGTGAGTGTCCAAACTGTGGAGGTGGGAAAGAGAGATTGTCCACCTCAGACCACACACCCCCAGTAGGGAGCCTGAGAGTCTAGATTACAGAAGATTCTGACCTTACCTGGATCGGAGTCAATTTAGAGAGCCAAGTGAAACACAGGGGTAGAGGAAGCAGTGGGAAAATCCCTGTGGGCTTGCTGGCGCCCCTAGCAAGCCATTTCTGCCCTACCTCACAGGGGTCCTTGGGGAGGTAGGAGGCCAGAGGCACTGGGAAAAGGCCACAGGGAGAAGGAAACCTCCAGCTGAGGTTTGTAACAATTTGAAGTGATCGAGAAGTCTCCTGGTCAGAGCTTGGGGGAAGGCATGAACCTGGTGTGCAGACTCTACAGGTTGGGGAAGAATGAAAGCCCTTCTTGCTTTTGCAGCTGGAAGGTGGGTAGCGTCGGGCAAGTTCTCAGCCCTGCTTGCCCACTTCCTGGAAACAGAATTGGGCTGTTGCAGGGGCTGGGGGATGGGGGGCACGGTGGGAGTGAGACCAGCACTTTGGGTTGCATGGGAGCTGAGTGAGGCCTGAGATTGATTCCTTTCCCCCACTTCCCTGACAACTTGCATGGCACAGTGGAGGCAGCCATAATCCTCCTAGGAACATAACTCCATTGACCTGGAAACCACACCCCATCCCCCACAGCAGCAGCAGTAAGACCCACCAAAGGGGAGTCTGAGCCCAGACACGCCTAGCCCTGCCCCCGCCTAGTGGTCATTCCCTAACCACTCTGGTAACTGAAGACAAAGTGCATACATTCTTGGGAGTTCGAGGGCCCTGCCCACCACCTGTTCTTCCACTACCACAGCTGATGGTCTCTTGAAAGCACCACCTCCTGGCAGGAGGCCAACCAGGACAAAAATAGTGCATTAAGCAACCAAAGCAAAGGACCCTCACAGAGTCCATTTTACCCCTCAGCTGCCTCCACTAGAATTACTCCTTCTCTATTGCAATTCCCCTGTCTTGATAAATGGGCTCTGTCTAGGCAGCAGGCAAGGTGAACCTATTGGGTGGTTACAGGATGACGGTAAAATACTGTGACACTGTTCAGGAGGTATGAAGGTCCATGTGGCTTATTTCATTTTTCTTTGATGGGCCAAAATAAACTGGGGTTTCTATCTTTCTTTCCTATTTTTCCCATCTCTTACCATCATCATTGATTTTCTTTTCTATGCTTTTAATCTATTCATTCAACAACCATTTTCTGAGCACCTACTGTGACTCAAGTCACCAAGTTGGTGGCAGGGATCCTGAAATGAAAACAAGGTGGAACAAAAAAAATTTTGGCCAGGCGCGGGGGCTCATGCCTGTCACCCCAGCACTTTGGGAGGCTGAGGCAGGCAGATCACTTGAGGTTAGGAGTTCGAGACCAGCGTGGCCAACATGGTTAAACCCTATCTCTACCAAAAATACAAAAAATTAGCCACGAGTGACGGCACATGCCTGTAATCCCAGCTACTCAGGAGGATGAGGCAGGAGAATCAGGAGGTGGAGGTTGCAGTGAACTGAGATTGTGCCACTGCACTGCAGCCTGGGTGACAGAATGAGACTCTATCTCAAAGAAAAAAAAAATAAAAATGCCCTTCAGTAGTTCTCTATCTGATGCCATCATGTTATTCATTGATTATGAAATATGGGAATCATAAATGTGTCCACTCTGCTAACAAATTCTTAGTTGTACTCTCAAATGCTTGTTAGCCTGAGAACTTAAAAAATGTCATACTTCAACGAGCCAACAAAAGCCTATTACTTTTCTCTAAAAACGCTTCAGTGGAAATTGTCCTAGTTGCCTTCTATGATTTTATACTGCTGTCAGAGCCCCAGCATAGGGAAGTAGTTGACTTCCGGGTTGGTAAGAAGAACTTAATAACAGTATAGTTTTGTAAAAGGGAAGTTTTATTAAAGAAATAGAACACTGCAGGAGTGCAGCGGGGTGCCTCAGCAAGAGGACTGAGAGCACCACTGTGGATTTTTCCTTGGGGGTATTTATGGACCCTTAAGTAGGAGCCGAAGGGTAATTTGCAAGATAAATGATTACATTTGTAGACATTTTGGTGCCTTGATATCAGCAAGGGTTACACAGTGTGTTTCTGGCATGCATGCATTCTGGAGATGTATATAAATTCTAGTTACCTATAAATTTTAAGTTGAAAACAGTCCTGAAACTAGGTGACTTTAGATAATAGGTAAGTCTAATTACTTCTAAATTTCTCAGACAAGGAGTTTTTGTCTCGGGCCTGCTGGATGGTCACCAGGTAATTTTGTTCTTCTCTATCTCCCCTCCCCTTCACCAGACCCCGGATTTCTGATGCTCTCCTTCTGATACTCTCTGTCTCCTTAACATGATTCATTGTAAGTTTGAGAAGCATAGGAGGGCACAATGATCAAGATAGAAAATATAGTTGTTGTTGGAAAAGTATGTATTTCTGTGGGAATGCATTTTACTTCCTTGTATTGTTTTTAGCCCTGACCATTTCTGTCTCTAATCTAATGAAGGCAGCTGATGTTTTCTTGCTAATATATAACAAATTTGCTCTTCTTTAGATGGACAGCTTGATTATAGGACTGGCTTCTTTTTAACATAATGCTAATCACCATATTGACTGATAATAGATAAATATCGTTAAATCTCATTAATTTGAAACTCAAAGGACTATAAAAGATGGGCTCTGAATTAAGTAGAGTATATGTCATTTTATTTAAGAATAGAGTACATGGTTAGCTAGGAAATTGTAGCTGCTCACCAGATACTATTGAGTCAACTAGAATTATATTTTATTTTGTAATGAACAATGTAATAATGCATAGAACTAAGACACTAAACATCTTATAGTTTTGAATGTAACTGTGCCATAGTTATGCACTATTTCTACAGCAATGGATGACCCTGAAAGTGACAAAAACTGGAGAGTCAAAAGTAATGCACTAAAAATAAATGAAAATAGTCTTATTTTAGTACACATTGAGCTAGTAACAAGAGGGTAGTGTGTTGTGTTGAAATTGGGATAGCTACATAAAGAATTTGATGGTCAGAAGGCTGTGTATCTAGGAATTATGCCATTGATTGTATAGTCCCACTGGGTTCCTTCATTTAAGGACTAGTCTTTCAAGGTCAAGAGGAGCAATAAAACATAACAGTCCCTTACTTGGCCATAGATGGTTCAGCTGAAAGACCTCAGAGGTGTGATTGTGTTGTCCTTTCTGTATGGAAAGCAGTGTTTAATATAATTTTCAAAAGATAGCTTATTTTCCTTTCTACTTAATCGGCCCGTGAATACCATGGACTTTTATGTATTGGAGTATTTGTTGCTTGGAGGGTTCAAACAAAACCTGTCTGTTGGAATTTTTAAAAATTAAGTTTATCGTTTTGAACAAGCAAGACCTCTCTGTTTAACAGATGGCTCAACAGTTGTAAGAAAATTATTCACAGCCCAAAAGCAGCACAATAATTTTAAAAAATTGTTTATTCTCAATTTACATAGTTTTAAAAGAGAAAGAGATTCTATCCTGTCTCCTTGTTATTGTGCCTTTGAGAAGACAATGCATTTCTGAACTTGACAAAAGGCAAACGTCTCAGTTTCATTTGAGGCTTAAATTAGGTGGGATTTCAAATGCTTTCAATGGAAATACTATTTAAAAAACAAGATGGATGTTTTTTTCTTTCATGAAAAGGGTAAAACTCTGTTTCTTTATTTTCACTTAATTCTAATGCTATCTGACAGTCTTACTTTCCTCATGTATGTAGAACTTCACGTTTCCACACCCAGCTACCTGTCTGGAGCAGTAAACCCCAAGGCTTACTGTGACCTAGAAGTACATTTTCTTACATTTCTTATAGCTTTGTGACCTTCTTGATTTCTTCAAGTGTCTCCTTTTCTAGGAATTGCCAGTGGTCAAGGAATAGAATTTTTCTGCATATGAAGCAGATGGGCTAATATGGGAATATATATAATTTACTTTGTCAAAATCAAATGTTCTGCATTAAAAAATTTCATTTTTCAAAAGCCATGCTTGTTGTCACTTTGATGAGAGTTTGTAGAGTCAAAACCATAACCCCATTATATAGAATATTGATATTATGTCAAGTAGAATGATGGATTTATAGTACTGGAACAGATCTTGAAAGGAAATTTTGTCAAAAACATTGCCTTAAACCAAGACATGCTCACATTATCTCAGAAGGGAATTCAGAATAATTTTCCATAAACTTTTCTAGGATTCTAAACTCTCAAAAGTCTTTCTTATTTTTTTAAAAGATCAGAAAGTCTTACATTGGTCAACTTAGAATCTTACTTCTAACTGACATCATTTTCTTTTTGGAGGAGGTATCACAAAGAATTTAGCAAAAAGTCGTCAAAAAATTTTTTTTAGGCATTTGAAACAGAAAGTATCAACAGCTGGTAGGAATCTATTCTCCTTATAGTTAAATGATATCCTTGATGGGTTTGAACTTATGCTTTATCTTAAGTGTGGACACATAACCCTATTGATACATCATTAGTAAAGCTGATGCCAAGTGTTTGCTCCCTTCACAGTGCAATTAGCCCTATTTTGTTCCCTGGCCGTAGACTATACCTGTAATCTCAGCCAACTCTGTAAAAAATATGTATTATAATTTTAAGGGGGATCTGGGAGGCAATGTGGATGGATGAGGGAACTGTCTTTTAATTGAAAAAAAAATCTGCTTTACTGATAGACTCAGTTGTATTGTTTTCTTATAAAGGAGAGCCTGCCGAAACTAATGCAGTGGAAGTCTACTGTGATACAAGGGGTGTTCAAAAACTTCATGGAAAATGCGTATTATAGAAAAAAACTATGCTTGGATTTTAAAATATTTATGCACAAAAATTAACTTGTACTGACTAGTTAGAATATTTTTGAATAGTACCTAGTTTGAGGCATTAAGAAGGATAATGCAATTTGAAAAGAGGCCGTATTAGAGTAACATGAATTCTACTAAAATTGAAGCAAGAGCAAACATGAAATTTATGGTGAAAGTTGGGTGGAAGAATGGCAAAATTATTGATGCTTTATGAAAAGTTTATGGAGACAATCTCCCAAAGAAATCAGCAGTTTACAAATAGATAACTCATATTAGGAAGGAACAGTGTAATGTTGACCAGGAAGCCTGCAGCAGCAGACCATCCACATAAATTTGCCAACTAACTTTACAAATTTTGTGAGGAAAACACTCATCTTCCACATGCCCTAATTGAAGTGAATCAACAACTAATAGCAGAAACAATAGCCAGTGCCACAGACATCTCACATGATTCAGTTCTCACAATTCTGAGTGAAAAATTAAAGTTGAACAAACCTTCTGCTTGATGGGTGCCAAAACTGTTGCACCCAGCATAGCTGAGGAGAAGAGCAGAGCTTTAAATAGACATTTTAAACAAGTAAGATCAAAATCCTGAAGCATTTCTTCAAAGAATTGTAACAGGAGATGAAACATGGCTTTACCAGTATGATCCTGACAATGAGGCCTAATTAAAGCCATGGCTACCAAGAGGTGGAAGTGATTCACTCAAATCAAAAGTGGACCGTGAAGAGCAAAGGTTGTAGCAACAGTTTTTTGGGTATGGTCAAGTCATTTTGCTTGTTGACATTGTGGCTGGTCAAATAATAACATCTGCTTATTATGAGAGTATTTTGAGAAAGTTATTTAAATCTTTAGCAGAAAAATGCCCAGGAAAGCTTCACCAGAGAGTCCTTTTCCACCAGTACAATGATCCTGCTCATTTCTCTCATCCAGCAATGGCAATTTTGGTAGAGTTTTGATGGGAAGTCATTACGCATCCACCTTAAAGTCATAATTTGTCTTCTTCTGACTTCATTTGTTTCCTAATATTAAATATTTTAAAAGTCTATAAAAGGCACCCATATTTCTTCAGTTAATAATGTAAATAAGATCACATTAACATGGTTAGATTCCCAGGACCCTCAGCTTTTAGAGATGAACTAAATGGCTGGTGTTATTTACAAAAGTATCTTGAACTTGATGAACTTTATGTTGAAAAATAAAGCTTATAGTTTGTATTTTTACCTTTTAATTCCCCTTTTCTATGAACTTATTGAAACCCCCAAATTCAAATATTTATTTGGTATCTGTCTCTTATATCTATACAATATTTGAAAATCTTAGATACCTAAAAGCCCCCTTTCTCTTAGTTATCGTGTAGGGTAAATGAAGTCACTTCCCACCCACTGATGTTCTCAAAACATCTCTAAAGATAAGCACTCATGCAAATTATCATGATGACTTTGCAATTGCTTTTGATGTCAGCAGTGTACCTAAGATAGCTGTGCTCAGCAAAAGAAAGGCATATTTTTCTGCTAAATCAATGCCAGGCATTGTGTTTTACATCTCCCCAAAACTGGTAGTTTGTGAGAAGAGTTACAGTGGCTATCAATCACTAGCAGGAGCCACCAGATCAGATTGATTCTGATAGTTAAAACTACCATACCATTTTCAGGCCTGTGAACATTGTACTGTTTTCCAAAGTGTCTGCAGTTTAGATATTTCCGCACCTCTGTTCCCAGTCTAAGATGCTACAGTAACCTATTGACTTTTCTAGAAACCATGTTCCTTTGCTAGAATATTACCTCTGTTTTCATTAATTGACGAATTGGTTGTCAATCATAAGTAACTCCACAGGTAACTGAATTTTATTATGTATAGTCATGCAATAACTTGAAACCTACATAATTTCCTTTTGATACCATTAAGGAGAAGGAAAGCCCTCTTCTTCTACCTGCTTTCCTCATTCGTTTTAGTTTTAAAATTGAAAGGTAACATTGATATAGTAGCAAAAAACTGTAAGCACAATTTTTAGGGCTTAGATTCTTGTCATTTTTTGATTGCTATCTAGTTGAATGACCTCAAGCAGGAGAGTCATATAACTTCTTAGAGCCTCAGTTTCTTCTTTTTTCAGATAATAGCACAATCACAAATGCCTTTTGAAATAGCAATGCATTATGTTAAATAAAGGGCAATATTGTTAACGTTACTTTGAAAACCCTCTACATTTGTCCTTTTTTTAAAAAAAAAAGTTCAATAATTTCTGCCTTTTTTCCTTATATTTCTTTTTCCCCTATTATGAAAGAGTTGCTAATATAATGTCTTGAATTTTCTTAATTATTCTTTCCAAAGAAGTTATAATTACATAAATTTTGCATTTTGGAGAGAGCTTGTTATTATGCTTAGACTTGAAACATGGACATTTGTTAAACATTAAAGAACTACTCCTGTCTTATCATTTAGATCTTTGGAAATAAAGCAGTGGAAGAGACTACAATCTGGCCCTTACACTGGAATGAAATACAATTTTCTGAAACGTAGAGGCATTTTTCTTTTGCTGTTTCTATTTCATTCAGGCTGGTAAATGCCTAAGGGACACAGCACATTTTGGACACTGCTTCTGTTCCACTGCTTTTCTTGGTCCATGTCCTCTGAAGGAAAAGTCTCCAGAAGCATCAGCAGTAGGAGGCTTTCTCAATGTAAACAGATGTGTGATTCTCTTCGATTTGGTGGAATCCGGTCTCCAACACGTTTAAACTCTTTGCTTAGTTGATATGGCGAGTCTCAAATTATCTAATTGATGTGAACCCCATTCTATTCAGGAGGTTAGAGAAGTGAGGAATCTGTTGGGAATGAGGTAAATGCAAGGAATTCTTAGATGGAAGAGTCTTCACTCCCTTGTTCATTTTCCAGATTGGTGGAACTTAAAATAGTCCATCCTGTAACATGTGACATAGGCAAAGGAGAGTAAGGTTTATTTTAGATAAAAGGGAGATTTATTGAAATAATACAATAGATAGTTTCATGAGCATCCATCCTTCTAGCTTATCAGGCCAGAAATAGCAGGCAATCTTTGATTCCTCCCTTTTTAGAAGCAGATTTATTGAAGTATAGTTGATATAAAAAAAACTGCATGTGTCTAATGTATATAATTTCATGAGTTTGGACATATGCATACACCAATGATACCATCACCACAATCAAAATAATAAATGTATCCATCCCCTCCAAAAGTTTTCTAGTGTCCTTTGTGTGTATGAGTGTGGTAAGAACACTAAATATGAGATCTACACTCAACAAAATTTTAAGTGTGCAATATTGTGTTGTTTTCTATAGGTGCTATGTTATACAGCAGATCTCTAGAACTTACTCATTCAGCATAACAGAAACTTTATGCTCATTGAGCAAAATCTCATTTTGTCTTCCCCACAAGCTCCTGACATCCACCATTCTACTCTGCTTTTATGAGTTTGAATATTTTAAATATCTCGTATGAGTGGAACCATGCAGTATATGCCCTTCTCTGACTGGCTTATTTCTCTTAGCATAATCTCCTCCAGATTCATCTATGTTGTTGCAAATGGCAGAACTTCCTTCTTTTATAAGCCTGAATAGTATTCCATTGTGTGTCTTTACCATATTTTCTTTATTCACTTATTTGTTGATGAATATTTAGATTCTTTGCATATCTTGGCTGTTGTGAATAATGCTACAATAAACACAGGAGTGCAAATATCTGTTTGAGATCTTCATTTCAGTTCTTTTGGATATGTACTCAGAAGTGGGATGGTTGGATCATCTGATTATTATATTTTTAATATTTTGAGGAAGCTCCATACTGTTTTGTATAGTGGCAGCAGCATTTTACTTTCCCACCAACAGTGTGAAAAAGTTTGAATTTCTCCGCATTTTCTCCTATACCTCTCTCTCTCTCTCTCTCTCTCTCTCTCTCTCTCTCTCTCTCTCTCTCCCCCCTCTCTCTCCCTCCTCCCTGCCTCCCTCTCTCTCTTTCTCTCTTTCTAGATAATGGGATACTGGTTGTGCTAACATGTGTGAGGTGATTACCACAAAATTCACCCATTTAAAATGTACAATACAGTGGTTTTTTATATATTCGCAGAGTTCTGTAACCATCATCACAATCAATTTTACATTTTTATCACACTCCCCCTAAAATCCCCATACTCGTTATCAGTCACTCACCATCTTCCTACAGTCCCCCCACCCAGCCCCTGGCAAAAATTAATCTGCTTTCTGTGTGTAGATTTGCCTACTCTAGCTTGTCTTGTTCTTGATCTTAGAGGAAAACCTTTCAGTTTATTTTTAACATTGAGTATTATGTTAGCTGTAGGCTTGTCATATATGATCTTTATTATGTTGAGGTGCCTATACCTATTAATAGGTTCCAGAGCATTTTTTATCATCAAAGGGTGTTGAATTTTTTCAAACACTTTTTCTGCAATGATTGAGAGGATAATATGCTTTTTATTAATTCTGTTAATGTGGTGTATCACATTTATTAGTTTGCAAATTTTAAACCGTCCTGGCTTCCCAGGGATAAACCCCACTTGGTCATAGTATGTAATAATTTAAATGTGCTATTGATTTCAATTTGCAAGTGTTTTGTGGATGATTTTGGCACCTATGTTCATCAGGGTTATTGATCTGTAATTTTCTTAACTTGTTTTGTCTTTGTGTGGTTTTGGTATCATGGTTGTGCTGGCCTCACAAAATGAGTTTGGAAGTGTTCCTTCATACCCTACATCTAATCCATCAGCAAATAGCACTGATTTAAATTTGTCCACTTCTCACCATATCCAGTGCTGTAACTCTAATCTAAGGTACAATTTCTCATTTGTGTTATTGTCACTAGTATCTAACTTACCTCTCTGCTTTCATTCTTGACCCACAGTCTATTCTTAACACATTATGAATTGTCATTCTTTAAAAAGTTAAGTTATATTGCATTACTCCTTTGATCAACATTCTCCAATGGATTTGCATTTCACTTACAGTTTATAACAAAGTCATACCAATAAGTACAAGGTCCTATACAATCTTTACGACCCTTATGTTATGTCTCTATCTTAATCTCCTACTATTTGTTCTCTTTATTTCAAGTCATTTCACTCCACCCACATTTTCATCCTTGGTACTCCTTGAGTATTCTAGGCATATTCCTTCATTAAGGACTTTGTACTGGCTGTTGCATCTGTCTGAAAACCTCTCCATCTCCACCCCCACCCATATCTACAGGACCAACTTCTTCACCTCCTGTAAGTCTTTATTTAAATGTCATCTAACTCACCAACCCATCTACCTAGCCCTTACCCCACATTACCAGTTTCTTTTACATTTAATTTTTCTTCTTTTTCCTTAGCACTTATTACTTTCTACCACCTGTGTAATGTACTTATGATGCTTATTGTTTTCTGTCTCTCTTCCACCACTAGAAAGTAATCTTCATAGGAGTAAGGACCTTTGTTTTATTCACCAATATAAAACTGATGCTTAGAATAATGTTTGGTATATAGTAGGCATTCAAGAAACATTTGTTACATGAATAGAAAAGTGAATGTATGAATGGAAGTATAGAAAACTGAAATGATAAGAAATAGAATAGAGCAGGGCTAGGTGGTGACTGACCCAGGCATACAGGTAACTAAAGGAACTTCTTTATCTCATTTGTATTATTTTGTGCACTACGATCTTTTCCACCCTACTTTGTTGTATATATTTGTTCCGTCATCCACACAATGATGTTTTATGGTTGTAAGCAAACAAATCTTGTTCTGGTTTTGTTAAGCTCATTCCTAAGTATTTTATTGTTCTGATGCTATCACAAGTATAATTGTTTCTTAATTTCATTTTCAGATTGCTCATTGTTACTGCATAGATAAAAATTTGAATTTTTATATTTATCTTGTATACAAAATCTTTGCTGAACTTGCCTATTAGCTTATATTTTTAATGGATTTCTTAGGATTTTCAATATATAAGATCATGTCATTTGTAAATAGAGATAGTTTTACTTCTTTTCCAATTGGATACTTTTAATTTCATTTTTTTATCTAATTGCTTGGCTATAACCTTCAGTCCAATGTTGAGTAGCAGTGGTAAAAGTGGACATTCTTGTCTTGTTCTTTTTTTTTCTCTTTTAAATGACAGAAAAAAATGCATGTATTTATTATGTACGAGTGATGTTTTGAGGAATATATACATTCTCGAATGACTAAATCTAGTTAATTAATGTGGAAATTACTTCACAAGTTATTTTTGTGATGAGAACACTTAACATTAACTCTCTTAACGTTTTTCCAATGCTGGAGTTATATTGTATTGACTATTGTTACCATGTAGCACAATTAATCTCTTGAACTTATTCCTCCTATCTAAATATAATTTTTAATCCTTTGACTGACATCACCTCAACCTCCTCCCCCAACTCTCCCTATCTGGTAATCACCATTCTACTCTCAAGTTCTATAAAATCAACTTTTTTAGTTTCCACATATGAATGAGATCATGTCATATTTGTCTTTCTCTGCCTGGCTTATTTCAGTTAACATAATGTCTTTCAGGTTCGTCTATGTTGTTGCAAATGGCAGGATTTCCTTCCTGTTTTTATGGCAGAATAGTATTCCACTGTGTACATATACTACATTTCCGTTATTCATTCATCCATTGATGGCCTTATCTTATACTTTATCTTAGGGCAAACGCTTCCAGTCTTTAATCATTAAGTATGTTAGCTGTGGGACTTCCATAGATTCCTTGTATCAAGTTCTGGATGTCCTCTTCTGTTCCTAGTGCATTGAATTTTTTTTTTTTTTTCATGTAAAGGCACTGGATTTTGTCAGATGCTTTTTCTGCATCTGGTGAGATGATCGTGTGGTTTTGCTTTTTATTCTATAAACACGGTGCACACTCTGGTTTGAAAGATGGTGTCTCCTCCGAAATTCATGTTGAAACTTTATTCCCAATGTAGCAATATTAATTAGTGAGGCTTATGGGAGGTGATTAAGTCATGAGGACTCCACCCTCATGAATAAGATTAGCAGCCTTATAAAACACTCAGGTTTGAAGGAGACACTCTCCTGCCCTTCAGTCCCTTCCCTCCCTTCTGCCATGAGAAGATACAGTATTAATTTCCTCTGAAGGATGCAGCAACAAGGCACCATCTTGGAACCAGACAGCAGTCCTCATCAAATACTAAATGCTGGCACCTTGATTTTGTACCTGGCAGCCTTCAGAACTATGAAAAAAAATATTTATTTTTTGTTTTTTATAAGTTACGCAGCCTGTGGTATTTTGATAGCAGCACAGACTGAAACAGTATGTTATATTGATTGGTCTACAAATGTTATCAGCTTTCAATTCCTGGGATAAATTTCACTTGGTTATATTGTACAGTCTTGTATAATTATTTTTACGTGTTGGGTTTGGTTTGCTAATATTTTGTCGAAGATTTTTGCATCTATATTCATAAGGGATATTAGTATTTAGCTTGTGTGTGTATAATGTTTGTCTGGTCTTGGTATTTGGGTAATACTGGCCTGATAAAGTGAATTGAAAAGTGTTTCCTCCTATTCTACCCTTTGGAGAAGTTTGAGAAGCATTGGTGTTAATCCTTTACATGTTTGAAGAAATTACGAGTGAAATATTGGCATGGGATTTTTTTTTTTTTTAGGTAGTTGTTTCATTACTGATTTGATCTCTTTATTTGTTGTATTTCTATTTGGATTTAAAAAATATATATCTTCTTGAGTCCGTTTTGTATGTTTGTGTCTTTCTGGAAAATGTATCCATTTCACATAAATTATCTAATTTATTGATTTGTTGGTATACAATTGCTCATTGTATTTTATTTCTTTTTCTTTATTTTATTTTATTTTTCCTGGCAGAGTCTTGCTTTGTTGCCCAGACTGGAGGGCAGTAGCGCAATCTCAGCTCACTACAACTTCTACTTCTGGGTTCAAGCGATTCTTGTGCCTCAGCCTCCCAAGTAGCTGGGATTACAGGTCTGTGCCACCACGCCCAGCTAAGTTTTGTATATTTAGTAGAGACGGAGTTTTGCTATGTTGGTCAGGCGTCTCGAACTCTTGACCTCGAGTGATCCGCCTGCCTCGGCCTCCTAAATTGCTGGGATTACAGGCGTGAGCCACTGTGCCCAGCCAATGCTTTTTATTTCATAATGTTGGTAGTCATGTCCCCTCTTTTATTTCTGATTCTAGTAATTTGAATCTTCTCTCTCTTTTTCTTGGTCAGTGTAGCTAAATGTTTGTAAATTTTGTTGAGCTTTTCAAAACTATAACCTTTGTTTTCATTGATTTTATCTATTTTTAGTCTCTGTTCCATTTATTTACACGCTAATGTTTATTATTTTCTTCCTTGTGCTTGCTCTGGGTTTTTTCTTCTCCTAGGCTTTTAGGATGGAAGATTAGGCTATTGATTGAGACTTTTCTTGGGGGAATTTTTGTGTCTCGTGGCATAAAGTTATCACTTCTAAGAATTGTTGTTGTTGTTCCCATTCTCGAAGAGAATGTCTATTCCGTGTACCAATGTACCTAGTAGGGTTGTTAACCAGTACTTTATTTTAAACAGTTAAAAAAAAAAAAAAGAAAAGAAAAAGTAAGGGGGCCGGGCGAGGCACCCCAGGGTGGCAGTGGCACCTGTGCTAGGAGCTGAAGATGGAACCCGGACTGAGGCACATCGGCTGCAGTGGCGAGTGCTGGAGGCAAGGCGAGGTGAACTAGAGCTGTCCTCACTGCCTGACCGCCCATAGAGGCTGAGCTGTGGCCTTCT
Organism: Macaca mulatta; assembly: GCF_049350105.2. Classification (NCBI taxonomy): domain Eukaryota; kingdom Metazoa; phylum Chordata; class Mammalia; order Primates; family Cercopithecidae; genus Macaca; species Macaca mulatta. The sequence goes on along the minus strand of NC_133426.1, from coordinate 106,746,698 downwards.
CAGGGCTGAGCAGCATGGAGCAGCATGGGGAAAATGGGTATGGCAGTGATTTCCCACCCCCGCCCCGTGCCCCTGCCCCGTGCCCCTGCCCCACCGAGCTGGAACTAGTCTTGGACAAGATATGAGAAATGAGTGTTGGACGTTGAAGAATAAAGTTGTTGGATAACCTGATGATGGCAAATGTCTTCGTTTATTTGATTGTGGAAGCCTCCAAAAGCAGTAGCCAATAATAATAATAATAAATGTAAGGTGGGTTAATAATAATACCTAAAGAGAAGTTTTGGAAGATTGCTACACCTCTGGAGGCAAACTGGAACAGAGAACAAGAAAAGCTGAACAAGTGATACAATCCCATCCTGAGTACGTTGGCCAACCAGATGGGGAAGTGTACCGGTTTTCCAGTATATGTCATATGAATTACAGTGAACCTGACTTGAGGGTCACGTCAGTGGCTACAGATTTTAACAATTTCCCAGACAGATTTGAAGACTTTCTGATGTATTTGAGATGCCGCAATGATTCACTGCTTATAGATCAGCCAGATAAATGTGCAAAGAAGCACTTCTTATTTATGGTGATTACATACCTCACTCCGCATTTTGCCAGAAGGCAAGTGATTCCGGATTCCTGGGTCACAGAAAGCAACGTGGGAAACCAAAGGGTGATGTAAGTTTTCTTGCTGGGCCAGATACCCCCAGAGGTCAACCACCCGGACTTTTCTGATATGCTGAAATTTGAGAATGAGAAGCACCAAGACGTTTTTATGCGGAGCTATAGAGGCACTTTCTTCAACTTGTCTCTGAAAGAAGTATTGTTTCTCTCTGGGTAAGTACTTCCTGCCAAGACACTCAGTTTGTTTTCAAAGACAAAGATGATGTTTTTGTGAACACCCATCACATACTGAATTACGTGAATAGCTTATCCAAGAAAAAAAGCCAAAGATCTGTTTATAGGTGATGTGATCCACAATGCTGGACCTCATGGGGATACGAAGCTGAAATACTACATTCTAGAAGTCCTTTACTCTGTCCTCTACTCACGCTATGCAAGGGGGTGGGCGGATTCCTCTAGTCCAGCCACCTGGCTCTGAGGCTGTACCATATCATGACTGGGTCCATCTCTAACCTATTGATGATTTTTATACTGGAATGTGCCTTCAAAAACTTAGCCTTGTTCCAGAGAAACACAAAGGCTTCAGGACATTGGATATGAAGGAGACAAACAAGAAAACATTTGTTCCCACATAGATCTGATGTTAGTACATAGTAGAAAACCTAAAGAGATGATTGATATTTGGTCTTGGTTGCAAAATGTTTATTTAAAATGCTAAAATATATCCAAACTAAATTTTGCATAGAAAGGTGTCTTTTGAGTAGTTCCCGTGTTGTGTTCTCACATTACAATATTTTTTAAAAATTAAATTTAGGTTTTTTTTTTTTTTTTTTTTTTTTTTTTTTTTTTAAATTCTGGGATACATGTGCATGACATGCAGGTTTGTTACATAGGTAAACGTTTGCCATGGTGGTTTGCTGCACCTGTCAACCCATCACCTAGATATTAAGCTTAGCACTCATTAGCTATTTTTCCTGGTGCTCTTCTTCCCCCTCCCCCTCCACAAGCCCCAGTGTGTGTTGTTCCCCTCCCTGTGTCCATGTTTTCTCATTCTTCAGCTCCCACTTACAAGTGAGAACATGTGGTGTTTGGTTTTCTGTTCGTGCCTTAGTTTGCAGAGAATAATGGCTTTGAACTCCATGCATGTTCCTGTAAAGGGTATGATCTCATTCATTTTTATGGCGGCATAGTATTACATGGTGTATATGTACCAAATTTTCTTTATCCAGTTTATCATTGATGGACATTTGGGTTGATTCCATGTCTTTGCTATTGCGAATAGGGCTGAAATCAACATACATGTACATGTATCTTTATAATAGAATGAGTAGTGTTCCTTTGGGTGTATCCCCAGTAATGGGATTGCTGGGTCAAATGATATTTCTGCCTCTAGGTCTTTGAGGAATTGCCCCACTGTCTTTCGCAATGGTTGAACTAATTTACTTTCCTACCGTAGTGTAAAAGTGTTCCTCTTTCTCCTCAGCCTCACGAGCATCTGTTGTTTCTTGACTTTTTAATAATCATCATTCTGACTGGCATGAGATGGTATCTCACTGTGGTTTTGATTTGCATTTCTGTAATGATCAGTGATGTGGAGCTTTTTTTCATGCTTGTTGGCCTCATGAATGTCTTCTCCTGAGAAATGTGTGTTCATGTTCTTTGCCCACTTTTTAATGAGTTGTTTGTTTTTTTGTCTTGTAAATTTGTTTAAGTTTCTTGCAGATTCTGGATATTAGCCCCTTGTCAAATGGATATATTACAAAATTTTTCTCCCATTGTGTAGGTTGTCTGTTTACTCTGTTGATAGGTTCTTTTGTGTGCAGAAGCTCTTTTCTTTAATTAGATCCTATTTTTCAATATTAGCTTTTGTGGCAATTGCTTTTGATGTTTTTATCAGGAAATCTTTGCCTGTGCCTATGTCCTGAATGGTATTGCCTAGATTTGCTTTGTAAGGTTTTTGTTATTTAAGTCTTTAATCCCTCTTCAGTTAATTTTTGTATAAGGTGTAAGGAAGGGGTCCAGTTTCAATTTTCTGCATATGGCTAGCCAGTTCTCCCAGCACCATTTATTAATGGTGGGAATTCTTTCTTCATTGCTTGTTTTTGTCAGCGTTGTCAAAGATCAGATGGTTGTAGATGTGCGGTCTTGTTTCTCAGATCTCTATTCCATTTCTTTGGTCTATGTGTCTGTTTTTGTACCAGTACCATGCTGTTTTGGTTACTGCAACCTTGTAGTATATTTTCAAGTCTGGTGGTGTGATGCCTCCAGCTTTGTTCTTTTGCTTAGGACTGTCTTGACTATATGAGCTCTTCTTTGGTTCCATATGAATTTTAAAGTAGTTTTTCTAATTCTGTGAAGAATGTCAATGATAGTTTAATGGGAATAGCATTGAATCTATAAATTACTTTGGGCAGTATGACCATTTTCACAATATTGATTCTTTTTATCCATGAGCATGGAATGTTTTTCCATTGTTTGTGTCATCTCTGATTTTCTTGAGCAGTGGTTTGTAGTTCTCACTGAAGAGGTCCTTCACTTCCCTTGTTAGCATATTTCTAGTTGTGTTGTTCTCTTTGTAGCAATTGTGAATGGGAGTTCATTCATGATTTGGTTCTCTGTTTGTCTATTATTGCCATATAGGAATGCTTGTGAATTTTGCACATTGATATTGTATCCTGAGACTTTGCTGAAGTTTCTTATCACCTTAAGAACCATTTGGGTTGAGACAATGGGGTTTTCTAGATATAGGATTATGTCATCTGCAAACAGAGACAGTTTGACTTTCTCTCTTCCTATTTGAATGTCCTTTCTTTCTTTCTCTTGCCTGATTACCCTGGCCAGAATTTCCAATACTATGTTGAATAGGAGTGGTGAGAGAGGGCATCCCTGTCTTGTGCTGGTTTTCAAAGGGAATGCTTCCAGCTTTTGCCCATTCAGTATGATATTGGCTGTATGTCATAAATGGCTCTTATTCTTTTGAGGTATATTCCATCAATACCTAGTTTATTGAGAGTTTTTAACAAGAAGGGATGTTAAATTTTATTGAATGCTTTTTCTTCATCTCTTGAGATAGTCATGTGGTTTTTGTCTTTGGTACTGTTTATATATTGAATTATGTTGGTTGATTTCCATATGTTGAACCAGCCTTGTATCCTTGGGATAAAGTTGACTCGATTGTGTTGGATAAGCTTTTTGATGTGCTGCTCGATTTGGTCTGCTGGTATTTTATTAAGGATTATTTCATTGATTTTATCAGGGATATTGGCCTGAAGTTTTCTTTTTTTGTTGTATCTCTGATAGGTTTTGGTATCAGGATGATGCTGGCCTCATAAAATGAGTTAGAGAGGAGTCTGTTCCTTTTCATTTGTTTGGAATAGTTTCAGAAGAAGTGGTACCAGCTCTTCTTTGTACCTCTGGTAGAATTCAGCTGTAAATCCATCTGGTTCTGGGATTTTTTTGGTTGGTAGGCTATTTATTACTGCCTAAATTTTAGAACTTGTTATTGGTCTATTCAGGGATTCAACTTCTTCCTTGTTCAATCTAGGGAGGGTATATGTGTCCGGGAATTTATCTATTTCTTCTGGATTTTTTAGTTTATTTGCATAGAGGCGTTCATAGTATTCTCTGATGGTTGTTTGTATTTCTGTGGCATCAGTGATTATATACCTTTTATCATTTTTTATTGTTTCTATTTGATTCTTCTCTCTTTTCTTCTTTATTAGTTTAGCTAGTGGTCTGTTTTATTTTTTTCCAAAAACCTAGCTCCTGTGTTCATTGTTTTTTTCTCTGTCTCCTTCAGTTCTGGTCTGATCTTGGCGATTTCTATTCTTCTGCTAACTTTGGGATTTGTTTGCTCTTGGCTCTCTAGTTCTTTTTGTTGTGGTATTAGGTGTCAATTTGAGATCTTTCTAGCTTTTTAATGTGGGCATTTAGTGCTATAAATTTCCCTCTTAACGCTGCCTTAGGTGAGTGTCAGAGATTCTGGCACGTTGTCTCTTTGCGCTCATTGGTTCCAAAGAACTTCTTGATTTGTGCCTTAATTTTGTTATTTGCCCAGCAGTCATTCAGGAGTGGATTGTTAAATTTCCATGTAGTTTTGTGTTTTTGAGTGAATTTCTTAATCTTGAGTTCTAATTTGATCGTACTGTGGTCTGAGAAACTGTTTTGATTTCAGTTCATTTGCATTTGCTGAGGAGTGTTTACTTCCAATTATGTGATTGATTTTAGAATAAATGCCATGTGGCACTGAGAAGAATGTATATTCTGTTGTTTTTAAGTGAAGAATTCTGTAGATATCTATCAGGTCCACTTGATTCAGAGCTGAGTCCAAGTCCTGAATATCCTTGTTAATTTTCTGTCTCGATGATCTGTCTAATATTGACAGTGGGGTGTTAAAGTCTCCCACTATTATTGTGTGGGAGTCTAAGTCTCTTAGTAGGTCTCTAAGAACTTATTTTATGAATCTGAGTGCTCCCATATTGGGTGCATGTATATTTAGGATGGTTAAGTCTTCTTGTTGAATTGAACCCTTTACCGTTATGTAATGCTCTTCTTTGTCTGTTTTGATCTTTGTTGGTTTAAAGTCTGTTTTGTCAGAAACTAGGATTGCAACCCCTGCATTTTTCTGCTTTTCATTTGCTTGATAAATTTTCCTCTATTCCTTTATTTTGAGCCTATGTGTGTTTTTGCATGTGAGATGGGTCTCTTGAATACAGTACACCGATGGGTTTTGACTTTTTATCCAGCTTGTCATTCTGTGTCTTTAAATTGGCATGTTTAGCCAATTTACATTTCAGGTAACTATTGTTATGTGTGAATTTGATCCTGTCATCATAATGCTAGTGTTTTTGTTTTTTTTTTTCAGACTTGATTGTCATTGGTCTTTGTACTTCGGCTTGTTTCTGAAGTGGCTGGTAATGGTTTTTCCTTTCCATATTTAGTGTTTCCTTGAGGAGCTCTAGCAAGGCAGGCCTAGGAGTGACAAATTTCCTCAGCATTTGCTTGTCTGAAAAGGATCTTATTTCTCCTTCCCTTAAGAGGCTTAGTTTGGCTGAATATGAAATCCTGGGATGAAAATTCTTTTCTTAAGAATGTTGAATTTTGGTCCCCAAACTCTTCTGGCTTGTAGGGTTTCCGCTGAAAAGTCTTCTGTTAGTCTGATGGGCTTCCTTTTGTACATGACCTGGCCTTTCTTTCTGGGTGCCCTTAACATGTTTTTCTTCATTTTGACTTTGGAGAATCTGATGATTAAGTGCCTTAGGGTTGATCTTTTTATGAAGTATCTTACTGGAATTCTCTGGATTTCCTGAAAAATTGGAATGTTGGCCTGTCTTGCTAGGTTGAGGAAGTTCTCCTGGATGATATCCTAAAAATATGTTTTCCAACTTGGTTCTATTCTCCCTGTCTCTTTCAGGTACCCACAATCAGTCATAAGTTTTTTTTGTTTGTTTGTTTGTTTTTACATACTCCATAGTTCTTGAAGGTTTTGTTTATTCCTTTTGATTCTTTATCTTCTAATCTTGCTGCCTGTCTTCTTTCAGCGAGATAGTCTCCTGGCTCTGAAATTCTTTCTTCTGGTGGGTCTATTCAGTTATTCATACTTGTGGTTGCATTGTGAAGTTCTCATGTTGTGTTTTTCATCTTCAGTAGGTCATTTATTTTCCTCTCTAAACTTGTTATTCTGGGTAACAGCTCCTGTGATGTTTTATCATGGTTTTTAGCTTCTTTGCATTGGATTAGAACATGCTTTTTTAGCTCAGCAAAATTTGTTATTACCCACCTTCTGAAGCCTGTTCTGTCAATTCATCTATCTCAGCCTCAGCCCAGTTCTATAGCCTTGCTGGAGAGGTGTTGCAATCATTTGCAGGAGAAGAGGCGCTCTTTTTGAGTTTTCAGCATTTTTTCAGTGGTTCTTTCTTATCTTCATGAATTTATGTAGCTTCAATCTTTGAGGCTGCTGACCTCTGGATGGAGTTTTTGTGGGGACTTCTTTTTTGATGCTGTTGCTGTTGTTGCCTTCTGTTCATTTGTCTTTCTTTTAACAGTCAGGCCCCTTTTCTGTTGGGCTGCTGTGGTTTTCTGGGGGTCCACTCCAGACTGTATTTTGCCTGGGTCCCTTCCACACCTGGAGGGATCACTAGTAGAGGCTGCAGAACAAGAAAGATGGCTGCCTGTTCCTTCCTCTGGGAGCTCCGTCCCAGAGGGGCATCAACCTGATGCCTGCAGGGATGCTCCTATGTAAGGTGTCTGGCAACCCCTGCTGGGGGTCTGACACAGTCAGGAGGCACAGGATCAGGGGCCCACTTAATGAAGTACTCTGGCTGCCCCTTTGCTGAGGGGATGCACTGCACTGGGGGGAATCCCACTTATCTGGACTGTCTGGATTCTTCAGTGCAAACAGGGGTAAAGACTAAATCCACTGATCCATGGAGACCATGACCACCACTCCCCCCAGGAGCTCTGTCCCAAGGAGATTAGAGTTCTGTCTGTAAACCCCTGGCTAGAGTTGATGAGATTCCCAAAGAAGGCCCCACCCAGTGAGGAGGGATGAGTCAAGGTCCAGCATAAAGAGGCAGTCTGGCCACAATCAGCCATAGCTGCTGTGCTGCACTGTGGGGAATTCCTCCTGGTTCCAAACCACACAGTCTCCCCAGCACTGGCAGAGGAAAAACAGCAGACTGGAGCTGAGGTGATAGCTGCCACCCCTCCCTCCAGGAGCTCAGTTGTGTTAGATAGCAGGCATCTGCAATGATGATAGCCACCCCTTCCTCCAGAAACTTGGTAGTCGTAGGCAGTTTCCAGCTGAGTGGCTGCAGAGAATCTGCACGGCTCTGTGCTTGGGACTCAAGGCCCTGGTGGCATGGGCTCACAAGGGTTGTCTCCTGATCTGCAGGCTGCACAGATCCATGGATAAAGCGTGATTTCAAGGGCGAGTTAACACAATCACTCACTACCTTTTTGGCTGGGGGTGGGAGCTCCCTTTGCCCCATGTGACTCCCAGTTGGGCCATTGTTTCACCCTGCTTTTCCTTGCTCTCCATGGGTTGTGCCAACTGACTAGTCTGTCCCAATGAGAGAAACTAGATACCTCAGTTGCCAGTGCAAAATTCATTCACCATTTTTTCTTCTTGGTGGGAGCCTTCTACCACAGCTCTTTCCTGGGGGCCATCTTGGCCTCTCCCCCACCTACCATAATTTCTATGTTTAATCATTAAAATTGCTTTATGAGTAGTATCCATTTGAGAGCCTCTAAACCCTTCAATTTCATATTTATGTGAAGAGGGAAAGCAAAAATATGTATTTTTTTTATGGATGATATGGTAGGATGATTGATTCTGATCCTTCCTACCAGCTGGTGGTCATTATTTATTAATTTATCCCCTCTTTTCATATGAAATCGTGTTTCTGTAATTTGACCATTTTGTTATTTTTGGTTTGCCCTCCTACATCATACTACGTAATACCCAATAATACCTCCTACTACCCATAATAAAGATTGATTTATCTGTAATTCAGGTTTTTATAAACCTATTGGTTATAATGACTTTGTTATTTGTGATTTGGAGGTTTTTGTGAAATTGAATTATTTATTCTTCTGAGATTTGGCTGATTTTTAAAAAATTGTCTAGAAAAATTGACTTCTCTTGAAATTTTCTGCCACCCCAATGGTAGTTTCTTATGTTAGTTAATTTTACAAAATAAGAATCACTCATTTAATTTATATTGTTGTGGTCTCATGGTAACAATGAGAAAGAGAGTTTATTTTTTCTTATATATATTTGATTTACTAGGTGGTATCATAATTGTTATTTCATTTTACTATTTGAAAATAATGTGTATGATTCTTCAAGGGCCAACTGAAGATTGAAATGCCCCTGGCAACCATATTGTGTTCGTGAAGTTTCAGTATGGGCCAGGAAAACATGTAACTTTTGAACTTGAGTGAAAATATTGAAGTTGCAGACTTTCACATAAGTGTTTGTCAGTTTAAAATGCCAGGATTTATCATTGTCATATTTTCATATATTGCTTATACAAGATTATTGTTCTGACTAGTGATTGCTTCCCTGTCTCTGTGTAGAAGTGCCTATGTTTTTATTTATTGTTCAGATCAAAGACCAAAACATTTTCTACAATATATTTTGTGTAATACTTTATCTATACGTGTCATTGATGAAATATTTAACTAAATAATAATATTTTAAATGATAAGTTGTAACATGTTAAATAAGGCAAAATATTATTTTTGAACTTTAAAATCCATTTTTGGGGGTATGAATTACTAGAATTAATAAGATTCTGTCAAATTATCGCTTGTATGTACTATTTTGTAACATACTTTCTTGAAATATTTTTGTGTTTATAGATGAGGATTCTTTTTAAAAAAATTATTTTATTATTATCATATTTTTTGTTCTGGGATACATTTGTAGAATGTGCAGGTTTGTTACATAGGTATAAACATGCCATGGTGGTTTGCTGCACCCATCAAACCATAATCTACATTAGGTATTTCTCCTAATGCAATCCCTCCCCTAGACCCCCACCCCCTGACAGGCCCTGGTGTGTGATGTTCCCTTCCCTGTTTCCATGTGTTCTCTTTGTTCAAGTCCCACTTATAAGTGAGAACATGTGGTGTTTGGTTTTCTCTTTCTGTGTTAGTTTGCTGAGAATAATGGTTTTCAGCTTCATCCATGTCCCTGCAAAGGACAGGAACTCATCCTTTTTTATGACTGCATAGTATTCCATGGTGTATATGTACCACATTTTCTTTATCCAGCCTATAATTAATGGGCATTTGGGTTCATTCCTAGTCTTTGCTATTGTGCACAGTGTTGCAATAAACACACGTGTGCATGTGTCTTTATAGTAGAATGATTTATAATCATTTGGGTATATACCCAGTAATGGCATTGCTGGGTCAAATGGTATTTCTGGCTCTAGATCATTGAGGAATCACCACACTGTCTTCCACAATGGTTGAACTAATTTACACTCCCACCAATAGTGTAAAAGCATTCCTATTTCTCCACATCCCCTCCAGCATCTGTTGTTTCCTGACTTTTTAATGACCACCATTCCAACTGGCGCGTGAAATGGCATCTCATTGTGGTTTTGATTTGCATTTCTTTAATGATCAGTGATGATGAGGTTTTTTTCCATATGTTTATTGGCTTCATAAATATCTTTTTTTTGAGACGTATCTGTTCATATCCTTCTCCCACTTTTTGATGGGGTTGTTTATTTTTTTCTTATAAATTTGTGTAAGTTCTTTGTAGATTCTGGATATTAGCCCTTTGTCAGATGGATAGATTGCAAAAATTTTCTCCCATTCTGTAGTTTTCCTATTCACTCTGATGATAGTTTCTTTTGCCGTGCAAAAGCTCTTTAGTTTAATTAGATCCCATTTGTCAATCTTGTCTTTTGTTGCCATTGCTTTGGGTGTTTTAGTCATGAAGTCTTTGCCCATGCCTATGTCCTGAACAGTATTGCCTAGGTTTTCTTCTAGGGTTTTTATGGTTTTAGGTCTTACGTTTAAGTCTTTAATTCATCTTGAGTTAATTTTTTTTTTGTATAAGGTGTAAGGAAGGGGTCTTTTTTCACTTTTCTGCATATGGCTCGCCAGTTTTCTCAACATCATTTATTAAATAGAAAATCCTTTCCCCATTGCTTGTTTTTGTCAGATTTTTCAAAGATCAGATGATTGTAGATGTGTGGCATTATTTCTGAGGCCTCTGTTCTGTTCCATTGGTCTATATATCTATTTTCGTACCAGTACCATGCTGTTTTGGTTACTGTAGCCTTGTAGTATAGTTTGAAGTCACATAGTGTGATGCCTCCAGCTTTGTTCTTTTTGCTTAAGATTTTCTTGGCTATACGGGCTCTTTGTTGGTTCCATATGAAATTTAAAGTAGTTTTCTCTAATTCTGTGGGAAAGTCAGTGGTGGCTTGATTGGTATACGATTGAATCTATAAATTACTTTGGGCAGTATGTCCGTTTTCACCATATTGATTCTTCCTATCCATGAGCATGGAATATTCTTCCATTTGTTTGTGTCCTCTCTTATTTCCTTGAGTAGTAGTTTGTAGTTCTTCTTGAAGAGGTCCTTCACATCCCTCGTAAGTTATATTCCTAGGTATTTTATTCTTTTGGTAGCAATTGTGAATGGGAGTTCACCCATGATTTGGCTCTTTGTCTATTATTTGTAGACAAATAGATGAAGATTCTTATAAGCTGCAACACTGAGGACTATAAAATAGTGGAAATAAAGTCACTGTATTTTTTTAAAAAGTGAAAAAAAATTAAAAATCACGAAATCCACAATATAAAGTTAGAGCATTATATAATGTACTGAATTCAAGTTAAAATGAATATTCACATGCATACATCATTACATATGTGTGGAAATCTACAAGTAGTACATAATATTATTTTTTGTGCAGAATTATTTCTCTTCATTAGTGATTGGAGCACCTTCTAGACATATGAGGCCAAGAAAAGTTTATGTTATGGATCAATTTTAGATCTTGAATTTGTAATCCTTGAATATACTTCAGTCCTTTTCCTTTTGAGTTCCTTGCCAGATTTATTAGCCTAACCTGTTAATTATAACAAAGTATTAATATAAAGCACAGATAATTCTGCCTCTCTTTTTTTATTTGCACAGACTTTTCCCTTAAAAATGTTGCATGTTTATTAATTCTATTTCTAAAAAGTAGAAATAGAATTTCTATTCTATTTCTAAGGAATAAAAGTGGGCTTTCTATTCTTTTTTTTTTTCCTCAAGGAGATATTAAGCATTCATAGGTAGCATGTACCTCCCTAATACCAGAACAGTTTTTCTGCTTCTTTGATGTGATTTTATGGCTGTCTGATGTGTTCACTATTTTTAATGCTACATATCTTTTTTTCTGCCTTATGTATATCTCAGTTGCCTTGTAGATATGGGAAAAGTTCTATCCTACTGAGTTTTGATGGAGAAAGCAATTCCAACATGAGTCTGACCTAAAACATCTCCCACATTTCCCAGGGTCATGAACAATATTTTACTTGTGTTTTAAGACTATTAAAAAGCTCCCTAGTTATAGCAGCACAGTACTTTACCTTTTATATGCATTTTGTGAGGTTTTGTCCACCATTTATTAAAACTAAAATTTTTATCTCTCCTAATGACTAATTATGGGGGGACAAATTGGGGGAGCTTTCTAATCTATGCATTTATCTCATACATTATATATATTTGTAACATTTTAATAAAATATATAACCTATGTACATACCATGTTATCCATATATGTACAGTTTAAAGAATAATTGTAAAGTAAAAACTGTTCACTCAGAAAGAGGAAATTATAAAAACAATTGAAGCCTCCTATCTCTTCCTACTGAATTGCATTTCCCTCTTTCAAGTCCAAAGAAATCACTGTTTTGAATTTTGTGTTCATAGTTTCCTTGATTCTGTATGTAAAATGTCACACTTGCATGTATTCCTAAACAATATATTATTTAGTTTTACACTGTTGCTGGGAGTGTTAAATTAGTTCAACCATTGTGGAAGACAGTGTGGTGATTCCTTAAAGATGGAGAAGCACAAATACCATTTGACCCAGCAATCCCATTGCTGGATATATACCCAAGGGAATATAGATTGTTCTATTATAAAGACACATGCATGTGTATATTCATTGCAGCATTATTCCCAATAGCAAAGACATGGAATCAACCAAAATGCCTATCACTGATAAACTGGATAAAGAAAATGTGGTACATATACATCATGGAATGCTAAGTAACCATAAAAGGGAATGAGATCTTGTTCTTTGCGGGGACATGGATGGAGTTGGAGGCCATTATCCATAGCAAACTAACACAGGAACAGAAAACCAAATACCACATGTTCTCACTTATAAATGGGAGCTAAATGGTGAGAACACATGGACACATGGGGTGGAACAACACACAGTGAGGCTTGTGGGAGGGCAGCGGGTGGGAGGAGGGAGAGACTCTGGAGGGTGGCTGCTGGGATTAATACCTGGGTGATGGGATCATCTGTGCAGGAAATCACCAGGACGCACGTTTACCTATGTAACAAATGCCCATCCTGCACATATACCCCTGAACTTTAAATGAAAATTGGAAATGGAAAAAAAAAAAAACACAACTTTATCCTCTAAGATTCATCCATGTTGTTAGTGTTTATTCTTTAAAAAAAATCTGTTTATATATTTTGTTGCAATTTTCTGTTTAGTTGCTTATCTTTATTGATTTTCAGGAGAGAGAGAGATGTTGGATTGTAATTATTCATCATATAATTTATAAATAGATTATTTTTTTCCAGTCTTATCCCTTCCTTTTTGATATCTTCTGAGAAGAAAAGTTTAAATTTTAATTGAATTAAATTTTTTTATAGCTTGTAGCTTTTTTGCTTCTGTTTAAAATTTCTCGTATATTTTCTTCTAAAATTCAAAAAAGTTTTGCCTCTATATTTAAGTTCTTAACATATCTGGAATTAATTTTGTGTATGATGTGAAATAAAAATCTATTTTTTATTATTTTTTCAATATTAACACTTGTCTCAGAAAACTTATTACATGTCTAGCCGTTTCCAAGTTTTTGTCCATGGCTCATATTATAGTAAGTAATGCATTTCTCATTGTAATCCAGCACTAATTCTCATTTATACATATACAGGCTCAAATTTATTTTTAAATTAAATATCACTTATGTGTGATAAACTACGTTGTTTTATATTCTATTTTTAATTTTTTTTTTGGTGAGATAATTGTAGATTCAAATACAGTTTTAAAAAATAATACAGAGAGATTCCAAATACATTTTATTTAGTTTCCTCTATTGGTAACCTTTTGCATATTTTTTAATTTTTTTATGACCCACCAAATTGACTTCATGTGACTGGGAGCTGACTCAATCTTGAAAAATGATTTTTCCACTGATCTCTAATGCTGTCTCCTAAAGCTTGTGTATATGCATGCATATGTTTTGGGACAGTGTACTCTTTCTAATTATATACTGGATTATCAATTAACCACCTAAATTATTGTAGATTTATAATAATATCTGATAGGGCATTGCCAACTTGTATTTGCTTTATTAAAATTGACTTGGCTATTGTGTGTCCTATATTCTTCCATAAACATTTTAGAACAACTCAAGTTTTCTGAGCAAATCATATTGAATCCATAGATCAATTTTGGGACAAATTACATTTTTATAATATCAAGTATTTCTATATGTGAATTTGGTATGCATTTCAATTTATTAATGCTAGAAATAAATTTCAACAAATGTTAATATTTTACTTAAATTTAAAATCTATTTTATTATATTTATTTCTAGGTACATTATTATTGCTGTGGTTTTTGTTTTTGTTATTATTGCAATTATAGCTTTAGAAATAACATTTTCCAACTGTTGATGGTATATAAAATATAAGTGTACATATTGATTTACATGTAAAATACAGGAGAATTATTTCACTAATTGTGATAATTTGTATATTCTTCTGTTTTTCATGTAAGCAAATAATAAGAGTTTTGTTTCTTGCTTTCCAATCTCTACACTTTTAATGTAACTTTAAAATGATAATGTAACTTTTTACGTTTTTAAAATAATGTAACTTTTTGAAATTTAAAAATTTGCGGGGATTACATAGAAGGTGTGTATATTTCTGGGGTACATAAGAGGTTTTAATACACATGTGCAATGTGTAATAATCATGTCATGGAAAATGGAGTACCCATCCCCTCAAGCATTTATCCTTTGTGTTATGAACAACCTAATTCTACTCATGTAGTTATTTTTAAATGTACAATTAAATTATTATTGACTATAATCACTCTGTTGTGCTATCAAATACTAGGCCTTATTTATTCATTTAAATGATTTTTAAGGTACACATTAATCACCTAAATCTGCCCCCCAACCCCCCATTACCCTTTGCAGAATCTGATAACCATTCTTCTACTCTCTATATCCAGGGATAAAATTGTTTTGATTTTTAGATGTCACAAATAAGTGGGCACATGTTATGTTTTTCTTTCTGTGCCTGGCTTATTTAATTTAACATAATAACCTCCAGTTCCATTCATGTTTTCATGAATTTCATTCTTTTTGATGGCTCAATAGTACTCCACTGTGTAAAAGTACCACATTTTCTTTTTCCATTCATCTGTTGATGGACAAACAGTTAGTTTCCAAATCTTAGCTATTGTTAACAGTGCTGCAACAAACATGGGAGTGCAGATATCTCTTCGATATACTGATTTCTTCTTTGGGGGGTATATACCCAGCAGTGGAATTGCTGGATTGTGTCATAGCTCTATTTTTAGTTTCTTGAGGAACCTCTAAAATTCTTCATAGTGGTTGTGCTAATTTACATTCCCACCAACAGTCTACAAGGGTTACCTTTTCTCCACACCATTACCAGCATTTCTTATTGCCTCTCATTTGGATATAAGCCATGTTAACTAGGTGAGATGGTATCTCACTGTAGTTTTGATTTGCATTTCTCTGATGATTAATGATGTTGAGCAACTTTTCATATGTCTATTTGCCATTTTTATGTCTTCTTTTGAGCAATGTCTATTCAAATCTTTTGACCATTTTTTGATCAAATTATTAGATTTTTTCCTACAGAGTTGTTTGAGCTCCTTAAAGATTCTGGTTATTAATCCCTTGTCAGGTGGGAAGATTGCAAATATTTTTTCCCATTCTGTTGGTTGTCTCTTCATTTTTTTTATTGTTTCTTCTGCTGTGCAGAAGCTCTTTTACTTGGTTTGATCCCATTTGTTCATGTTTGCTTTGGTTTCCTGTTGTTGTAGAATATTACTCAATGAATCTTTGCTCACTCCAAAGTCCTAGAGAATTTCTCTAATGTTTTCTTGTAGTAGTTTTATAGTTTGAGGTCTTAGATTTAAACCTTTAATCCATTTTGATTTGATTTGTATATATGGCAAAGGGTAGAGATCTAGTTTCTTTCTTTTGCATATGGATATACAGTTTTCCTAGTACCAACCATTTATTAAAGAGACTGTCTTTTCCCAGTGTGTATGTTTGTTAATTTTTTAATTTTAATTTTTGTGGATACATAGTAGGTGTATATATTTATGGCCTCGGCACCTTTTTCAAAAATGAGTTCACTCTAGGTGTTTGGATTTGTTTCTAGGTTCTCTATTCTGTTCCAGTGGTCTATGTGTCTGATTTTATGCCAGTACCATGCTGTTTCAGTTACTATAAATTTGTAGTGTAATTTGAAGTCAACTAATGCAATTCTTCCAGTTTTCCTTTTGTTTAGCATAACGTTGGCTATTCTTGGTCTTTTATAATTCCATATAAATTACAGGATAGGTTTTTCTATTTCTGTAAAGAATTTCATTGTTATTTTGATAGAAATTGCATTGACTCTGTAAATTGCTTTGGGTAGGATGGACATTTTAACAATATTGGTTCCTCCAGTTTGTGAACATGCAATATCTTTTAATTTTTTTGTGTCCCTTTCAATTTCTTTCATCAGTGGTTTATAGTTTTTATTATAGTGATTTTTTCAGTTTTTTGGCTAAGTTAATTCCTAGGTATTTAACTTTATTTGTGGCTCTTGTAAATGGGATAACTTGTTTGATTTCTTTTTCAAGTTGTTTCCTATTGGCATATAGAATGCTACTGATTTTTGTATGTTGACTTTGTATCTTATAACTTTACTGAATTTGTTTATCAGTTCTACAACTTATTTTGTTGAGTGTTTAGGTTTTTCCAAATGTAAGATCATATCATCTGTAAAAAAGGATAATCTGACTCTTAAATTCCAATTTGGATGCCCTTTATTTTTTTCTTGTTTGATGGCTCTAGCTAGGCTTTCCAATACTATGTTGAATAACAGAGGTGAAAATGGGCATCCTTGTCATTTGTCAGATCTTAGAGGAAAGGATTTCAGTTTTTTCCCATTCAGTATGATACCTGTTGTGTCCTATATGGCTGTTATTATGTTGAGGTATGTTTCTTCTAGCCACATTTTTGTAGGGTTTTTAATCATGAAAGTATGTTGAATTTTATCAAGTGCTTTTTCAGCATTAATTGAATGATCTTTCTAATGTATTGATGACTTTGGTTTGCTAATATTTTGTTGAGCATTTTAACATCAATATTCATTAGGGATATTTCTCTGTTTTTCAAATATATGTTTTGGTATTCGGTTAATACTGGCCTCATAGAATGAGTTTGCAAGTATTTTCTCCTATATATTTCAGAGTACTTTGAGTATTGGTATTAGTTCTTCTTTAAATGTTTGGTAGAATTCAGCAATTAAGTCATCTGGTCTTTAATTTTTCTTTACTGGGAAAATTTTTATTTTGGCTTTGATGTTGTTATGTGTTATTACTCTGCTCGGGTTTTGAATGTCTTCCCATTTTAATCTTTGCAGGTCATATGTCTCAAAGAATTTGTCCATTTCTCCTAGATTTTCCAATTTATTGGCATATAGTTGCTCATAGTAGCCAGTAATGATTCTTTGAATTTCTGCCATATCAGTTGTAATGGGTCCTTTTTCATCTCTGGTTTTATTCATTTGGATTATCTCTCTTTTTTCTTAGTCTAGATAAATGTTTGTTCATTTTGTTTAACTTTTCAAAAAGTCAGCTTTTGTTTCATTAATATTTTGTACTTTTTTCATTTCAATTTCATTTTTTTATCTTTATTATTTTTTCATCAACTAATTTTGCGTTTGGTTTGCTTTTGCTTCTCTAGTCCTTTAAGATGCATTACTAGGTTGCTTATTTGAAGTTTTCCTCTTTTTAGATGTAGACACTTATAGCTATAAACTTCCCTCATAATACTACTTTTGCTATATCCCATAGGTTTTGGTATGCCATGTTTCCACTATCATTTGTTTCAAGAAATTTCTCAATTACTTCCTTAAATTCCTCATTGACCTGCTGGTCATTTAGGAGCATAATGTTTATTTTGCATGTATTTGTATAATTTTCAAAATTCATCTTATTATTGCTTTATAGTTTTACTCCATTTTGGTCACAGGAGATGCTATATATTATTTCATTTTTTTTGAATGTCATAAGACTTGTTTTGAGACATAACATATGGTCTATCCTTAAGAATGATTCATGTGCTGAGAAAAAGAATGTGTATTCTGCAGCCATTGGATAAAATCTTCTGTAAATATCTATTAGATCCATTTGGTCTACAGGGCAGATTAAGGCCTGTGCTTCCTTGTTAATTTTCTGTCCAGAAGAGCTGTTCTATGCTGAAAGCAGGGTGTTGAAATCTCTAGTTATTATTATATTAGAATCTGTCACTTTCTTTGGCTGTAATATTTGCTTTATATATCGGTGCTCCAGTGTTGGGTGTATATATATTTAAAATTGCTATATCTTCTTGCTGAATTGACCCCTTTATCAAATATAGTGACCTTCTCTGTCTGTTTTTATAGTTTTTGTCTTAATATCTATTTTGTCTGATATAGATTAGACATAGCTATTCCTGTTCTTTTTTGGTTTCCATTGGCATGGAATATCTATTTTCATCCCTTTGTTTTCAGTCTGTGTGTGTCTTTATACTTGAAGTGTGTTTCTTGTAGGCAATAGATAAATGGGTCTTGTTTGTTTCATAAATGGGTCTTGTTTGTTTCATCCATTCAGCCAGTCTGTGTCTTTTGATAGGAGAATTTAGTCCATTGGCATTCAATGTTATTACGGACAAGTAAGAACTTACTCCTGCCATTTTCTTTCTACTCATTTTGTGGTCTTCTCTTCCTTCTTTCTTCCCTTCCTGTCTTCCTTTAGTAAAGGTGTTTTTCTCTGGTTATATGATTTAGTTTATTGCTTTTTATTTTTGTGTATCTTGCAAATGCTATTTTATAACCAATTATTTTAAGCTGATAACAACTTAACACTGTTTGCATAAACAAACACACAGACACACAAAAAGAAAACTAATACTCTGTGCCTTAAATTTGTCCCCCCACTTTTTTACTTTGCATTGTTTCTATTTATATCTTAGTGTACTGTAGTGTCTTGAAAAGTTATTGTAGTTATTATTTTTTATTGGTTTATTGTTAATTCTTTCTTCTTAGGATAAAGGTAGTTTACATACTGCAGTTACAGTGTTATAATGCTCTGTGTTTTTCTGTGTACTTACTATTACCAGTAAGTTTTGTACCTTCAGGTGATCATTTATTTATTGCTTATTAATGTACTTTTTTCTGGTTGAAGTACTCCGTTTAGCATTTCTTGTAGGATAGGCCTAATATTAGTGAAATCCCTCAGCTTTTATTTGCCTGGAAAAGTATTTCTCCTTTATGTGTGAAGGATATTTTTAGTACATATACTATTATACCATTCTAGGGTAAAAGTTTGTTCTCTTCATGTGTTAGTCTGTTCTCATTCTGCTAATAAAGACATACCCAAGACTGGGTGATTTACAAAGGAAAGAGGTTTAATTGTCTCATAGTTCAGCATGACTGGGGAGGCATCATGAAACTTACAATCATGGTGGAAGTAGAAACAAGCATGTCCTTCTTCACATGGTGGCTGCAAGGAGAAACGGATAGCAAAAGTGGGGAAAGCCCCTTATAAAACCATCAGCTCTTGTGAGAACTCACTTACTATCATGAGAATGGTGTGAGGGAAACCAACCCAATGATTAAATTACCCCTCACTAGGTCCCTCCCACAACACATGGGGATTATGGAAACTACAATTCAAGATGAGATTTGGGTGGAGACACGGTCAAACTATATGATTCCACCCCTGGTACCTTCCAAATCTCATGTCCTCACATTTCAAAACACAATCATGTCCTTCCAACAGTCCCCCAAAGTCTTAACTTATTCTGTCATTAACTTGAAAGTCCAAGTCCAAAGTCTCATCTGAGACACGGCAAGTCCCTTCCACCTATGAGCCTGTAAAATCAAAAGCAAATTAGTCACTTCCTAGATACAGTGTGGGTACGTGCATTGGGTAAATATGCACATTCCAAATCAGAGAAATTGGCTAAAACAAAGGGCCAGCTGGCCCCATGCAAATTGGAAATTCAATAGAGCAGTCATTAAGTCCTAAAGTTTTTTAAATGATCTTCTTTGACTCCATGTCTCACATCCAGGTCACACTGATGCAAGAGGTGGGCTCCCATGGCCTTGGACAGCTCCACCCCTGTGGCATTGCAGGGTACAGCTCCCCTTCTGGCTGCTTTCATGGGCTGGCTTTGAGTGTCCGTGGCTTTTCCAGGCACACGGTACAAGCTGATGCTGAATTTACCATTCTGGGGTCTGGAGGACGGTGGACCTCTTCTCTCAGCTCCACTAGTCAATGCCCCAGTGTTAACTCTGTGTGGGGGCTCTGACCCCACATTTCCTTTCTGTACTGCCCTAGCAGTGACTCTCCATGAGAGCTCTGCCCCTTTAGCAAACTTCTACCTGGACATCCAGTCGTTTCCGTACATCCTCTGAAATCTAAGCAGAGGTTTCCAAACCTCGATTTTTGACTTCTGTGCACCTGCAGGCTCAACACCATGTGGAAGCTGCCAAGGCTTGGGACTTGTACACTCTGACAAAATGGCCCAAGCTGTATGTTGGCCCCTTTTAGCCATGGCTGGAGCTGCAGTGGCTGGGACACAGGGCACCATGTCTCAAGGCTGCAGAGAGCAGGGGGACCCTGGGTTTGGCCCAGGGAACTATTTTTCTCTCCTAGGCCTCCAGACCTCTGATGGGAGGGGCTGCCATGAAGGTCTCTGACATGTCCTGGAGACATTTTCCCCATTGTCTTGGTGATTAACGTTTGGCTCCTAGTTACTTATACAAATTTCTGCAGCTGCTTTGAATTTCTCCCCAGAAAATGGATTTTTCTTTTCTATTGCATCATTAGGCTGCAAATTTTCCAAACCTTTATGCTCTGTTTCCTCTTGAATGCTTTGTCACTAAGAAATCTCTTCTGCCAGATACTCTAAATCATCTCTCTCAAGCTAAAAGTTCCACAGATCTGTAGGGCAGGGGCAAAATGCTGCCAGTCTCTGCATAGCAAGAGTGACTTTACTCCAGTTTCCAACACGTTCCTCATCTCTATCTGAGGCCACCTCAGCATGGACTTCATTGTCCAAATCACTGTCATCATTTTGGTCAAATCATTCGGTTTTTGTTATGTGAGGAGAAGTATGGCAGATGTTAGGGAAGTTCCATGGGTTACTGCTGGGACAAGTCTCTAGGAACTTCCAGACTTTCCCACATTTTCCTGTCTGTTTTGTGTGTCCTGTAAACTGTTCCAATCTCTGCCTGTTACCCAGTTCCAAAGTCACTTCCACATTTTGGGGCATCCTTATAGCAGCATCTCACTCTTGGCACCAATTTACTCTTTTAGTTCATTCTCATACTGCTAATAAAGACATACCGCAAAGTGGGTAATTTATAAAGAAAAGAGGTTTAATTGACTCACATTTCAGTATGACTGGGGAGGCCTCAGGAAACCTACAATCATGGTGGAAGGGGAAGCAAACACATCCTTCTTCGCATGGTGGCAGCAAGCAAAAATGGCAAGCAAAAGGGAAAAATAGCCCCTTATAAAACCATCAGACCTCATGAGAACTCAGTCACTGTCATGGGAACAGCATGAGGGTAACCTCCCCCATGATTAAATTACCTCCCACTGGGTCCCTCCCACGACATGTGGGGATTATGGGAACTATAATTCAAACTGAGATTTAGGTAGGGACACTGCCAAACCATATCACTTCAGCACTTTAAATATGTCATGCCACTGTCTCCTGGGCTGTAAGGTTTTCACTGAAATGTTTGCTGCCAGACACATTGGAGCTCCATTGTATGTTATTCGTTTATTTTATCTTGCTGCTTTTAGGATCCCTTCTTTATCCTTGACCATCGTGAGTTTGATTATTAAATGCCTTGGAGTAGTCTTTGGGTTAAATCTGTTTGGTGTTCTATAACCTTCATATACTTGGGTATTAATATCTTTCTCTAGGTTTGGGACGTTCTCTGTTATTATCCCTTTGAGTAAACTTTCGACACCTATGTCTCCCTTTACTTCCATTTTAAAGCTAGTAACTATTAGATTTGCTATTTTGAGCCTATTTTCTTTTAGATCCTATAGTTGTGCTTTATTGTTTTTCCTTATTTTCTTTTGTCTCCTCTGACTGTGTATTTTCAATTTGCCTGTCTTCAAGCTTACTAATTCTTTCTTCTGGTTGATTGGTTCTGCTGTTAAAAGATTCTGAATTTATTCTTCAGTATGCTAACTGCATTTTTTTTTCAGTCCCGAATTGTTGCTTGATTGTTTGCAGTTATTTCAATATATTTGTTAAATTTATCTGATAGAATTCTGAATTCTTTCTCTGTGTTATCTTGAATTTCCTAGAGTTTCCTCAACCCAGCTATTTTGAATAGCTTTCTCTGTCTGAAAAGCAACATATATGTTTCTTCATGGTTGGTCCCTCATGCCTTATTTAATTCATTTGGCGAGGAAATATTTTCCTGGATCATTTTTATCCTTTTAGACATTCATCTGTGTCTGGGCATCAAAGAGTTAGGTATTTATTGTTGTCTTCTCAGTTTGAGCTTGTTTGCACCCATTCTTCTTGGGAACACTTTCCAGATATTCAAAAGGACTTAGGTTTTGTGATTTAAGCTGTTTCTGTTTTAGTGGGGACCCCAAGTCCAGTAATGCTGTGGTTCTTCCAGATTCTTAGATGTACCACCTTGATAGTCTTGAACAAGTTCTTGAAGAATTCTCTGGATTACACAGGAGAGATGTTTGTTCTCTTCCCTTACTTTCTGCCAAACAATCAAAGTTTCTTTCCCTGTACCGAGTTGCCTGGAGTTATGAGTGGGATGACACAAGCACCTCTGTGACTACCACCCGTAGGATTGTGCTGGGTCAGACCTGAAACCAGCACAGCACTGAGTCTCACCTGAGACCTGCTGTAATCACTCCCTGGCTACTGCTCGTTTGTTCAAACTTCTGGGACTCTACAGTTAGCAGGTGGCAAAGCTAGTCAGGCCTATGTCCTTCCCTTCAGGGCAACAAATTCCATGAGGCCTTAGGATGGTCAAGAGGTACTGTCCAGAAACCAGGGACTAAAGTCATAAACCTTAGAAATCTAACCTGTGTTCTATTGTATTGTGGCTGATTGACACTCAAACAACAAGATACAGTCCTTCCTATTTCTCTTTCCCCTTTCCAAAGGCAGAGGATCCTTACCCCATGGCCATTGCCACCTTACACCCACAGGGAGTACTGCAAGACTACTGCCAATCTCCCCTTATGTCCCAAGGGCTCTTCAGTCAACTTATGGTGAATGCTGCCAGGCCTGAGTCTCATCTTTTAGGGAAACGGGCTCCCTTCTGGCTGAGGGCATGTCCAGAAATGCCATCCAAGAGCCAAGTCCCGGAACTGGGGACCCCAAGTGCCTGTTTGGTACTCTACCACCATGTGGCTGAGCTGGTACCTAACGTGCAAGACAAAGTCCTCTTTACTTTTCCCTGAACTTTTTTTCAAGTGAAAGGAGTCTTACCCTGTAGCCATTATAGCTGGAAATGCGCTGAGCCTCATCTGAAGCCACCAAGACTCAGAGGCTCACCCAAGGCCCTCAACATAGTACCTGGGTATCACTGCTGGTTATTCAGGACTCAAGGACGCTTCGATTAGCAGGTGATGAATTATGCCAGGACTGAGTTCTTCCTTCCAAGGCAGTGGGTTCTTTTTTGGCCTAGGGTGTGTCTAGAAATATCATCCAGGGACTAGAGTCTGGAAAGGGAATCTCATGACTCTGATGGGTGCCCTATCCTGTTGTGGCTGAGCTGATATCCAAGATACGAGACAAAGTTCTCCCCACTCTTTCATCTCTTTTCCTCAAGCAGAAAGAAGGGGTCTCTTGGAGTCATGAGTTATGCATCCTGGGGTTTGGGGAAGAGTGATGGCAGCACTCTCTTAGCCATCCCAGATAGTGTCTCAGTAGTACACAAACCCCCCAAATCCACTGGCTCTGGGTCCATTTCAAGACTAGGACTCCCTTAGGTGTTGTAGCCCTCATGGTATAGACTGCCTGTCAAGTTTATATGAGGCCCTGAAGCACTTTAGCCCGTGATGTCAAGACTTGCAAGCACTCAATTTGGAATGGGTGTCAGCTGAGTTTGGTCCAGTTTTACTTTCTGCTATAACAAGGTCTCCACTGAGTTCAGTGCCTCACAATTGGTATGTTCTCTCTCCTCTAGCATTCAGAAATGGTCTCTGCACCATGCCACCACTTCTGGATAATGGGGGAGTGTGTAGCCAGTAATTTAAGATTTTTCTCACCACTTCAGTATCTCTTTCAGTGATATGAAGTTGATCTACCTACCAAGGGGTGGAGAGGGAATGATTGGTGGAGCTTTCTATTCTGCATTTTTGCCCCACCCCTCCTCTAATTTGTTTTAAAATGTTTAGTGCACTTGCTAGGACTTCCAGTAAAATGCTGAATAGAAATATTAATACTAGGAATTATTGTTTTGATCCTGATATTTAAGAGTATAATGTTCCACTCTTAAGTTTGTTCTAAGCTTAGTTATTATAGATATTTTCATCAGTTAAAAATGTTTCTTTCTATTTCTACCCTAATTTTTTTGTGAACAGCTGTTGAATGTTCTTCAGTTTTATTCACATGTTGATATATTCATATTATTTTCTTCATAAATGTTATAATGTAATGAAACATATTACATCTTACTATATTGATCAATAGAGTTTCTAATATTCACCCAATCTTTTGATCTGAGAATAAATCTAACATGGTCATAATGTATCATTTTTAAAATTGTATTATTGTTTTGTTTGGCTAATATTTTAAGATTTTCCCATTATATAAATAAGTAAAATGGGCTTCTACCTTTTCTTTTTCAAACTGTCTTTACTTTGATATCCAGGTCCACCTAGGTTATAACATTGGTTGTGGAGTTTTCCTTCTTTTTGCTGTTGTGGAAAAGCTTATCTGATATTATAATTATTTGGTACTTTATCATTTGATAGAACTTGTCAGGGAAGTCATCAAACCTTGGAGTTTTATTGTGGAAAGGCATTTATCTTGCATTATTTTTAAAATAAGTGACTGCAAGCCTATTCTGGTTTTCTGTTGATTTTCACAGGGAAGATTGTTCAGGATATCCAATTTATCATATTATGGGAAAAAGAAGTCACTTCCCTACCAAGAAAGTAATGCCTCCTCTTCCCTACTGAGAATCACTTATCTAATGTAAATCATTTGTATCCCTATAAATGAGTTCATACCTACCCTTATATTGAGGAATCTGAAACTTTGGCAGTGTATTAACTTGTGCATGGTGTTGGAATAGACCATGTGTTTCTTGACTTTTAATCTATTGTTCTAGGTCCCAGTGATTTTTTCAAAAAACTTTTGTTTTTCTTTGATTAAGAAAGTTTTTCATTTTCTATCTTTAGTCACAGAATGTAAAGGTGTGGCACAAATTAACAGAAAATTTTAGCCTAAGTTGTAAAATAATTCTTCCTTTTATCTACTGTTGTGAAGTGGAAAAACTTTATTTCTTAAACTTTCCGTTACAATGAAGAAAGCTTCATAGTGAAGAAAACTTCTTACTCCTTTTCAGGAAAGGAAGATTAGCTTAATTTTACTGTTAAGTTTGAATAAACAGAGCCTTTACATCCCTAGCATTTCCTCTATTATTTTCTTAGAAGTGAACATATCTACAGAGAGCAGGTTTTCTACTCTCATCCTTCAAATATTCTAAAGGGGCCTGCTCCTGTGAGGGAAATGTATGCTAGTGTAACAGCACCAAGACTGGGTAGAGAAACTTGTCTAATTCAATAATAGGAAATCAACTTGATGACAGATATAAGCTACATTTTTCAATATAAGCTGTAATAGTAACAAAAGTAACATTTTGAGTGCTATCTGTCTTACAATCATTTCTCTTCACATGTTCAGATTGTGGACAGAAAAATGCAAACTAGAGCTTTCTTCAACCCCAATTTTGGTGTGTTAGACTGAGATCCCAGAGAAATTTTGGGACAACAGAATTGCCGACCAAAATAACATATTTATAACCAAGGTAGACAACTTTGGCTTTGAACTTCAGTGTGTCGACTGGACATTTTACTTTGGCAGCTTGTAATGGCTTTTATTGGGACACCTTTTTAATGATCCCCACCTTCTAATATTCATACCCTTGCGTATTCCCTCATTGCATGATTTTGAACTGCACCTAGCAATTATAGATATAGAAAAAGTGATAGGACGTCATTTCTGTGATTAGGTTACAAAAGCATGTGGCTTTCATTTTGCTAGCATTTTCCCTATTGGTTGTTGTCTTGCATGTTTTGAGAAGCAAGCTCCCATGTTGGGGAGGTCCACATGGCAAGAAATTGAGGGAAACTTTCATTTAACAATCAGCAAGTAACTGAAGCCTTGATTCCAACAGCTGACAAAGAACTGAATGATGCCAATGACTATATGAGTGAACATGGAAATGGATGCTTCCTTAGTTAAACTTTCAGATGAGACCACAGCTTCATTCAGCATCTTGATTGCATTTTTGTGGGACACCCTGAGACAGATGACCCACTCAAGCCATGCCTGGGTTCCTGCTAAGCAGAAACTGTAATATAATAAATGGACTGAATTTAAGCCAAAAATCCAAGAATAATTTGTTAAGCAAAAATGCATGTTGAATTCCATGAGTCACCACAGTTTAGGCAGCTTTATCCAGATGCAAGATATGCTTTTTATTAAAATAGCAGTCTTGAGTGAAAAGTGAGTCTTTTCCACCTTAAGGAAAATCAAGCATTTCCACAAAGTCAGGTGTTGGCAGCAATGTGAGGCCAGCCACAAGCCTCAACCAAGAAGCAGGCCAGGGAGATTTAGTCTGATATGGTATACTACAGATGGTCTTGGTCAAATGGCAATGGTGGGAGCTTTGCAGTCTATGCCTATTTGACTCTGAAGTATGCAAACATTGGCTAGAGCACATGTATGGGGCTTCATGTGATCTTCAGCAGATGCATGAGTATTGCAGAGGCCTTAGTAAGAAAGAACAGCTGAATCAAGAATTCAAAGTAAAAGAGAGTCTTTCTGGATATCATTTGTTTAGACAAAGATTATCGACTTCTATTGCATTGTTTCTCAGCTCTTTACAAACAAGTATATTAAATGCATATGCATTTCAGAAGACTAGTGTGTTTTATTCTAACTTTAAGGTGCTAGTACCAAACTCATGGAGGCTAGAGTGCCACACTGACTTCTCCAAATTGTTTTCTGTACGTGGGGTTAAGAAGGAAAGTGTGATAGTGGTAACCTTGAATTCATATATTGGGCCCACACTAAAACTCAATTGCTATCTTCCCATCAAATTGTCTTACGTTGAGTCTAGATGTATTATTTTCTTACATTTGAATTATGACTTTAGATTACAGACACAACTTGAGACTTTACCTGAAGAAAAGTGGTAGGTTTTTTTACTAAACCAACAAGTGAATTAAAAAGAAAGCATGCCATCATAGTTTGAGCTAGAGAAACAAATTAATGAAATGATTAAAAATAAAAATATATGAGGGAAACTAATAAAGCTCATTCCTGGGATTGTGTCTATAGGAATTAGAGTTGTTTAGGAAATCAAGAAGTATTTAGAGTGATTTGAAAAGTGTGCTTGAATTTTAATAACAGAATAAGGGCAATAGAAGAATAAAAATAAGTAAAAGATTTACTTAGAAGGTAGATAAAGCTCATAGCATAACAGACCCTATTTTTGTGAAAGGAAAACTGAATTCTCAATGGCCAGAATAAAATGATATAAGAGGGAAATAAAGATTGCTTCATATCTAACTTCTCTGCACAGCAAATTTCTGAAGTAGAAAGTACCCAAGTTTTAACCAGACCAGAAAGAGTGACTAGATCCCAGTAAAATCTAGTAGAGGAAAAGATGAATGTTTTCAGACAACAATCAGGTGTGATTTCCCCAGTAGGTGGCCAGAATCCAGGAGATTATTGAAAGGTTGCAGATAAAGAATCTGGGTGGAAGGTGGGAAGAGTAATTGGGGAAAGCAATTTACAGTTAAGGACAGCTACACCAAGTGATTACAGAAAATCTGGACATTTTTGATGAGACAAAAGTAGAAAGATCTGTGTAAAATAGTATTAAAGAATCATTAGTGGAGTTTCAAGGCAGCACACTTATATGAGGTAAAAATTTAGTTATAACATGTATTCCAAGAGAAGAAGCTTGAGAAATTTAATGAATTAGGACTCAAAAGAAATGTCTATAAAAAATGAGACATGTTAAAGGGGATTGAAATAGGATAATGATAGTTCAAGTTCAGACCTGGGTTAGACATTGATCTGATGGGAGAACGTTTCTTGAGTACTGTTATTTAAGTGTAGAAGGTGGAAGTGGACATGATTTGTCTAAAGAGTAGATGCATTTGACAGGCCCAACTTTTGTTGATTTCATATCTTTCACTATGTGAAAAATGAAATCTAGATGAATATGTTATTAAAACAAATATTTGTACCAGAAATCAAATAGAAAACAACAGAAAAGAGAACGCCTAAATTCAATAAAAAAATACCAGTTCTGTATATGTTAGAAAAGAAAATGGACCAATTTAAGAAGCAGGTTAAGTTGAGTCTTACTGAAAGGCATAGAGAAACAACAGAGGGAAATATAATCGGGTCATATTCTGCCCCTGAAAAAAAAAAAAGGAAATGTTAGACATAAATGTATTTGTGTCTTAGAAGATTCAAAGGCAGAGGAAAGACATTGACTTAGGAAGCATACAAGAGGGTTGCTAGTCAAGCTTAGAAGTGCTAACATTAAGGGCTTGGGTTTTTATATCATGCATGGACAGAAAATTAAGCCTTAATCCTCCATGAGGTGAGCGCTTGGACCCAAGACTCCCGAATAAAACTGAATTTTGAAGAGTTGTACTGTAAGTGACAGGGAAACTAGAAACGTTTTTCCCAATGCTCCTGAGAGAGTGCAAAATTACTTGCCTTACCTTACCTTAGACTCTTGGCAGAAAAATGTACTATACACTGACAAACTGAAACTATAAAGATGATCTGCATATGCTAACTACATACACTACTAAAGAACGAACGTACTGTTTCCATAAAGTTAGAGAGTCACCAAAATTTAAAAAAAAATACGTAGAGATAAATCTCAGGTCAGACATATCTCAAGGACATATGGAAGAAGAAGCAACACTCATTTCCCATGAATTTTCTATAGAAAAATTATCCCTGCTGAAAATGAGCTCAAAACAAGGAAACAAAAAATGACAATACACACAGAGCAATAACATATCTTCAGTTAAAGTCAGCAGTCACAACAAATTAGGAGGATAAGCACAGAACATGAGATAATAGGTCATCTGAAAAAACATAAATTAAGTGCAGGTTAATAAAAAAATTAAAAAGAAACCACATGGAAAGAAGAAAACATTGTGAAAAAATAATAGTTAAATTTGAAATAAAATACTACATAGAATGTTAAAAAAATGAGATTCAGTGGACAAGCAAAATAGAAAAAGCTAAATAGAAAACTATTTAATCAGAAGGTGGATAATAGAAAATGACCCACAGTGCATCACAGAGACATGAAAATATGAAATATATGAAAGAAGTTGAAGAGATATGGAAAATAGATGGGAAAATTATAACATACCTAATAGCTCCATAAGGAGAGAAAAACTAGAATGGATTAAGGATAGAAGGGTGCTTAATAGAATCAAATAGTTCTAAAAGGTATCTATTATTTTAGAGGAACTTAAAGGTGTGCATTAGCTTTAAATATTTAAGGTAAAATATGACTGTTAAAAATTTTAGATTAATCACAAAAAATTCAGAAGCTTATTAAATGGCTATAAACTAAGGGAAGAGAAAAAAGGGCCTGAACAAAGCTTGATCAATTCAATAGAAGGCATAAAGGAGGAAAACAACAATAAAAAGGATAGCATGAAAAATAAAAATTACAAAATCAAGTTGGAAAAATAAATCAAAATATGTCATTAATGAATATGTATAAATGCATTTATACAGATATAAGACAGATCATCAGGTGGATAAAGAAACAGTATCCAGTTATATACTGTTTATAAATGACACACTTAAACTTTAAAACCGTTGAAAGGTTGAAAACAAATGGATGGAAAATATTTTTAAAATTATGATAAAGCTACAAGAAGAAGTTGACAAATCCATTACCATCACGAAATATTGTAATGTTCTTCTCTAATTGAATGATCAAGTATTTTAAAAACATTGAATCAACCAAATCTTAACCACATTTTAAAGAGTTTTATTTAATGCATATACATATAATCCTATATCCAGCAATTAGGAAATATACATTATTTTCAAACACACATGGAACTTTTATAAATATTGACCAAATATTAGGCCATATCAAGTCTCAACGCACAACAAATGTATTCTCTGACCATAATGCACTTACATTTGAAATCAAAAATAAAAGTATGACCAGCTTACTGTTACTCATTTGAAAAGAAAACACTTCTAAATAATTCATGGGTGAAAGGAAATATCCTATAAGGAATAAGAAAAATGTAATTTTAAAACAATAATAATACTCGACATCTAACTTTGTGGAAATGAAAACTGTACTCAAAAGGGAGTGGATAACTTAAAGTGTATGCAACAGAAAGTAAGTTTTAAATCAGAGAATTAATCATGCAATTCAAGAGGTTAGAAAAACAGTATGAAAATAAACTGAAAGAAAAAGGACTAAAATGATGACAGAGCAAGAATTTAGAATGTGATTAATACAAATTAAAAAGAGGATGAGCAAAATAAAAGTATATATTTGAAAATAGTAGTAAAATAGACATTTTGAAATATTGATGAAGAAAAAAGAGAAGTCACTGAAGAGCGGTATAAAAATAATTAAGAAACATAGGTATAAATAAATCACAGATGTTTAAAATAAGAGGATAATGCTATGGGAAGTTTTTGCCGGTTTATTTGAAAATATACACAAAATGTACAAATGTATAGAATATTTTATATTTTGAAACCAAATCAAGAAAAAATAGGAACCGAGTGAATCCATGAGAGAGTCATCAGAAACTCTCCAAAGAAAACCCTCGAGGCCTACCAAAGTTTTAATGAACATTTAATTCTTATCCTCTGAACATGGTTTTAAAGCATGTAAAAAAAAGAAGGAACTTTTTACGACTCATTTATGAAACTATTATAACCTACAGATAAAAGCCAAAATGAGACCAACCTAGTTTATGAAAACAGATGCAGACCTTTTAGTAAAATATTAGTAATCTAGCTCCATTAAGAAACATATCCTAAGTGAGGTTTAACCCAGGAATATAGAAATTTTTAATATTAAGACAAATGTTATTGTCTTTTTATTCTCTAAATATGGCTTATCAGATACACAGGGAAGATTCTTGGTGTAGAACATCTAAAATTTATGGAAGGTAGATAAAATTCATTTGTAAATACATGGTTGATGGATCAGAAAGTAAGTGAAATCTGTTAAGGCTAGATGAGAAAATACAGTTTTAGAGAGGAAAGGAAGCAGTGGAGCATGCATTTGTCTCTGGAGCTTCTGATTTCTGGAAATATAATTTGGGTTAAAATGTGCATGTTCTCACTTATACATGGGAGATAGACAATGGGTATACGTGAAAATACAGAGTAAAATAATGGACATTAGAGACTCCAAAACATAGGAACAAGGGAGGGGTGTAAGGGTTGAAAATTTATCTATTGGGTACAATGTTCACTATTCAAGTGATGGGTATATTAAAGGCCCAGACTTCGCTACTATGCAGTGTATTCATGTAACAAAACTGCACTCGTACCCCGTAAATCTATAAATATAAAAAATAAATTTAAAAAGAACTTGATGAAAATAAATCATGCCATGCAGATTTAGAAAAACTGCGTCTATCGAAGTTAACATATATAGAATAAACAACATATCCACTTATTATTTTTAAAGAAATAAAAGGAAGTATTAAGCGTATAACAAAGGAGTAGGTGACTTTAGAAAAATGACTACGCAGATTTGAAGAACAAGATAGGACTCCAGAAATACACCCATGTATATATGTACATATGAAATTAGAAATTCAATGAACTAGTTAAATCACTGATTAGGCACAGAAACTATAAAAAGCTGCAGATTAGATATGAAAATCATGAGACAATGCAGTAGATAGAAAAAATGATGGAAATATGAAAGAGAGATTAAGGGTCATAAATGCTAGAGTGAGAAGATTCAATACACATCTAATTTGAGAAACAGAAAAAGATAATAGATAAGTTGGGGAGAGGCAATATTTGAAAAATAATTGATCATTTTTTAGAATTGATAAGAACTGTGAATCTTCAGTTTCAAAGTTTCAAAAAGGCTAATGGATTCCAAGAAGAATAAATGAAGAGAAATCCACAATTTGACATTTGATACTGAAACTTCAGGATACTAAGGAAAACAATGAAGAAGCCAGGGAGGCAAAAAAAAAAAAAAAAAAAGTTAGGGCAATAAGATTGTCAGATGACTTCTCGATAGCAGCACTGTAAGCTAGAAAGCAGTGCAATAATATCTAAAGAGTTAAGAGTCAAGACAATATATAACTGTCGACTTAGAATTTTATACCTAAGCAAAAGAATCTCTGAAACATTGTAGCAGAATAGAGGTATATTCCAACAAACATAAGATTTGAAGTTTACTAATAACTCTTTTTCCCTAAGGGAACTTCTACGGGCTTGTCTTTATGAGGGAAAGTGATCCCAGAAGGAAGGACAAGTATCAAAGAAACAGTTATAAGGGAATAATAAACATAGGCATAAAACTAAACAAACTTTGACCATCTAAAACAATAGTAAGCAAATAGTTTTTTCTGGGGTTAACCACACCCCCAAATTTCAGTGGCTTACAGCACAAAATATTTATTTCTCCTTTGCAAGTCCATGAGTGTTTGAACCTATGCTCCTTATGTCTTCTCTTTCTAGAACACCAGCTGAAAAATAGCTCCTATCTTGGACATGCTAGTCTCATAGTGGAGGGCAGGGGAGAGAAAATCAAACAATGTGATTGCATGTAAAAGATCTTCTGTCAACTTGCATGTTATCACTTCTGCTAAAATTCCATTTACCAAAGAAGTATCATGCAAAATCCTCACACTGTGGCAGCAAATAATATTTTATCATTTATTCAATTTTCTTCATGTTTTAATTGCATAATTTAAAAATAAAATGTGCATTTTTTGTTTTATTAATTTTACTTTATCCTATGGTATGTAGAATGAAGTCATGATATGTGTGCAAGAATGGAGGTCAGGAAGTCTGATGTATTATCTCAGTATCATTACTGGATAACTTGGTTAAGCATTTTAATCTTTCTGTACCTGAAACCGGTTTTTTCTCTTGAAATCACTCAAGTGAGATGTTTGTCATCAAAGAAAACTAGGGAGTCTTCTCTGGTCCCCAGATTAAACAAATAGACAAACAGTACAAACAGTCAAATGAAAAAATGGAAAAAAGATTACCAGCCAATATAAATGTTAATTGACTAAGTGCTCAGAATATAACCAGAAATATTTACTGGATAAGCAACAAGGATTACTAGTAGACTACACAGCAGGTACACAGTTTTATAATAAAGCCATGCTTGTAAAATATTTCACACTCTGTTGACATGTTAACAGAGAATTTCACACTTCATTGAAAAGTCATTAAGACAATTACCAGGTCATTAGTGTACACTTTAAGTCTAAGCTTTTAAATTTTATTCTATAAAGAATTCCTTTTGACAGACAGTTTAGCTCTTAGCATGTGCTGAGTCAGGATGAGATCTGCACCATCTTTTCTACCCACTAACAGCTAGCCTTTAGAGACTGCTGAAGGAGTCTTTCTGGGACTTGTTCAGAAAATCCAGGAAATGTATTTAACTGTTTATGACTTGCAGATACATTCAAGTTTCCTAAACGGAAATCCCTATAATCTGGTACACTGGATTTCTGGCCTAGTGAGACTCCTCAGTGACTGTTAATGTATTTTAAAATATCGATTATCAATGTTATTTTTAACATATAAAATTGTAAAGAAAAAAACTTTATAATTTAATTGCCCATATAGCTTATCTTAATACAGTGTCATTTATTTATTTTTAATTGACACATGATTAATATGTAATTCATAATTGTACACATTTATGGGGTACAGTGTGATATTTCAATACATGTATACAATGTGTAATGATCAAATCAGGGTAATTAACAATTACCCCAAACCTTTATCACTTTTTAAAGTATATATCATTCAAAATCGTCTCTCCTAGGGTTTTGAAAAAGTACAGTAAATTATAGTTGACCTAGCCACCCTACAGTGTTATCCAAAGCTAGAATTTATTTCTCCTATTTAGAGTAATTTTGTATCCATTAACCAATCTGTCTTTTCTCCCTCCCTCTCTCTTTCCAAGCCTCTAGCAACCATAATTCTACTCTATGAGATCAACTTTTTTTAGCTTCTACATATGAGTGAAAACAGGTGCTATTTATCTTACTGTGCCTTACTTATTTCACTTAATATAATGTCCTCTGGGCTCATACAGGTTGCTGTGAATGACAGGATTTCATTCTATTTATGGCTGAGTAGTATTCCATTATGTATACATACCAAACTTTCTTTATCCATTCACCCATTGATAGACAATCAGGTTGATTCTATATTCTGGTTATTGGGAATAGTGCTGCAATAAACATGGGGGTATAGGTATCTCTTTGATACATAGTTTTCTTTGCCTTTGGATAAATGCCCAGTAATGGGATTGCTGGATTATATGGTAGTTCTATTTTTAATTTTTTGAAGACTCTTTCTACTGTTTTCTATGTTGCCTGTGCTAATTCGCATTCCCACCAACAGTATATGAGGTTCCTCCTCTACATCCTTCCCAGCATTTGTTATTTTTAAATCTTTTTGGATATAGACATTCTAACTGGGGTAAAATGATATCTCATTGTGATTTTGATTTGCGTTTTCCCTGATGACTACTGATGTTGAGCATTTTTTTCATATTTTTTTGGCCAATTGTATGTTTTCTTTTGAGAAAAGTCTGTTCAGATAGAATTATTTTTTAAAGCATTACAAACATATGGTGAGAAAATTTTGTGTATATAATATTTTTTAACTTTTTACAAAACTATATATAGCATTTTACATACTGATTTTCACATTGCACAAGGTATCAAAATTATCTTGAAAATTGTTCTATATCAGTATATACATATATTTGTATTTAATAGCTGATTATCATTTTACTTTACAAACTGATCTCACAAAAACAGCACCAAAGGGATAGTCCTAAACCATTCATGAGAAGTTCACCCTCATGATCCAACTACCTACCACCAGGCCCCACCTCTAATACTGGGGACTACAATTCAACATGAAATTTGGTGAGACATAGATCCAAACCATAACAAAGACATAGATCCATATCGTAACGTATTTAATGATTCCACTGTTGATAAATACTTAGGTGGCTTGTCATTATGAATAATACTGCAATGAATATGCTTATACATGTATATTTTGATGTACTTTTATAAGTATATTTATATATTCTTCAGTTGTTGATGTGTCCTCTAGGCCCAACAGATGATGATAAGTTTTGTCATGTGTATAAGGAAATTACAAAGACACATTTGGAGCAGCACAAAAGTAAGATGACATTCTTTATAGAGAAAGAAAAATACGTACACATTCAAGCCAGAAAGCATTAAGATAGAGTTTCTATTATACTTTTGTGTCATCTTGCAAGATTTCTTAGTGTTGTTAGGCAGGTGAAACTTTACCTGTGATGGCTTCTTTCTACTGAAATATAAAACTTGCTGAATCAAAGCTATAGTACTTGCTAATCTGTGTGAAGAGTGAGTTTTGTATTTATAAAAAAACTATATTTATATTTTTCAAAGACTATATCCAGTAGAAACATAGTAATAGTAAAGTGTGCTTGTAATGAATTTATGCCACCACTCCCTTACTAATGTTTTAATGTTTTCCAAGTGTTAGCCTTTCCAAACACCAAAAAATGTCTTTAAGGTGTTCCCATATACAAATGTTGGGTGAACTGTGTTGCTTTCTAGACCTCTTTTAACTCTGATCTTAATTTCCAAAGCAAAGTACTACTTGGAAAATTAGAAGAAGAGATGAGGCTGGGATTTGTTGATGACACAGTCCTAGCTAACTGTGACAGTATACTAAAAAATAGTAGCCATCATTTATTTGTTGAATATTTCAAAATTATACCATTTGAATAAGCTGAAAGGATACTATGAGTGGGTAGCTTATTTTTGGAGGGATTGCCTTCTTTTAAGTAAAGGATCTTGGGGTAGAAAATGTTCTGAAAAATTTTAAAATATGTATTCTGAATTCTCTCAGTCTTGCAAGTACACCCCAGGATCCAAAGTATTGACTACTTTCCAGTTTAAAAGCTCTTACTTTAGTAATGAGCAAAGAGTTCAAAGAAAACTCTACCAGAAAATAAGGTTAGAAATGAAAGATTGTTTGTACAGTTCTCGTGATATTTTGGGGATCTGTGACTTATCACAGTTTAGTCTGTATCTGAATGGGAATAGACCTCAGTTGCAAGAGATCATATTGACTCTAGCAGAATGCCCCAGAACTCCTGATTTATGACACTACCATGTAGCCACTCACTGAGCTGAACACAACCTTGCTTGTTAACCCAGCACACAGCTAGCCCTGTATGACCTGGGTAGTTATAAGAAGCTGCCCACAATTTAGCATCTAGTGGTTCATGAAAAAATCTGCTGCTGTTAGGAAAAACTTATTCAGCCCTGCAATAAATAAATAAATAAATAAATAAATAAAACAGGGAAGCCTGGGGATACAGCACTACTCAAAAGCACTGAGTAGAGAAAATTATGCTTTTTGTTCTTCGTGGCTGTAGTGCAATTCTTATTTTTCTTCTGACACAGCTACAGACATGTATATGAGGTTGTTGTAAGTGACCTAAGGTGACCAAAACAACTATCTGTATAATCTTACTACTTTCTGTGTTATTGTTCTATATTAACACACAATTCTCTGTCCCTTTTTCCGTTTCCACCCTCAGAGTTTCCAGTTATTCCTTCTGGGTGGTGGTGATATAGGTGTGCAGTACTATGTGGCGCTAATGTATAGGTAAGTTTGTCCTACAGCACATATTTCTTTTGGTCCCTGCTAGGTACTGCCACCAACTTCCTTTAGCATGAAGACCAGTGTCATGCTATATTATGGAAAGAAACCTGCACTCTAGACCTTGAAGTTGTTTTATTTCATTTAAAGTCACATGAAACAAATATCCTTTGTGACCAAAAATCATGCCAAGAAACTATTACTGCAAAATGATTGGCTGACCGTCTCTGAACCCAGACATAGGATATACTTCTGTAAAATTGTAATTTGAAATAACCTGAAAATTAGACTGAACGAGGGAAATACTACATCCTGTGAGAGTGCTATAACAAAAAACAAACTTTTTTTCCAAGTGTTTGAAATGCTAAACCAGTTACTACATATGGTCAGTGCAATAATTAGTCACTAACAGGGATATCTTCTGTAATAGAACAGTTGACCGTTAACAGATGAGCTTACTTACACTATGCAGAACTCAAGAATAGAATCTAAATATTAATCACATGAAATATAAAATCCTTTCCTTTTTAAAATTTTTAAATTTTAGGG
This sequence comes from Macaca mulatta, assembly GCF_049350105.2. NCBI lineage: Eukaryota > Metazoa > Chordata > Mammalia > Primates > Cercopithecidae > Macaca > Macaca mulatta. Next base: position 106,709,322 of record NC_133426.1, on the reverse strand, counting down.
GTACATAGTAGGTGTATATATTTATGGAGTATATGAGATATTTTGATATTGGCATGCAATGTGTAATAATCACATCAGGGTAAATGGGATATCCACCACCACCTCAAGGATTTATCATTTGTGTTACAATTTTTTTTATAAGTAACATGCCCATATATTTTAATTTAAAGTGTATGTTGATTAATTAAATTTACTTATTTGATTTTTATTATTGTGACTACCTACCTATTACTTATACTTAAGTAATTTTTAAAATAAATTAGGTGCTTGTGCCTTAGGGTATAGAGCAGTTAATATAGTTAAACACAGTCAATCCAATAAAAGCATACTGCAGTGTTTAAGTATTAAAATTCTATATGGAACCTGTTTTGTTCTGAGGAGGAGGTAGGGAAAAAGATTGTATAGATATGGTCGTTTACCAGTAAACGTGTCAAAAACAATAAACAGTGACTACAATTTTCACCTATATAGTATCTTAGAGTTTATGAAGCTCTTTATCTTATTTTTGTCTTTTTACCCAAATGTGAACTTAAAAATAGTTTTGTCTAATCATCTCAAGGAATAGTTTAAAATTAAAATACATCTTCTACTACATTATGAATATTAGTAAAATATTGCATTTTCCCAGGAGGCCTAATGTGACCGCTCTATGGAAAATAATCAACTGCTCCTTTCCTGAGGTGTAAACCTGGAACATCTTAGTGTGAGTGCTAACTTGACCAAACTATCAAAATTCATGAGGAAAGAAACACTGTCTTAATCCTCTAAGGAACATTATCTTTTATTAGTTTTAGATCTAATTCCTAGATAAATCTAGTTAGATTTAGAATTTACTAGGACATAAATCCGTCAAACATAGTTGTATCTTGATAAACATTTAGAAGGCTTCAGCTAGATCTCTTGGGACTCAGGGGTCTAATTGTGGTGCAAAGCTGGCTGGGCTTTATAATTATGGTTCCAGTTACTGTCTTTTGTCTTCCAGCAGCAGAACTTACTTTTCCCCTTAAATACAATAGATTCAGGTTTTTAAAGATGGATTTCTGTTGGATTTTGGTTGAGAGGGAATATGTGTTCCTTGAATATACTTAATTTTTAAACAAAATCTTGATTATAAATATAGTCCTTAATGTCAGTGGGCCACATATAGGACAGTAGTCCCCTAAGATTATAATGGAGCTGGGGAATTTCTACTGCCCTACTGCCTAGTTATGTTGTAGCTATCATAACACTATAGCACAATCACTTAATTTTTAAATAAATTTAGTAGCCTAAGTATACAGTGTTTATAAATTCTGCAGTACTGTACAGTGATGTCATAGCCCTTCACATTCACTCACCACTCACTCACTGACTTACCCGGAGCAACTTTCATTCTGCAAGCTCCTATTCTGGTAAGTGCTTTATACAGGTGTATCAGTTTTTATCTTTTATACCATATCTTTACTATACCTTTTCTATATTTAGATATGTTTGGACACACAAATACTATTGTGTTACATTTGCCTCTGTTATTCAGTACAGTCACATGCTGTACAGGTATGTCGCCTAGGAGCAATAGGCTATACCATATATCCTAGGTGTGTAGTAGGTTGTATCATCTAGTTTCGTGTAAGTACACTCTATGATATTTGCACAACAGTGAAATCACTTAACGACATACTTCTCAGAACGTATCCTCATTGTTAAGCAATGCATGACTGAGTTATATTCCATCAATATACTAACTCAAATTATCCTTATAGCTACTGGGATGCCATTCACAATTATTGGGTTTTGATTAAAAGTTAATAACCATTTCTTTGTTGTAAAGATCTAGCTCAGAAACACACTCATAACCTAATTTGTTTCCCCAGGGTGTATATGTTGAGGAAGAAAGAGAGGAATAAAAAAAATCAAAAATTGAAAAGACCCTAGAGGGTATATATTAGAGCTTGGTTTGACATACATTATTGTACCAATACAATTCACATGGGAAGCTAATGTGAATCTGCTATCAAGAATCTTAAGAAGTAATGAGGTGCTTGTTGCTCTTGGGACTCAATTCCACATATTGAGGAAGTGCCTCTTTATATGTGGACATGTCCAGAGAAATCCTCATTGTGGTATGCCTTTGTAAGTAGTCTCTTGGATTGTTTTGGATATCTGTAGTCAAAGTCTTTCAGCCCTACTTCTGTATTTTGTTGTTCTCTTCATTCCAATTCATGGTTAGTATCTTCTGATGATCCTGCAAACTCTCTTTTTGTCTCCCATAATCTATGAAATTGGAATGGGGAGGACATTAGAATAGCAGAGGAATCTTAAAGAAACTTGTCAATTCCCCCATCATTATTTTTAGTGATATTCTGTTTTAAGACTACCACATTTTAATTTTATACCCTTCTGGAGCCTTATCAAATGAGTATAAATGGTTGAATAACTATGATAATCAATTTTCTCACCACCCAATGAGTATTCAGACAGGAATAGTTCAGTTATGCAAGTTCAGATATTCCAAGGACTTTAGCTTTTTGCTAATAGTTGTTTATGTAAGAGATTTCATTTATTCTCAATCACCTACATTTAAAATTCATTTTCCTGTCTAAGGACATAATTAGAAAAGAAATTGAAGTGTTTGCTAGTTTTATTCATAATTTATTTTGAAAATGTCTTCATTTGCTGGCAGAATTTTTTCCTCATATATATCCTTAGTTTTTATTGTTGCAATATTACCGATCTTCAATGTTTACTGAGAATCTATATTACATTTTGCAAAATACTAACACATATAAAGACAAGTTCATGCATTTGTGTAGATTTTATCTTACAAATCTTGGTAATAAGTAAGTTGCTTTTGGACTTAATTGTGATAGATAAAAGGGCCTAAATGTAAGGTGAGCTTTCTGATAATTTTATGTATTCATTTTATTAAACCTTTTTTTTTTTTTTGGTTTCTTTTGTTTGACTAGATATTTTTCTTTTCTTGTTTTACTTTATAATACAGTATACTTTATTATTGTTCTTAATTTATACTTAGAGATGTACTAGTAAAATATGAATAGCATGATCTTTGGTAGCAAACAAATCTGTGTGCAAATTCTGGCTCTAAAGATTATGGAATGTATGGCTTAGTGTAATTATTTAATTTCTATAAATTCTTATTTTTACCTGTAAATAAAATAGTATTACTTCTCTCTTGAAGGGCTATTGTGGATATGTAATAGAATAATATACTTAGAATATCTGGCATGATATCTAGCATAGATGAGATAATTTAAAAAACTGTTAGATATTACTGTATCATTCTTTCCATCCTGACTTGTTTTTTTTTTTAATTTTCAGAATTTCAAATTTATTGTATTACGTACCACCACATATAATAACATTAATTATAAGTATATAGCTTCATAAAATCTTACAATCATATACAGTGATTTTGCATCACATTTCTATTATGTCAAAAGTTCTCTTGTGCTCCTTTGCAGTCAATATCTTCCCTAAAGCTGTGTGCCTTACAATTGTAGACCCACTTTTTGTCACTATGTATTTTTTAAAGAATTTAATTTAGGAGAATTTATACAGTATATAGGCTTTTGTGTCTGCCTTATTTCGCACACCATGGTCCTATTGAGGTTAATCTATGTTATAGCATGTGTCAGTAGTCAAGCTCTTTTAACTGCTGAATAGCGTTTTATTGTAGAGTTATACCACAATTCTTTTCTTAATGTAGGCATTTATCACTAAAAAGTCCCTCTTAGAACTGCTTTTGCTGCATCTGGCAAGGTTTAGTGTATTGTATTTTTGTATTTGTCTCAAGATTATTTTTTTTTTCCCTTTCTGATTTCTTCTCTGAAAAATTTGTTGTTCAGGGATGTGTTATATAATTTTCACATACTTGTGAATTTTTCAAAATTTCTCCTGTTATTCAGAAAAGATGCTTGATATAATAATTTCAATCTTCTTAAATTTGTTAAGACTTTTTTATAGCCTAACATTTGATCCTGTAGAATATTTTATGTGCACTTGAGAAGAATGTGTTTTCTGCTCCTGTTGGATGGAATGTTCTTTAAGTTCATTAGTTTCATTTCATCTGTAGTGTTATTCATGTCCACTGATTGCTTATTGATTTTTTGTGTGGATAATCTATCATTTGCTGAAAGTGGAGTACTGTAGTCACCTTTAATATTTATTTTATATATTCAGGTGCTCCAATGTTGAATGGAAATATATTTACAATTGTTATATCCTCTTGGTGAACTGACCACTTTATCATTATATAGTGATATTTTGGTATTTTTTCATAGATTTTGACTGAAAGTCTGTTTTGTCAGATATAAGTGTAGCCATCTCTTATCTCTGTTTCATTTTCATGCAATATCTTTTTTTATCCCTTCACTTGGAGACTATGTGTATTCTTTTTTTTCCTTGCTTTTTAAAAATTATACTTTAAGTTCCAGGGTACATGTGCACAACATGCAGGTTTGTTACATATGTATACTTGTGCCATGTTGGTGTGCTGAATCTATTAACTCATCATTTACATTAGGTATATCTCCTAATGCTATCCCTCCCCTCTCCCCCTACCCCACAACAGGCCCCAGTGTGTGATGTTCCCCACCCTGTGTCCAAGTGATCTCATTGTTCAATTCCCACCTATGAGTGAGAACATGTGGTGTTTGGTTTTCTGTCCTTGTGATAGTTTGCTCAAAATGATGGTTTCCTGCTTCATCCATGTCCCTACAAAGGACATGAACTCATCCTTTTTTATGGCTACATAGAATTCCATGGTGTATATGTGCCACATTTTCTTAATCCAGTCTATCATTGATGGACATTTGGGTTGGTTCCAAGTCTTTGCTATTGTGAATAGTGCTGCAATAAACATACATGTGCATGTGTCTTTATAGCAGAATGATTTATAACCCTTTGGGCATATCCCCAGTAATGAGATGGCTGGGTCAAATGGTATTTCTAGTTCTAGATCCTTGAGGAATCGCCACACTGTTTTCCACAATGGTTGAACTAGTTTACAGTCCCACCAACAGTGTAAAAGTGTTCCTGTTTCTCCACATCCTCTCCAGCACCTGTTGTTTCCTGACTTTTTAATGATTGCCATTCTAACTGGTGTGAGATTTTATCTCATTGTGGTTTTGATTTGCATTTCTCTGATGGCGAGTGATGATGAGCATTTTTTCATGTGTCTGTTGGCTGCATAAATGTCTTCTTTTGAGAAGTGTCTGTTCATATCCTTCACCCACTTTTTGATGGGATTGTTTGATTTTTTCTTGTAGATTTGTTTAACTTCTTTGTAGATTCTGGATATTAGCCCTTTGTCAGATAGCAAGATTGTAAAAATTTTCTTCCATCCTTTAGATCGCCTGTTCACTCTGATTGTGGTTTCTTTTGCTGTGCAGAAGCTCTTTAGTTTAATTAGATCCCATTTGTCAATTTTGGCTTTTGTTGCCATTGCTTTTGGTGTTTTAGACATGAAATCCTTGCCCATGCCTATGTCCTGAATGGTATTGCCCACGTTTTCTTCTAGGGTTTTTATGGTTTTAGGTCTAACATTTGAGTCTTTAATCCATCTTGAATTAATTTTTGTATAAGTTGTAAGGAAGGGATCCAGTTTCAGCTTTCTACATATGGCTAGGCAGTTTTCCCAGCACCATTTATTAAATAGGGAATCCTTTCCCCGTTTCTTGTTTTTGTCAGATTTGTCAAAGGTCAGATGGTTGTAGATGTGTGGTATTATTTCTGAGGGCTCTGTTCTGTTTCATTGGTCTGTATGTCTGTTTTGGTACCAGTACCATGCTGTTTTGTTTACTGTAGCCTTGTGGTATAGTTTGAAGTCAGGTAGCATGATGCCTCTAGCTTTGTTCTTTTGGCTTAGGATTGTCTTGACAATGTGGGCTCATTTTTGGTTACGTATGAACTTTAAATTCTTTTTTTCCAATTCCGTGAAGTAAGTCATTGGTAACTTGATGGGAATGGCATTGAATCTATAAATTACCTTGGGCAGTATGGCCATTTTCTCGATGTTGATTCTTCCTATCCGTGAGCATGGAATGTTCTTCCATTTGTTTGTGTCCTCTTTTATTTCGTTGAGCAGTGTATTGTAGTTCTCCTTGAAGAGGTTCTTCACATCCCTTGTAAGTTAGATTCCTAGGTATTTTCTTCTCTTTGAAGCAGTTGTGAATGGGAGTTCACTCATGATTTGGCTCTGTTTGTCTGTTATTGGTGTATAGGAATGCTTGTGATTTTTGCACATTGATTTCGTATCCTGAGACTTTGCTGAAGTTGCTTATCAGCTTAAGGAGATTTTGGGCTGAGATGATGGGTTTTTCTAAATATATAATCATGTCATCTGAAAACAGGGACAATTTGACTTCCTCTTTTCCTAACTGAATACCCTTTATTTCTTTCTCCTGCCTGATTGCCCTGACCAGAACTTCCAACACTATGTTGAATAGGAATGGTGAGAGAGGGCTTCCCTGTCTTGTGCCAGTTTTCAAAGGGAATGCCTCCAGTGTTTGCCCATTCATTATGATATTGGCTGTGGGTTTGTCATAAATAGCTCTTATTATTTTTAGAAACATCCCATCAATACCTAGTTTATTGAGAGTTTTTAGCATGAAGGGCTGTTGAATTTTGTCAAAGGCCTTTTCTGCATCTATTGAGATAATCATGTGGTTTTTGTCTTTGGTTCTGTTTATATAATCGATTACATTTATTGATTCACATATGTTGAACCAGCCTTGCATCCCAGGGATGAAGCCCACTTGTTCGTAGTGGATAAGCTTTTTGATGTGCTGCTGGATTTGGTTTGCCAGTATTTTATTGAGGATTTTTGCATCGATGTTCATAAGGGATATTCGTCTAATGTCCCTGAGACTATGTGTATTCTTAAAGCTAAAATGAGTCTTTTGTAGACAGCATACTGTTGGGTCTCATTTTTTAAATCAACTTACATTTGAAGTAATTATTAATAAGTGAGGACTTACTGTTGCCATTTTGTTAATTATTTTCTGACGATTTGGTAGTTTATTCCTTTCTTTCTTGTACATTGTCTTCCTTTGTGGTTTGATAATTTTTATATTGGTATACTTTGATTTCTTTCTCTGTCTTTTGTGTATTTACTAGAGGTATTTCCTTTGTGGTTATCATGAGGTTTACATACAACATTTCATAGTTGTTACACTCTATTTTAAGCCGACAACAACTTAACTTAAATCCTGGAAATTTTTACTTTTCCCTCTTCTCTGCATAGTATGCTATTAATATCACACTTTACATCTTTTTCGTATTATGTATTGTCTTGTCTTTTTCTGCTGCTGTTACAAAATACCACAGACTGAGTAATATATAAACAACAGAAATTTATTTCTTACAGTTCTGGAGGCTGGGAAATCCAAGATTAAGGCACTAGTATTGGTGTGTGGTGAGGAGTACTCTCTGCTTCTAAGATGATACATTGTCACGGTATCCTCACATGGAGGAAGGTGGAAGAATAAGAGAACTCTCTCTTCAATCTTGATCCCTTTTACAACAATGTTAATCCCATTCGTGAGGAGAAAAGCCCTCATGGCCATAGCACCTACCAAAGGCTATATCTCTTAATACTGTTGCACTGGGGATAAAGTTTCAACAAAAATTTTGGGAAGGACACCATCATTCAAACCATAGGATGTATCCATTCACAAATTGTTTTACTAGACTTTTTAATAATTTCGTTTTTTAGCTTATGTACTGGTGATTTTGTACCACCATTATTATATTGAAATATACCAAATTTGATTTTATATTTCCCTTTATCAGTGAGCTTTATGCTTTCATGTTTTTATGCTGTTACTTAGTGTCCTTTCATTTCAATTCAAATAACTCCCTTTAGCATTTTTTGTAAGGCAGGTCTAGGAGTTTTGTTTTTATGTGAACGTCTTTATTTCTTCTTCATTTCTGAAGAACCACTAGCTGTGTATAGTATTACTGGTTGACAGTTCTGTGTCATGATGTGGTTTTATTCATGGTTTTTATATTTGTGTTTCATTGAGCCATTGATCTCTTTAGATTTATATTTTTCATCAAATTTGGGAAAATACTGTCCATTTTTCTTCAAGTATTTCTTTGACCTTCACTGTCTTTCCTCTGTTTGGGACTCTAATATGTATGTTAGGCTACTTGATATTGTTCCATAGGTAACTAATGCTTTGTTCATTATTTTCCCAGTCATTTTGTCTTTGTGCTTTGTTTCAGACCATTTCTATTGCTATGTCTTCAAGTTCACTTATATTTTATTCTACTGTTTCATCTGCTTTTAATTCTATCCAGTGTACTTTTCATTTCAAATATTATATTTTTATTCTATTCATGTCTTTAAAAAGCTTTAATATTTATCCTCATGATACTCACATTTTTCTCTGTCTTCTTGAATACTTGGATCATATTTATATTAGCTGTTTTAATATTCTTATTGAAGAGTTCTATAATCACCATAATTTCTGTGTTTGTTTATATTGATTAATTTTTCTCCTTGTTATAGGTCAGACTTTTCTGGGTTTTTTTTCCTGCTTTTTAACTTTCAATTGGGTGACAGATATTGTGAACTTTACATTGCTGGGTGCTGGATTTTGTTATATTTCTTTAAATAATGGTGAACTTTGGTCTGGTATGCAAAGTCCTTGAGTTTAGTTTAATCATTTTGAGGTGTGCTTCTTATCTTTGTTAAAGCAGATTATTTCCATCTTTCATTCCAGAGCTCATTTAGCCCCCATACTAAGACTTTCCCCTTCCAAAGACTCTACTTGATGCTACCTGATTGCAAGATCTTCTAATTCTGAAGATTTTGAACATATATTGTCCTCAGCTTATGTGTGAGCTCTGAGAATGGTTCAGTCTAATACTTTACAACAATTCTTTCTCTGGACTGAAGTAGTTTTTTTCTTATGCATGCACAAAACAGTATGAAGGCAAAGACTCACAGAGACCCGTCTGGAGGTCTTCAAAGTGCTCTCTCTCTCTCTCTCTGTGCAGTTTCCTTTTCTCAAGTACTCTATTCCTAAAATTCTAGCTATCTTGACTTCTCTTAACCCTAATATCCTTCTAATCAACCCAGTGAAATTGCCTTGCTATGTAAAGGTTATCACTCTGTATTAGACCATTTAAACACTGCTGATAAAGACATACCCAAGATTGGGTAAATTACAAAGAAAAAGAGGTTTAAAGGACATACATCTACATGGTTGGGGAGACCTCACAATCGTGGTGGAAGGCAAGGAGGAGCAAGTCATGTCTTACATGGATGGCAGCAGGCAAAGAGAAAGCTTGTGCAGGGAAACTTCCCCTTATAAAACCATCAGATCTCATGAGACTTATTCAGTATCATGCGAACAACATGGGAAAGACCTGCCTCCAGGATTCAGTTACCTCCCACTGGGTTCCTCGCACAACACATGGAAACTTAATGAGATTTGTGTGGGGACACAGCCAAACCATATCACACTCTGTGTGCTGCAGCCTGGAAATAGCCTTCAAATAATCATAAGGTTCACCTCATGGATTTCACTGCTCTGAGAGGTCATTGACCTATGCTTCTTGTTGTTTAAGTTGAAAGACAATTGTTCATATATTTTTGCTCAGATTTTCTAGTTGATTAGTGAAGGATAGTAAACTCAGTAGATCTCCAGGCACACACATACACTCACTCATACACACATGTTTTTTTCCTGTTAGTCTTTTTAGGAAATTTTGAAAGTCTTGTTTACCTTTGCGTTCCATAGACTGTCAGAAAGAGACAAGTCTAGAAGATTGAATGAAAAGAAAATATCTGAGAGGAAAGAAAAGAACCAAAAAAAGTGATATGAAATTCCAGTGAATCTAAAGTTTAATGACATAAAAGTCTTGTTACTAAAGATATATAAGGAGTTAAGAATAAGGAGAAATACAAAATAACTTAAAGTTTATGAAACTGATAGAACTGTAATAATTGTAGTGCCACCAACCATAAAGAAAATATTAGAATGGAGAAAAGGTCTTGAGAGAAATATTAGGTCTGGTTTGTGATATTTTATATAAAGAGAGTTAAAATTACATTCAGAGGAGACCAGGCACGATGGCGGATGGGAGGCAGGATGGAATTGGAGCTCCAGACAAAGCATCATGCGGAAACTTGCATTGTGAATTTTAGCTCCAGATTGACTGCAGGAAGAAACCAGCAATCCTTAGAGGACCCACAGACCCTCTGAAGGAAGTGGACTGCTCCTGCAGGACCTGGGAGATACCCCAAATACTGTGAGTGCTCCACCTCTGGAAGTAGGAAAGGGAGAAGCCCCTCTTCTGAACACACACCCTACTGGAGAACCTGAAGGTCTGTTTGTGAGAGAAGTTCCCAACTTTATCTGGAGCCGAGTCGAGTTAGAGAGCCAAGAAGAGTGAATGCAGGGGTAGAGGAAGCAGCAGAAAGGCCCTGGGAGCTTGCTGGATCCCCAAGCAGACCATTACTGCTTGGCACCACAGGGATCTATCAGGATGGTGGCCAGAGGAGCAGGGGGTAAAACTCCACAGGGAGAAGGACTTCTCTAGCTGAACTTTGTAACAATTTGAATGGGGCATGAAGCCTCCTGGCCAGAATCTGGGGGAGGGCATGACTCTGACTTGCAGTCTTCACAGGTGGGAGAAGAACTAAAACCCTTTTCTTTTGCAGCTGGGAGGCAGGAAGCCTCTGGCAAGTTTTCAAACCCGACTCACCCTCCACCTAGAAACAGACTCAGGGTTGTTATGGGGCGCATGGTGGGAGTGAGACCAGCCCTTCAGTTTGTATGGGAGCTGGGTGAGGCCTGTGACCGCTGGCTTTCCCCCACTTCCCTGACAGCTTACATGACTCAGCAGAGGCAGCCATAATCCTCCTAGGTACACAACTCCAGTGACCTATTCCCCATAGCTGCCGCAGCAAGACCCACCCAAGGAGAGTCTGAGCTCAGACACACCTAGCCCGGTCTCCACCTGATGGTCCTTCCCTACCTACTTTGGTAATGAAAGACAAAGGGCAGCTAGTCTTGGGAGTTCTAGGGCCCTGCTCACCCAGTCCCTCTCCACACTACTACAGCTGATTCTTTCTGGAAAGCACCACCTCCTGGCAGGAGGCCAACCAGCACAAAAATAGAGCATTAAATCACCAAAGCTAAGAACCCCCATGGAGTCCATTGCACCCTCCACCACCTCCACCAGAACAGGCGCTGGTATCCATGGCTGAGAGACCCATAGATGATTCACATCACAGGAGTCTGTGCAGACAACCCCCAGTACCAGCCTGGAGCCAGGTACACTCACTGGGTGGTTAGACCCAGAAGAGAGGCAACAATCACTGCACTTTGGCTCACAGGAAACCACATCCACAGGAAAAGGGGGAAAGTACTACATCAAGGGAGCATCCTGTGGTACAAAAAAATAAGAACAACAGCCTTCAGCCCTCGATCCTCCCTCTGACAGAGCCTACCCAAATGAGAAGGAACCAGGAAACCAACCCTGGTAATATGACAAAACAAGGCTCATCAGCATCCCCAAAAATCACACTAGTTCACCAGCAATGGATCCAAACCAAGAAGAAATCCCCGATTTACCTGAAAAAGAATTCAGGAGGTTAGTTACTAAGCTAATCAGGGAGGGACCAAAGAAAGGCGAAGCCTAATGCAAGGAAATCCAACAAATGATACAAGAAGAGAAGGGAGAAATATTCAAGGAAATAGATAGCTTAAAGAAAAAACAAAAAATTCAGGAAACTTTGGACACACTTTTAGAAATGTGAAATTCTCTGGAAAGTCTCAGCAATAGAATTGAACAAGTAGAAGAAAGAAATTCAGAGTTCGAAGACAAGGTCTTTGAATTAACTCAATCCAACAAAGACAAGGAAAAATAATAAGAAAATATGAACAAAGCCTCCAAGAAGCCTGGGATTATGTTAAACAGCCAAACCTAAGGATAATCGGTGTACCTGAGGAAGAAGACAATTCTAAAAGCTTGGAAAACATAGTTGGAATAATTGAGGAAAACTTCCTTGGCCTTGCTAGAGACCTAGACATGCAAATACACGAAGCATAAAGAACACCTGAGAAATTAATCACAAAAAGATCTTTGCCTAGGCACATTGTCATCAGGTTATACAAAGTTAGGACAAAGGAAAGAATCTTAAGAGTTGTGAGACAGAAACACCAGGTAACCTATAAAGGAAAACTTATCAGATTAACAGCAGAATTCTCAGCAGAAACCCTACAAGCTAGAAGGGATTGGGGCCCTATCTTCAGCCTCCTCAAGCAAAACAATTATTAGCCAAGAATTTTGTATCTAGCAAAACTAAGCATCATATATGAAGGAAAGATACAGTCATTTTCAGATGAACAAATGCTGAGAGAATTTGCCATTATCAAGCCACCACTACAAGAACTGCTACAAGATACTCTAAATCTTGAAACAAATCCTGGAAACACTTCAAAACAGAACTTCTTTAAAGCACAGATCTCACAGGACCTATAAAAGAAAAATACAAGTTAAAAAGCAAAAACAAAAAATATACACAGAAAACAAAGAGCATGACGAATGCAATGCTACCTCATATTTCAACACTAACATTGATTGTAAATGGCCTAAATGCTCCACTTAAAAGGTATGCAATAGCAGAATGGATAAGAACTCACCAACCAACTACCTGCTGCCTTCAGGAGACTCACCTAACACATAGGGACTCACATAAACTTAAAGTAAAGGGGTGGGAAAAGGCATTTCAGGCAAATTGACACCAAAAGCAAGCAGGGGTAGCTATTCCAGTATCAGACAAAACAAATTTTAAAGCAACAGCAGCTGAAAGAGACAAAGAGGGACATTACATAATGGTAAAAGGCCTTGTCCAATAGGAAAATACTACAATACTGACCAAATACGCACCAGACACTGGAGCGCCCAAATTTGTAAAACAATTAATAGACCTAAGAAATGAAATAGACAGCAACACAATAATAGTGGGGGACTTCAGTACTCCACTGACAGCACTAGACAGATCGTCAAGACAGAAAGACAACAAACAATGGATTTAAACTATACCTTGGAACAAATGGGCTTAACAGATATATACAGAACATTTCATCCAAGAACTGCAGAATACATATTCTATTCAACAGTGAATGGAACTTTCTCCAAGATACACCATATGATAGGCCATAAAACCATTTGTTTCAATAAATTTTTCAATTTTCTTCTTAATTTTTTCATCGACCCACTGATCATTCAGGAGCATACTATTTAATTTCCATGTATTTTTATAGTCTCCAAAGTTCCTTTTGTTGTTCATTTCTTGTTTAATTCCATTGTGTTCAGAGAAGTTGCTTGATATTATTTCAATTTTTGGACTGTTTTGAGATGTGTGTTTTGACATAACATATGGTCTGTCCCTGAGAATGATCCGTGTGCCAAGGGAAAAAAAATGTGTATTCTCTGGCACTTGGATAAAATGTTCTGCAAAAACATATTGGATCCATTTGTTTTATAGTGAAGGTTAAGTCTGAATTTTTGTTTTTGTTGTTGATTTTCTGTCTGGAAGATCTGCCCAATCCTGAAGTGGCGTGTTGAAGTTTCCAGCTATTATTGTACTGGGGCCTATCTCTTTATTTCTAATAATATTTGCTTCACATATCTTGGTGCTCCAGTGTTGGGTGTATTTATATTTACACTTGTAATATCCACTTGCTGAATTGACCCCTTTATCATTATATAGTGACTTTCTTTGTCTCTTCTTATAGTTTTTATCTTGAAATATACTTGGACTGATATAAGTATATCTACTCATTCTCTTTTATGGTTTCCATTGTCATGGAATATCTTTTTACATCCCTTTATTTTCAGTCTATGTGTGTTTTTATATGTGAAGTGTGTTTCTTGTAGGCAATAGATGGGTCTTGTTTTTTTAAAAAATTTGTTCAGCCTCTCCATTTGTTTTAATTGGAGAGTTTAGTCAATTTACACTTAATAGTATTTGTGATAAGTAAGGACTTTTATTGATGGACATTTAGGTAAATTTTGTGTCTTTGCTATTGTGAATAATGCTGCAATGAACATACATACGCATGTGTCTTTAAAATTGAGAGATTTATATTCCTTTGGGTGTATACTCAATGATGGGATTGCTGGGTCAAATGGTATTTCTGTCTTGATAGATATTTGAGGAATCACCACGCTGTCTTCCACAAAGTTTGAACTAATTCAACACTCCCAGCAACAGTGTAAAAGTGTTCATTTTTCTCCACAACCTCACCAGCATCTGTTTCTTTCTTTCTTTTTTTTTTTTTTTTTTTTTTGGACATTTTAATAATAGCCATTCTGACTGGTGTGAGAATCTCATTGTGGTTTTGATTTGCATTTCTCTAATCATCAGTGATGTGGAGCTTTTCTTCATGTTTGTTGGCCACATGAATGTCTTCTTTTAAGGAATATTTTTTCATGTTCTTTGCCTACTTTTTAGTGGGTTTGTTTGCTTTTTATTGTAAATTTGTTTAAGTTCCTTATAGATGCTTAATACTAGACCTTGGTTGGAGGCATAGTTTGCGAAAATTTTCTCCCATTCTGTAGGTTGTTTGTTTATATTTTCTTTTTGTGTGCAAAAGCTCTTTAGCTTGATTATATCACATTTGTCAATTTTTGCTTGTGTTGCAATTTCTTTTGGTGTCTTTGTCATGAAATCTTTGCCCATGCCTCTGTCCTGAATGATGTTGCCACGGTTGTCTTCCAGGATTTTTATAGTTCAGGGTTTTACGTTTAAGTTTTTAATTTATCTTGAGTTAATTTTTGTATATGGTGTAAGGAAGGGGCACGCTTTCAATCTTCTGCATATGGCTAGCCAGTTATTTCAAAACCATGTATTGAATAGGGAATCATTTTCCCATTGCTTGTTTCTGTCAGGTTTGTCGAAGATCAGATAGCTGTAGGTGCGCCCTCTTATATCTGGGTTCTCTATTCTGATCCGTTGTTCTATGAGTCTGATATTATACCAGTACTATGCTGTTTTGGTTACTGTAGCCTTCTAGTATAGTTTAAAGTTGGGTACCATGATGCCTCCAGCTCTTTTCTTTTTCTTAGAATTGCCTTGGTTATTTGGATTTTTTGTTCCATGTGAATTTTAAAATAGTCTTTTTCTAGTTATTTGAAGAATGTCAATGATAGCTTAATAGTAAAAGCATTGAATCTATAAATTGATTTGGGCAGTATGGCCATTTTCTCTATATTGATTATTCCTCTCCATGAGCATGAACTGTTTTTCCATTTGTTTTTGTCATCTCTGATTTCTTTTAACAGTGGTTTGTGGTTCTGCTTGTAGAGATATTTGACCTTTCTGGTTAGCTGTATTTCTTGGTACTTTTTTTTTTTTGCCACAGTTGTGAATGGGGGTGCATTCTTGCTTTGGCTCTTGTCTTGACTGTTGTTGTTGTGTAAGAATGACAGTGATTTTTGCACAGTAATATTTTATCCCAAGATTGCTGAAGTTGTTTATTAGCTTAAGAATCTTTTGGGCTGAGACTACAGGGTTTTCTAGATAATTGGATTATGTCATCTGCAAACGGGATAGATTACTTCTTCTTTTACTATTTTAATGCCTTTATTTCTTTCTCTTGCCTAATTACTCTGGCCAGCACATCCAATACTACATTGAATAAGATTGATAAGAGAGTGCACCCTTGACTCATGCCAGTTTTCAATGGGAATGTTTCTGGCTTCTGCTCATTCGGTATGATGTTGGCTGTGGGTTTGTCACACATGGCTCTTATTATTTTGAGGTATGGTCCATCAATACCTAGTTTGTTGAGAGTTTTTAGTATAAAGGACTGTTGAATTTTATCAAAAGCCTTCTCCATGTCTATTGAGATAATTCAACAGTGCATGGAACTTTCTCCCAGATAGACCATATGATAGGCCATAAAAGGTGACTTAATAAATTTATGAAAATTGAAATTCTATCAGGCACTCTCTCAGACTACAGTGGAATAAAATTGGAAATCAACTCCAAAAGATCCCTTCAAAACCATGCAAATACATGGAAAGTAACTAACTTGCTCCTGAATGAGCATTAGGTAAAAAAAAAATCAAGATGAAAATTTAAAAATTTTTTGAACTGAATGACAATAATGACACAACCTATCAAAACCTCTGGGATACAGCTAAGGCGGTGCTAAGAAGAAAAGTTCATAACCCCAAACACCTTCATCAAAAAGTCTGAAAAAGCACAAATAAACAATCTAAGGTCACACCTCAAGGAACTAGAGAAACAAGAAGAAACCAAACCCAAACCCAGCAGAAGAAAGGAAATAACCAAGATCAGACCAGAACTAAATGAAATTGAGACAAACAAAAAAGTACAAAAGATAAACACAAAGCTGATTCTTTGAAAAGATAAATAAATTTGATAAACCATTAGCAAGATTAACCAATAAAAGAAAAGAGAAAATCCAAAGAACCTCACTGAGAAATGAAACAGGAAATATTACAACTGACACCACTGAAGTACAAAAGATCATTCAAGGCTACTATGTATACCTTTGCACACATAAACTAGAAAACCTAGAAGAGATAGATAAATTCCTGGAAAATTATAATCCTCCTAGCTTAAATCAGGAAAAATTAGATACTCTGAACAGACCAATAACTAGCAGTGAGATTGAAATGGTAATTTAAAAATTACCAACAAAAAAAAGTCCAGGACCAGATGGATTCACAGCAGAATTCTACCAGACATTCAAAAAAGAATTGGTACCAATCCTTTTGACACTATTCCACAAGACAGAGAAAGAAGGAACCCTCCCTAATTCATTATATGAAGCCAGCATCACCCTAATACCAAAACCAGGAAAGGACACAACCAAAAAACAAAACTACAGATTGATATGCTTGATGAATATAGATGCTAAAATCCTTAACAAAATACCAGCTAACCGAATCCAACAACATAGAGAAAGGCTAATTCACCATGATCAAGTGAGTTTCATACCAGGGATGCAGGGATAGTTTAACATATATAAGTCAATAAATGTGATATACCATATAAAGAGACTTAAAAATCACATGATCATCTCAATAGATGCAGAAAAAGCATTCGACAAAATCCAGCATCGCTTTATGATTAAAACTCTAAGCAAAATTGGCATACAAGGGACATACCTTAATGTAATTAAAGCCCTCTATGACAAACCCACAGCCAACATAATACTGCACGAGGAAAAGTCGAAAGCATTCCTTCTGAGAATGGGAACAAGACAAGGATGCCCACTCTCACCACTCCTTTTCAACATAGCCCTGGAGGTTCTAGCCAGAGCAATCTGACAAGAGAAATAAATTAAGGGCATCCAATTTGGTAAAGAGGAAGTCAAACTGTCCCTGTTTGCTGATCATTTATCTTGAAAACCCTAATGACTCCCCCAGAAAACTCCTAAAACTGATAAAATAATTCAGCAGTTTCTGAATGCAAGATTAATGTACACAAATCAGTAGGTCTTCTATATACCAACAGCAACCAAACAGAATCAAGTCAATAACTCAGCCCGTTTTATACCTGCTGCCAAAAAAAAAAAAAAAAAAAAAAAACAACTTAGGAATATACCTAAGCAAGGAGTTGAAAGACCTCTACAAGCAAAACTGCAAAATACTGCTGAAAGAAATCATAGAAGACACAAACAAGTGGAAACACATCCCATGCTCATGGATGGGTAGAATCAATATTGTGAAAATGACCATAGTACCAAAAGCAATCTGCAAATTCAGTGCAATCCCCATCAAAATACCACCATCACTCTTCACAGAATTAGAAAAAACCATTCTAAAAATCACATGGAACCAAGAAGAATCCGCATAACTAAAGCAAGACTAAGCAAAAAGAATAAATCTGGAGACATCACACTACCTGATTTCAAACTATACTATAAGGCAATAGTCACCAAAACTGTGGTACTGCTATAAAAATAAGCACATCGTTGAATGGGACAGAATAGAGAACCCAGAAATAAACCCAAATAATAAAGCCAACTGATCTTTGAAAAGCAAACAAAAACATCAAGTGGGGAAAGGAGACCATTCTCAAAAAATTGTGCCGGGACAATTAGCTAGCCACATGTAGGAGAAAGAAACTGGATCCTCATCTCTCACCTTACACAAAAATCAACTCAAGATGGATTAAGGACTTAAAACTAAGACCTAAAACTCTAAAAATTCCAGAAGATAACATTGGAAAAACCCTTATAGACATTGGCTTAAGCAAGGATTTCATGACCCAAAAACCCCAAAACAAATGCAATAAAAACGAAGATAAATAGCTGGGATCTAATTAAACTAAAGAGCTTTTGCATGGCAAAAGGAACAGCCAACAGAATAAACAGACAACCCACAGAGTGAGAGAAAATCTTCACAATGTATACATCTGACCAAGGACTAATATCCAGAATCAACAACAAATTCAAACAAATTAACAAGAAAAAAACAATTCCACCAAAAAGTGGGCTAAGGACATGAATAGACAGTTCTCAAAAGAATACAAATGGCCAAGAAATATATGACAAAAGGCTCAACATCACTAATGATCAGGGAAATGCAAATCAAATCCACAATGCAGTACAGCCTTACTCCTGCAAGAATGGCCATAATCAAAAAATCAAAAAACAGTAGATGTTGGTGTGGATGCGGCGATCAGGGAACACTTCTACACTGCTGGTGGGAATGTAAACTAGCACAGCTGCTATGGAAAATGGTGTGGAGATTCCTTAAGGAACTAAAAGTAGACCTACCATTTGATCCGGCAATCCAACTCCTGGAAGAAAAGAAGTCATTATTTGAAAAAGATACTTGCACACACGTTTATAGCAGCATACTTCACAATGGCAAAATCGTGGAACCAACCCAAATGCCCATCAATCAATGAGTGGATAAAAAAAGTTATGTATATATTTATATGTATATATATTTATATTATATATATTTGTGTATATAATATATAATATATATTTATATATGTATTTTTTGTATATTTATCATCTATATATATCATCTATATCATATATATATGATGGAATACAACTCAGCCATAAAAAGAAATGGATTAATAGCATGTTCAATGACCTGGATTAGATTGAAGACTATTATTCTAAGTGAAATAACTCAGGAATGGAAATCCAAACATCATATGTTTTGACTGATGTGTGGGAGCTAAGCTATGAGGACACAACGGTATAAGAATGATACAATGGACGTTGGGGACTTGGGGGAAAGAATGAGAAAGTGGCGAGGGATAAAAGACAACAAATATGGTGCAGCGTGTACTACTTGGGTAATGGGCGCACCAAAATCTCACAAATCACCACTAAAGAACTTACTCATGTAACCAAATACCACCTGTACTCCAATAATTTAAGGAAAAATAAAATAAAATAATAAAACTTTTAAAAAGTATGCTTAAGAGTTGATAGGCTATTAAAATGTATAAGTAATATAAAAATTTAAGGGCCGGGCGCGGTGGCTCAAGCCTGTAATCCCAGCACTTTGGGAGGCCGAGACGGGCGGATCACGAGGTCAGGAGATCGAGACCATCCTGGCTAACCCGGTGAAACCCCTTCTCTACTAAAAAATACAAAAAAACTAGCCGGGCGAGGTGGCGGGCGCCTGTAGTCCCAGCTACTCGGGAGGCTGAGGCAGGAGAATGGCGTGAACCCGGGAGGCGGAGCTTGCAGTGAGCTGAGATCCGGCCACTGCACTCCAGCCTGGGCGACAGAGCGAGACTCCGTCTCAAAAAAAAAAAAAAAAAAAATTTAAAACAGCATGAATTATTCTTTCAAATTTGATTTCCTTATATAATATGACATGAAATACAAAGTTTTTTATAATTTATTTTGAGTTTTAAGAAGTATTAAAAGATCTAGTAGTCTGTTGAAATAAAACATGTTAAATGGTATACAATTTTTTTAAAAATAAAAATAAAATGACATTCAAACAATGTAGTCTTATTGACAATGGTAAATACAGGCCTGACAGAGATTTTTAATAGAAGAGCTCTGGTGATAGATGCTAGTGTTAATCAGATTAAATGATGTGTCTTTGTTACATCTGATTTAAGTTTCGGGGCCTAGATAGAAATGGTAATTAGGCTGCTTGTAAATAGCTTTTATTACTATGCTTTGACAGTTCTGATTCAGCTCATGGGTAAATTTCTGAAGTGTAAAAATACAAAAATGAAAATAACATGCATACGTAGGTGTGTGTTATAGATAAACTTGGATTTATTGCTGAATATATAATTATTGTTGTATATATACTCAGTACTGTATTATAAATATATGCATACATAATTGCATATATGTGTGAGTCTTCAAAATATTTGAAATAGTAATTTGTAGTTGTTTAAGATTTTGAAGGCATTTTCTCCAAACTGGTTCAGTCACTCACAGGTACTCTTGGTCTTAAAGGTAATTACAGAATCCTGTGTTGAAGACACCCACAGTTCTGCCATTAGAACTGCAAGGATATTTGTAAGTAATTTATCCAGTACCTGCAGTGTTGATGAACCAGGTTGTAAAGTTGTATTTTATGCCTTATGTCACAAACCAACTAAACTTTGTTAGCACACCGACTTCCATTTCTCTCACTTTTCTTCTTACCCAAAGAACTTAGAGGTCCTAAAAGCTACTTTGAGAATCAGAAATTAATATCTTTTATATGTCTGGTTTCTCATTTATCCCTATGCTCTTAATACAAATTTTGTAGAATATGAAAACAAAATATAAGACCATTTGTGTATGTATGTGTGTGTGCGTGTCTATTGTGGGGGGATGTGAAATGGAGAAGAGCATTCTTCTTCTCCCCCTTCCTTTCTTATCAAGCAAATATCTATCTTAATAATGTCAATTTGAGTTTTACCTCCTCAATACTCCAGCCCTCAAACTTGCATGTTTAGGAATTTATTATAACATGTATTGACTGGACAATAGAGTTTAATATTTGATCATATTCTGTCTGGTGTTATGTTTTGTTCCAGTTTTATTTATTTTGTCTCCTGAATAAAAATCGTATCTTCTTGATTTAAGGGACCATGTCATTAACTCTTTTATCATCTATATAAACATATACAATTTACTGTCTTAGATGATATTAATGTGTTTCTTAACACATTAATGTGTTAAGATACAATTGATTCAATTGTTTACTCCCACATCTTAGGCTATTTATCACTATAAATAATTTACTGATTTATCCATCTTTTTGATTTTTGATGAGAAAAATGTTTCTATATGACTTTTACTAGATTAAAAATTTTCCAACCTTCCAAACCAAGCTCAGATATTATTGTGACATTGACCCAAATAAGTCTTCCTTACTGGATTTTTTTTTTTTTTTTTTTTGAGACAGAGTCTCGCTCTGTCGCCCAGGCTGGAGTGCAGTGGCCGGATCTCAGCTCACTGCAAGCTCTGCCTCCCGGGTTTACGCCATTCTCCTGCCTCAGCCTCCCAAGTAGCTGGGACTACAGGTGTCCGCCACCATGCCCGGCTAATTATTTTTTGTATTTTTAGTAGAGTCGGGGTTTCACCGTGTTAGCCAGGATGGTCTCCACCTCCTGACCTCGTGATCTGCCCTCCTTGGCCTCCCAAAGTGCTGGGATTACAGGCTGAGCCACCATGCCTGGCTTCTAACTTCTTTTTCTATCACTGAAAGATACTAAAATCTTCGTAGAAGTTCAGCCTATTAAGCTATTCTCTCCTCTTAGTCAAAGTGTGTTTTTATAACTTTAATTGTATGTACGAAACTCCACAAGATGATACTTCCTTGTAATTCTGCAATTTTCCCTTGATATATTTTGCCTGACCCTCTAAAATGTAGTCCATTCTTAAGGTAAACTTTTAACAAAATTACCATGGGCTAGATCTAGGGTCAGTTATATTCATCAAAGCCTTTGAAAGCACAGCTCAGTTTCTTAGAAGAGGGAATTAAGATATTTAAATACTGTCATTGATACAATAAAACAGTACAACAGTAGGAAATCTACACCAAAACCCAGTAGTAATCCCACTGGACATATTTAGAGTACCAAATTTCAGAATGGCAGACTATTTTACTGAGACCTAAATGTAAATGAGAAGAAACATTTGTGGTGTGTTTTTTCCTTCCCTGATAAACAAATTCATTGTAGTTGCAGGATAGAAAATTAACATACAAAAATCAGTAGCATTTCTATATGCCAATAGTAAAAAATCTGAAAAGGAAATGTTTTAAAAACTAATCTGATTTACAGTAACTACAAACAAAATTAAATGTCTTGGAATTAACCAAAGAAGTGAGAGATCTCTGTAATTAAACTATAAACACTAATGCAAGAAATTGAAGAGGACGACAAAAAATGGAAAATATTGCATGTTCATGGATTGGAAGAATAAATCTTGTTAAAATGTCCATACTACTGTAAGCAAACTACAGATTCAATACAATCCCTATCAAAATATCAATGACATTTTTTACAGAAACAGAAAAATCTATCCTGAAATGTATATGAAACCACAAAAGGCCCCGAATAGCCAAAGCTATCTTGAGAAAAAAGAACAAAACTGGAGGAATCATATTACCTGACTTCAAATTATACTACAGAGCTATAGTTACCAAAGCAGCATGTTAATGACATAAAACCAGACACACAGACCAATGGAACAGTGTAGAGAACCCAGAAACAAATACACCTAAAGTGAACTCATTTTTTACAAAGGTTCTAAGAACATACACTGGGGGAAAACAGTCTCTTAAATAAATGGTGCTAGAAAAACTGGATACCCCTATGCAGAAGAATGAAACTAGACCTCTATCTCTTGCCTTACACAAAATTCAAATCAAAATGGATCAAACACATCTAAGGCATCAAACTATGAAACTACTGAAAGAAAACATTGGGGAAAATCTCCAGGACATTTATGGGGGCAAAAATTTCTTGACAAACACTACAGAAGCATAGGAAATAATTTTAAAAAAAAGGACAAATGGAATCACATCAAGTTAAAAAAACCTTCTGCACAGCAAAAGACACAATCAACAAAGTGAAAAGACAGCCTACAGAATGGGAGTAAATATTTGCATGCTACTCATGTGACTAGGGACTAATAAGAATATATAAGAAGCTCAAACAACTCCATAGGAAAAAATATAATAATTTGATTAAAATATGGGCCAAAGATTTGAACAGACATTTCTCCAAAGAAGAAATAAGAGTAGCAAATGGGCATATGAAAAGGTGCTTAGCATCACTGATCCTCAGAGAAATGCAAATCAAAATTACAAGGAGATTTCTCCTCACCTCAGTTAAAATGGCTTACATCGACAAGACAGGCAATAACAAATGCTGGCAAGGATACGGAAACACCCACATACTGTTGGTGTAAATGTAAATTGGCACAGTGACTATGGAGAACAGTTTGAAGGTTGCTCAAAAAAACTAAAACTAGAGCTACCATATGATACAGTATTTCCACTGCTGGATATATAACCAAAAGAAAGGCAATCAATATATCAAAGGCACTCCCATGTTTGTTGCTGCACTGTTCACAATAGCAATGATTTGGAAACCACCTAAATGTCCATCAAGAGATGTATGAATAAAGAATATACGGTACTTATACACAATAGAGTATATTCAGTCACAAAAGTGAATGAGATCCTGTCATTTGCAACAACATGGATGGAACTGGAGATTATTTTGTTAAGTGAAGTAAGCCAGGTACAGGGAGACAAATATTGTATGTTCTCATTATTTTGGGAATCTAAAAATAAAAAGAAAATGCCCATAGACATAGAGAATAGAAGGATGATTATCAGAGGCTGGGAAGGGTAGTAGGGGGTTGGCAGGAAGGTGGGGATGGTTAGTGGGTCATTTGGAGAAAAAAGGCACTCTGGCTTTTTGAGATTTCAGGGTTCTTGCACTGTTTCTTTCTCATTTTTGTGGACTTCTCTGTCTTCAATTTTGGACTTTGCCAACCTTTGAATGTTTTTTTCCTTTATCATATTTGATGACCTCGAGGT
The DNA here is from genome assembly GCF_049350105.2 of Macaca mulatta. Classification (NCBI taxonomy): domain Eukaryota; kingdom Metazoa; phylum Chordata; class Mammalia; order Primates; family Cercopithecidae; genus Macaca; species Macaca mulatta. Next base: position 106,685,283 of record NC_133426.1, on the reverse strand, counting down.
TTTGATTGTGGTATAAGGTAGATTTAGCTGACTGGCTTTGTTTCTGGAAGATTTTCAGGGGCCAACACTCAGCTTCCAACTCCTGGACTATGTGCTCTAACTCTGGGGGAATTGTATTGGACTCTGACTTTGTTATCTGGTTCCTTTAGGTTTGCAACCCACAACACTGAGGAGAGGTGGTGAGGTGCAGCAGCTTCAGCAGAGTGCTAGCAGGTGCTGGGGTACCTACCTCCCTGTAGGTGTTCACTATAGTGTTGGAGGCAATGCAGCTGTGGGGATCATGGGGCCCTTGCTTGAGACTGTGTACATGGTTGTGCTGGATGTGGTGGTGATTTTGGGGTGGAGTGCTGGTCAGCACAGGTCTGGGTGCCTTGTCTACCCCACAAGCAGGAGTGATCACTCAATGTGGGGTAGGATCTGCTGTTCTCTGTGCAGTGTTAGCTCAATGACAGGGTGCTAGCAGGGGCAGGGCTTGCTGTCCCTGTACCTGCCAAGACGTTGTCTGTAATGGTGGTTGTGGGGGATGGGATGTGGACTGCACTCCCATATCCTAGTGGGACAAAGAAAGCAAAACCCGCCAGTGCAGACACACACCAGAATAGTGATGTGGGGAGTTGCCATGTGCCCTGGGAAAGCTGCATTATGGGGAGGGGGCAAGTGGGCTGGCATGTTGCCATAGAGACCACCGCACTGGAGCTCTCCACTGGTCAGGCAGAATCTATCAGTGCAGAAAATATGGCGTAGGCCCTCATGGCATCCAAGACTGCCTTGAAAGCAGGCGGGCCAGGCTGGGGCCCCAGGAGAGGCCAGCAGACTAAGGGGCTCTCAAGTCAGACCAGCCATGTCTGATGGGTAAGACTGCCCTGCAGAGATCAGGTCTGACAGTTCCCCTAGGGCTAAAGTCTTCTATGGGGTCAAATCAAGAATAGGGGGATGACTGTTCCTGGCCATGCTCTGCTACCGACATTCCTGCAAGAAATCCTCTGGGCTCCACATCAGCTGACTTGCTGCCCTTACCACTTCTCTAAGCAGCTCTCTCTGACAACTCACGTGTCTGTGAAGGTTGAGGGGTCTCCTCCTGTCAGGGTTTCAGAGGCCCATGGTGAGAGCTGGCTGGTCCTTGACAGTTCAACTCACTCGTACTCCTGGAGCTGTTGTGGTTCAAAAGTAAGTCCCAGTGCACAGTAGCCCCATGCAGTGTTTCCAGCGTTCTCTCTCTTCAGTCCGCCTTCTGTGTCTTTCCTCCCTCCACTCTTAGCACCTTTACTCTGAAGATCTGTTAAAAGCACGCTAGTTGTCGCAGTCCCTCAGTGGGAGCTGTTCCACCTGGCTGTGTCTAGTGGGCCCTCTTGCCCTTCCTTTAGTATGTTGTTTCTTTTTATATCATACTGTACTGTGTATGTCTTGAAAAGTTGTAGTTATTATTTTTGATTGACTCATCATTTATTCTTTCTACTAAGCATAAGAGTAGTTGACACACCACGGTTAAATGTTATGATATTGTGTCTTTTTCTGTATACTTACTATTATCAATGAATTTTTTTTACCTTCAGGTGATAATTTATTGCTTATTAAAAATTTTTTTTTTCTGATTTAAGTACTCCCGTTAGCATTTCTCATAGGACAGGTCTAGTGTTGATGAAATTGAACTTTTGTTTGTCTGAGAAGGTCTTTATTTCTCCTTCATGTTTCAAGGATATTTTCACTAGATACTCTATTCTAGGGTAAAAGGTTTTTTTCATCAGCACTTTAAATATGTCATTCCACTCTCTCCTGGTCTGTAAGTCTTCCACTGAAAAATCTGCTGCAAGATGCTTTGACACTTCATTGTATGCTATTTGTTTATTTGTTTCTTCTGTTGCTTTTAAAATCCTTTCTTTATCCTATACCATTGGGAGACTGATTAATAAATTTCTTCAGTTATTCTTCTGTGGGTTAAATCTGCTTTGTGTTCTATAACCTTCTTGCACTTGGATATTGATATCTTTCTCTAGGTTGTGAATAGGTTGTGAAAAATCTCTGTTATTATCCTTTTGAATAAAGTTTCTACCTCATATTTAAGGAAAATATTTTTTAGATTTACCCTTTTGAGATGACGTTCTAGATCCTGTAGGTGTGCTTCATGTTTATTTTTGTTCTTTTGTCTCCTCTGACTGTATTTTTAAATGGCCTGTCTTCAAGCTCACTAATTCATTTTTCTGCTTTATCCATTCTGCTCTGAGAAGACTCTGATGTATTTTTCAGTATATCAATTGCATTTTTCAACTCCAGAATTTTTGCTTTATTCTTTTTAATTATTTTAACCTCTTTGTTAAATGTATCTGGTAGAATTCTGAATTCCTTCTCTGTGTTATCTTGAATTTCTTTGAGTTTCTCAACACAGCTATTTTGAATTCACTGTCTGAAATGTCACATGTCTCTGTTTCTCCAGGATTGGTCCCTAGTGCCTTATTTAGTTCATTGGATGAGGTCAGGTTTTTCTGGATTGTGTTGATGCTAGCAGATGTTCTTTAGTGTCTGGGGGTTGAAGATTTAGGTATTCATTTTAAACTTCATGCCTGGACCTGTTTGTAGTTATCCTTTTTGGGAAAACTTTCCAGATATTTGGAAGGACTTGGGTGTTGTGATCAAACTCTATCTGCTTTAAGGGGCACCCCAAGCCCAGTAAACCTGTGATTCTTGAAGATTTGTAGAGGTACCAACTTGATGGTATTGGACAAGATTCTTGAGAATTCTCTGGATTAACAGGCAGAGACTCTTGCTCTCTTCCCTTACTTTCTCTCAAACAAATAGCTTCTGTCTCTCTGTTCTGTACCTCCTAAATCTTGGGGTAGAGTGACACAAGCACCCCTGTGGCCACCACCACTATTACTGGGTCTCACCTAAGGCCTGCTGTAATCACTCCCTGGCTACAATCTGTGCTTGCTCTAGGCCCTTGGGCTCTACAATCATTAGGGGGCCAAATCAGCCACATGTATGTCCTTATCTTGAGGGTGGCAAGTTCCCCCAGGCTCTGGATGGGTCCAGAAGTGCCCTTTAAGAGTCAGAGACTAGAATCAAAAAAACCTAGAATTCTACCTGGTGTTCTTTTGTACTATGGCTGAGCTGTGGCACTCAAACCACAGGATGCACTTTCTCTTACTCTTCTCTCCTTTTTCCAAAGGCAGAGGAACCTCTCTTCATAGCCATCACCACCACAGGCTGTGAGGAATACTGCCAGACCACTGCTGATGCATTGTTAAGGACCAAAATCTCTCAAGTCAGCTTGTGGTGAATGCTACCTGGCCTGGGACTCACTCTTCAGGGCAGTGGGCTCGCCTCTGGCCCAGGGCAGGTTCAGAGATGTCATTTAAGAGTCAATTCCTGGAATCAGGGACCACGTTAACCGACTCGGTGCTGTACCCTTCTTTGGCCATGCTGATACCTGAAGCCAGCAGGTCTCAGACAGAGGCTCACCCAAGGTCCTTGACATAGTACCTAGTTATCACTGCTGTTTATTCTGGGCCCACGGACTCTTCAGTTAGCAGGTGATGCATGATGCCGGAACTGAGTCCTTCCCTTCAATGCAGCGGGTTTCCTTCTGGCCCAGGTTGGTCTAGAAATGTCATCTGGGAGCTAGGGCCTTCAAGAGAGACCTCATAAGTCCTACCAGTGCCCTGTTCTGCTGTGGCTGTACTGGTATCCAAAATGCAAGAAAAAGTCCTCCCGTCTCTTTTTTCTTATCTCCTCAAGCAGAAGGAATGGGTCTCTTTTGGAGCTGTGAGCTGAGCAGACTGGGGTTAGGGGAGGGATGATGCCAGCACTCTTTTGACTGCCTCAATCCAGGATGTCAGTAGGTCACATCTCCCTCCCCCCAGTCCACTGTCTCTGGGCCCAATTCAGCACTAGGACTTTCCTACGAGTTGCAGTCCTTGTGGCCTAGCCTGCCTTTCAAGTTCACTTAGAGACTCAGAGCAGCTTACCACTTTGTGGAAAGGTTTGTGGGAACTCAAGTTGTGACCACTGGGATCAGAAATTCCCCTTTGACTAAGGCTGGTTTAAATGCTCCCTCTGTAGCAGGTCTCATCTGAATTTGATCTGGTTTTGCTTTCTGCTCTAACTGAACAGCACTGAGTTCAGTGCCTCACAATTGCCATTGTCTTTGTCCCCCAGCATCCAGAGACACTCTCTGCACCACACCATCACTGTCAGGGGGTCGGGGGGAGTGGTCCTGAGGTGGGTGGGGAAGTGGTGATATTTGCAATTCAAAACTATTTTTTTCTATCTATCCAGTGCCTCTTTCAATGAAAGGAATTTAAAACCAGGTACTATGAGGTTTCATCCGATTTTTGGTTCTTATGAAAGTTCCCCCTCACCCCCCACATAGATAGTTGTTAGATTGGTGTCCTTGCAGGGGGGATGATCTCTGGAGTGTTCTATTCCACCATCTTGCCCTGCTTCCCTCTTCTCAACATTACATTTTATTAAATGCTAAACATTGCATGTAGGGTAGAAATATTTTAAGGTAATTGTGATTTTTAATTGCAGAAAAACAATCCAAGTCAAAAATCAATCTGTTGAAAAGTGACATAAATTCTCGGAGTAGTTGACAGTCATGTTATCTCTGAGACATTCCAGGACTAGTGAATTTCCTCTTTTTGTACCAACTTGTTTTTAAAGACACATGCGTGCATGTGTTTACTGCAGCACTGTTCACAATAGCAAAGACTTGGAACCAACCCAGATGCCCATCAATGATAGACTGAATAAAGAAAATGTAGCACATATACACCATGGAATATTATGCAGCCATAAAAAAGGATGAGTTCATGTCCTTTGCAGGGATATGGATGAAGCTAGAAACCATCATTCTCAGCAAACTGACACAAGAACAGAAAACCAAACACTGAATGTTCTCACTCATCAGTGGGAACTGAGCAATGAGAACTCATGGACACAAGGAGGGGAACATCACACACCAGGGCCTGTCGGGGGGTGGGAGGTTAGGGGAGGGATAGCATTAGGAGAAATAGCTAATGTAGATGATGGGTTGATGGGTGCAGCAAACCACCATGGCATGTGTATACCTATGTAACAAACCTGCACGTTCTGCACGTGTACCCCAGAACTTAAAGTCTAATAATAATAATAATAATAATAATAATAATAATAAAAAAACATTGAGGTGTGACTTGGGAGTGTTCTATTCATCATATTGTTACCTAGACACTTTTTTATTGTGTTATTGTTTTATAGGCCCTATGAGTTTTGTGCATCCAAAAAATAAATAAATAAAAAATAAAAAAACAACTTGAAGTAGTTTTGACTTTCTTGAAATTTTTTACATTAAATTGCTTGAGTGCCTTATAATAATTTCCTTTTAAAATTGCTGTATTATAGCCTATCCATTCTTTTTGTTGTTGTTTTTTTAATATCAAGTTTTCCATGTGTCTTTTTTTGTCGTTTGGCAGGAGTAAGGCTTTTTTGTTGTTGTTGTTCGTGTATTTATGCTTTTTCCCCGTTTCTTTCCATAACTGGGCACTCTGGAGCCATTGGAAAACTTGTTCTGTGCTGGAAACTTAGCATATAAATCAGTTTTTGACATTTTAATGGTATTCACTTTAAGGTATGAATGAAAGTTTGCCACTAAGCCTGCTCTTATATTAAAAATTGTTTTCACTTAGGTAGCAGGTCTTGACCAAAGATCTGAAATTATGATAGAGAGTTAAATGTTAAATGCCTAACACTGATGTAATAGGTAAGGTTGATTGTGGCCAAATGTGTATTATTACTCTATGGGAGAGCTTTAGAAACAATCTAGGGGTCTTTAATTCCAGACTAAGCTCCAAACATTGACTAGTTCAGGAATTCAGTTCAACATTTAAAAAATAAATCCAAATTATAATCTTAAATTATTTCATTATTTACATAATTAAAATTTAGCAGGCATGTATTGAGTACTGATTATGTGGCAATTGGTGTATTAGGCACAATGGGATGTGGAAAAATTCAAATACAATTAAGTTACTCTCACCAATGTACTCACATCCTGTTCTCAGCAAAAACAACTCATGACATGCCAAAAAGTGACCACATGCCTTTATTTGTAAACTAACAAATTATTATGCTAACCCCATTTCAAAGCCTCTAGTAAAAGGTTAAATATAGTCAGACATAGGAAATTCAGCTTCAGGAAAGCTAAAGATTACATGTTATTGTTCCTGACCTCTATAGTTGGCAGCGTTGATTGAGAGAGCAGAGCTGACGCAGACAATGTGAAGTCAAATAAAGAGGTAAGAAATCTGTTTTTAACACTAGTAAATGATATATGAAAATCATCTAAGACTTAAAATGTTGGTTCCTATGGTATTTTGATCTATGAAATGATTTTTTAAAGATAAAACTGTTTGTACAAAAAAAAAAAGCTGATTGATTAAAAAAAACTTGGCGAGGTACAAATAATAGATCAGAGAACAGTGATTAAAGCAATTGAAAAATTTGTTGCAGATATAAATTAAATAAATATTTGTGTTAGTCACCAAAGATAAGTGTCAAAAAGTAAGTGATCTAAAATTTACTTCTTATTCTAAGTACAAAGTAGGTACTCTATGTTTTAATGATGACCACTTAAAAACGGCCATTTAAAATATGCTTAATTATAAATATAACAGCACATATGAAAGTGTTAAGGAAACTAGAAAGTTCTATGTGTATGCCTGACATTTTATATATTAAGCACTGTACATTTATATGATGTATATTATTGGAGAGGAAATTTGACAAGGTCAGAGATAAGTTATGAGAGAAAATGAGTGGACACTTTAACTTGTAACCACCAGTACTGGTTTCTGTAGGCTTGTAAGATGAAGAGAGACTTGATTATGTAAATAATAAAATGGTAAAGATGTGATTTTTTTAGATGGCTGGATGTTGGTAACACACTATTGAGCAAAGATTATTAGGCATAAATCAGATTAAATCCTCAAGTTTAATTTTTTATTTTCTATTTTGAATGTATAGAATTACAAATCTGTACTTTATAATGATATTAAAACAGTTTTTACTCTTCATATTTTACCATTTGTCTTTTAGGGGAAATGCTAGGCCTGATAAAGGGACAGCTTCAGTATTTCGAAAACTTTCCATAGCAATGGTTCAAAGATATTCATTCTACATACTGGGTTTTGGATAGTAAAATAGCAGTAAGTTTGAATTTTTTCCTTCCTATTTTCCTTAAATTAGATTGTCTAATTTCTATTGACAGAACCCCACCAAAAGAAATATCCTCCATCTTTCTGGGCTCATATTGTATCAAATCAAACTGTCTTACAAAAGGAGGAAAAAGGAGTAGACTCACTAATTCTCTGCTCTTCAGACTTCTTCATTATATCTTGTTTTATCTTTCAAGTTTGAGGAAAGAGAGAAGAGAGAGGTCTTTTTTTCCTTAAGGGTAAATGACGGCAGGCACGAGAAAAAGGGACTTTTCTCTGTGTGATATATGATAAGAAATAGGGAAATAAAAGCAGCTACCACAGGACAAATGTTATAATTAGGTTCTATTATATTTAGAGCTGATCAATATGATTTCATTTGTTTTCAGTCATGCTTTGTACGAACATTTGCGGATTAGAATTTGAGGTTTAGCTAGTTTATTGGTTATATTGTGAAGCATGATCAATCTTACTACAGGCAATTATAGCTCTCTCAGTTGTTGGAATCAATACTAATAATGATACTTTGCATTCATATAATAGTTTATGGTTTACAAACCAGTTTCTTACAATGATCACATCCAGAATCATCACAATGGTAAAAGAAGTAGGCATAGTACAGTCAAATAGTGTTCAAAGGCCTTAGGAGTCATAGATCTAGGATAGAATATTGGCTGTGCTTGCTTTAAGTAACTTTGAGTAAATTACTTAATCTTTTTAAACCCCTGTTTCTTATATTTTGTAAAATAGAAGTGATAATTAAAAATCCATTTAATGCAGTTGTTATGAAGAGCCCATTGTCTCATATATTTATAGCCATCTGTTTTCAAAGAAGTTGGTGTGTATTTCAGAGTTAACCAAGCAAACTTTCTAAAATCTCCATCTATGGATGAAACATTGGAGGGTCCCAGAGGTTATGACTTGCCTGATGTGCAGACAGAACATGAAATTATGTTCTGACTTTAATTACAAAGCTTTAAACTACATCACACTGCCTGTGTAGAGATTCTATAGTTTAGAAAATGGTTAATTAAATGTAGAAATTATTTCATTTAGTGTGATTTACTTTTCTCATATTCTATTGTTTTGTTTCAATCAGCCACATGTAAGATTTTTTCTTCTTTTATTTGAGCATTATAAATCATGGCTGAATTTTCTGCAGCTCTAAACAACCAACAGAGTGCAGTGGAAGTGGTGCCTGCTGACTTCTGAGGCTAGGTCATAAAAGGTAATGAGGCTTTTGCTTTGTTTGCTGGAACACTTGCACTTAAGAGTCCTGAGCTGTGATGTAGGAGATCTGACTACTATAAGATCCCATGTTATGTAGCCTAAGCCACATGCAGAGGTCATGTGTAGGCGCTTTGGTTGAAAGTGGCTGTTGACCTTAGCCTTATAGATGTTTCTGCCAAGGTACCAGACATGTGAGTGGTGCCATCTTGGATCCTTTAGGCCAGTCCATCTGCCATCTGAGTACATGAATAATTTTGATGGAGGCCAACAAAAAACAGAAAACTTGTCCAACTGGGCCTTGCCAGAATTCCCAACTTACAGAATCAGTGAGGGTCTATCTTGCTGTTTAATCCCCTAAATTTTGGAGTGGTTAGTTACACAGCAATAGATAATTGAAACAGGCTCTTTCTATATGCAATTATTTCTTCATGGGATGCTTTTGTCCCCTCTGTCACTTTTAGCACTTTAATCTCTTTAACAGGGATATAAGATGAATTCATAGTCACATTCTTATTATCTTAAAGGAAAGCCAAGCAAAGAAGGAGAAGTCTCACTGAGACAATGAGAAGTGCAAAGGAATGGAGACATAATTGCAGAACATAGATGATATTATAGACATTACATAACAAAAGAAGAAAATAATGCAACAAGAGAAAATTTGAATTATAGAATCATTTGGAAACAAACCAGAAAAGATGAAAGTTGGGAATGACGTAATGAAACATTTTGCAGTTTCAATAAAGTTGTCCTTTTTTTTTTTTTTTTTTTTTTTTTTTGGAAGATTGAAATAGTGAGAATGTTGGATGAGGCAGGAGCCTATGACCACAGTATAGTTCTTCCATGGTCTAGTTAGACAATTCAGAACATAATAAAAATAATAATGATAACTAATATATACTGAGAATACTTAATACACATTTATTTAATCTTCATGCCAAGTCTGCCAGGTAGGTAGGTATATTGTTGGTATCATCTCCTACTTTAAAAACATGAAAGCTAACACTCAACAAGGTTAGGGAACATACCCACAGTTTCAGAATCTGATTCCAAAGTTTAAGGCTTTTCCAGTCACAGCCACAGAATAGGCCAGTTAGCTTTTTTTCTGTTTTTTGTTTGTTTGTTTGTTTGGGGTGTGTGTGTGTGTGTGTGTGTGTATGTGTGTGTGTGTGTGTGTTTGAGATGGAGTTTGGCTCTTGTTGCCCAGGCTGGAGTGCAATGGTGCTATCTTGGCTTATCGCAATCTCCACCTCCCGGGTTCAAGCGATTCTCCTGCCTCAGCCTCCCGAGTAGCTGGGATTACAGGCATGCACCACCACGCCCAGCTAATTTTTTCTGTTTTTAGTAGAGACGGGGTTTCTCCATGTTGGTCAGGCTGGTCTCAAACTCCCAACCTCAGGTGATCCGCCCACCTTAGCCTCCCAAAGTGCTGGGATTAGAGGCATGAGCCACCACACCCGGTCAGCTTTTTTTTTTTTCTAATTTTTATTTCATCTTCCACAGTCATGTGAATGACCTCGAAAGGCACAGAAGAGTGTAAGGAGAACTGCCTAGAGAAGGTAGGTAGCTAAATGTAAACCTATTCACAAAAGCGTCACAGATATATCTATTTTTTTATTCCAGACCTATAAAACTGTCTCCCCCAAGGTTCTATAAACATTATTCAGTTCTCCAGGATTCCAAAAATAAAAGATACTTAACATGCTACACAAAAGAAAAGAGGGCTGCCTTATTTTCAGGAAATTGCTGTTATGATTTGCAATCTGAGGTCCATAAGTTTGCTGTGTTCATGTTTCCAATTTGCAGCCTATTTATTTGAAAGTTGCTGTTGGGAATGTTTGTATTTATAGTCTACTCCTAGTGGGCTGAATTCTCAATTTGCCATGTATATGTTTCCAAATTCAGTATACATTTGTAAATTTCCTATTTTGCTGAATCCAAGCCTGTAACTGTAGTTGGTTTGCAGATGAAGGCATTGGCTGGTGGAGGAGTTTGAAATAAGAGATCAATAAAATGTGGTGTGCAGCACACATTTTTTTGAAGGTCCAGTGCTGGAATTCTCAGTCATGTTTGTTTTCATATAGAAATGTGAGCTACAGGGAAGAAATGAAATGCCATATTTCTTGAAACTCAAGCAAATATGTAATGGCCACATCTTTTTTATTTTATGGCAGAAGTAGCAGGAACACTTTAGTTAGGTTTACCAAAATATCTTTTCTGCTTTTAAATTACCCTTTGGTATAGTGGCTTTCAAACATTTTTTTTCAAATATACTTTTTCCTTTTAAGTTTAGTTGACACCTAATAATTATACACATTTGTGGGATACAGAGTGATATTTTGATACGTGTATACAATATGTAATGATCAAATCGGGATAATTAGCATATGTATCACCTGAAACATTTATCATTTCTTTATGTTGTGGATATTCAAAATCCTATCTTCTAGCTTTTTGAAAATATACAATAAATTATAGTTAACCATATTCATCCTACAGAACTCATTTCTCCATGTTTAAAAAATCATGACCCATGTGAAAAAATAAATCTGAACTCAAGACTCAGTACATCAGCACATACATAGCTAAAATAAAGATTTTGGCAACAATTATTCCCTTACTGATATATCCTGTTCTAGTCTATTCCATTCTGCTCTTTTATACTCAACTTTATATTTTATTCTAGTCTTGTCTAGTCCAGTCTGTTTTATTTCAAGAGAATATGCTACTACAGCCCAGGAAGAAAATTTAATGACCCTTATTTATTGGTGTCCCTCCCCCTACAATCTCAGAAGCAGTGCTTTATTGATGAGAGAGCACCTGCCAGTTGACTTATAACAGAAGATAGGCCAGAATAAGATGAGAGCAGTAGAAAGACACCTAAAGATTCTATTTTTTAAATGTGACAAAATTAATAAAGATGAATGGTTGTCACCATTTGTAATGCAATAATATGTGAAAATAATCATTTGTGGATTTTAGATTATTTCAGTTGGACTAGCTTCAAGGAAACATTGGAATACATGTAATATATCTTTAATAAAAGATCAGTGTTTGTGGTCACTTAGCTTATTTCTTCTGATTTTAAAAGTAATACATATTCACTTACAGATAATTTGGAATGTACAAAATGTTATAAGGCAGAAAATGAAAACCACCTGTAATACCACCACATATTGGTAAGATTTAATAATACTTTAATGTATCTCTTTACCATTTTGTTCATTATTTTTTGCTATATACATTTTTTTCTTTCAATAAATTGAGGTCACATCATATGTAATCTATTTTTAATTTAAAATTGTATCATAAAAATTTCCTTGACATTAGATATTTTTTGAAAAATAATTTTAATGTAAACAATATATTGTAGTACAAATACATAGTATAGTTTATTTATCTGGTTCTTTTTTGTTACATCTTTAAGTTGTTTTTATTTGATCACTTGTATCTTATTATAAATAATGCCGTATTGAACATTATTGCACATATATCCTAGGTGATTGCTCCGACTTTTGAACTTTTAGTAAATTTTCTGGGATGTAGAATTAATGAGTTAATCAACACAGTGATTTTTATGCCTACTTAATAATGTTGTCAAATTTCTTTCCAGAGAGCCTATACCAACTTATGTTCCACAAACAATGTATCAGAATACTTTTGATGTTGCTTCCTCTTTAAAAAATAATGGTATTATCTTAAGAAAATGGCCAATTTAATACTTCTTACTTTTACTTTTTTCTGTTTTACAAAGTTTTACAATTATATTTGTAACAATATTTTTATAATTATAAAATTGGTGAACATTACATTTGATTTATTCTTATGTAAGTTGAATTATTTAGCATTTTTACTACATTCTCTCAGCACTTGCCAATGTATGCCAATATAATTTATGATTATAGATTTAAATTATAATTATTACTTAATTATTCACTTTATTTCTTGTAATTAATTTTGTTTATAAGTATATAAATATGTCTTTATAAGTTTAATTACTATGAATGATTACCACAAGCCTATCCTTGAGTTCTTATTTTCAGTTATGGGGTACTTTTAAAAATATATGTATATTCTTGACTCACATATTAGAATCTTTTTGAAACAAATATTAGTTACTGGTTATTCCCTTACATCCATTGGACTATTGCATCACAAAAAACTATAGTTTCCTTAAGGAACTTAACAGGAAGTACTTAAGGGGATCTTCTAGGGGTAACATCTCTGACTTTAAAAGCTAATAGAATGGTAGAGAGTGGCCAACAGTTTCTAGTCCATATACCCATCTTTGAGTCACTAATGTGGCAGTATAGAATGAGAGTAAGCCAAGTCTTTTCTTATCTACGCTTATTTGGTCATGCCACTATTACAAATGTTTAACATCTTAAGATACTAAGACCTTTTGCCTCTTAGTCTTGCTCATCTACTAAAAGTAACTCTTAGGGCTGTTTAAATTCTACACCGTGCTCTGTGTTTTCACAGAAATTTAAATGGGAAGATAGAGTAATGCAAATCAGATATCACCATCATAACTTAGAATGGCCATTTATTTGTTTGAACTACAGAGTTTAATAACGTTCAAGGACTATCTTGTAGCATTAGAAGGCTTACTATGTTTGTTATGTATTTTGGGTGTATGTGTTTTTAATATATGTATTGAGTGTGTGTGTATGTTTTATATCTACAGCATGAAACCAAATGGAGTTCTCTATTAACGCATCATTTCCAAATTATTTTACTATTTTAAAAAGTGATGGTAGTCGGTTTTAAATATTGAATAATTTTGTTCAATTTACCATAAATGGACTATCACAATGCATAGTGGGAAATGTGGTGATGTGAATTTTATACAATATTTTGCTCTGTTGGATACATCAGCTAATATAGCCCTCCTCTTACTTGAATACAGCATGAAGATGAAATATAAGTTGCACATTTCTCTTTAAATCAATGCTAACCCCGAAAGACAGTTTTTTTGCAAAAACTGTTTCAGAGATATGTTTGAACAAATGGCATAATAGGTTGCTACTCAATTGTTATCTTAAGGTATTTCAGAAGATAAACTGGTTTATACATTTAAATCACTTGTGATGAATTAATGAAGCTCAAGTGATTTTGAACACAACAGATGGTAAGAATAAGCAAAATCAAATACTTTTTAGTCACTATATGCACAATGTGTAATGCAATGTTAGTAGTAAGCAAATGTAAATAATTGAAAAAGAAAAGCATGAGGGTACCAATGCTTTTTGAATTCTTACAATGTTCTAGATGTATATCTCAATTCATTTAAGATGTAAGGAAAAATATTTTATTGGAAAGGACCTAGCATACTTTTGGTCCCATCCCTATTTTCAGTTACAGAATAATATACTACCCCTTTCACATACTTTTAGTTGGTAATTTTACATTAATAACTATCAAATGAACATTTACATTCAAGATATGGTTAAAAGAAATTGTCATGTAAATTGTATTTATTTTTTTGAAATAAGATATGTAGAGTTTTTAAGTACCAAAAACATATTCTAATTATTTTTACAGGCTTGATAGCTAAAACTAGGTGTGCTGTTCTCGTTGAATCACTAATAGATATAGAAACTGATACTTCATTAATTATGATAAAGTAGGTACTTTTCCTGGGCTAAATGAAATTAGAAGTTAAGTTCAAAGAAAAGCAAACTGTTTCTGTAAATAATATATAGGCCCACTTCTACCAAATTTGAAAATCCTTGTTTTTTGTATCATGATGAAAATTATTTTCTATAAAATACTGAAATCTGCAGAAAATTCCTAAAAAAAAAACCCCTGGAGTCTGGTAAACATTTCTGGATTGTAGTCAACTACTTACCTCTGCTTCCTTCTCACACCTCACTAAAATGGCAGTGACGAAAGACCATACAGGACATAAACCACTTAGGAATGAGAACAGAAAAGAAGACGGAAACAGCAAAATTTGTGAATCTGGTAGTCATATGATTTAGCAAACCAGAGAAAGCTGAAACTTAAGCCAGGAAGTGATGGGGTAGCATGAAAGCAATTCAGTGGGAGAAAGGCAATGTGTGACCACAGAACCACAGAAATGCTCAAAGCATTGGAATAAGAACGTTTGATGTGGGAGGAGTATTGGCTATAGATCCCAGGTACCCTCCCTACTCCACATATTTGAAAGATTGCCTCTTCTAAACTGCAAGAAGAATGAAGGCTTGCTCTCAAGACTTGAACTGGAGAGACTCAGGACTTGAGAATTCCTAGTACAGCAGAATGCAAAGACATTGGTTACAGAGGAATTAGGTAAAAATGATGAGGACACAAGTCCTTTTCGCCATTAAGACTCAAGAATTCTGGCAGACAGGCTTATGCCATCCAGGCCAGGAATTAGAAGATTATACTGTGGAGAAACTCAATAACCTAAGAGAAGAAATATACAGTTGCTGACTCTTGGGAATTCCCAAAAGAAATATCTCAATCATATTGTCATACATGAAGCCATCCATTTATTAATTCATCAAAGCATCATCTATGCACAAATTTCTCATTAGTATTTTATGCACTCACTCTTAAATGTGAGTGTAGAGCCATAGTCACTAGATATGTGAGGAAAACCTGTAGCAAGAAACACAGAACAAAATAATACAAAAGGTAACAGAAATTTATTAAAAAAAAAAAAGGGAGACAATGTAGAGCATAGAAAAAACACTTATTTAAAAAGCATTATTGCTATCCTTACAAGTATAGGAAAAAAGAACAGAAGGCTATAAGAAGGAAAAATTAAGATGATTCAAAGGAGTTCTTGAAATACACAAAATGTGACAATAGAAATTAAAAATTTAACAGAAGCATTAGAAAGTAACTTTGAGACTTGTCTATGGAAACATTGCAAGTTATGATATAATAACAGGCCAATGCCTTCAAAGTTTTGAGGGATTAAAAAAAAGTAACTTGAATTTTATACCTAACCTATTAATCAAATGTTAGAATAGAAGAAAAGTGTGCCCAGATATTCAAGGTATCACATTTTTGGCTCCCATATACTATTCTCAGGAATCTGCTAGAGATTGTGATCCTTCTCTGAAGCTGAGAGAATTATCTAAAAAGAGTAAAACCTAAGATATAAAAAATCCAACATAGAAAATAAGAATGGGTATTCCTAGAATTACGTTTAAAGGAGACATAAAAGACAAATAGGTTATGCAATAGACTTACTGAACCTCCAGCCCAAAGTGAAGCAGAGGATGAAAGATTCTTGAAAAACTGCCTTTAAGACAAGTAATTAAATGTATAAATGACATAATGAGCTAAAAGAATTGAAAGAATTACATCTCTGGTGGAGAGTTTGGAGATAAGTTAGATAAAAGTATGTAAAAAAACTTGCAAATAAATAAATGGAAGTATTAAATCTAGAGATAACAATAGGAAATGCAAAATTCTATTAATATATACTTGTTTATAGTAATATAAACAATGAAAAGTGTTTTTTTTAATTATTATTTTTAACCAGGAAATCTATTGAGAGTACAGGGAAGGAGAAGAGTGTATGTGAGTGTGTATGTGTGTGCATAGGTTCATACGTGCATATGTGTTCACACGTGATTAGAGGATGTGAAGAATGTAAATCTTTGTCTTCCATTGAATAAAGTCAATATATAATTTTTTAAAACCAAAAGCCCAGAGATAACAGTTTGAGCATGGTATTTAGAAGCATAATTTTGTTTTTCTCAAAGATTGCAGATTAGACACTTTTAGCATGGCTCAGCTAAAAATAGCAAGATAGTGTATAAAGATCAATTATGTGACTTTTAATTCAGGAAGGAAAATGGGAGTCCACCAGCATCATGAAGGACAACTCAGATCCTGGGGAGGAGAACATGGGCAAACAGCCCTGTGACAGTACCTGGCTGGTAAAAGTGAGTGAAGTCCCAATACACAACAGAGGCAGAGAGCCTCCCTCTGTGACTCACCTTTCCACTGGAGATCTGAGCAACCCAGGCTGAGGGAGAGCACGTTGTTCTTCCTAAACCCTGGAGCTTGTTTGAGGAGAGGCATGGAGATGTTCTGAAGGAAAGACGCCAGTAATAGCTGCAGGCATTTTCCCTGACCCAGGATGGAAAGCAGGATTCCATTTCTAACCCAGGCACATACAAAATCACCCATTCTTTGGTGACCTGGCAGCATGACTGTGCAAGCATTTTAGTCTCAGGCCAGACATTGGAGTCTCTACTTTTGAATGAGTTAGGGGCCTCTACAACCAGAACTATGGAAAGTGCCTCAGCAGTAGGCACTGGAATTGTACTGTCTCCCATTGCCTACCCGGTGTGGGAGGAGAGCTGCTACAGCTACAGTTTCTCCTGGGTGATGAGACTTGCAGCCAGGGCCAGCCTGGTGACCTGGAACTGGCCTGTGTGTGTCATTGCCAGGTGCCTAGTCTGCTTCCCTGAGATAGTGATGCTGCAAGGCCCTATCTGCCCTACCCCCCAAACAAAAATTCAGGCACTCAGAATGCCTGATTGCCTGGAACAGCAGCCTGAGCTGCTTCACCTATAATGGACATGGATTGTGGTACAACAAGTCCTCTCTACTCCATGCCCAGGTAGATCTCTAGGTATTCAGAGCACTCCCTCATCTGGATCATCCTGAGCCACTCGACACTTCTTGTGCATAGATCATGGTGTGGTGGGGCTCTCTCTACTCTACATGTAGACAGATCTTCAGGCATTTGGAGCACCTGCTTGCATGAACTAGAAGCCTGAGGCACCCCACCCTTCCTGTGGAGAGATACTGTGCAGAGGCGTCCCATTCTGCTTTATGTCTAGGCAGGCCTTCAGGCATTCAGAGCGCACACTCACCTTTTTCAGCAGCCTGAGCTGCCCCACTCTTCCTGCACATAGACAGTGGTGCAGTGGGGCCCTCTCCACTCCATGCCCAGGCAGTTCTCCAGGCATTCAAAGTGTCTGCTCAGCTGGATTAACTCCCTGAGCTGCCCCACCTTTCCTGCCCAGACATTTGGGTGCAGGAGGGCCCTCTCTGTTTCAAACCACTCAGATATCCAAGCATTCAGAGCACCTGCTTGTCTGGTTCAGCAGCCTGAACCCCACCCCTCCTGTGAAGATATCTGGGTACAGGGGGCCTCTGTCTGCTCCATGCCCAGGCAGATCTCCAGGCTTCTGAAGCACTCACTCTCCTGGATTAGGAGTTTAGGCTGCCCCCTATTCCAGTGCAGAGAACTTGGGGCCAAGGAGGTTTCCCACCTCCATGATTAGGCACACATTTAGGTACTTGGTGACTGGTCATTGGATTGTCCCTTGGCACCAGTGCTTGTTCCTGCCATCTTGGAATTTGTAGTTAGACCTGCCCAGTCTTTTCCTGCCCTGTCCATCTTACCCCCTACCTCTCCAGGGCTGAGGAGGGGGCTCTGACCACTGTCCACACCATGAATCAGTTCATTCTCTGAGACAACAGAGAACTTCTCCGGGTAAACAATGATCAAGTATACATGCAGCCACATTGGTCAAAACTGGCTCTTACCCATAAGCACCATCTACTGGCTTGTAGGTTGAATTGAACAGCCCAGTATAAAACCCATCTCCAGAAGTGCATAGGGCTACAGAAGAAAACCCAAAAGACCCTACCCAGAATTCTCTAGAGTCACAGCCCCCAGGGAGGAGTGCAAACAGGAAGGGAAAGAAAAAAATATATATTATAGAGAAATAAAAATAAAAATTTAGGCATGAATGAAAATAAATAGAAAACCCACAAATGCTAGGATCTCCAGATGAGGAAGAACTAGCACAAGAATTCTGGCATCATAAAGAATCTGAATGTAGTGACATGACCAAAGGATAATACCAGCTCTCCAGCAAAGGTCCCTAACCAATATAGAAACCGATGGTGCTGGGAATACTGGCAAGTCACATTTAGAAGAATAAAACTAGATCTCCATCTCTCACTTTATTAAAAAAATCAACTCTAGATGCCTCAAAGACTTAAATCTAAGACCTGAAGCAATAAAAATTCTAGAAGATAGCATTGGAAAAACTCTCCTGAACATTAGCTTAGGCAAGGAATTCATGATTAAGACCCCAAAAGCAAATGCAAATAAATAAATATATAAATAAATGGAACCTAATTAAACTAAAAAAGCTTCTGCATGGCAAAAGAATTAATCAGTAGAGTATACAGACAACACACAGAGTGGGAGAAAATATTCACAAACTGTGCATCTGACAGAGGATTTGTATCCAGAATCTACAAGGAACTCAAACAAATCAGAAAAAAATCTCATCAAAGAATGGGTAAACTACATGAATAGACATTTCTGAAAAGAAGATATACAAACAACCAATAAACATATGAAAAAATGCTCAACATCAGTAATCGTCAGGGAAATGCAAATTAAAACCACAATGAGATACCACCATATTCCTGCAAGAATGGCCATAATTAAAAAGTCAAAAAAACAATAAAGGCTGACGTTGGTGTGGTGAAAAGAGAACACTTTTACACTGCTGGTGGGAATGTAAATTAGTACAACCACTACGGAAAACAAAATGAAGATTCCTTAAAGAACCAAAAGTAGAACTACCATTCAATTCAGGTATTCCACTACTGGATATCTACCCAAAGGAAAAGTCATTATATGAAAAAGACTCATGCACATGCATGTTTATTCCAGCACAATTCACAATTGCAAAGATATGCAAGCAACATAAGTACCCATCAACCAACAAATGGATAAAGAAAATGTGGTATATACACCATAAAATACTACTCAGCAATAAAAAGGAACAAAATAATTTTTTTTTTGCAGCAACTTGGATGGAATTGGAGGTCATTATTCTAAGTGAAGTAACTTGGGAATGGACAACCAAATAGCATATCTTCTCACTTACAAGTGGGAGCTAAGCTATGAGGACATAAAAGCATAAGAGTAATATAATGGACTCCAGGGGCTTGGGGGGTAAAAGTTGGGAGGGGTGAGGGATAAAAGACTACATAATGGGTGCCGGGCATGGTGGCTCACGCCTTAATCCTGGCACTTTGGAAGGCCGACGCGGGCGGATCATGAGGTCAGGAGTTCGAAACCAGCCTGACCAACATAGTGAAACCCCATCTTTACTAAAAATCAAAAAAAAAAAAAAAAATAAGCCAGACGTGGTGGTGCATACCTGTAATCCCAGCTACTCAGGAGGCTGAGGCAGACGAATCACTTGAACCCGTGAGGGAGAGGTTGCAGTGAGCCAAGATCGCACCACTGCACTCCAGCCTGGGTGACAGAGTGAGACTCTCAAAAAAAACCCCAAAAAACTGCCTATTGGGTACCGTGTACACTGCCTGGGTGACAGATACACTAAAATGTCAGCGATCACCACTAAAGAACCTATCCATTTGACTAAAAACCACCTGTACTCAAAAATCACTTGAAATAAAAAATTTTTAAAAAAGAATTCAAAGTGTAAATTGCAAGGAATTTCATTGAGATCTAAGACAATTTTGAAAATCAAAACAAGGACACTTCTAAAGCAATCTGGAAAATGAAGGAAAAGGTAAACATCTTAAAAAGAAATCAGTCAGAGATTCTGGAATAATAAAAAAAAACTCGCTTAAAGAATTTCAAAATACAGTTGAAATCTTTATCAAGTGACTGAACCAAGCAGAAAAATAATTCCAGAGCTTGAAGACTGGTTTTTCAAATTAATCTAGTCAGACAAAAATAAAGAAAAGAGAATTTAAAAAATAAAGTATTTGAGAAGTATGGGATTATGTAAATAATTAAACTTATGAACTATTGGTATTTCTGAAGGAGATGGGAAAAAATAAGACAACCTGAAAATCATATTTGAGGGAATAATTCAAGAAAATTTTCTTATCTCACTAGAGAGGTAGACATCCCGATATAACGAATCCAGAGAACCATTGCAAGATACTTTACAAAAGGAACATCACCAACACAACAGTCTGTATATAGTCAACAGACTGTTTGATATGGTTTGGCTGTATCCCCACCCACATCTCATCTTGAATTATAGCTCTCATAATCCCCATGTGTTTTGTGAGGACCTGGTGGAAGGTAATTGAATCATTGGGGCAGGTTTTTCCTGTGTTGTTCTCGTGATAGTGAATAAATCTAATGAAATCTGATGGTTTTATAATGGGTAGTCCTCCTGCATACTATCTCTTGCCTGCCACCATTTAATACATGCCTTTACTCCTCCTTTACCTTCTGCCATAATTGTGAGGCATCTGCAGCAATGTGAAACTGTGAGTCCATTTAACTTCTTTTTCTTTATAAATTGCCCAGTCTTAGGTATGTCTTTATTAGCAGCATGAGAACAGACTAATATACTGTTCAAGTCAATGCTAAAGACAAAATCTTAAAGTCAACTAGAGAATAAGGTAAGATCACATATACAATGAACCCCATCAGGCTACAAGCATACTTCTCAGCAGAAGCCTTACAAACCAGGTGAGATTGGTAGCTTCTTTTCAGAATTCTTAAAGAAAAGAAATTCCGACCAAGAATCTCATGTCCTGCCAAACTAAGCTTTATAACGAAAGGAGAGATAAAGTTTTTTCCAAACAAGTAAGCACTAAGGGAATTTATTGTCACTGAACCAACATTACAAGAGACCCTTAAGGAAGTTCTAAACATGGAAATGAAAAAAAATGATACCTGCTACCACAACAACACACTTAAGTACATAGCTCACAGACTCTATAAAGCAACCACACAATAGAAACTACAAAGCAACCAGCTAACAATTTTATGATAGAATCAAAACCTCATATATCAATATCCTTGAATGTAAATTGTCTAAACATCCCACTTAAAAAGCATAGAGTGGCCAGTTGGATTAAAAAAAAAAGACCCATCCATCTGCTGTCTTCAAGAGACCTATCTCAGTAGTAATGACACCCATAGCCTCAAAGTAAAGAGTAGGATAAAGGATTATTATGCAAATGGAACACAAAAACATCAAGAGTAGATATTCTTATATCAGATGAAATAGACTTCAAAACAACAACAGTATAAAAAGACAAAAAAGGGCATCGCATAATGATAAAGGGTTCAATTCAACAAGTAGACTTAACTATTCTAAATATATGTGTACCCAACATTGGCACACTCAGATTCATAAAACAATACTTTGAGATCTGCAGAAAGACTTAGGTAACCACATAATAATAATGGGAGACTTCAACACCCCACTGACAGCATTAGACATTAAGGCATCAAGGCAGAAAACTAAAAAGAAATAATGGATTTAAATTTGACACTTGACCAATTGAACTTAATAGATATCTACAGAATACTCCACACAACAACCAAATAATACACATTCTTCTCATCTGCACACAGAATATACTCTAAGATCGACCACATTATCAGCCAGAAAGTAAGTCTCAATAAATTAAAAAAAAATTCCAATGATGCTCATGGAACACAGTGGAATAAAATTAAAGTCACTACTAACAAGATCTCTCAAAAACCACACAATTACACAGAAATTAAACAACTTTCTCCTGAATGACTTTTAGGTAAACGATAACATTAAGGAAGAAGTCAGAAAATTATTTGAAATAAATAAAAACAGAGACACAACCTACCCAAACCTCAGGAATGCAGCAAAAGCAGTGTTAAGAGGAAAGTTTATAGCACTATTCACCTATCTTAAAAAGTTAGAAAATCTCAAAAATTAACAATCAAACACACCTAGAGGAACTAGAGAAATAAGAGTAAACTAGCCCCAAAGCTAGCAGAAGAAAATAAATAACTAAAATCAGAGCAGGCCTGTATGAAATTGAGACATGTAAATCCATACAAAGAGTTAACAAAACTAAAAGTTGTTTCTTTGAAAGGATAAACAAGACCAATATACCACTAGCTAGATTAACAAAGGAAAAAAGAGAGATCCAAATAAGCACAAGCACATATGACAAAGATGTATGTCATTACCACTGCTCCCACAGAAATACAAAAGATCTTTAAGAGTCTATGGTGAACACCTGTATGCACACAAACTGAAAAATCTAAAGAAAATGAAGAAATTTTTGGAAATGCACAATCTCCCATGATAAAATTAGGAAGAAATTGACACCCTGACCAGAATAATTTTGAGTTCCAAAATTGAATGAGCCATAAAAAAATCCTACCAACCAAGAAAAGCCAAGGAACAAATGCATTCGCAGCCAAATTCAACAAGATATATGAAGAAGAACTAGTACCAATACTACTGAAACTATTCCAAAAAATCAGGGAAGGTGGATTCTTCCCTTACTCATTCTGTGAAGCCAGCATCACCCTGATACCAAAACCTGAGAAAAAGAAAATTAAAACAAAACAAAACTACAGGCCAATATTCCTTTTGAATGTAGATAAAAACATCCTTAACAAAATACTAACTGAATCCAGCATCATATAAAATAGTTAACTTGATCGAGTAGTCTTTATTCCTGGGATGTAAGATTGGTTCAACATATGCAAATCACTAAATATGATTCAGTACATAAATAGAATTAAAAACAAAAACAATATGATCATCTCAATAGTTGAAGAAAAAAAGTGTAACATTCCTTGATGATAACAACTCGCAAGAAACTAAGCATTTAAGGACCATACCTCAAAATAATAAGAGCCATCTATGACAGACCCACAGTCAACATCATAATAAATAGGCAAAACATGGAAGCATCCCCCCCAAGAACCCACAAGACAAGAATGCCCACTCTGACTCTTATTCAACATAATACTGGAAGTCCTTGCTAGAACAATCAAACAAGAGAAGAGAGAGAGAGAAAAAAAAATCCAAATAGAAAAAAAAAAAGAAGTCAGGCCATGTCTCTTTGCTGACAATATAATCCTATACCTAGAAAACCCTAATGACTCCATGGAAAGGATCCTGGAACTGGTAGATATCTTCAGTAAAGTGTCAGGATACAAAATCAACATATAAAGTTCAGCAGTTTATTTTTATAAACCAATAACATTCAAGCTGAAAGCCAAATCAAGAATACATTCCCACTTACAATAACTGCCAATATATATATATAGGAATACATCTAACCAAGGAGGTGAAAGATTTCTACAAGGAGAACTACAAAATACTGCTGAAAATAGTCCCAGATTATACA
Organism: Macaca mulatta; assembly: GCF_049350105.2. Lineage (NCBI taxonomy): Eukaryota > Metazoa > Chordata > Mammalia > Primates > Cercopithecidae > Macaca > Macaca mulatta. The sequence goes on along the minus strand of NC_133426.1, from coordinate 106,661,737 downwards.
AACAAATGAAAAATGTTCCATTTTCATGGATTGAAAGAATCAATATTATTAAAATGGCCATACTGACCAAAACAAGCTAAAAATTTCACACTGTGTCTATCAAGCTACCAACATCATTTTTCTCAGAACTCGAAAAAAAAAACTATTATAAAATTCATGTGGAACCAAAAAGAGCCCAAATAACCAAAACAATTCTAAGAAAAAGAAGGAAATCAGAGGCCTCACATTACCTGACTTCAGACTATACTGTAAGGCTACAGTAACCAAAAGAGCATGGTGCTGCTACAAAAATACACACGTAGACCAATGGAACAGAATACAGAACCCAGAAATAAATCCACATGACTACAGCCATCTGATCTTCCACAAAGTTAACACAAATAAGCAATGGGGAAAGCACTCCCTATTCAATAAATGGTTCTGGGATTGCTGGCTAGCCATATGCAGAAGATTGAAATTTAACCATATACAGAAATTAACTCAAAGTGGATCAAATATTTAAAATTACAACTTCAAACTATAAGAATCCTGGAGGAAAACCTAGGAGACACCATTCTGGATATTAGTCTTGGGAAACAATTTATCACTTACATCCTCAAAAACAATTGCAACAAAAGCAAAATTTGACAAGTGGGACCTAATTAAACTAAAGACTTTCTGCACAGCAAAATAAACTACCAAAAGAGTAAACAGACAAACTACACAATGGTAGAAAATATTTGCAATCCAATATTTGCAATCCATGTAGCTGACAAAGGTCTAATATCCAGAATCTGTAAGTCATGTAAACAATTGAACAAGGAATTAAAAAAATTAAAAATGGGCAAAAGACATGACCACACATTTCTCAAAAGAAAAAATACAAGTGGCCAACAAACAACACTCATCATCAGAGAAATACAAATCACAACCACGATGACATACCATCTCACACCAGTCAGAATGGCTATTACTAAAAATTCCAGAAATAACAGATGCTAGCCAAGCTGTGAAGAAAACGGAATGGTTATACACTATTGTTGGGAATGTATATTAGTTCAACCACTTTGGAAAGCAGTTTGAAAATTTCTCAAAGAACCTAAAACAGAACTACTATTCAACCAGGCAATCCCATTACTGGGTTTACATATAAAAGAAAACAAATTGTTTTACTAAAAAGACACATGAACTCACATGTTCATTGCAGCCCTATTCACAATTGCAAAGACATGGAATCAACCTAGTTGACCATCAATGGTTAACTGAATAAAAGAAATGTGGTGTAAATACACCATGGAATACCATGTAGCCATAAAAATGAATGAAATATTGTCCTTTACAATAACATGAATGCAGCTGAGAGTCATTATCCTAAGCCGTTTAATGCAGGAACAGAAAAGTAAATATCCTGTGCTCCCACCTTTAAGTTGGAGGTAAAAATAAGTACTTACGGACATAAAGTTGGCAACAATAGACACTGAGAATTGCCAGAGTGTAAAGGAAGAAGAGGAGTCAGGGGTTCAAAAACTGACTGTTGTGTAATATGCTCACTACCTGGGTGACTGGATCAATTATACCCCAATCCTCAGCATCATGCAATGTACCCAGGTAATGAACCTGCACATGTATCCCCTGAATCTAAAAAGATGTAATTATTAAAGAAATAATTTGGAAAAGCAGTCTTTAATTTTGATATGGGTCCCACTGTGTGAGTTCAATGATAAATATGCATAAACCAAACAAAAAAGAAGTATAGTAATACATGCCGGAAGACACAGCTAAAAGAATAGACAGTTGTTTCCTCTGGGAGAGGGAATACAGGATGGAGAGAGGTGGAGTAGGGTACATTGCTTTTTATTATAAGCCTTTTATAAATATTCAAAGAAAAAATATGTACATGGATTATGCTGATAACAATTTATAAATAAACACACATAGGAGGGTGCATCTGGTAACTTCTAGGTTAGTATCTTTCACACCATATTGTTGTCTTCAGCCTTCATTTATTCTTTCGATATATATTTTGACAATTTACAACATGTCCAGCCCTGTCCTAAATTTTGGGAGATCAGCAATTTGTAAAAATCTCAATTTTTATAGGCCTCATTGATGAAGCATTATCTATGCTTCTCTATTGCTCTTCTTCACAAGCAAACATTCTGCACGGTAGAGAATCTGGAGTGTTTCATATACAACATATAAATGGATAGTCAGTTAGGCAAGGAACAAGACACTGTCTAAAATTCCCTAAAAATTAAATGAAATAGATTACTTCAAAGAAAAAAATAATGTCAAATTAATTTATTTTCTTGGTAAGAGAAAAGAATTCCCATGGACATTCAGGAGGAATCTCAAGGGAACGCAAGGAACCAAAACAATTTTGAAAAAGATGAACAAAGTTAAAGGACTCACACTTTGCAATTTCAAAACATATAACAAAGCTATAGTAACAAAACGGTGTGTCACTAGGAAAATACCACCCAGGCCAAGGCCATGGGAATCAAATAGACAACAAACAAATGATCTTCCATGAGGATACCAAGACCAGTCAATGGAGAAATGACAATCTCTTCAAAAAGTGATGTTGAAAACACTGGGTATCCACATGCTAAAGAATGCAGCTGGACTCTTATTTTTACACATAAAAATTAACTCAAAATGGATTAAAGACTTAAATGTAAGATCTGAAACTACAAAACTCCTAAAAGAAAACATAGAAGACAGTTTCATAACATTGGATTTGATAATGATTTCTTTGATATGATACCAAAAGCACAAGCAACAAAAACAAAAATAGACAAGTAGGACTACCTCAAACTAAAAATATTCTGCATAGGAAAGGAAACAATCAACAGATTGAAAAAGCAACCTACAAAATGGGAGAAAATGTTTGCAAATCATAAATCTGGTAAAAATTAATATCCAGAATATAAAGAGCTCTTACAACTCAATAGCAAAAAATTTTAAATATCTTTATTTTTAAATGTGTAAAGGACTTGTATAAATATATCTCCAAGGATGATATGCAAATGACCAATAAGCATATTAAAAGATCCTCAACATCACTGGAGTAAATGCAAATCAAAACCAATGTGATATCACCTCACATCTATCAAGGTGGCTACTATTAAAAAATTCCAGAAAGTAACAAATAGTGATGAGGATGTGGAGTAGTTGTAATCTTTATGCACTGTTGATGGAAGGGTGAAATGGTGCAACTGCTATGGAAAACCTTATGGAGGTTCCTAAAACAATAAAAAATGGAACTATCCTTTGATACAGTAATCCTGTTTATGAGTTTATATCAAAAGAATTGAAAGCAGGATATTAAAGAGAAATTTGTGTACCCATGTTCATAGCAGCACTGTTCACAAAAGCAACGATATGTAAGCAACCCACGTGTCCATCCATGGGCGAATGGATAAACAAATTGTAGTATGTACATACAATGGGATATCATTCAACCTCAAAAAGAAAAGAAACCCTGACAGATGGACAGATACTAGAATATAGATGAACCTTGAGAATATTGTGATCGATTAAATAAGCCTGTCACACAAAGAAAAATACTGTATGATTCTACTTATATGAGATATCTAAAGTAGTCAGATTCATAGAAACAGAAAGTAAAGTGGTTGCCTCTCCCTTTGGGGAGAAGAAAAAGGACAGTTGTTTGATTAATATAGGGTTTCAGATTTGCAAAATGAAAAAGTTCTAGAGATCTGTTTTATAGCAATATGAATATACTTAACACCACTGAACTGTATATTTAAAATGGTCAAGATGGGAAACTTTATGTGTTTTTTTTTCCCTCAACATGGCCTCAAAAGGTGAGAACAATTGTGTTTTAACTTGGGCTTTAAAAATATTATTACATATGCTGAATATGTATGGATGCATGATAATAACTGCCCTCTTTTGGGTATATTCACTTTTAGTTAAGAAAATATATCTACCTTTTGTGAAGCCATTGAATCTTGAGAAATTTTATAGCAAAGTACTCAAGCTGTTAAGAAACAATCAAATATTCATGGCTTTGTTGTTCTAGCAGCTGAGAAGTAGAGATGAAATGGAAGAGTGGGATCTGGATCTTGGATTGTAAGAAAGACTAAGATCTTTTCTGAGGTTCTCAGGACAGAGTAATGACTACAAAGCAACTCTTATGAGAATTTTGCCTGTTGATTCCATGGTCAGTAAAGGCAATTTAGTCAGAGAACTGGTATAAAGTCATTATCACCCTTCTGTCCTCCAAAGTTATATGGTATTATATATACTCTGCTTGCAATATAAATAATATTCAAACATCACATTCACATCTGTCTTTGTATCATCTTCACTGTCTCATGCATGGAAGGTGCCCAATAAATATTTATTTTATACATGAATGCTTGAATTGTTGGTTTTTAAAATGCTGAAGAAGTTTTATTCTAAAGAGAACACTGCATTAGAAGTCAGACAGTCATGATATTCATCCAGGCTGTCTAATGATCCAGCCATGACAGTCATTTGAATTTGGGCAATTAATCACCCCCTCTACCCTTTGAATAAAATAGCAATTAACTGTAATATGTTGTTACTAAAAATAGCAACAACAATGATAAAGTTGGAAAATGATTTGATGCATTTTGAAACTATGACAATATAAAATATAGTATGGCATTATTTTTGAGAATTCGCTACATGCCATGTTCTATGCCAGGTGCTGTGAGGGATAAAAAGAAAGCATGATCTTTTGCCATGCATTCAGAAAGCAAAGCACTCATTTATTTAATTTTGAAGAACTGCCTTTTTTGCTTTTTAAAAAATAGATTAGTGACAGAAAATTAGATAGATGGACACAGATATTAAATAGCTAGCTCCAGTGATAGGTTTGACAGACATGTTCAAATAGATTGCTGACATCGTCTTGCCCAGTCAATAAATCTTTTGGTAAGTTTGTTTTGTTTTGTTTAAGCAAATAGAAAGTGCTGTGAATTGCTACTGGCTTTCATAAGATGGTAGGTCAGTTTAGCTGATAATTGGAGAGACTAACCACACTATTCCATAAGAACTAGAAAGGGGCTCCAAGACTTGAAATTGAAATCCTGAGACGTACATCATACATCTTGAAGTCTAAATATGTGTATTGTTGTAGTTGATATAATATGCCAATGACATTTTAAAATGTATTTTTGTCATGTTGAAGTGCACCTTTAGATCACATCCTGCATCATTCAAGTTCCTCAGCAAGACAGAGTTTCATAGCTTACAGTTTGTGTACTATCCCCAATAGGCCAGTGATGAGCTGGGCTCTGTGTGGGTGTTCTCCATGATCTAGAGTTTCTTTAAGCACGTGAATGAGAATAACACTTTGAACTAAAACATTCTGGAGAGCTGCTATAGACTAATAAGAAGACTAATAAGAAGGAATGCAAATACTGTTTAACATGGCTAATTTCTTTGATTTTTGGAACATTTTTAGTAGGCATCTGTCCTAATAGAGCTGGTGAGTAAGAAATGGGGAAAGAAGAGCTGTCATCAGTGAAACACCTGCAGTTAGAGGCATCCTGAGTACTAGGATGATCAGTAGCTTATCCAGCTGATTAGTAGGTTGAGAGTTGTAGAGGGAGGATAACAAGGGGCTCACAATGACTTGATGAAACCAGCACTGTGTCCCAGTCACAAACTAAGATGTTTAAATAATGAATTGCTGGAGATCAAGTGGAAGGCTGCAGGAGAGAAGTAATGCTTCTGTAAAGGACATTAAGTCAATCTAGTTTTCTCAGTATTCAGTGGGTCTAAGGTCAAATCAATTCAGGAAGACCATCAGAAATCCCCCATATGTTGACCATATTACTGCAACTCTGCACAGAGTTGCCTACAGTGTATGTTATTATTTCAGCTTTTCTTCAGATAAAATAAAACAGTAACCCTTCTTCCTAACATTTCTCCAACCTGATGTAAATAAAAGCTCTGTTTATCCACTTAGTGCATTTTCTGTAGCGATACTTTTGACAGCATTGTCTGCCACATCACTTATTTTGTCCCACTGAGAAAACACAATCAAGAATGTCTTTGAGAGGCTATTCCATGAACTGCCCTTTCTTTCTGATAATGATCAAGAGCTCAATTTTCACTTTGATTTCTGAGTTTAAAAGTAAACTTGGGATTCAGTATAGCAGTGATAATCCTGATTATTTATTTTTCTGTTGTACCCTCAGAGTAGATATTCCTGTTATTTGAACTGCCTATTTCCTTATTCCTCATGCACGATTCATTTTTAGAACATGATATTGTATATATTTATGTTATAAAAAGACTTAAATATTTTAAAATGCAGTGTAGTTATAAGTAAATACTTTTTAAAAAATGTCAAGTGACATAATTTGGCAAGGGAATAATATGTTAATGGGAAAATAATTAAAAACAGCCGATTGTGGTAGACTTGGTATTCTACAAATGTATTCATGATCCCAAACAACAACAGCAACAAAAGCCTTGAAGCTTAAACCATACATCAAATCAGTAATTTAATATTTGTTCTTCCAGTTGTTTTTTCTTTATTTTAATATTTAAAATCACGTTATGTAGTAATGCAATCACATTATAGAAATTTAGGACACTAGAGATAATAAATTGTGTTTCTAACTTTGTGAATTATTTGTTCATGTCTTTCACTCTTTTATAAGCTGAGGTGATAGTATTTTTATATTTAAATTGTTCTTAAAATCATATTCTAAGATAAAAAATGTAAGTGAAACAAGTGAAACACTTTTTGCATATCTTTTTTGCAGCAAATATTGTTCCCAGTCAGTCATTTACTTGCCTCTTTTTACTCTTTTTTATTTGACTATAGTTTATTCCATATTCAAATAAGTACATCTTTTTATTCATCCAGCAGTTTATTTCCTCAAAGCACTGTTCTAGCCAATGTCATGGATCACAGAAAGAGTTAAAATCTGATCACCATACTATCAGAGCATGTTAGAATCAGAGCTAATGTAATGTTGAATACAGAAGGTCCTTTTACCTTAGGATTTCAAAGTCATAGGATTTGAAAACCATAAAGTCATAAAATTGTGTAATCACTGAGTGACAGTAGTGCCCTATAAACCTCCCGTAACCAACTGAAATGTAGAATTTGAGTTATATGGTTTGGATACTTGTCCTCCCACACATTAAAATGTAACCCTCAATGTTGGAAGTGGGGCCTGGTTGGAGGTGTTTGGGTCATGGGATTGGATCCCTCATGGCTTGGTGCTGTTCTTATTATATTGAGTGAGTTATCATGAGATCTGCTGTTTAAAAGCATGTAGGACCCCCACCCACTTGCTCCTGCTCTCACCATGTGATTTTCCTGCTCCTGCTTTGCCTTATGCCATGAATAAATGCTCCCTGAGGCTTCCTGAGAAGGTGAGCACATAACGGCCTTATGCTTTCCATACAACCTGCTATAAATCATAAATTTCCTTTCTTTATAAATTACCTAGTCTCAGGTATTCCTTTACAGCAATGCAAAAATTGTCTGACACAGAAAATTGGTACTGGGAATGGAGTATTGCTATAAACATTTCTGAAAATGTGGAAATAACTTTGGAACTGTGTAATGGGCAGAGGTTTGAAAAGTTTGGAGGGCTCAGAAGAAGACATAAACATGAAGGAAAGTTTGGAACTTCTCAGAGACTGGTTAAATGGTTGTGACCGAAATGCTGATAGTGATATGCACAGTGAAGTCCTGGCTGACAAGGTCTCAGATGAAAATAAGACAGTTTTTAGGAACTGGAGCAAAGGTCACCCTTTGTATGCCTTAGCAAAGAACTTGGCTTTATTGTGTTCATGCCCTAGTGTTCCATAGAACTTTGGACTTAAGCATGATGACTGAAGCTATCTGGCAGAAAAAATGTCTAATCAGATAAGTGTTCAAGATTGTGCCTGGCTGCTTCTAACAACCTATTCTCCAATGTGGGAGCAAATAAATGAATTAAAGTTGGAATGTATAATTAAAAGAGAAGCAGAGTGCAAAAGTTTGGAAAATTTGTAACTTTGCCACATGGCAGAGAAAGAAAAAGCATTATCAAGAGCAGAATTCAAGTGGGCTGTGGAGCAACAACTTGCTAGAGATATTAGCGTGATTTGGAGGGAGCCAAGTGCTATTGTCCAAGACAATGAGAAAAGGCCCTGAAGATATTTCAGTGATCTTCAAGGCAGCCCTTCCCACCACAGGTGCAGAGGACTAGAAGAAAAGAATCGTTTTGTGGGCAAGGCCCTGGGCCCTATTGCTCTGCACAGACTCTGGACACTGCTCCCTGCATTCAGGCTGCTCCAACTCCAACCTCAGCTCAGAGGGCCTCAGATATAGCTCGGGATGCTGTATCAGAGGTCAAAAGCCATGAGCCTTTGTGGCTGCTATGTGATGTTAATCCTGTAGGTGTGCAAAGTGCAACTGTTTAGGAGGCTTAGCACTCTCCACCTAGATTTCAGATGATATATGAGAAAGCCAGGTGCCCAGACAGAAGCCTGCTGCAGGCGTGGAGTCCTCACAGAGAGCTTCAACTAGGGCAGTATGAAGGAGAAATGTGGGGTTAAAGACCCAACATACACTCCCCACTGGGGTACTGCCTAGTCAAGATGTAAGAAGTGTCCCACTGTCTTCCAGACCCCAGAATGGTAGGTACATAAACAGCTTACATCCTCCATCTAGAAAAGCTGCAGAAACTCAACTCTGAAAGCAGTCTCAGTATTTGTACCCTGCAAAGCTATAGGGGCAGAGCTGCCAGAGACCTTGGGAGCCCACCACTCACACCAGAGTTCCCTGGATGTGGGATAACATAGTCAAAGGAGATTATTTTCGAGCTGTGAGATTTAATGACTGTCCTCCTGGGTTATAGATTGGATTGGGGCATGTTACTGGTTTCTTTTAGCTAATTTCTCCCTTTTAGAATGGGAATTTTTCCAATGCCTGTATCCCCATTGTATCTTGGGAGTAAATAATTTGCTTTAATTTTACAGGCTCAAAGGTGGAAGGAATTCATCTCCAGATAAGACTTTGGACTTGGGACTTTTGAGTTAATGCTGAAATGAGTTAAGACTTTGGGAGACTATGAAACTTAATTTGGCTGGATATGAAATTCTGGGTTGAAATTTCTTTTCTTTAAGAATATTGAATATTGGCCCCCACTCTCTTCTGGCTTGTAGAGTTTCTGCCGAGAGATCTGCTGTTAGTCTGATGGGCTTCCCTTTGTGTGTAACCCGACCTTTCTCTCTGGCTGCCCTTAACATTTTTTCCTTCATTTCAACTTTGGTGAATCTGACAATTATGTGTCTTGGAGTTGCTCTTCTCGAGGAGTATCTTTGTGGTGGTCTCTGTATTTCCTGAATTTGAGTGTTGGCCTGCCTTACTAGGTTGGGGAAGTTCTCCTGGATGATATCCTGCAGAGTGTTTTCCAACTTGGTTCCATTTTCCCCATCACTTTCAGGCACACCAATCAGATGTAGATTTGGTCTTTTCACATAATCCCATATTTCTTGGAGACTTTGTTCATTTCTTTTTCCTCTTTTTTCTCTACACTTCTCTTCTCACTTCATTTCATTCATTTGATCTTCAATTGCTGATACTCTTTCTTCCAGTTGATCGAGTCAGTTACTGAAGCTTGTGCATTTGTCACGTAGTTCTCATGTTATGGTTTTCATCTCTATCAGTTCTTTTAAGGTCTTCTCTGCATTGATTATTCTAGTTATCCATTCATTCATTCTTTTTTCAAGGTTTTTAGTTTCTTTGCGCTGGTTACGTAGTTCCTCCTTTAGCTCTGAGAAGTTTGATGGACTGAAGCCTTCTTCTCTCAACTCGTCAAAGTCATTCTCCGTCTAGCTTTGTTCCATTGCTGGTGATGAGCTGCATTCCTTTGGAGAGGGAAATGTGCTCTTATTTTTTGAATTTCCAGCTTTTCTGTCTTGCTTTTTCCCCATCTTTGTTGTTTTATCTGCCTTTGGTCTTTGATGATGGTGATGTACTGATGGGGTTTTGGTGTGGGTGTCCATTCTGTTTGTTAGTTTTCCTTTTAACATTCAGGACCCTCAGCTGTAGGTCTGTTGGAGATTGCTTGAGGTTCCCTCCAGACCCTGTTTGCCTGGGTATCAGCAGCAGAAGATAGAATATTGCTGAACAGCGAGTGCTGCTCTCTGATTCTTGCTCTGGAAGCTTCGTCTCAGGGGTGTACCCCACTGTGTGAAGTGTCGGTCTGCACCTAGTGGGGGATGTCTCCCAGTGAGGCTACTCAGGGGTCAGGGACCCACTTGAGCAGGCAGTCTGTCCGTTCTCAGATCTCAACCTCCATGCCGGGAGATCCACTGCTCTCTTCAAAGCTGTCAGACAGCTGTCAGACTTCACCCAGAAGTGGAGCTGTGGTGGGCTCCACCCAGTTCAAGCTTCCCTGAGGCTTTGTTTACCTACTTAAGCCTCAGCAATGGTGGGCACCCCTCCCCCAGTCTCACTGCTGCCTTGCAGTTAGATCTCAGACTGCTGTGCTAGCAATGAGGGAGGCTCCGTGGGCGTGGGACCCTCCAGGCCAGGTGTGCGATATAATCCCCTGGTGTGCCGTTTGCTAAGACCCTTAGTAAAGCGCAGTATTAGGGTGGGAGTTACCCGATTTTCCAGGTGTTGTGTGTCTCAGTTTCCCTTGGCTAGGAAAAGGGATTACCTCCCCCCTTGCACTTCCCAGGTGAGGCGATGCCTCGCCCTGTTTCAGCTCTCACTGATCAGACTGCACCAGCACGGATTGTGCAGCACTCCCCAGTGAGATGAACCCGGTACCTCAGTTGAAAATGCAGAAATCGCCCATCTTCTGTGTCCCTCGCACTGGGAGCTGGAGGCTGGAGCTGTTCCTATTCTGCCATCTTGCTGCCCCCCCAAAATTATTAGTATTAGCTAATTTGTTTGTTAGAAGTTATTAATATTCTTTGTGTCAGTTGATGAACTCCTTTACTCATTTCTGATTTTGTCTGTGTGCAAATTATCTAATATTTTCCTAATGAATTTACCAGAGATTATCTATTTTACTCTCCCCTTCCCTCACTCCCTACCTTCTCCCCCTTCTCCCTTCCCTTTCCTTCCTTTCCCTTCCCTTCCCTTCCTTTCCCTTCCCTTTTGTTCCCTTCTCTTCCCTTCCATTCCTCTTCCTTCCTTCCCTCCCCCTCTTCCTCCCTCTCTGCCTTCCTCTACTCCTTTCTTCTCTCATCTTTTTGGAGAACTGGATTTGGATTTATTAATGAGTTTGACACCTTTCTATGATTTTGTTTTTCTATCTTCCTCAGTGAAGGGTTATTTTATTTATCTTTATTCTATTTTGTTTAATATTTAATGCATTTAAATATATGAATATACTTCTGAATAACACTTTGGATCTATCATATACGTTTTGCTTCATAGCATTCTGATTTTCTAGATTAGTTGTAGTTGCATTTTTAAATTTTTTTCTTTTATTCATTGGCTTTTTTTGGAGAGAGATACTTAATATGGCTTGATCATTTTGTACTTTCTTGAACTCAACGAAATTTTCTTTTGGATTTTGTATAGTTTCAGTTTCAAAACTTACTGCATGAATGTTTGAAAGGAAGATTAATTAGCTGTAGGCTATATAATTCAATCTTTTAAATTGTATTTATTGCCTCTGTGTCTTTATTTGTAGACATTTCCGTTGTGATAAAAGTAATATATACCTTCTTCATAAATTTTTAAGTGTAAAGTGTTGATAACTATTCACACGATGTTTCACAGAAGCTCCCTAGAACTCTTTTAACTTGCATGATTGAAACTTGATTTCCATTGGACGCTAACTCTCAATTTTCCCCTCCCCCAGCTTCTGCAAATCACTATTCTACTTTTTGCTGTCATAAGTTTTACTACATTATATATCTCATTATGAATGGAATCGTGTGGTACTTGTCCTTTTGAGACTGACTTATTTTATTTAGCCTAATGTCCTTAAGGTTTATACATGTTGTAATATAAGACAAGGTTTTCTTCTTTTTATGGCTGCCTAGTCCATTGTACATATATATCAAATTTTCTTTGTCTATTCACCAATCAATGGACTTTTAAGTTGTTTTACTGTTTGACTATTGTGATTAATGCTTTAATGTACTCTGCAACTGTATTATTACCTCAAAAAAACCTGTGGTTGTTTCAAATTGTTACAGGGCAAATATCTCTAAGAACTTGATTGCAATTCTTTTAGATATATACCCAGAAGTGAGGTTACTGGATCATCTCTTTATTCTAATTTTAATTCTTTGAGGAATCACCATACTGTTTTCTGTAGTGACTACACAATTTTACATTCCAACATACGGTGTGCAAGGGCTCCAATTTCTCCACATCCTCATCAACATTTCATTTCTGTTTTCTTTATTTCTATTTTTTAAATGGTCGTACTAACAGGTGGGAAGTGATATCTTATTGTGGTTTTTATTTGCATTTCCCTGATCATTTAATGGTATTGAGTATCTTTTCATGTACCATATACCTGTCATGCATTTGTATGTCTTCTTTGGGGAAATGCAAATTCAAGTCCTTTGCCTATTTTAAATCAGTTTATTTGTTTTTGTGCCATAAAGTCGTATGTGTTGTTTATGTATTTGTAATATTAACTCCTTATCATATATATGGTTTGTAATATTGCCTTCCATTTTATAATTTGGCTTTTCATTCTTTTGATTGTTTCCTTTTCTGTTCAGAAATTTTTAGTTTGATGTAGTCCCATTTATTTAGATTTTTGCTTTTGTTTCCTGTGCTGATGATGCCATATCTAACAAATCACTGTCAATCCAGTGTCAGAAAGCTTTTCCCCTATATTTTCACCTAGCAGTTTTACAGATTCAGTTATTACATTTAAACCTATATTTTGAATTGATTTTTGAGTACAGACTGAAACTATGGGTACAATTTTATTCTTTTGCATGTGGTAGCCCAGTGTTCTCAGAACCACTTGCTAAAGAAACTGTCCTTTCCCTATTGTGTTTCCTTGGCACTGAAGTTAAAGACAAGTGGACCATATATGTGTAGTTTTATTTGTGGGTTCTGTATTCTGTTTTATTGGCCTCTGTGTCTGTCTTTATGCCAGTACCATACTGTTTTTCTTACTGTGGGTTTGTAATATGTTTTAAAATCAGGAACTGTGGTTTGGTCTCCCTCTTTGATCTTCCTTCTCAATATAGTTTTGACTATTTGGTGTCCTTTTGGGTTTCATTTACATTTTAGCATTGCTTTTTTCTATGTCTGTAATAATTGTCATGGAGATTTTGATAGGGATTGCATTGAATATGTAGCTCACTTTGGGCAGTATGGGCATATTAACAATACTATATCTTCCAATCCATGTTCATGGGGTGTCTTTCCATTTATTTGTGTCTTTAATTTCTTTCAGCAGTGTTTCAAATTTCTAAGTGTATAAGTTTTTTTTGTTTTTTGGTTTTTTTTTTTTCCGGTGAGTTAAGTTTATTCCTAAGTATTTTATATATTTTTGATGACATTGTAAATAAATTTTTTCTCAGTTTCCTTTTTGGATTTTTGGTTGTTAATGGATAGTAATGCAATTAATTTTTGAAGGTTGACTTTTTATCCTACAACTTTATTAGTTCTAAGAACTTTCTTTGTGGAATCTTTAGTGGTTTTAAATATATGATCATGTCATCTGTGAACAGAGATAGTTTCACTTCTCCTTTTCTGATCTAGATGTCTTTTATTTCTTTTTCTGGCCTAATTCCTCTTGCTAGAACTTTCTATGCTGCATTATAGAAGTGGCAAGAGTGGACATACTCATTTTATTTTGTGTCTTAGAGGTAAAGCTTTCAGTGTTAACTAAGTATAGCATTAGCTGTGGTCTTTTCTCTATGACTTTTATTATGTTGAGGTAATTTCCTTCTATTCCTAGAGGGTTGAGTGTCTTTATCATGAAAGGGTGTTAATTCATGTCACTTCATTTTTCTGTACTTATTTAGATGATCTTGTGATTCTTATTCTTTATCCTGTTAATGTGGTATCCCACACATGTTGTGGTATATCACAACATATATAACATAATTTTATATGTTGAACCATCCTTGGATCTGAGGAATAAATCTCACATGATCATGGTATATAATTTCTTATGTAGAGATGAATTCAATTTTCTAGTATTTTGTTGATAAATTTTGCATTTATGTTTCCTCATCAGGCATACTGGATTGTAACTTTTTTATTGTATTGTCATTTTCTGGCTTTAGTATGAGGGTAATACATCAGAAAACGATTTTGGCAATGTTACTTCCTCTATAATTTTTTGAGAAAGTTTGAAGATTAGTGCTAATTATTTAAATGTTTAATAGATTTTACCAATGAATCCATCTTGTCCTGGCTTTTATTTATTGGGAGATTTTTGGTTATTGATTCAACCTCCTTATTACATATAGGTCTTTTTGGATTTTCTATTTCTTCATGATTCAGTCTTGATAGGTAATATGTTTCTGGGAATTTACAAATTTGTTCTGGAATAACCAGTTTTATGACATATAATTATTCATTATTTCCATCCCCTGAAAAATTATCCACTGAGTTACAAAGTTACAAAAAAATCCAATTACATACTTTAAGCTATTTTAAAATGTATCATTAAGTTTTTATTGACTTTAGTCACCCTTTTGTGCTATCAAAGAGTAGGTCATATTTATTCTATTTTTTTGTAACCATTAATCATCCCCAGCTCCTCCCGAGTTTCCCAATACCCTTCACAGCCTCCAGTGACCATCCTTCTACTCACTACATTCATGAGTTCAAGCTTTGATTTTTAGATCCCACAAATAAGTGAGAACATGCCATGTTTGTCTTTCTGTGCCTGGCTTATTTTACTTAATGTTATGATCTCCAGTTCCATCCATGTTGTTGTAAATGGCTGGATTTCATCTTTTTTATAGCTGAATAGTACTCCATTGTGTATATGTACCATATTTTCTTTATCTATTCTTCTGTTGATGGGCACTTAGGTTGCTTCCAAATCTTAGCTATTGTAAACACTGCTACAGCAAATGTAGGAGTGGAGATACCTCTTTGATATACAAATTTCTTTTCTTTGGGGAATATTCCCAGCAGTGGGATTACTGGATCACATGGTAGCTCAGATTTTAGTGTTTTGAGCAACCTCCAAACTCCATAGTGGTTGTATTAACTTATATTCTCACGAACAGTGTACAAGGGTTCCCTTTTCTCCACATTCTTTCCAGCATTTGTTATTATCTTTTATATGTGAGCCATTTTAGTTGGGGTAAAGTTATATCTCACTGTAGTTTTGATTTGTATTCCTCTGACCAATGATGTTGAGTACCTTTTAATATGCCTATTTGCCATTTGTACATCTTTTTTTTGTGAAAATTCATTCAAATATTTTGTCCATTTTTGATCAAATTATTATATATTTTTTTCCTACAGTTGCTTGAGCTCCTTATATATTCTGGTTATTAATCCCTTGTCAGAGGAGTGGTTTGTAAGTATTTTCTCTCATTCTGTCTGTTATCTTTTTGCTTATTGATTGTTTCATTTGCTGGGCAGAAGCTTTTTAGCTTGATGTGATCCCATTTGTCCATATTTGCTTTGGTTGCCTATGGTTTTGAGGTATTACTCAAGAAATCTTTGCCCACTCCAATGTCCTTGAGAGTTTCTTCAATGTTTTCTTGTAGTAATTTTATAGTATGATGTCTTAGATTTCAGTGTTTCATCCATTTTGATTTGATTTTTCTATATGGCAACACATAGAGACCTAATTTTATTTTTTTGCCTATGGATATCCAGGTTTTGCAGCACCATTTATTGAAGAGACTGTCTTTTTCTCAGTGTGTGGTCTTGTCAACTTTGGTAAAAATAAATTAACTATAGTTGTATGGATTTGTTTCTGGGTTCTCTATTCTGTTCTATTGATCTATGTATCTATTTTTATGCCAGTACCATGCTGCATTGGTTACTATAGCTCTGTAGTATAATTTGAAGTCATGTAGTATGATTTATCTCTTATTGTTCTTTTTTTGCTTAGGATAGCTTTGGCTATTCTGGATCTCTTGTTATTCCATATAAATGTGAGGATAGTTTTTTTTTTTTATTTCTGTGAAGAATGTCAGTTGACATATTAATAAGAATTGCATTAAATCTGTGAATTGCTTTGTGTAGTATGGACATTTTAATAATATAGATTCTTCCAATCCATGAACATGAAATGTTTTTCCATGTTTTGGTGTCCTCTTCAGTTTCTTCCATCATTGTTTATAATTTTCATTATAGATATCTTTTCTTCTTTGGTAAATTCTAAGGCATTTGATTACATTTGTGGTTATTGTAAATGAGATTTTTTTTAATATTTATTTTTCACTGTATTCACTGTTGACTTATAGAAATGCTACTGATTTTTGTATTTTGATTTTGTATCCTGAAACTTTACTCAATTTGTTGATTACTTCTAATCATTTTCTTGTGGAATATTTGGTGTTTCTGAATATAAGATCATATCATCAGCTAACAAAGATAATTTGACTTCTTTCTTTCCAATTTGGATGCCCTTTTTATCTTTCTCTTGTCTGATTGCTCTACCTAGGACTTCCAGTACTATGTTGAACATTGGTGACAGTGGGTAGCCTTGTGTTCTAGATTTTAGAGGAAACTTTTTCAGTTTTTCCCCATTCAGTATGATAGGAACTGTGTGTCTGTTGTATATCAGTTTTATTATGTTAAGGTATGTTCCCTCTGGGCCCATTTTTTGAGGATTTTTATCATAAAGACATGTCAAAATTTGTCAAATGTATTTTCAGCATCAATTTATAAGATTATGTGGTTTTTATCCTTTATTATGTTGATATGAGGTATCACACTGATTGCTTTGTGAATGTTGTACCATCCTTGCATCCCAGGGATAAATGTCACCTGGTCATGAATTATCTTTCTAATGTATTGTTGAATTTGGCTTGCTAGTATTTTGTTGAGAATGTTTGCATGAATATTCATCAGAAATGTTGGTCAGTAGTTTTCTTTATATGATATGTCCTTGTCTAATTTGGGTATCAGAGTAATACTGGCCTTGTAGAATAAGTTTGAAAGTATTCTCTCCTCTTCAATTTTTTGAAATATTTTAAGTATAACTGGTGTTAGTTCTTCTTTAAATGTTTGGTAAAATTTGGCAATGAATCCAATGGATCTTTAGTTTTTCTTTACTTGAAAACATTTTATTATGGCTTTGATCCTGTTACTGCTCATTGGTCTGTTCAGGTTATGGATTTCTTCCTGAATCAATCTTGGTAGGTTTTATGTATTTCAGATTTAGTCCATTTCTTCTAGATTTTGCAATTTATTAGTACATAATTGTTCTTAGTAACCACCAATGATCCTTTGGATTTCTGCAGTATCAGTTGTATTGTCTCCTTTTCCTTTCAGATTTTATTTATTTGAAACCTCTCTCTTTATTCCTTAGTCTGGCTAAAGGTTTGTCAGTTTTGTTTAACTTTTTTTAAAAAAACACAAATTTTTGTTTTATTGATCTTTTGTATTTTTTATTTCAATTTTATTTATTTCTTCTCTGATCTTCATTATTTCTTTTCTTCTACTTATTTTGGGCTTGGTTTGATCTTACCATTGTAGTTTTTAAAGATGCGTCATTAGATTGTTCATTTGAAGTTTTTCCTTTTTTTAATTTAGGCACTTAAGGCTATAAACTTCACTCTGATTACTGCTTTTGCTGCATCCCAAAGGTTTAGATATGTTGTGTTTCCATTATCTTTTTTTTTCAAGAAACTTTGCAATTTCCTTCTTAATTTCTTCATTGAACCACTGATTATTCTGGAGGATATTGTTTAATTTGCATGTATTTGTAAAGTTTCCAAAATTCTTCTTATTATTAATTTTTATTCTTACTACATTGTGGTCAGAGAAGATGCTTGCTGTTATTTTAATTTATTTGAATGTTTGAAGACTCGTTTTGTGACCTAACATATGGTCTATCCTTGAGAATGATCCATGTCCTGAGCAAAATAATGTGAATTCTACAGCTGTTGGATAAAGTGTTCTATAAATATTTATTAGATCCATTTGGTCTGCAGTGCAGATTAAATTTGATTTTTCTTTGTTGATTTTCTGTCTGGAAGATCTTTCCAATGCTGAAAGTGAGATGTTGAAGTCTCCAGCTATTACCGTATCAGGGCCTATCTCTTACTTTAGCTCTAATAATATTTCCTTTATATATCTGGGTGCTCCATTGTTGGGTACATATATATTTAAAATTGTGATATCTTTCTGAATTGACCCCGTTATCATTACACAGTGATCTTCTTTGTAGCATCTTATAGTTCTTCTTGTGAAAACTATTTTGTCTAAGCATAGTGAGTCTCGCTTTTCTTTTCTTTTCTTTTTTTTTTGAATTCCATTGCAATGCAATATCCATTTTCGTCTCTTTATTTTCAGTCCATTTGTGTCTTTACAGGTGAAGTGTGTTTCTTAAAGGCAACAAATCAGTGGCTCTTTCTTCATTCATTCAACTTCTCTATGTCTTTTGATTGGAGAGTTTAGTCCATTTACATTCAATGTTATTATTGATAAATAAGGACTTGCACTTGCCATTTTTATTTGTTTTCTGTTTTTTTTTTTTTTTGGTGATCTTCTCTTCCTTTTTTTCTTTCTTTTCTTTGTTTAATGAAGGTGATTTTCTCTGGTGACATGATTTAGTTTCTTTCTTTTTGTTTTTCTGTTTTCATTGTATGTTTTTTGGTTAGCGGTTACCATGAGGTTTGCAAATACTAACCTTAGCACATTGCATAATCAGACAAATAAAAAGAAATTTTTAAAATGTATGCGTTAACTTCATTCCACCCCAATTGTTAACTTTTTGTTCTTTCTATTTCTATCTTATCATACTGACTAAATCTTGAAAACTTGTTAAAGTGATTATTTTTTAGTGGTTCATTATTTAGTCTTTTTACTTAGGATAAGAGTAGTTTACACACCACAGTTATGGTTTTATCATTATTATATATTGTTATATTATATATTATTATTGTTAAAAACACATTCTGTGTTTTTCTGTATACTTACTATTACTGGTAAGTTTTGTAACTTCGTGTGATTATTTATTGCTCAATAATGTCCCTCTCTGATTGAAATATTCCCTTTTGTATTTCTAGTATTTCTTGTAGGCCAGATCTGGTATTGATGAAATTATTCAGCTTTGGTGTGTCTAGGAAAGTCTGTATTTCTCCTTCACTTTTTAAGGATATGTTCACTACACATACTATTCTGGGGTTACTTTTTTTCCTTCTGCACTTTAAATATGTTATGCCACTCACTTCTTTACTGTAAGGTTTTCACTGGAAAGTCTGCTGCCAGACATATTGGAGATCCATTGCATGTTATTTGTTTCTTTTCTCTTGCTGCTTTTTAGGATTATTTCTTTTTCCTTGACCTTTGGGAGTTTGATTAATAAATACCTTGAAGTAGTAATCTTTGGGTTAAATCTGCTTGGTGTTCTATAACCTTCTTGCACTTGTATGTTGATGTCTTTTTTGAAGTTTTGGAGTTCTCTGCCATTTTCCCTTTGAATAAACTTTCTACCCTGGTTTTTTTCTCTATGTTCCCTTTAAGTCCAATAACTCTTATATTTGCTATTTTGAGGTTATTTTATTGCTCCTCTAGGCATGCTTCATTGTATTTTATTCTTCTTTTCTGACCGTGTATTTTCAAATAGCTTGCCTTCAAGCTCACTAACTCTTCTTCTTGATCAATTCTGCTGTTAGAGAACTCTGATCCATTCTTCCATTAGCCAATTGAAGTTTTCAGATTCAGAATTCTTGCTTGATTCTATTTAATTATTTTAATCTCTTTGTTAAATTTATCTGGTACAATTCTGAATTCCTTCTATTTGTTATATTGAATTTCTTTGAGTTTCCTCAACACAGCTGTTTTGAATTCTCTGTCTGAAAGGTCACATATATCTGTTTCTCCAGAATTAGTTCCTTGTGTCTTATTTGGTTCATTTAATGAGGTAATGTTTTCCTCGATGGTGTTAATACTTGTATATGTTCTTCAGTGTCTAGGCATTGAAGAGTTCAGTATTTATTGTAGTCTTCACTCCATGGGCTTATTTGTTGCCATGTTCCTTGGGAAGGCTTTTCAGATATTTAAAAGGACTTGGATGTTGTGATCTAAAGTTTATGTATTTTAGGGAGCATCTCAAAAACGATAGCATTGTGATTTTTAGAGACTCATAAAGGTACCACCATGATGGTCCTGAACATGACCCGGGATAATTATCTGGATTACCAGGGAAAGACTCTTGTTCTCATTCTTTACTTTCTCCCAAATGTACAGTGTCTCTCTATGTTCTCAGTCACCAAAAGCTGGGGTTAGTATAACACAAGCACTTCTGTGTCCCACACATAAACGACTGCACTGAGTCAGACCAGAAGCCACTGCAGCACTGGGTCTACCCCAAGGCCTGCTGTAACCACTCTCTGGGTACTGCCTATGTTCATTAAAGGCCCTGCTGCTCTACAGTCAGATCATGGCAAAGCCAGCCAGGCCTGTGTTCTACCCTTCATGGTGGCAAGGTCCTCCAAGTCCTTTGTAGGGGGTCCAAAAGTGCTGTCCAGGTGTCAGGGACTAGAGTAAAAAAATCTTAAGTTTACCTGGTGTTCTATTGTCTTGCAGCTTAACTGGCACTCGAACCACACAATGCACCACTTCTTTCTATTCTTTCCCCTTTCCAAAGGTAGAGGCACCTCACCCCATAGCCACCACCACCTCAGGCCACAAGTAGTACTGCCAGAAAACCACTGATGTTCACGTAAGGCTCAAGGTCTCTTCAGTCAGCTTGTCATGAATTCTGCTTGGCCTAGGACTCGCCCTTCAAGGCAGTGGACTTGTCTCTGGCCTGGGGCAGTTCCAAAATGCCATCTGTATTAGTCTGTTCTCACATTGCTATAAAGAACTGATTGGAATTGGGTAATTTATAAAGGAAAGAGGTTTAATAGACTCATAGTTCCACATGGTAGGGTGGCCAAAGGAAACTTACAATCATGGCAGAGGGGAAGCAAACACACCTTTCTTCACATGATCCAGGAAGGAGAATTGCCAGGCAAAGAGGGAAAAACCTTTTATAAAACCATCAGCTCTCATGAGAACGTATTCACTGTCATGAGAACAGCAGCAAGAAGTAACCTCTCCCATGATTCAATTACCTTCTAGTGGCTCCCTCACATGGCACATGGGGATTATGGGAACTACCATTCAAGATGAGATCTGTGTAGGGACACAGCTAACCCACATTATTCTGCTCCTGGTTCCTCCCAAATCTTATGTCTTCACAATTCAAAACACAATCATGCCCTTCTAACAGTCCCCTAAAGTCTTAACTCATTCTAGCAATTTATGAAGAAAAGAGGTCTAATTGATCACAGTTCTGCAGGCTTAACAGGAAGCATGACAGGAAGGCCTCAGGACATTTAGCATCTTCTTTACATGGTAGCAGGAGAGAGAGGAGGGAAGTGCTACACACTTTGAAAACATCAGATCTTGTGATAACTTACTATCATGAGAACAGCATGGAGAAATCTACTGCCATAATCCAATCACCTCCCACCAGCTCCCCCAAACTAGCATTGGGAATTACCATTCAGTGTTAGATTTGGGTGGATACACATAGCCAAACCATATCACTTTACCCCTCCCCACTCCCAAATCTCATGCCGTTTTAAATTTCAAAACACAGTCATGCATTCCCAATAGTTCCACAAAGTCTTAACTCATTCCATCATTAACCCAAAAGTCCAAGTCCAGAGTCTCATCTGAGACAAAATAAGTCCTTTCTCCCTATGAGCCTGTAAAATCAAAGGCAAGTTAGTTACTTGCTAAATACAATGGGGGTACAGGCATTGGGTAAACACACCTGCTCCAAATGGGAAAAATTGGCCAAAACAAAGGGACTACAGGCCTCATGGAAATCTAAAATCAAGGAGGGCAGTCATTAAACGTTAAAGTTCCAAAATAATCTCCTTTGACTCCATGTCTCACATCCATGTCATACTGATGCAACAGGTGGCCTCCTGTAGCCTTGGGCAACTCCACCCCTATGGCTTTGCAGGGTACAGTCCCCCTCCTAGATGGTTTTACAGAGTGGTGTTGAGTGTTTATGGCTTTTCCAGGTACATCGTGCAAGCTGTCAGTGAATTTACCATTCTGGAGCCTGGAGGATGGTGGCACTCTTCTCGCACCATTAGGCAGTGCTCCAGTGGGGACTCTGTGTGGGAGCTCCAGTCCCACATTTTCCTTCTGCACTGCCCTAGCAGAAGTCTCTGCCCCTGCAGCAAACATCTGCCTAGACATCCAGGCTTTTCCATACATCCTCTGAAATCTATGCAGAAGTTTCCAAACCTCAACTCCTGACTTCTGTGCACCCACAGGCTCAACACCACATGGAAGCTTCCAAGGCTTGGGGCTTGCACCCTCTGAAGCAACAGTCTGAGCTGTATATTGGCCCCTTTTAGACATGGTTAGAGCTGAAGCAGCTGGGATTCAGGGCACCGTGTCCCAAGGCTGCATACAGTAGGGGTCTGTGGGTCCAGCCCAGGAAACCATTTTTCCCTAGTAGACCTCCTCACCTGTGATGGGAGGAGCTGCTGAGATGGTCTCTGACATGCCCTAATGGCATTTTCACCATTGTCTTGGTGATTAGCATTCAGCTCCTCATTACATATGCAAATTTCTGCAGGAGGCTTAAATTTTTCCCCAGAAAATGGATTTTTCTTTTCTATCACATCATCAGGCTGCAAGTTTTCCAAACTTTAATGCTCTGCTTCCCTTTTAAACATAAATTCCAATTCCAAACCATATCTTTGTGAATATATAAAACTGAATGCTTTTAGCAGCACCCAAGTCACTTCTTGAATTCTTTGCTTCTTAGAAATGTATTCCGCCAGATACCCTAAATCATCTCTCTCAAGTTCAAAGTTCCACAGATCTCTAGGGCAGGGGCAAAATGCTGCCAGTCTCCTTGCTAAAGCATAGCCAGAGTCACCTTTATTCCAGTTCCCAACAAGTTTCTCATCTCCATCTGATACCACCTCAACCTGGAATTCATTGTCCATATTACCATCAGCATTTTGGTCAAAGCCATTCAAGAAGTCTCTAGGAAGTACTAAACTTTTCCACATCTTCCTGTCTTCCTAGCCTTCCAAACTGTTCCAACCTTTTCCTGTTACTCAGTTCCAAACTTGCTTCCAAATTTTTGCATATCTGTATAGCAGCACACCACTAGCCAGTACCAATTTACTGTATTAGTCCATTCTCATGCTGTTATAAAGAACTGTTCAAGACTGGGTAATTTATAAAGGAAAGAAGTTTAATTGACTCACAGTTCTGCATGTCTGGGGAGGCCTCAGCAAACTTACAATCATGACAGAAGTGGGAGCAATTATGTCCTTCATATTATGGCAGGACGAAGTGCCAATCACAGAGGGGAAAGCCCCTAATAAAACCATCAGATCACATAAGAACTCACTCATTATCACAAGAAGAGCAGCATGGGGGTAACTGCCCCCATGATTCAATTACCTCCCTCTAGGTCTCTCCCACAACATGTGGGGATTATGGGAACTACAAGTTAAGATGAGATTTTGGTGGGTCCACAGCCAAACCCTGTCACCATCCAAGAGTCAAGTTTTAGAAACAGGGACCCAAAGATCCCACTTGGTTCTTTATCACCCTGTGGCTGTGCTGGTACCTAAGATGCAAGACAAAGTCCCTTTTGCTTTTCTCTCTGCTTTTCTCAGTCTGAAGGAGTTTTGCCTTGTAGCTACCATAGTTGGAAATGTCCCAAGTCTCACCTGAATCCAGCGAGTCTCAGAGATTCACCTAAGGGCCTCAATGTAATACCTACATATCACTGCTGGTTATTCAGGGACAAAGGTCTCTTCAGTTAGCAGGGGATGAAGGCTGCCAGGACTGTGTTTGTTCTTTCAAGGCATCAGTTTTTCTTCTGGCCCAGGTTGTTTCTAGAAATTTCATCTGGGAGCTAGGGCTTAGAACGGGAACCTCACAGTTGACCAGTGCCTTATCTTGCTGTGGCTGGGCTGGGATCCTAGAGGTGAACCACAGTCTTCCCAATTCTTCCTTCTCTCCTCCTGGAGCAGAAGGAAGGGGTGTCTTTTGGAGTTGTGGTTTGTGCAGCCTGGGCTTAGGAGAGGGGTGATGCCAGCACTCCCTTGAATACCCCAGCTTGCGTCTCATTATGTCATGTGCTCCCATATTCCACTATCTCTGCACCTACTTGAGTACTAGGAATAACCTAAGAGTTGCAGTCCTTATGGTTTAGACTGCCTTTAAATTTTACTTTTAGGCACATAGTGCCATAGCCCTCGGTGGCAAGGTTGGCAGGCACCCAAGTTCAGATGACTGGGATCAGTAATTCCTCTCAGGCGAGGGCTGGTTTAAGTGTTTACTCCATGGGAGAGCATCAACTGAATTTGGTCCAGTTTATTTTTCTGCTCTAACAGGACAGTACTGAATTCATTGCATCACAATTGCTGTGCTGTCCCTCCCCCAGCACCTGGATATGCTCTCTACACCATGCTGCTGCTGCTGCCAGGTACAGGGGAGAGGTGGCATCGGTGATTCAGAACTGTCATTTTTTATTTTTATCTCTTCAGTGCCACATCTTCCAATGAATATAATATCAGTGCAAATTGTAAGAGATTAGAAAAATAAATGGATAAATTCCTGGACACATACACCCTCCCAAGATTGAACCAGGAAGAAATTGAATTTCTGAACACATAAATAATGAGTTCTGAAATTGAGGCAGTAATAAATAGCTTTATCAATCAAAAAAATCCCAGGACCAGATGGATTCACAACTGAATTCTACCAGATGTACAAAGAAGAGCTGGTACCATTCCTACTGAAACAATTCCAAAAAATCTAGGAGGAGGGATTCCTCCCTAACTCATTCTATGAAGCCAGCATCATCCTGATACCAAAACCTGGCAGAGGTACAACAAACAGCAGTGACAACAACAACAAAACTTTAGGCTAATATCTTTGATGAACATTGATGCAAAAATCCTCAACATAATACTAGCAAACTAAATCCAGCAGCACATCAAAAAGCTTACCCACCACAATCAAGAGGTGGGTAGTCCCAAGATGGAAGGTTGGTTCAACATATGCAAATAAGGAAATATGATTCATCATAGAAACAGAAATAAAGAAATAAAAACACATTATTATCTCAATAGATGCAAAAAATGCTTTCAAAAAATTCAACATCCCTCCATGTTAAAAACTCTCAATAAACTGGGTACTGAAGGAACATACCTCAAAATAATAAGAGCCATATGTGACAAACCCACAGCCAACATCTTACTGAATGGGGAAAAGCTGGAAGCATTTTTCTTGAAAACCAACACAAGACAAGAATGCCCTCTGTTACCACTCCTATTCAACATAATATTGAAAGCTCTGGCCAGGGAAATCAGGCAAGAGAAAAAAAGAACATTTAAATAAGAGAGGAAGGACACTTAGATAAGAGAGGAAGTCAAGCTATCTCTTTTTCTAGATGACATGAATATATGTATTATATAAATTCATGAACATAGATGCAAAAAATCCTCAACATAATCCAGCAGCACATCAAAAAGTTTACCCACCACAATAATATATTATATATTATATATTATACACACACACACACACACACACACACACACACACATACATACATTTATTAGCCACAACCTTCTTAAGCTGATAAACAGCTTCAGCAAAATCTCAGGATACAAAATCAATGTGCAAAAATTGTTAACATTCCTACATACCAATAATAGTCAAGCCAAGGACCAAATCATGAACAAACTCCCATCACAATTGCCAGAAAAAAAGAAAAATACACCTAGGAAGATGGCTAATAATGAAGGTGAAAGATCTCTACAATGAGATCTACAAACCACTGCTCAAAGAAATCAGAGATAATACAAATGGAAAAACATTTCATGCTCATGGATAGGAAGAATCAACATTGTTAGAATGGCCATAGTGCCCAAAGGAATTTATAGATTCAATGCTATTCCCAACAAACTACTATTGGCATTCTTCACAGAACTACAGAAAACTATTTTGAAATTCAATATGCAACCAAAAATGAGCCTGAATAGCCAAAGCAATCCTAAGCAAAAAAGAACAAAGTTGGAGGCGTCACCCTACCTGACTTCAAACTATACTACAGGGCTACAGTAACTAAAACAGCATGGTACTGGAACAAGAACAGCACATAAACCAATGGAACAGAATTAAGAACCCAGAAATAAGACCACACACCTGCAACTATCTGATATTTGACAAACCTGATGAAAACAAGCAATGGGGGAATGATACCATATTCAATAAAGGTGCTGGGATAACTGGCTAGCCATGTGCAGAAAATTAAAACTGGACCTCTTCTGTATACCATTTACAAAATTAACTCAAGATGGTTTAAAGACTTAAATATAAAAACCAAAACTATAAAAACCCTGAATGGTAACTTAAGCAATGCCATTCAGGACATAGGAAGAGACAAAGATTTTATGATGAAGTCACCAAAAGCAATTGCAACAAAAAGAAAAATTCACAAATGAGATCTAATTAAACCAAGGAGCCTCTGCACACCTAAAGAAACTATCAATAGAGTAAACAGACAACTTACAGGATGGAAAAGAATTTTTGCAAACTGTGCATCTGGCAATGGTCTAATATCCAGCATCTATAAGGAGTTTAAGCAAATTTATAAAAATAAAACAAACAACCCCATTAAAAAGTGGGCAAAAGACACGAACAGACAGTTTTCAAGAGAAGACATACATGTGGCCAATAATTACATGAAAAAAAAATCTCAACATCACTGATCATTAGAGAAATGCAAATTAAAATCACAATGAGATACCATCTCACATCAGTCAGAATGGCTATTACTATGAAGTCAAAAAATAACAAATGCTAGTGAGGATGTGGAGAAAAAAGAATGCTTATACACTATTGGTGTAAGTGTAAATTAGTTCAACCATTGTGGAAGACAGTGTGTAGATTCCTCAAAGACCTAAAGACAGAAATACCTTGCAACCCGGCAATCCCATTACTGGGTATATAGCCAGATAATATAACATCATTCTATTATAAAGACACACACATACATACGTTCATTGCAGCACTATTCCCAGTAGCAAAGACATGGAATCAACCTAAATCCCCATCACTGATGGACTGGATAAAGAAAATGTTGTACCTATACACTATGAAATACCATGCAGCCATAAAAAAGAACAGGATCATGTCCTTTGCAGCAACATGTATGGAGCTGGAGGCCGTTACCTTCAGCAAACTGATGCTGGTATAGGAAACTAAATACCACCTATTCTCACTTATAAGTGGGGACTAAATGATGAGAACACATGAACGCATAGATGAGAACACCACACACTTGGTCTTATTTGAGGGTAGAGGGAGAGGATCATGAAAAATAACTAATAGGTACTAGGCTTAATACCAGCGTGTTAGTTTTTCAATGTTTGTTTTATATATTTATGTGCTCTGACATTAAGTATATACATAGTTATAATTGTCTTATCTTCCTGTCTAATTGACTATTTTATCATTATATAATATCCTTCTTTATCTTTGGGAATTTTACCTTAAAGCCTACGTTTTTCTGATGTAACTGTGGCTACTATTGCTCTCTTTTGTGCACCATTTGCAGAAAATGTCATTTACAATCCTTGTACCTTCAGCCTATATGTGTCCTTACATCTGAAATGACTCTCATGTAAACAGCATGTAGTTAGATTATGTTTTATTGTTCATCCAGCCACTCTGTCTTTTGATTGGGTAATTTAGTAAATTTTCATTTAAAGTAATTATTGATAGGGAAAGACTTCCAACTGCCATTTTGATAATTGTTTTCTGTTTGTATTGTAGGCCTTTTGTCCCCCTTTGCTCTCTTTTTGTCTTATTTTGTACTTCATTGATCTTTTTGTAACATGATTTGGTTCATTTTTCATTTTTATTTGTATATCTTTTATTTGTTTTTTCTTTGTAATTACCACATGGCTTATGTAAAATATGTTATAGTTATAACATTCTATTTTTAGCTAATAACAACTTCAATTGCATACAAAAATTCTACACTTTTACCTCACCATAAACATTTTATGTTATTGATATAATACATTATATCTTTTTATATTCTGTATTAACACATTTTTATAATTCTTTTTCTTGCATTTGCCTTTTACCTTCTAAACCAGAATTAAAAGTGATTTACATACCACTATTATATTATTACAATATTCTTGATTTGTCTATATATTCAACTTAACTAGCCAGCTTTATATTTTCATATGCTTTTGTGTTGCTGATTAGTACCTTTTTATTTCAACTTGAAAGACGTCTTTTAGCATTTCTTATAATGCAGATCTGGCAATGATGAAGTCCCTCAGCTTTTGTCTGTCTGAGGAAGTCTTTATGTCTGCTTCATTTTGAAGGACAATTTTGTCAGTTATAGTATTCTTCACTGACAGATTTTTATTAGCAATTTGAATATGTTATCCCAACTTTTTCTGGCATTCAATGTGTCTGTTGCAAAATCTGCAGATAGTCTTATGACGATTCCCTTGTCTTTCAGTTTGGACAAATTTATTATAATGTTTCTCAGTGTGTGCTACTTTGGTTTTATTGTATTTGGAGTTCTTGGGAGTTTTGTTCATTATTTCTTTCAATAGGTGCTCTGCTCCCTTTCTCTCCCATTTTCCTTCTGTTATTTTCTTAATGTTTATATTTGTTCACTTGGTAATACCCTATAAGTCCTTCAGGATTTCTGCACATTTTTTTTCCTTTTGCTCTTATGACTGGGTAATTTCCAATAACCTGTCTTCAAGTTTGCTGATTTTCTTCAGCTTGGTCAAATCTGCTGTTGATCCCTTCTAGTGAACTTGTCAGTTCATTTATTGCATTCTTCAGCTCCAAAATTTCTGTTTGGATCCTTTAAATATTTTTATCTCTGTTGAAATTCTCATTTTGTTTATG
Source organism: Macaca mulatta (assembly GCF_049350105.2). Taxonomy (NCBI): domain Eukaryota; kingdom Metazoa; phylum Chordata; class Mammalia; order Primates; family Cercopithecidae; genus Macaca; species Macaca mulatta. The sequence continues at coordinate 106,632,675 of NC_133426.1, read as the reverse complement.
CATCATTTTACTGCATTCATTTTTCCTCTTTATAAAGGTTATCTAAAATTCTTTTGTCAGGTAGTTCATATGCATCTATTTTTTAGTGTTAGTGTTGGAGATTTATTTTGTTCTTTAGATTATATCATTTCTCCCTGTTTCATCAGGTTTCTCAGAATTTTGTGTTGGTGTTAATGCATTTGAAGAACATCCTCCTCTCAGTCTGTATAGACGATCTTCTTCCTACTGGAAAAGCCTTTACCAATCAGCCTGGCTAGAGATTCTGGGGGCCTTTCAAAACTTTTCTGTGGATATGTATTATCTGAGATCATGTACGTAGATTCCTAGTTAGAGGGATTTGCTGATTTCTTTACTTTCAAGTGCATATAGTCTCTTTTTCCTTCTGGTGTCTGCTGTATGTCAGCTCCTCTAAAGCTGTAGCATATGACCTATCTCTTTTCCTCAGCTGCCCTTAGACATCTAGGGTATACTGGGTCCTGTCAGTGCCCAGAGTTGGGTTAGATAGGAACCATTTCCTCAGGCTGCCCACTAAAAAACCTGATACAATGGCTATATATTGCACTCTTTTCTTTCCTGCTGAGGGAGGGGTCCCCAATCTGTATCAGCTTCTGTCTACTTATTCTATGGGTCTTCTGAAATAGTCGTACTCCAAACAACTATTTTTATGTTGTTCTTAGTGCGCCCCCCCACCCCAGTCATCTGGAATAATTAGATCCCATCGGCACTTCCAGACAGGCAAGACACCAACGAGTACCCCAGGCAGTTCCCACTCCCTAGAAAGTCAGAATATTAAACATATGGTGCAGTGTTTTCTTTCTCTTCCAAGGGAGAGGCCAGGAACCTGGAATTTTCTCCCAGTTGTGTCATGCTGTTGAGGGGAGACTAACATGAGGGGGTGCCACAAAATTTATTTCTGGATTTGTAATTATTGTCTCCATACCAGGAAAGAGAGGCTCAGGCTTTCTATTTTGCCATCCTGTCATTTTAATTAGCCTTAAAAACTGATAACCATGTATTAATGTGTGACAGTAAAATGAAGTCTTCATTAATTTTTAAAATTTTAAAATATTTTTCAGTTTTTGCTTTACGTATTTTGATGCTAAGTTTTTTGGATCAATAAGATTCATTGTAGAATTGAATTCTTAGCAACATAAAATGACCATAAAACTGAATGCCTTATTTAGTTTCATCTTATGTTTTACTTTGTAAACTATTAATATTTTAAGTGTTTTTCTTTTTGTCATTGCCTAGTGTATATTTTTCTATTTGTTAATTTATAATCTTACTGAATTTTTTTCATAATTTTCAGTTTTATGTTTTAAGTAGTATAGAGTCCTAACATTTTTTCTATTTCTGAGTATTTACATTTCAATAGAGATTTATCCTCCTTATATTTATTTTTACAACTAATATACTCGATTATACTTTGTATTTTGAAATCAGAATAAATGTTTAGTTCTTGAATTTTAATTTTTGTCTCTGACGTCAATTGTCTTTGAGATATTTCTCATACATTCTCTGAAATATGCCATAACAAAAGTGATTTGTGTCGCTTTTTTATGTTTGACTTCATATACTGTTGTTATTGACTTTTATTCTCAAAATTTTGTAAAAAACATGTTTTTACAGAGTTATACATGAACATAGGGAACCATCGACTAGCTTCGAGTCAATTTTTGAAATTATATACAAGAGTATATAATATGAATATATGTTTATGAATAATTATTTTATTAACTCCTGAAACGTGACCACAATCCCCAAAATATTAAGAATTGCTGCTCAAAGTATTGTGTCAATGTCTTCTTCTTGTATGAGGAGGAATGTTCTTCATATTACTGATTTGATTTTATCCTGTGTTTATTCTGTTCATATTGCATCTATTTGCTACCTATAATACGAATTTTAAAATTTCTATTATAATCTGCACTTCCCTGTATTATTTTACTATTTTAGTCAAATTTCTTTGCCTTTCTACTTTAATGCTGGTCTATTCTCTTCTTAAATCTCTGTAAGAAACTCTATTTTATTGTCTACCACTGAGGATAATAAGCATATATATTCTAAAACATTCATGCACTTCTTATCACGAAAATATTATGAGACCTATGTTTTCTTCTGAGTTACTATGGTAAAGTTTCCTTTCTCTCTTGCTTCCAAATCTTTTCAGAAGCTCCGTATCAGTTTTTAAAAATTCATGCTTGGTTCGGTAGATGTGAATCTAAGCATGATGTTTATTAGAAGATAGGATAAATGTGGTTTCTCTAATTTCCTTTACTGTCTATTTAGGGGCTGGCATCTTCCTCATTTCACAGCTAGACAAGACATTCAGTTCACTCAGGCCATAGATCAATTTGCAATGTATTTATTTATTTGGATCATATTAAAATAAATTTGGATAATATCTAGTTACAGCTCCCTTTTTTTTTCACTAAACTTGAGAATAAGATGTCATTTTAAATTAAACAGTGTTTGCAAATCTTCATCCACATTACAAAGTCTCTCAGTGTTCTTCCAATCTTCTTCCTCATTTTCAATATTCTCCTTGTAATCACATTCCAGTATGCACTTGCCTTAATCCATTTCTCCTGTACTTCCCCAAACAAGATTCCAGTATATGGGGGTTCTGAATGAAAGTAGAAACTAACTAGGGCATGGCACAAGTGAATTCTAGCTCTGATTAGCTTAAATATACTTTCCATACAACTGGAAAATACACCTGCATTTCTGGTCAGTTTAGTACTTCTGTCCCAGAGTTAGGTAAAATATTAAAGGTGAGTCAAATTTCTGTGTGTGTGTATGTGTGTGTGTGTGCATGTGCGTGCGCACGTGCGTGTGTGATCTCCAATGCTCTGTTTCAGGGGGTTGAGAGTAAGGTACTGGTTACTTTTAGCTCATTCTCATTAATGACATAGTTAATTAAAAGTATGTCTAGGCCGTGACCAAGGCTCTTGTATTTCTCATTATCATTTGGTTTTCTTCCATTTGTGTTAATAATGTTTTGATGGTGTAACTAGACATAATTACCTGAATGCTATGCAAACATAAAACTTTTCCTGAAATGCCTCTGATTATCATTCCATTTATGTTATTTAATTTGTATTTGTCATTTTGTTTTGAATGTATATATGTTAAGCCTCAAGTCTTTATGTTGGAGATAAATTTAGCCATTAATGCTGTACTGCAGTTTGTAAAATTTCTTAATTTTTTGTCTTCTTAAACCTTGTCATTAATTTCTTGAGATATTTCAGATTATTTACGTTTCTATGTGAAATAATATATTACAATTAGTTCTCCATTTTTCTGGAATTCCCACAACCTTATTTTTGACAATTTTCAGAATGACTTATTTGTTTATACATCATTAACTGATTTATTGGTCCATGAGAACTACTCCAACCCACTCAAAAACATAAAAACAGAAATAAAATCTACAAAACAACCGTAAAATAATAACGACAAAATGCCAAATTGGGTGATATTAAAAATGTGATAATAGCAACTTAGAGAGGATCTGCCTCTTGTCAAATAATAGACCTTATTTGATCATCATAGGCAATATATAAGGTAGGTACTATTATTGAGAACTTTACAGCCAAAGGGAGGTGTAACAATATTAAGTACCCTTCCTCAGTTTATGCAGCAAGTAAATGACAGAAGTAGGATTCAAACTCAAATTGTGTGGCTCTTGAATCTACACTCTTAACCACTACACTACACAGAGTCTCATTACATTTTATTTCTCCTCGCTTTTCTGAGACTAACAGTCTCAAATTTATAAAATAGCTACATAGAATATTATTTTATATAAGTTTTCCTTTGATATTTCGTACACATAGATATGTGAAGTGGTATATGTAGTTGCTGCTGTGTGGTGGTATGGGACAGGGCTGACATTGACTGGGATTTAAATAAATATGTAGTTCATTTTTGGAGTCCTATGGTATTTATATGAAATAGACCAATTAAAATGATATCAGACATTGTGCTAGGCGTTGGAGATACACTTGTTTACCAAAAATGTTTATTCCCTGATATTATGAAGGTTTTAGTCTTATAAAGTAGACATTGAACAAATTGTTTTACATATTTCATAAGGTGAGTTCAAGGGCACAAAGTTATTTTAAGTACTGGGTCAATACTTGTAAGTACTGGGTCTAAAGAAGCCGTATAAAAAGGAAGACTACCTATCTCAGGGCTCAGGAAGATTTTCATCGTGAAATGATGTCAATCATGAAAAGTGAGTGAGCAAGAGTTAATCAGGAGAATGTTGTGGAAGTTCCAAGTAAAGAGAACAGAATGTTCACAGTTCATGTGGCTGGGAAAAGCATGATACATTCCAAAGACCATACAAAGATCACTATGGCCTGAGTAGAGAAAGCAAGATAGAAAGAGGCCTAAAATACAATTCCGAAGATAGTAATTCTAATGTTTTGGGCCTTGTATGCCATGTTAAAAAATTTGACTTTATCCAGAGGGCAATGAGAAACATAGTAAGACTATAGGGAGAGAAATGGAGAAATGACGTGTTAACATTTGTCTTTTGGAAAAACGGTCGTATGAGATATTACAACTGTCACTAGTGAGAAGGAAGAAAGAGAAGTACCACTGGAACTGTTTGGATCCTAGAGATAAAACAAAGGTTATAAAACCATGGTTCAATTTTTTTTTTTTTTTTTTTTTTTTTTTTTTTTTTTGAGACGGAGTCTCGCTCTGTCGCCCAGGCTGGAGTGCAGTGGCCGGATCTCAGCTCACTGCAAGCTCCGCCTCCCGGGTTTACGCCATTCTCCTGCCTCAGCCTCCCAAGTAGCTGGGACTACAGGGGCCCGCCACCTCGCCCGGCTAGTTTTTTGTATTTTTTAGTGGAGACGGCGTTTCACCATGTTAGCCCATGTTGGGATGGTCTCGATCTCCTGACCTCGTGATCCGCCCGTCTGGGCCTCCCAAAGTGCTGGGATTACAGGCTTGAGCCACCGCGCCCAGCCAAAACCATGGTTCAATTTTAGAGAACACAGAGAAAAATTTTTATGCCAGACGAAACTATTCTAGTAAAATTGTAATTCCGCCCATGGATTTCAGGTAACATGCCGGTAGCATGTGTAAATAATAAGCTACTGATATCCTTCTAGGAATGTAAGTAAACAGATATCATGTTATAGTCCATAGTGAAGATATAACTATAGCATTGCCAAGTGAATAGTGAGGAGAAAATATGCTATAACCTTATGTAATCACTTGCACATCATTTATTTGGATGCAGTGGAGTTAAAAATCAAAATTAAAATGTTGGTTACTAGAAGTTGACTGCACCCATGACACATGTAGATCTTGTTAGCCTTCCACGTTTTTATTCTTGTATTTACCAAGCCAGAAGGTCAGTGGCCTAAAATCAGTTTTCTGTATCAGCAATCCAGTCACATCTTGAGCAGTAAAACCTTAAATTTTCAAATGCTGCCTTCTAGAGGTTCTCGAGGGACTTCATTACTTAGAATGATGCAATCATTCAGTCAAGCCCTTAGGGCCTGAGAGTGATGGGGAAAAAATACCCAACTAACCTACTGAGTCCTTCAGCTGCCATTCTTAGACTGGCACCATGAAATATTCCAGGTAGAATAACTGTCCTACGACCACAGAAACTTTACCACATTAACATTGTGAACTCAGCTCATATGAGGGCTGAAGGAAGTGGCTGTGCTTAATGTGTGGCAGCCGAAACTTTCAGATTCCCTCCTGAGAGCCCTTGATAATAGTAATAAGTATAATGAAACTAACAACTATACATATAAATTCCTTCTGAGAAAAACTATAGATTTGTGTAAAATTATTCCTAGGCATTTAACCATGTATGAGATAGAAATGTCTGACTATAATGATTTCTTATAGACGTGATGGTAACTTTCAGCTAAGCAGTTAAGACTATGTATTTCCTCAATGGCTTTTCTACATACCATATATTGAAATGTACATTAAAAGTCAATCTTAGTTTATCAGCATCAGCAAAGAGGAATTGGTTGCATTAAAAACCCGGTATCTTTCAGAGTTTATACTATGTTGAATATATGTCTCATTAAAATATACATTGCCAATAACCTGATTGGGTACAGGCAGATACACATATTAAACACTAAATACAGGAGGTCTGAAGGTGCCTGAGCAGCGCTTACATTTAAAAAACAATTTCTTTGTATTTTTAGTGCTTAGCATAGAGTCAGACAAATAGAAGACATTCAACAGAATTTTGATGGAGAGTACATGAATAATTGAACAAATAAATAAATGAACAAATAAATAAATGATTGAACTGCCTGAAATGATTTTCTGCATTCTCAAATGTCATTTTTAAACAAAATATAAGGAAAGATGTTGGAAGTTTAGTCCAGCTGGGCTGGGTCTAATAGATATATTTTTCCTTTTTTTCTGTTTGGTATCTTCTAACCTAAGAGATAATGGATACAGCATAAATTGATATGGAGGCTGGGAATTTGTTTGGGCTGACAGAGAACAGGGAAGGAGGGCCTTAGTAATATTTTTATGCCTTTGGACATTATGTGACCACAGCAATATTTGAATCAATTCTAATTTTAAGTACATCAGCCAGAGCATGTTTTGGGGAATTAGAAAGCAGCACAAGTTCTCTCCCCTCCAATAAATCTACTTAGCGATGTGGGGTGATCTCAGTATCACTTGTATAAACTTGTTTTTATTATAAGTGAGGTTTTCCAAACTCATTTTTAGACAGGGATTCCCTTTTGGATTAGAAGAAAATTTTAAGCAGTCACCTCTAAAGCCTTTAACGTTATTTGATCAAGTACAACTATCTGACATCAACAAGGATAACAGAAAAAGCTTAAAAGATTCGCTGATTATTATGAAACACATTCTTAGTGTGACTTCTAAGGCAAAACTTACTAATATATGGATTGCTATGCCTTTTACCATATTTCATACACATGGAAGGCAATAATAAATATTTGTGATTTAAAATGTTGGTGTTTTCTGTTCATCATATGGTAAGACAGTACTTACGAAAGACATAGAGTTTTAGGCTTTAGAAGAATTGTGGCTACCTCAAAGTGAGTATGATCCAAAGCATCCACACATTTGCTATCTAAGAATAGATGGGCTCTCTTCTCCCAATTTTGTCAGTTGACCCATGGATAAACCTTGTAGGGTCCACAAATAATATATCTTGGTGACTGTTAACCACATAGGACTCGAAGATGATCACAAATCTAGTCAGAGAACTCCCTGAGGAAGCAGATAACACTTTTTGAGATTTCATGTATTCAATCAGATGCAAAGTAGAGGCCATGGATTGGGATCTGCAACCCTCATTTCCCACAGAATATTTTTAATTCATGGACTTATAAATTCAGGGACCATGAGCAGTATCTGAGGTCCTTTGATCTGAGGCTGGAGCCAGAGCAGCTGGGATGTGGTAAGCAGTGTCCCAGGGCTGCACAGGATAGTTAGGCCCTGGGCCTGGCCCAGGAAACCATATTTCCCTCCTAGGCCTCTGCTCCTATAGTGGGAGGGGCTGTCTCAATAATCTCTAAAATGCCTTGAGGTCTTTCCCATTGTCTTGGATATTAGTACTTGGCTCCCTTTTAGTTATGCAAATATATCTAGCAAGTGGTTGCTGGAGAGCTTGCTTTAATTCCTCTCCAAAAAAGTCTTTCTCTTATTCTGCCACATGGCCAGACTGCAAATTTTCCAAACTTTTATACTCTGTTTCCCTTTTAAATATAAGTTCAAAGTTTAAGTCATTCCTTTGCTCCTGCATCTGAGCATAGATTCTTACAAGCAGGCAAGCCATATCTTGAACACTTTGCTGCTTAGAAATTTTTTTCTCCCTCATACCCTAAATTATTACTATGGAGTTCAAACTTCCACAGATCCCTAGGGCATGAACAGAATGCAGCTATAACACATGTGAGCTTTGCTCCAATTCCCAATAAGTTCCTCATTTCCATCTGAGAACTTGGCAGCCTGGACTTCACTGTCGATATCACTATCAGCATTTTGGTCACTACCATTGAACCAGTCTCTAAAAAGTTCTGAACTTCATCTTCCTGTGTTCTGAGTCCACCAACCTCTGTTCATTACCCAGTTCCAAAGTTGCCTTCGCATCATCAGGTACCTTTACTGCAATTCCCTACTCCTCAGTACCAATTTTCTATATTAGGTTGTTCTTGCACTGCTATAAAGGTGTATTAGTCCATTTTCACACTGCTGATAAAGACATACCCGAGACTGGGAAGAAAAAGAGGTTTAATTGGAGTTACAGTTCCACATGGCTGGGGAAGCCTCAGTGTCAGGCTTCTGAGCCCAAGCCTGCACGTATACAACTAGATGGCCTGAAGTAACTGAAGAATCACAAAATAAATGAAAATGGCCATTCCTGTCTTAACTGATGACATTACCTTGTGAAATTCCTTCTCCTGGCTCAGAAGCTCTCCCACTGAGCACCTTGAGACCCTCACCCCTGCCTGCCAGAGAACAACCCCCTTTGACTGTAATTTTCCACTACCTACCCAAATCTAATAAAACAGCCCCACCCCTATCTCCCTTCACTCACTCGCTTTTCGGACTCAGCCCACCTGCACCCAGGTGATTACAAAGCTTTATTGCTCACACAAAACCTGTTTGGTGGTCTCTTCACATGGACGTGCGTGACACTCACAATCATGGCGGGGGGTGAAAGGCACTTCTTACATGGCAGTGGCAAGAGAAAAATGAGGAATAAGCAAAAGCAGAAGCCCCTGATAAACCCATGAGATCTTGTGAGACTTAATTCATTATCACAAGAATAGCACAGGAAAGACCAGCCCCCATGATTCAATTATGTCCCCTTGGGTCCCTCATCCAACATGTGGTAATTTTTGGAGATATAATTCAAGTTGAGATTTGGATGGGGACACAGCCAAACCATATTGAAAGGAATACCTGTGACTGGGTAATTTATAAAGAAAAGAGGATAAATTGGCTTATGGTTCTGCAGGCTTTATAGGAAACATAGCACTGGCATTGGCTTGGAATCTGCGGAAGTGTCAGGAAGCTTACATTTATGGTGGAAGGCAAGGGCGGGGAGCAAGCATATCACATGGCCAGAACAGAAGCCAGAGAGTAAAGAGGGAGGTGCCACATACTTTTAAATGACCAGATGTTGTATAAACTCAGAGCAAGAGCTCACTTATCATCAAGAGGATGGTCCAAGCCATTCATGAGAAATCCACCCCCATGATCAAAATACCTCTTGCTAGGCTCCATCTCCAACTCTGGGGATTACATTTCAACATGAGATTTGGGCAGGGACAAATATTCAAACTATATCACCAGCTGATTTAAATTTTTTTTTTTTTGTAGAGATGGTGTCTCACTATGTTGCCCAGGCTTGTCTTGGCCTCCATATGTATGAGGCTCAAGTGATCCTCTGACCTTGGTGTCCCAATGTACTGGCATTACAGGCTTTGCCACTGCATCTGGCAGCCCTACATCCTACGAGATGTTGTTTTCAATGTTTTAATATCTGGTCCATGCTGAAGGTAGATAATGGTGAGAAGAATCTTATATGCATGGATATGTATTCGTGCGTAGCTGTATGTAAAGCAAACCGTTGCATAAAACTATTTTGAACCTGAAAAGTATTATAAACATTTGAAAATACAGAAATCCAAAGGAGAAAACTTGTACATGCACACACAGATTTTTGTTGTCATCGTAGCATGCAGAACTTCTATCTATTTAGAAATAGTTGTTTTAAAAAATCCTTTAGAAATATGAATTCTGGACAGCTGCTCTATAGCAATGATGGTGCTAAATTAAAATGACAGTCTGAACACCCATTCACAAGACCCAGACCAAAATAGCATTGCAATACAGAAGCAGGAATGACTAAATGTTAGGAAAGACAAATTTTCACATTTTGAGAAAAAAAAAAAATTCATTATTTAGGAGCCAGTTTCTCTTTCCAGACTATGCCTCCTGAATCTTGTCTCTGAGGAGCATCTACAGACTCTGTGAAAGGTATATTGGGGCTTATTTTTGGTAGAGTGATAGAAAATTCAAAGGAATGTAAGGAATATGAATAAGGAAAAGCTGGATTGGAACACATATTGAAATCTATGAACCTGAGTGTAGGATACTCATAGATTTATATCAGCTGAATGAAGGCAAAAGGAAAAGGATAGATATAATATAAAAATGGTTGGATACTACAAGTCACCAGGCCAGATGAAGAAAATGCATAGTACAGACATAATGAGGATGACAAAACTAGCAGCAAGACATATTAGAGCCGTAAGGGCATACATGAATTGTCTGCATCTAATGGAAGCTGTCTTCACTAAAATTAGAATATGGCAAGATATGCTGGAGTTTTCAAAAATGAAAATCTGAACTCTTCAGTTTTCATTAGTCTACCCAGAAGTGGGCGTGATCACACACCCACCCAGGAATATTTAGATGCTGAGGCAAATGGAACAACACACTCGACTATGAATTTGAATAAAATACATTTAGTAGTCACAACAAGCTGAAGTGGAAGGGCTAACTCAGAGGTGCAGTGAGAATGCAAGCAAAGGTAGTGAATTGGAGGTGCCTTCTGACTTCTATTGTTATTAGGGAGTGAAGCTGGTATGGGAGACTCCTAATGCTCAGATAGAGGTTGTGCTAGCTAAAATTCCTCCTATCATGCAGAGGCTGAGTGAGTCTTCTTATCTAGGTTGTTGGGGAGGCAAGACAGAGGAGTGGGGATCTAAAAGTTCTCAGTGGCCAAACATAAAAAATCGAGCAAATCTTTGGCCCACTTTTTAATAAGGTTTTTAATTTTTGATTGTTGAATTGTTTAAGTTCCTTATAGACCCTGAATATTAGATCTTTATTAGATGCATAGTTTGTGAATATTTTCTCCAATTCTCTAGATTTTCTGTTTGCTGTTGATAGTTTCCTTTACTGTGCAGAATCTCTTTAATTTAATTAAGTCCTGCTTGTCAATTTTTGTTTTAAATGAAATTGCTTTTGAGGACTTATTATAAATTATTTCCCAATACTAATGTTCAGAATGATGTTTCTTAGGTTTTTTTCTATGATTCTTATAATTTGAAGTCTTATATTTAAATCTTTATTCCATCTTGAGTTAATTTTTGTATATGGTGAAAAGTTGGGGTGAAGTTTCTTTCTTTTGCATATGGCTAGCCAGTTATCTCAGTGCCATTTATTTACAGGGAGTTCCTTCCTCATTGCTTATTTGTGTCAACTTTGTCAAAGATCAGATGGCTGTAGGCATGAGGTTTTATTTCTGAGTTTTCTGTCCTGTTCCATTGGTCTACATTTTCATTTTTGTACCAATATCATGCTGTTTTGGTTACTGTAGCCTTATAGTATAGTTTGAAGTTGGGTAATGTGATGCCTCTGGCTTTGTTCTTTTTGTTTAGGATGGCTTGGACTATTAGGGCACTTTTCTGGTTCCATATGAATTTTAGAATAGCTTTTTCTAGTTCTTTAAAAAGTGACATTGGTAGTTTGGTAGAAATAGTGCTGAAACTGTAGATTGCTTTGGGCAGTAGGGCCCTTTTAATTTAATTTAACATTGATTCTTCCAATTCATAAGCATGGAATGTTTTGCATTTTTGTTTGGGTCATATATTATTTCTTTCAGCAGAGCTTTGTAGTTCTTCTTGTAGAGATCTTTCACTTCTCAAAAGAAGTCAGATAAGAGGCCATCAAATGTATGAAATAAAGTGCTCCACATCATTAATCATCAGAGAAATGTAAATCAAAAACATAGTAAGATACCATCTCACCCCAATCAGAATGGCTATTATTAAAAAGTCAAAAAACAGCAGATGCTGGCCAGGCTGCAGAGAAAAGGGAATGCTTATACATTGTTTGTGGGAATGTAAATTAGTTCAAACACTGTGTAAAGCTGTGTAATAGTTTGGCGATATCTCAAAGAATGTAATACAGACCTACAATTTGACACAGCAGTCTTATTACTGGTTATTTATCCAAAAGAAAACAAATCATTCCACTGAAATGGCACTTGCACTTGTATTGCAGCACTATTCACAATAGCAAAGACATATAATTAACCTAAGTGCTAATCAATGGTGTATCAGATAAAGAAAATGTGGCACATATACACCATGGAATACTACACAGCAATATAAAGCAATGAAATCATGTCCTTTGCAGCAACATGGGTGGAGCTGGAGGCCATTATCCTAAGCAAATTAACACAGAAACAGAAAACCAAAAAACTCATATGCTCACTGATAAGTGATAGTTAAACATTAAGAACTCATGAACATAAAGACAGCAACAATAGATACTAGGAACTATTAGAGGGAGAAGGAAGGGAAGGGGAAAACAATTGAACAACTAACTATTGGGTATTATACTCATTACCTCAGTGATGGAATCATTGATAGCCCAAATCTCATCATCACACAATGTACTCATGTGACACACCTGCACCTGTACTCCTGAATCTAAAATAAAAATTGAAATTGTTAAAAAATGGGAAAATAAAAGTCACTATGAAAATTTTTAAAACAAGAAGTCTCGAATTTAAAGTGTTTTGAGTATAACTTAAATATTAAAACAGACAAATGTGTGTACAAGTTAATACATTTTAACATTGCTTTAATGGGGTAAAACATGTAATAAAATGCATCACTTTTGAAAAGATGTACATCCAAGTAATTACCAACTCTGTTCAAAATATAAAACATATTCATCACCTGAGAAAGCTCCCTCTTGTTCTTTCCAATTAATTATTTTCACCTAAGCAACTGCTATTTTAATTTCTGTCACCATATATGGTTTTGCTTATTCCTGAACTTAATATGAATATAAGCAAACATTAAATACTCTTTTGTGTCCAAATCCTATTGCTTAACATAATGCTTTTGAGATTACCCTGATATTTTTGCATATATGAAGAGTTTGCTACTTTTTACTGGTGAATAGTATTCCTTGTATGAATATACCATTTTTTAAATTATCTTACTGATGGAAATTTGGGTTGTTTTCAGTTTTTTGCTATTATGGATAAAGCAACTATAAAAGTATATTCTTATTAAAAGTAGAGCAAGACTTTTTATTAAACCCCCAAAATACATGTTTATAAATGATTTGAGAGCAATTGACCTTTTGCCCTTTGATTTTTAGATAAAACTCAAGAGTCTTGGATTGGTTAGCCAGGAGATGTTGAAAATGAAAGCAACCAGAATAAGAAAACTTGAAATTATACTATTTAGGGTTAAATACATTGCATCTTTATTGTAGGAAGAGAAGATTTAGTGGCTGCATGATACCTCTTTCCAAATATTTAGTGGGATATTCTTTGGAAGAAGGAGTAAACTTCTTCTGTCACCCTAGAGAATAGTCTTTGGACCAATGAGTCAGAGGGCAAATTTAGACTTACAAGAAAGATCAGTAATAATAATTATAATTGAGATGTAATTGGCTGCCTATGATGGTAAAGTGTTCTTCATCCCAAAGCATATTCAAGCTGAGATGGGCTGACCACCTGTTAGGAATGTTTTAGAATCAAATCATTGTTTGAATGGATAGTTGAGCAAAGTGAAGTCTAGGGTGTCTACTAAGAGAATTCTCTAATCTTGTGTGTGTATTATTCTTTTTCCTGATAAGTCTCCTCATGGATCCGATGACATTGCAGTTAATATTTTAATGACGTCGATGGATAAATAAGAGCCATATAGTGCAATGCCCTATTTCTTCTACTTTTGAGGAAGTTTCCACTGTCAGCTGTATAACCAAATCAACTAGATTGTTGTTTTGAGCTACGAGCCAGGGATAGAGGAGGAGCAGAAAAAGTATCAAAATAAGCTGTAGTGCTCATTTATACCCGTTGTAAATTAATTATTAGAATAATTTTTACTTGAGAACTGACTTTAGTGGAAAAAATTGGCAAGGACAGGAGAAAAGTTAAGTGCCCAAAGGTAGGAGAAAAGAAGACAAAAGAGAGTCCGGGCGCAGCGGCTTAAGCCTGTAATCCCAGCACTTTGGGAGGCCGAGGTGGGTGGATCACCTGAGGTCGGGAGTTTGAGACTAGCCTGACCAACATGGAGAAACCCCGTTTCTACTAAAAATAGAAAAAATTAGACGGTGTGGTGGTGCATGCCTGTAATCCCAGCTGCTCGGGAGGCTGAGGCAGGAGAATCGCTTGAACCCGGGATGTGGAGGTTGCCGTGAACCGAGATCGCGCCATTGCACTCCAGCCTGGGCAATAAGAGCATAACTGTATCTCAAAAAAAAAAGAAAAAGAAAAAAGACAGAAAAGAAAATGCTGGCAATTTCAGAGGCGAACTATGCTTACCCATTTGTCAGAATGTCTGTGGATAAGCAGCTGTCATATGCTTGGTTCCTCATCAGAAGGCTGAATCTTCTACAATTTCCAGCTTCTTAATCATTTTTACTCTAGTATTTGACACTTCCCTTTGTTTTTCATTCCATTCACTATTAATATGTTGTGTGCATCACTGACAACCTTCTGAGATCCAGCTCTGATTTGGTACAACCCTGCCACAACAAATCCCTCAAAGGCTCCTAATTATCTACTGAACTGAATTAAAAACTCATTGTTTGGTGTACAAGACTATCTATGGTTTTGCTCCCATTGCTCATTCTAATGTTATAGCTCATGGCTTACCTTCATCTCTATGCCCCTCATTCCAGTTGAACTGCAGGTTGCTTCCTATAAACTCGATGTACTTTACTAACTCTATACATTTGTTCCTGCTATTCTACCCATTTTTGTCTCTGTGTATAAAATTTTTACCCATATTCTATAAAAGCTATCTGAAATACTACTTTGCCACCTCTGCCTTCGAGGTAACAATATTTACTCCTCTATCTGATCAATTAGGATACTATTTTTGCATCTCTTTTACATTAGTTATGTTTTTTCCTTTGTGATTTGCCTTTTAGTATTAAGTTGAACTTTATGAAATCATTAACATTCAACCATTTTGGCTCACATAAGGAGCATTTATGTGGTTCAATCTAAGTAATATATGACTTATCTCTCCTAATAGACTATAAGCTCCTTGAATCTCCCAAAGTGCCTACCAAATGCCTCCTATAATCTTCTTCTCCAGCATAATACTGTTTGTTGAAATGAATGACTAAATTATGTTCAAATTGAATCTCAATATTTAAGAATTCTTTGGTTGAGTCATTTATGTGGGAGTTTTTTATCCTCAAGATTTGTAACTAAAGAGCCTCCCATAAAAAGGCTCTGGATAAACCTTGACTGAATCAGAAAAGACAATTCTATGCATCACTTAGTAGAGTTATATAATCATTAAAGGTAAATTCAACTTTAGGATTTTATGATTTTAGTTGCAAAATGCTCTTGGTGCATAATTTGCTGTCTCACGAGTATATTTCAACTGGATTTTATATCCCATACAACATTCCTATTCTTTCAGGATTTGTGATATAGAGCTTTCTCCAAGAGGCAAGATTCACCTCAATTCTAAGCACAAACTGGGAATTTCTTTATATTTATTCCCTTTGTATTTGCTATAGTGATCAGCATCCATTTCCTGATGCAACCCTCCATCTTAGTTGTATTTGTTTTTCAAGTACTTAGGCCAGTATGTCTATCCACAAAGACTTCAAATTTGTTTTTAACTCTTCTCTGTACTTTTAATACCTAACACAGTGCCTGGCACATCATAGGCCCTCAGTTAATTAATGCTTGCTAAAAGGAGGAAGAAAAAAAGTAAGTGAACATAGTGAAACCCCGTCTCTACAAAAAGTACAAAAAATGGCTGGGTGTGGTGGCATGCACCTTTAGTCCCAGCTACTTTCGGGTCTGGGTTGGGAGAATTGCTTGAGCCTGGGAGATGGAGGTTCCAGTAAACCGAGTTTGCACCACTGTACTCCAGCCTGGGCGATAGAATGTGACTCGGTGTCAAAAGCAAACAAACAAATACAAAAACACATGATTAAAAAGAAAAACAATCTCCCTTGGGAGAAAAAATTAAATTTGTGTCAATTAATCTTTTTTACTTCAGGTTAAAGGAAATTCCTCAAAAAGGGCATACCCCAGCCACTGGAGTGGCAATTCCAACAATGTAGATTAAACACACAGGCTCAGGATTTTTAAGTCAGCACCTCCAGTTTGCTTGAAATGGAGCTCTGCAAGCAGAAAAGATGCACAGCATGTGTATAGGATATGAAACTATCCTACTGAGATTTTATGGCTCAGTGACATTACTTATCTTACATTATAAGATTAGAAAAGATCTTATAGGCTGCAAAACAAGAGTGTTCTACTTTCCTCTTTATGAAATTATGAATTGCTACTTTTTAAAGTGTCTCCACTACTGATAGGTAATATTATGCTCATTTTTTTCAGCCTGGGTAAGATAGACGTGATACATCTATCAATAAAGAAACTCAAAGAAAATATGGAAGCGATGGATCTTAGTCCTTTATACCAAGAGTTGCAATCTTTCCTTTTAATCAAGTAGACTCTAACTTCGTAGACCAGACCCAATTCTTCAGCTTTTCTCATCCCACTGTGTTGGAATCTGTATTGTATCTTATCAAGGTAAGTTCATGTCACACTGGCCTTCAGGCATTAGTGTCTCCCAGAAATAGGAATATAAACCAGAATTGGAGAGGCATAACAGAGTCCAGAGCCAGAACAAAGAGATGTTGACAGTATTGGAACATAAGAAAAATAAAATAATAGAGTTTGAGATGAGGTTAAAAGTCAATACTAGTCAGGGACCCAAAAGCAAGAAAAACATACAAGCCAGATACTATATTCAAGAAATAGGTTAAAACACTGTAAATAATCTGTGGAACATTCATAAAGTACCAAAAATAGAAATTGACATAAAATTTGCCTCCAAAGTAAGTTTTACTATAGCCTATAACAATGACCAGTTTACCTATGGTGAACAAGGCCCGAAAGTCTTAACTGTGCAGTGACTTGTCACACGTGAAAGAGATTTGGTTTGTTCCACAAATACATAAGTCCATTGTGTTATCCACTTACCCTCCTGACATTCGCCTTAAATCTGGGCCTTCATAGATTCACTGGTCTATGTATACTTTCTTTTGGTCTCTCAGATGAAGAATAAATATGGCTGAAAACCAGAGCTAGTTACTCCCTCCCCTTCCTCAAATCAAGACTACCCAGGAGATTATAGGGCCTATCTACCATATACCAGGAGTGACATAAAATAACTTATTAAGAGCTGTCTATCCCAGAAAAGGAACAGAAATGTGTCCTTCATCCACATTAGCTTTCAGAAGGGTGATAATAGCCTAGGCTCCATCTCATAGCTTGAGGTAAGAAAGGAAACATAATTTTTTGAGTTTCCATCATGTGGTAGGCACTGTGTCAAGCCTATTCGAATGTATTATCTCATTCAAGCTTCACGAACAGCCTGTCAAACTCCATATTAATACGAATTAAATGTATTGTTTCATAATTGCTTTCATAGTGCTCATTGTCTCTAAGTCACTTTGCGATGGGCAATATTTACAAATCTTTAAAAAACAAGATTTAGATTAGCCTTGGGAACATGAAATGATGCTGCAAATACAACATTGTTGCATTCCTTTAATGTTCTCATAAATGCTGCTAAGAGTAACAGAAGTTTGGGATAATTATTGTAGTAGGCTATATCCAATAATGTTAGAGGATTTCACAAATTCAGTTACTGCCAGTAAGTGTTTGTAATTATTTTTTTGCATTGCAGTCATTTACTTGGAGCTAAACATTTTTATCATGATATATTATAGATAGAGACCAGAACTTTAGAGAGATGTATAGGTTTGTCTGTAGGTATATATAAACACACATACTAACCAACACTTAAGCATAATATTCCCTTTCCGGAACAAACCAATGATGACATTTTTGCCCAATCCTGGCCACCCCAAAATATACACTAAAGAAAAACACCAGATGTGCAATTGCATCAAATCTCCAACTCAGTTTAGATTTTACAAAGTACTTGACATACTGCAATTTCTCATGCTTGGTACATTGCAATTTTTGATACATATTACCTGAGCATTAATAAATACTTGTTATATGTTCTGAAGAACTGGAATAAAAGGCATGAGCCATTTTTACTCTTATTCCTTTTGTTTTGTCATAATTGTTTATCTAATTATGTTGAAATGGGTGCTGAAGGTAATGGTTTGTGGAAAGTATCGAAGAAGAAAAGTTCCAGAAAAATGTTAAATTGTTCTTTTTTTCTTAAATTGACTGAATGTCAGGGTTGCCTTTGGGGTATATTTTGCTTGCACATGTTTATCCTGAAAAACCACATGACTATGTAAATTGAAGGAAGAATATAGCCCTTGAAGAGTTGAGGTAGGATCCTCAACTTAGTGCTTATGCTATCAAATTTTCCATTCGTCTCAGAATTTACCTCATGATTGGTGATTGGTTTAGTTTTCAGAATCCCTCTCTAGTATTCTGTTAGCAAAGATCTCTGCAGCACTTTAGCCAATGAGTGTCTTAGACTGATGTGCTTTGAACTGCAGCTTTCTCCTAGGAAGGGAGGTGATGCCACATAATGACTGAGAGTGCAAGCTCTGAACGAACTTGGACTTAATCCATTTCTAGACCATTTACCAGCTGTGTGACCCTGGGAAAATTAAGCTGTTTGTGATTCAGTTTCCTTATCTGTATAATATGATGAAAAATAGTAAATGTCTCATAGAGTTGTGACTTTGAAATGAAAGAATCCATACAAATTATTCGGCACAATGCATGGCACTCATTGTATATGGAAGTGAGTGAGATCACCCATGTAAGGAAAGATGTGTATATTATTTCTTTAAGAATAAGTATTTCTTTAATAGACGCAGTTTTGTGGGGAGTAAGAGAGATCTGAGGGCAGGGATTCAGTCTGGGGCAAGAGAATAGGCTAACTGGAAGGGATTGCATTAAAGTCCTATTTTAATGTCCTTATTAAAGGTATTGTATTCTCTTAGATATGTTGTCAAGTACATAGGTTAGAGTAGAATTAATTTGCCTTCATTTTTACCCCTTGGTTCTTCATATAGCATTATGCATTCTATGGGTGTTCAGCAAATGTTATGATGATAGAAAAATGGAAATTAGAAGGAGAGTACTTGGGTGTACTGCAAGAAATAACTCATAATACATGGCCAATAGTTGAATCCCAGAGGTTATGACTTTGAAGCCATCATAAATGTATTATATTAAAATAACTTTTCTCTGAAGGAGAAAATGTTGCTTTGCTCTGTAGAGGAGCACATATTTCAACCTCTGCATGACAGTAAGCACTAGTTAAAAAAACACAAAAGTTATGTGATTTCTATTGGTGAACTGGATTGAAAATCACAGTTATTTGTTACCACTGTCTGATAATTTGTAGTTTTAGGAAGAAGATGCATTGAACACTGAGAACAAGTTTGCAATTCTTTTAGCACAGATGTCTTTTGATCTTTCTTCCCCCGTTGGAATATATCCCACAAGGACTATTAGTTGCAAAAGAAAAACTATTTGCGAATAACAACAGATTAAAAGCAAAAATAAAAATTATAGCTACGTTCTTTAAAAAGGCCCTCTTATAGCTCATTTTCAGATTTTCAATGTGAAATTTTCCAGAAAATGAAAGAATAACTGACAGCTCTGTATCTGTAACGTTGTCAACTCTAGGGATATTTATGCATATATTAAATTTGAGAACACTTTGAATATCTTGTGTAATTTGCATCATGAGAACTGCTTCAGCTGTAAGCCCTTGTAATATTGATTTTGCTATTCTATTAATCTATATTAATAGAGAAAAATATGGGTGATACCTATATCTTCAAATATGATTAGTATGTCTGTTGTTTTCATCAACTTAATGTTGAAGTTCTTTCATATATTCAGTATTACTACAGGTTAATAATATTTCAACTTGATATCTGATCCTGGAAAAATAACCTGTCATTGTTCAGTGACCCTGCTGACCGTAAAAGAATCTCTTTCAATTAAAGAAATAGACTGTCTCTTCCATTGACCTAGTCTAAAAGTAGGCCTTTGAAAGTACATTCACTCATTTATTAATCTAATACATATTTATTTATCACCAGCCATGTTTAAATCATACTTTTCGGTAAACGAGTAACACTAATTCAAGTCAGAATGTGCTAACTCCTATAAAAGTGGTACAAATGGAATGCTATTCGAGTGAAGAAAGAGTAGTGATTACATTAGGAAAGGCTTCAATGAGAGTAGATTTAGAACTTCCTCCTAAATTTCTATAGAATAAAATGTATTATTATTGGAATAAATAATTATTTTAGTTTGAATTAATTAAGAGTAACATCCTCTGGGAGACTGAATAGACAGTCAAAATGAAATCATGGAAAGGTTTGACTAAGGAATGTGAACTTCGTTAAATTAGTAATGAAGGACTACTGAATATGGGGGGATTGTTGGAATAAAAATGTAGACCAACGTCGTGGCAATGGAAATGAAAAGATATGGAAAAGATAATTAATATTTAGAGGAATATGAGGGGTAAAAGAGACTGCAGTTAACAAAAAAAGCCTCTATTTCTCTTATAACTGATCAAAACTTATCTCCCCTTCTGCTAGTGTCTTAGACTATCTGGTAAACCCTCTTTTTAACACTGCAGTACAATATCCAATGTTGCCCTGTGAATGTAGGGAAGACGAAGTTTCTAAACTGTTTGGCTATTAATTTTAAAAGAGAAACAAATGACTATCACCTGAGAAAGCCAAGCTTTCTTTGTGATATTCTGATGATCTTGCTCAATGATGCATTTTTTTCTCTTGTAGCTTGTTGGCTTTAAAAATGGTTTATTATTTTATTTCTATGTAATAAATGAGCAGAAACATTTTAGGTGCTATAATCTTTATTACTTTCTAGAGGACTCTTAGCAAAAGAGATTATATAAAAGAACCAAGCAACAAGAAATAGTAGAAAATGCCACTTTTTTTCCCTCAGTAAAGGCCAAAATGGCAGAAATATAATCAAATCAAATGGCATGACTTCAAATTATGTGCCTCCTAAATAAATCTTTATATCCTTCTTCCTCCAACAGCAGGTCACAACCTCTTCATTTCCTTTCACTTCATTAAAAAGCCCTCAACATGCAGCCAGGTGTCCCTTTTGTTCAGCAGTTCGTTAAAGTACAGTCGCTTAACCACAGGGACTGAGAAATGCATTGTTAGGCCATTTCATCATTGTGAGAACCTCACAGAATGTACTTACCCAAATCTGGATTGTATAGCCCACTAAACTCCTAGGCTATATGGTATATAGCCTATTGCTCCTATGCTACAAACCTTTATGGCATATTACTGTACTGAGTACTGTAGGCAGTTGTAACATAATGGTCAATATTTGCATGTCTAAGCATATCTAAACCTAGAAAAGGTACGGTAAAACTACGGTATAAAAAATAAAGAATGATACACCTTTGTAGGACACTTTTCATGAATGAAGCTTGCAGGACTGGAAATTGTTCCAGGTGAGTCAGTGAGTGAGTGCTGAGTGAACATGAAGGCCTAGGACATTACTTTACACTACTGTAGACTTTATAAATATTGTATACCTATGCTACACTAAATTTATGAGTCTTTCTTCAATAATAAATTAACCTTAGCCTACTGTAATGTTTTTGTTTTACACATTTTTAATTTTTAAAAATTTGTTGGCTTTTGTAACAACACTTAGCTTAAAACGCAAACACATTGTACAGCTGTACCAAAATATTTTCTTTATATCCTTATTTTTAAGCATTCTTCTATTTTTAATTCTTAATTTCTTTTCACTTTTTCAACTTTTTTTTTTGTTGTTAAAAACTAAGACACAAAGACACATATATTAGCCTAGGCCTACACAGGGTCAAGATCATCAATATCACTGTCTTTCACCTCTACACCTTATCCCATTAGAAGGTCTTCAGGGCATGGAGTTTTCATGTCCTATGATAATAATGTCTTCTTCTGGAATAATTCCTGAAGGTCCTGTCTGAAGCTGTTTTACAGTTAATTTTCTTTTATAAGTAGAACAGGTACACTCTAATATAATGGTAAAAAGTATAGTATAGCAAACTCATAAACCAATAACATAGTTGTTTATCATCATTAAGTACTATGTACTGTACATAATTGTATGTGCTATACTTTTATATGACTTGCAGCACAGTAGGTTTGTTTTTACCAGCATTACCACAAACATGAGTTGTATAACATGAGCATTACCTTGCAGTACCATGTTACAATGGCTACAATGTCAGTAGGTAATAGGAGTTTTTCAACCCCATTATAATCTTATGGGATCACCTACATATATGTGGTCCATTATTAACTGAAATGTCATTATGTGGCACGAGGCTGTACTGGAATTTGCTGAGGGATGTTAATTCTACTTTTGGACATAATCAAATCATCCCTCTTACTCTCTAACTCATTGCTTAATAAGAGTGTCAATATATACGCTTGAAAAGCCAGTGCACAGTTGAGGATTTTCTAGTCCAGAATGATGCACCAAGAGTACATGAAATTCTGGGGTTTTCTGGAGGGTTTTAAATATTTTTAGTTATGAAGGCCAAACTCTGCAAGTTATAGGGGCATGGACTCACTACAACCCAGCAGTTATACTATATTTCTACTGCTGAAGTACTAAATGACAAATTGAAAGGCTTGCTTAGTGTTGTCGCTAAGTTGCATTTTCCCTTGTGCATATTCAGCAGTACCAGGAGACCAATATCTATTTCACACTCCAGTTCAGAGCAGCCTAGCACATCCTACTCCCTCCACCTGTGAAATGTGTTGCTTTGGTTGGTGCTTTGTGATTTTGTACCATGGATTACTTATGCCAATTGTTGGGTGTTGCCTCTAGTTCCTACCAAGGTTCCCTTAAACCCATTGCTCCTTTTTTTTTTTATTTTAACATAATTACCTTGACTTCTGGTGAAAGGGCTATAATTCACATAGCTAATAAAGTTGTTAAGATATGGTATAATATTTATCCATCTTCATTAAATAGAAAAATAATAGGGTTGTTTAATGGGCAAGCTCGTTGCAGCCACTTTCCCAAGAAAAATGCATTTATTTACCTTTGCCTCAGTGATTTAGACATGGAAAAACAGTAGAGAAGGTAGAGAGACAAAAAAGAGTAAGATGTGAATCAAGAAGTGAAGGGATTTTTCAGTTACATTCCCAGCCCATGGAAACTGGGTGGTAATGGGCAATATTGTCAAAGGAAAAGTGATATGAGACAAAACTGACATAGGAATTAGGTATAAACATTCAAAGTGACCAGATGGGACTCCAGTATGGGAACAGCAATTATTGTTTTTAGCTCCCCATCATCTAAACTAATTCCTGAGGCAATTGTTTAATTGGTAGTGTCCAGTTACCAATTTTTTTTTTTTTTTTTTTTTTTTTTCACAGAGTCTCACTTTGTCACCTAGGCTGAAGTGCAGTGCTGTGAACTTGGCTCACTGCAACCTCTGCCTCCCAGGTTCAAGCAGTTCTCCTCCCTCAGCCTACAGATTAGTTGGGATTACAGGCATGCACCACCACATCTAACTAATTTTTGTATTTTTAGTAGAGATGGGGTTTTGTCATGTTGCCCAGACTGGTCTCAAACTCCTGGCCTCATGTGATCTGCCTGCCTTGGCCTCCCAAAGTGTAGGGGGATTACAGGCAGAAACCACCGTGCCCATCCCCAAATTGTTGATAGCAGCAGCAAGCTGTGGTATCTGTGCTCAGTGATAGCAGCAGTGGTATCTTCATGGTATCAGTTGTGCAGCATGATTTTTGGTGGTATTCCTGATGGGCAGTCTCCAAACCTAGCACTCCATTTTGTTCTTAGATTAATCAGAGTTGACACATGTTTTTCTGGAAGGGAGAAGGGACTAAAAAGAGTCTTCTATGTGGTCTGCCTCATGTAATTCAGGCTTAGAAGGAAGGACTTCTCCAGTTAATGGAGGGATTGTTCTTCATTAGTTACTCACATTTTCACACAATTCCATCATTCAGAACAATATTTCTTTTGCTATCTAGTTACGTTCCATATTTTGTACCCTAGCAATGAGTGGGGGAGTAGGAAGTCTCTAAGAAACCCGATAAAAAGAAACACATAAAATGTTTAATCCATCTGACACTCAACAAAGTGAACAAAAATAAGCAGTGGGGAAAGGACTCCTTATTTAATAAATGGCTAGCCATATGCAGAAGGATGAAGCTGGACCTCTACCTCTCACCATAGACAAAAATGAACTCAAGATGGATTAAATATTAAATGTAAACCTCAAACTATCAGAACCCTGGAAAAAAACCTAGGAAACATCATTCTGGATTTTGGCCTTGGAAACTAATTTATTACTAAGTCCTCAAAAGCAACTGCAACAAAAGCAAAAATTGGCAAGTGGCACCTAATTAAATAAAGGACTTTTGCACAACAAAAGAAACTATCAAGAGTAAACAGGCAACTTACAGATTTGGAGAAAATATTTGCAAACTATGCATCCAACAAATGCCTAATAGCCAGAATCTATAAAGAATTTAATTCAACAAGCATAAAACAAATAACCCCATTAAAAAATGGGCAAAAGACAGGAACAGACACTTCTGAAAAGAAGATAAACAAGTGGCCAAGAAACATGAAAAATATGCTCTATGTCACTGCTCATTAAAGAAACATAAATCAAAACCACAATAAGATACTGTCTCATACCAGTCAGAATGGCAATTATTAAAATGTCAAAAAGCAACAGATGCTCACCAGGCTGTGAATAAAAGGGACTGTTTATACACTATTGGTGGGAATGTAAATTAATTCATCCATTGCGGAAAGCAGTTTGGCAATTTCTCCAAGAACGCAAGACAGAACTACCATTAGACCCAGAAATCTCATTACTGGGTATACATCCAAAAGAAAACAAACAGTTCTACCAAAAAGAAATATGCACTCTTCTGTTCATCACAGTGCTATTCACAATAGAAAAGACATAGAGTCAACCTCGGTGTTGATCAATGGTGGGCTAGATAGAGAAAATGTGATACATATATACCATGGATTACTGCATAGCCATAAAAATAAAATTATTATGTCCTTTATAACAACATGGATGGGGCTAGAGGTCATTATCATAAACAAATTAACATAGAAACAGAAAAGCAAGTACTGCATGTTCTCACTTGTGAGTAGGAGCTAAACATCTGGTATTTAGGGACATAAAGATGGCAACAATAGATACTGGGTACTGCTAGAGGGCAGAAAGAGGAATGTAGCAAGGATTGAAAAACTAACTTTTGGGTACTATGCTCAATACCTGAGTGACATGATCATTCATACCCTAAACCTCAGCATCAGGCAATATACCCAGGTAACATACCCAGGTAACAAACATGCACATGTACCTCCTAAATCTAAAATAAAATTTGAAAAAATAATGTTCATTTATCCTCAGCCTGAAGTTAGGAAACACTGATCTGGAATAATACTAATGAATTGTAATAATAATTATGTTATGAATATCAGCAATAGGTACAAAAGAGCTAATATTTATTGTGTATTTCCAGCTATTAGAACAGTCAGTGTCTTTTACTTGCTTGTCCCTTTTAACAACAACTTTAAGAGGTAGGTTCTGTTATCTATTTATAGATGAGGAAACTGCAGGTTCAAAAAGTTAAGGAACTGACTCAGAGTTACTAAGTGGAGAAGCTAGAGTTAGACAGTAGATCTGTTTGATTTGAAAATCCAAGCTTCTGACAACTCTACCATCTTCAAATAAGAAGGATAGTAATGTGTTTTGTTATGTGTATGTGTCTTATAATACATGTTTTAGAGGAAATATTAGGTAGAGGTAAAAGAATAAGGGGAAGTAGAAATGAAACTAGTAGTTTTATGTGCCAGTCACCTGTTGCTTTACATCTTTATCTCATTTTATCTTTACAACACACCAGAGAATTATAATATACACTATTTTTTAGAAAACTGGGGTTCAGAGAAATAAAGTAACCCGCCTAAGGACACAGAGCCCATAAGTAATTAAGCCAGAACACACACTCTTGTACGTCTGAATAAAATAGAAAACGCTGGTTATTACTAGTCTTCATAAATGTTTTATCTCTCGTTTGTCTACCTTGAGAAATTGCTCAGGTTATCAAGAAAGCCAGCCTTGTTAATGCATAAATCTGCTTGGTTTTTTTTGAACCAGAAATGGAATTTATTTATTGATTGATTTTTCCTTTTTACTAAATACCAGGATATTCTGGGGTAGGTAAGGTGTCAAATATGATAGCAATTTTGCCTTATTATAAAATAAAAAATAAGTAATACAGAGTTTAGGGTATTCTTTTGGTTATAATGCATTTTTTAACTTTTATTTTAAGTTGAGGGTTGCATGGGCAGGTTTGTTACATAGGTAAACTTGCGTCATGGGGGTTTGTTGTGCAGATTACTTCATCACATAGGTATTAAGCATAGTACCCATTGGTTATTTTTCCTGATCCTCCCCTTCCTCTCACCCTCCACCCTCCATTAGGCCCTTGTGGGTGTTTTCCCCTCTATGTGTGGATGTGTTCTCACAATTTAGCTTCCACTTATAAGTGAGAACATGCAGTATTTGGTTTTCTGTACCTGTGTTAGTTTGCTATGGATAATGACCTCCGGCTCCATCCACGTCCTTGCCAAGAACATGATCTCGTTATTTTTATTGCTGCATAGTATTCCAAGGTGTGGTGTATATGTACCACAGTTTCTTTAAAAGGTCTGTCATTGATGGGCATTTATGTTGATTCCATGTTTTTACTATTGTGAATGGTGTTGTAATGAACATACGCAGGCATGTGTCTTTATAACAGAATAATTTATATTCCTTTAGGTATATACCCAGTAATGGGATTGCTGGGTCTCATGGTATTTCTGTCTTTAGGTGTTTGAGGAATCACCACACTGTTTTCCGCAATGCTTGAACTAATTTACACTTCCACCAACAGGGCATAAGCATTCCTTTTTCTCCACAACCTTGCCAGTATCTGTTATCTTTTGACTTTTTAATAATAGCTATTCTGAGTGTTGTGAGATGATATCTCATTGTAGTTTTGCTTTGCATTTCTGTAATGATGAGTGATGTTGAGCTTTTCTTCATATGATTGTTGGCTGAATGTATGTCTTCTTTTGAAATGTGTCTCTTCACATAATTTGCCCACTTTTCAATGGAATTGCTTTTTTCTTGTAAATTTGTTTAAGCTTGCTATAGATTCTGGATAATAGACCATTGTCAGATGCATAGTTTGCAAAATTTTTTTCCCATCCTGTAGGTTGTTTGTTTACTCTGTTGATAGTTTATTTTGCTGTGCACAAGCTCTTTAGTTTAATGAGATCCCATTTGTCAATTCTTGCTTTTGTTGCAATTGCTTTTGGTGTCTTCATCATGAAATCTTTGCCCATGTCGATGTCCTTAATGGTATTGCCCGGGTTGTCTTCCAGGGTTTTTATAGTTTGGGGTTTTACATTTAAGTCTTTAGTCTATCTTGAGTTAATTTTTATTTATGGTGTAAGGAGAGGGTCCAGTTTTAATCATCTGCATATGACATTAGGAGTTATTCCAGCACTATTTATTGAATAGGGAATTGTTTCCCCATTGCTTGTTTTTGTCAGGTTTGTCAAAGATCAGATAGTTGTAGGTGTGTGGTCTTCTTTCTGGGTTCTCTATTCTATTCCATTGCTCTATGTGTCTGTTTTTGTACCTGTACCATGTTGTTTCATTTACTGTAGCCTTGTAGTATGGTTTGAAGTCTGGTAGTGTGACATCTCCAGCATTGTTCTGTTTGCTTAGGACTGCCTTGGCTATTTGAGCTCTTTTTTGGTGCCATGTGAATTTTAAAATAGTTTTCTCTATTTCTGGGAAGAATGTCAATGGTAGTTCAATAGGAATAGCATCAAATCTGTAAACTGCTTTGGGCATTATTGCCATTTTCATGATACTGATTCTTCCTATCCATGAGCATGGAATGTATTTCCATTTGTTTGTGTCCTGTCTTATTTCCTTGAGCAGTAGTTTGTAGTTCTCCTTGAAGAGGTACTTCATGCCCCTTGTAAGTTGTATTCCTAGGTATTTTATTATTTTTACGGCAGTTGTGAATTGGAGTACATTCCTGATTTGGCTTTGGGTTAACTGTTGTGGGTGTATAGGAATACTAGAGATATTTGCACATTGATTTTGTATCCTGAGACTTTGCTGAGGTTGTTTATAAGCTTAAGAAGCTTTTGGGCTGAGACTATGAGGTTTTCTATATATAGAATTATGTCATCTGCAGACAGGGATAGTTTGACTTCCTTTCTTGGTATTTGGATGCCTTTTATTTCTTTCTCTTACTTGGTTGCCCTGGCAATAACTTTCAATACTATGTTGAATAGGAGTGGTGAGAGAGAGCATCATTTTCTTGTGCAGGTTTGCAAGGGGAATGCTTCCAGCTTTTGCCTATTCAGTATGATATTGTCTGTGGATTTGTCACATATGTCTCTTATTATTTTGAGGTGTGTTCATTCAATACCTAGTTTATTGATAGTTTTTAACACAAAGGAGTGTTGAATTTTATCAAAAGCCTTTTCTGCACCTATAGAGAAAATTTTGTGGTTTTTATATTTAGTTCTGTTTAAGTGATGAATCCCATTTCTTGATTTGCATATTTTGAACCAACCTTGCATCCCAGGGATAAAGCCTACTTGATCTTGTTGCATAAACTTTTTTTTTTTTTTTTTTTTTTCCCCAGATGGAGTTTCAATCTCGTTACCCAGGCTGGAGTGCAGTGGTGCAATCTTGACTCACTGCAACCTTCACCTCCTGAATTCAAGGGATTCTCCTGCCTCAGCCTCCGGAGTAGCTGGAATTACAGGTACCGGCCACCACACCTGGCTAATTTTTTTGTATTTTTAGTAGAGATGGGGTTTCACCATGTTGGGCAGGCTGGTCTCGAACTCCTGACCTCAGGTGATCTGCCCGCCTCGGCCTCTCAAAGTGCTGGGATTACAGGTGTGAGCCACTGCACCCAGCCTGCAAAAACTTTGATATACTGCTGGATTCAGTTTGCCAGTATTTTTTTGAGGATTTTTGCATCAATGTTCGTCAAGGATATTGTCCTGAAGTTTTCTTTTTTTGTTGTATCTCTGTCTGTCAGGTTTTGGTATCAGGATGATGCTGGCCTCATAGAATGAGTTAAGGAGTATTTCATCCTTTTCAATTTTTTAGAATAGTTTCAGTAGGAATGGTACAAGCTATTCTTTGTACATCTGTTAGAATTAAGCTGTTAATCTGTGTGGTCGTGTGCTTTTTTTGTTTGGTAGGCTATTTATGACTGCCTCAATTTCAGACCTCATTATTGATCTGTTCCGGGATTTAATTTATTCGTGGTTCAGCCTTGGTTAATTTATTCGTGGTTCAGCCTTGGGAGTGTGTATGTGTCCAGCAATTTCTTCATTTCTTGTAGATTTTCTAGTTTTTGTGCATAGAGGTGTTCATAACATTCCCTGATGGTTGTTTATATTTCTGTGGAGTCAGTGGTAATAGCCCCCTTTTTGTTTCTGATTATGTTTATTTGAATCCTCTCTCTCTCTTCTTCTTTATTAGTCTAGTTAGCTGTCTATTTTATTAGGTTTTTCAAAAAAAAAAAAAAAAAAAAAAAAAAAAAACCCAGCTCTTGATTTCATTTATCTTTTGAATGATCTTTCATGTCTCTATCTCCTTCAGTTCAGCTCCAATTTTGATTATTTCTTATCTTCTGGTAGCTTTGGAATTTGTTTGCCCTTGGTTTTCTAGTTCTTTTACTTGTGACGTGAGCTTGTTAACTTGAGATCTTTCTTTCTTTTTGATGTGATCATTTAGTGCTGTAAATTTCCCTCTTAATACTGCTTTAGCTGAATCCTCTTGTTTTATCTGTTCTCAATAGTTTCAAATAATTTGTTGATTTCTGCCTCAAATTCATCATTTACCCAGAAGTCATTCATGGACAGATTATTCAATTTCCATGTAATAGTATTTTGAGTGAATTTCTTAGTCTTGACTTCTTTTTTAAAATCTGTTCTTCATTATTATTATTTATTTTTTCCATAGGTTATTAGGGTACATGTGGTGTTTGGTTACATGAGTAAGTTCTTTAGTCGTGATTTGTGAGATTTTGGTGCACCCATCACCCAAACAGTATACAGGACACCCTATTTGTAGTATTTTATTCCTCTCCCCCCCACCCTTCCCCCTAAGTCCCCAAAGTCCATTTTATCATTCTTATGCATCTGCATTCTCATAGCTTAGCTCTCACATATCAGTGAGAACATACAATGTTTGGTTCTCAATTCATGAGTTACTTCACTTGTAATAATAGTCTCCAGTCTCATCCAGGTCACTGCAGATGCCATTAATTCATTCCTTTTTATGGCTGAGTAGTATTCCATCATATATATATATGTGATGGAATATATATATATATACAGTTTCTTTATCCACTCATTGATTGATGGGCATTTGGGTTGGTTCCACTACTTAGCAATTGTGAATTGTGCTGCTATAAGCATGTGTGTGCAAGTATCTTTTTTGTATAATGACTTCTTTTCCTCTGGGTAGATACCCAGTAGTGAGATTCCTGGATCAAATAGTAGTTCTAATTTCAGTTGTTTAAGGAATCTCTACACTGTTTTTCGTAGTCGTTTGTACTAGTTTACATTCCTACCAGTAGTGTAGAAGTGTTCCCTGATCACCACGTGCACACCAACATCTACTTTTTAAAAGTTTTTTTGGTTGTGGCCATTCTTGCAGGAGTAAGTGATATCACATTGTGGTTTTGATTTGCATTTCCCTGATCATTAGTGGTGCTAAGCATTTTTTCATATACTTGTTGGCAATCTACAAATGCAACACAATCTCCATCAAAATACCACCATCATTATTCACAGAATTAGAAAAAAACAATTCTAAAATTCATGTGGAACCAAAAAAGAGCCCGCACAGCCAAAGCAAATCTAAGCAAAGAGAACAAATCTAGAGGCATCACACTGCCTGATTTCAAAGTAAGCTATAAGGCCGTAGTCATCAAAACAGCATGGTACTGGTATAAAAATAGGCACATAGACCAATGGAACAGTATAGAGAAAACAGAAATAAACCCAAATACCTACAGCCAACTGATCTTTGACAAAGCAAACAAAAAATAAAGTGGGGAAGCAATCCCCTTTTCAACAAATGGTGCTGGGATAATTGACTAACCATATGTGGGAGAATGAAACTGGATCCTCATCTCTCACCTTATACAAAAATCAATTCAAGTTGGATTAAAGACTTAAATCTAAGACCTGAAACTATAAAAATGCTTGAAGATAACATTGGAAAACCCCTTCTAGGTATTGACTTAGGCAAGGATTTCATGACCAAGGACCCAAAAACAAATGCAATAAAAACAAAGATAAATAGCTAGGACTTAATTGGACTAAAGAGTGTTTGCATGGCAAAAGGAACAATCAGCAGAGTAAACAGGCAACCCACAGAGTGGGAGAAAATCTTCACAATCTGTACATCTGACAAAGGACTAATATCCAGAATCTACAATGAACTAAAATCAGCAAGAATAACAACAATTCATCAAAATTGGGCTAAGGATATGAATAGACAGTTCTCAAAAGAAGAAATACAAATGGCCCACAAACATATGAAAAAATGCTTAGTCTTGATTTCTAATTTGATTGTGCTGTGGTCCATGAGACTGTTTGTTGTGACTTCAGTACTTATGCATTTGCTGAAAAGTGTTTTACTTCTGATAGTTTCATCAATTTTAGAGTATGTTCCATTTGGCGATGAGACGAATGTATGTTCTGTTGTTTTTAGGTGGAGTTCTTTAGATATCTGTGAGGTCCATTTGATCCAGTGTGAGTTCAGGTCCTGAATATCTTTGTTAATTTTCTGTCTCCATGATCTGTCTAATATTGTCAATGAAGAGTTAAAATTTCTCACCCCTATAACATTGGAGTCTGTCTCTTTAAAGGTCTCTAAGAACTTGCTTTATGAATCTGAGTGCTCCTGCGTTGGGTGCATATATATTTAGAATAGTTAGATCTTCTTGTTGAATTGAACCCCTTAAAATTATGTAATACCTTTTTTTCTCTTTTTAAATCTTTGTTGGTTTAAAGTCTGTTTTGTAAGAAACTAGGATTACAACCCCTTCTTTTTTCTGTTTTTTATTTGCTTGGCAGATTTTTCTCTGTTCCTTTATTTTGAGCCTATTTGAGTCATTGCATGTGAGATGAATCTTTTGAAGACAGCAGGTTGGGTTGTGGTTCTTTATTGAGCTCACCATACTGTGTCTTTTAATTGGGGCATTTAGCCCATTTACGTTTAAAGTTAGTATTGATATGCGTGGATTT
Organism: Macaca mulatta; assembly: GCF_049350105.2. Lineage (NCBI taxonomy): Eukaryota > Metazoa > Chordata > Mammalia > Primates > Cercopithecidae > Macaca > Macaca mulatta. The sequence goes on along the minus strand of NC_133426.1, from coordinate 106,600,259 downwards.
GATCTTATCATCATGATATTAGCTGGTTATTTTGCAGACTTGTTTATGTCGTAGCTTTATAGTGTCACTGGTCTGTGTACTTACGTGTGTTTTTGTAGTGGCTGGTAATGGTCCTTACCATATTTGGTACTTCCTTCAGGAGCTCTTGTAAGGCAGATCTGGTGGTAATAAATTCTCTCAGAATTTGCTTGTCTGAAAAGGGTTTTACTTCTCCTTTGCTTATGACACTTAGTTTGGCCAAATATAAAATTCTGTGTTGAAATTTCTTTTCCTTAAGAATGTTGAATATTGTCGCCAATCACTTCTGGTTTGTAAGGTTTTAGCTGAGAGATCTATTGTTAGTCGGATGGGCTTCCATTTTTAGGTGACCAGACCTTTTTCTCTAGCTGCCTTTAAAATTTTTTCTTTCATTTTGACGTTGGCAAATCTGATGATTTTGTGTCTTGGGAATGATCTAGTGGAATATATTACTGGGGTTCACTGCATTTTCTGAATTTGAATGTTGACCTCACTAGCTAGGTTGGGGAATTTCGTATGGGTGATATCCTGAAATACGTTTTCCAGATTGGTTCCATTCTCTCCATCTCTTTCAGGTATACCAATCAGTCATAGATTCAGTCTCTTTAAATAATTTCATATTTCTCTGTGGTTTTGTTCATTCCTTTTCATTCTTTTTTTTCTCTGTTCTCGTCTGGCTGTCTCGTTTCAGAAGGGCAATATGCAAGCTCAGAGATTCTTTCCTCCACTTTGTCTATTCTGCTATCAATACTTGTGATTGCATTATGAAATTATTGTAGCATGTTTTTTAGCTCTATCAGGTCAGTTGTGTCCTTCTCTATACTGGCTCTTTTGTCCATCAGCTTCTGCCATGTTTTCTCATGATTTTTAATTTCCTTGTATTGGGTTACAATGTACTTCAGTAACTCAGTGAACTTTGTTCCAATTTGTATTCTGACTTCTACTTTTATCCTTTCAGCCATCTCAGCATAAGCCCAGTTGCGAACCCTTCCTGGAGATCCCTTCCTGGAGAAATGTGGTCATTTGGAGGAAAGAAGGCACTCTGGCTTTTTGAGTTTTCAGTATTCTTGTGCTGATTCTTTCTCATCTTTGTGGGCTTATCTACCCTCAATCTTCGTGATTGCTGAACTTTGGAAATTTTTTTTCCTTTTATTCTATTTGATGACCTTGAGAGTTTGATTGTGGTATAAGGTGGATTCAGCCAACTTACTTCGTTTCTGGAAGATTTTAGGGGGCCAACGTTCAGCTCCCAACTCCTGGACTTTGTGCTCTAACTCTGGGGGACTTGTATTGGGCCCTGACTCTTTTCTCTGGCTCCTCAAGTTTTGGTGTCTACTGCGCTGGGGGGACTGAGATGTGGCAGCAGCAGTAGAGTGCCAGCAGATGCAGGGGTGCCTCCCTGCGGACGTTAATCACAGTGGCAGAATCAAGGCAGTTAGCAGAAAATAGGGCAGGAGGGGGTCTCCTGCTGGAGACTGTGTGCACTGTTGCAATGGAGGTGGTGTTGGCTTGAAGTAGGGTGCTGTCCAGCGTAGGTCTTGGTGCCTTCTCTGTGCCCTGCAAGCAGGAGGGATGATTCAGGGTGTGGGAGGATTCCCTGTTCTCCGCACGGCATTAGTGCAAGGGCAGGATGCTGTCAGGGGTAGGTTTTGCTGGCTCTGTGTCTAACAAGGCTCCGTCTGCAATGTTGGTTGTTGGGGGTTAGGGGGACATACTGCACTCCTGCGTGCTCGTGGGGCAAATAAAATAAATCTTGTTCATGCAGGCATGTGCCAGCAAAGTGATGTGGGGGGTTGCTGTGGGCTTGGGGAAGCTGCAGTATGGAGAGGTAGTATGCAGTCTGGTGCGTGGCCATAGGGGCTGCCTCACTGGAGCTCTCCACCAGTCAGGCATGAACCACTGGTACAGAAGCTATGAGGTGGACCCCCAGGCACACAAGACTGCCCTGTAAGCAGACATGGCCAGGCTGGAGCCTTGGAAGAGGCTAGCAGACCAAGGAGTGCTCAGGTTGGACCAGCTCCATCTGATGTGCATGACCACCATGTGGACATCATGTCCAACAGTTCCCTTAGAACTAAAATCTGTTATGGAAGCAAGTTGAACCTAGAGGGATAGCCATACTCCACTACAGATGCTCCCTCTTGGTACTGCATCAGCTGGCTTGCTGCCTCTACCACTTTGCTCCTCTCCTGAGGACTCCACCTGAGAGAGATGTGGGTCAGCAATTGTTCAGAGCAATCAGCCCAGGATGGAGAGTCTGTGCTGTGAGCCCAAAGCCAGGGGTTTTCTGCCTGGTGATGAGCAGTGGGGGATGTTTGAGACTCATGGCAGATGGACTAACCTCCTCTCCTTGGGGCAATTGCAACTTGTTGGAGATGTGGGTAAGACACTTAGGGTCTTTGCTTCTTCGTTAGTCTGAGGGTAGTAAGGACAGTTCCACTGCAGAGACAGTGGCAAAGAGGCTGTCAGTTGCCCCTGGAGGCTCTGTCCAGGGAGTCGCCAAGTAGCTATTAGCTTCATATCTCTAGTAGGGGTATGGCTAGAGGCCCAGGCCTGGAAGACCTGCCCAGTGAGGAGGTATGAGAGGGCCCCCATGTAAGAGTCTGGCCACTTTTCTGTAGGGCTTTGGTGGTATACTGGGGGTCTGCTCCATTCCCTAGTCTCCTGGGATTTTCCAGTACCTGGAGGTATCACCAGTGAAGACTACAAAATGGCAAAATGGCAGCCTGCTCTTCCCTGTGGGTGCTCTGTCCCAGGAAGGCACGGGTGTTGCTGGCCTGAACGCACCTGTAAGAGGTGGCAGAGGACCGCAGTTGGGAGGTCTCACCCAATCAGGAGGAACAGAGTTTAGGAACTGCTTAAAAAATTAGTCTGGCCACATTTTTGTAGAGCAGCTGTGCTGTGGTTGGGATTCACTTAGCTCCTGAGACACTCCAAAGCCAAAGGCTGGAACAGCTAAGTCACCAAAACAGCAATGATGGTGGCCCGACCCTCTCCCTGGTAGCTCCAACCCAAGGAGGTCTAAAACCTCTGTCAGCCAGAGACCACCGATGGGGGTTGCTGAAGACCCCTGTTGGGAGAGTCCACTCGGTGAGGAGAAATGGGATCAGAGACCTGCTTTAAAAGCAGTCTGGCCATATTTCTATAGGGCAGCTGTGCTGTTCTGGATAATGCTTCCACCCTCAGTTGGCTTGGGCTCTCCAAAGCCTGAAAGCTGGAACAACTAAGTCATCCAAACAGCTCACAGGGAGCTCTCTGACTCTCCTCTGAGTACTCTGTCCCAGAGAGTTTTCAAATCTCTGTAGACTGGAGAAAACTAGTGGAGGTGGCTAAAGGCCCCGGTTGGGAGGCTCCACCCGGTGATGAGGAATGGAATCAGGGATGCACTTAAAGAAGCAGTCTGGCCACATTTCAGTAGAGCAGCTGTGCTGTGCTGGAGGATTCTTTCCATCCCTGGTCAGCTTGGAGTCACCAAAGCCTGAAGGCCATAACAGCTAAGTCATCCAAACAGCAAAGACCCCAGCCCACCACTCACCCTGGGAGCTCCATCCCATGGAGGCACAATACTGCTATCTGTAGCTGACTGGAATTCCAGACGGGTGGGTCTTATTCGGTGAGGTGCTATGGAAGTGGTACCCATAGACCATTGCTGCTTGACCTTCTGGATTCAGCCTCTTTCCTAGGGATATGTATGGGGGTCTAACCTCCCACTTTGCCCTTTTCCAGAGTTGCAGTTACTTTTGCTGGGAAGCCTGGAATGCAAGAGCATCTAAAACTTCCAGATCTCTGTGCATGCCTGAGCGGCTGCTCTGCCAAAACTCCACATAGCTCTGGGTGGCAGACTAAAGGCCCCGGTGGAGTGGGTTCACAAAGAGATCTCTTGATCTGAGGGTTGCAAAGATCTGTGGGAGAAGCATGCATTCTTGGGGACACACATTCATTCACCACTTCCCTGGGTGGGGAGGTTCCTTTGGGTCCCTGTCACTCCCAGGTGGGCCATCATCCTGCGGTGCTTTTCTCTATTCTCCATGGGTCAAGCTCTTTCTTTGATTAGTCCCCATGTATGTACCTGGATGATTCCGTTGAAGTTGCTATATTTACTTGCCCCTTCCACTCTTCTCTGTGAGAGCCACACACACTAGCTGCTTTTAGTCGGCCATCTTAGCCACCTCTCTTGTTAATTGTTTTCTGGTTGTTTTGTAGATCCTTTGTTCCTTTCTTCCTCTCTTGCTCTCTTTCTTTGTGATTAGGTGATTTTCTCTAGTTGTATGCTTTGATTTCTTGTCCTTTATTTATAAACTTTATTTTAACCTTCATACTAAATTTATAAATAATTTATGCACCACCTTTACAGTATTAGACTCTTCTGAATTTGACCTTGTACTGACTTTTTACTAGTGAGTTTTACACTTTCACATGTTTTAGTGTTACTATTTAGCATTCTCTTAAAATTAAACTTGAAGAATTCTCTTCAGCATTTGTTGAAAAACAGGTCTGGTGGTGATGATATCCTTCAGCTTTTGTTTGGGAAGCTGTTTAGTTCTCCTTTATTTCTGAAGAACAGCTTTTCCAGAGAAAGTATTTTTGTTGGCAGGGTTTTTTTTTCTTCATCATTTTGAATATATCATCTCTCACTCTCTTGTTCTGCAAGGTTTCTGCTATGAAATCCACTGTGGGTTACCTCCCTGTGCCAAAGTGAGCAGTAGCCAACACATCAGGGTGGGAGTCTTATTACAAAACTGAGGGTGATGAAGAAGCAACAGAAGAAGAGGACCTTGAAGCAAGTGGAGACTAGAAATATTCAGGAAGAGATAGTTTAATTTTTTTTGGTTGATACCTCCAGGGCTATGTTTACATCTCAGAGTGAAGATGAGTTGACTCCTTTTGACATGAGCATCTAGTGTATCCAAAGTGTGTACATGAGTAAGATCATAAGCAGTGATCAAGATCTCTATGATACCGAAAAAGACAAAAATTCAGTGAATTTTAAAAACATTCACATCTTACAGGAGTTGGATAATCCAGGTGCAAAACAAATTCTAAAGCTTGACCAGTTTAAGGGGCAGCAGGGACAAAAATGTTTCCAAGGCCTGATGGGCCATGGATCTGACTACTCATTCAGTGAAGTTCTGTGGGTCTGTGCCAAACTCTTTAGTGATGTCCAGTTCAAGATGAGATATAAGAAAATCATGCTGTTCACCAACGAAGACAACCCCCGTGGCAATGACAGTGTTAAGGCCTGCCAGGCCAGTACCAAAGCCGATGATCTCCGAGATATAGGCATCTTCTTTGACTTGATGCACCTGAAGAAACTTGGGGGCTTTAACATATCCTTGTTCTACAGAGATATCATCAGCATAGCAAAGAATGAGGACTTCATCCTTTGAGGAATCCAATTCACTTTGAGAAATCCAGCAAGCTAGAAGACTTGTTGCAGAAGGTTCGTGCCAAGGAGGCCAGGAAATGAGCACTCAGCAGGTTAAAGCTGAAGCTCAACAAAGACATAGTGATCTCTGTGGGCATTTATAATCTGGTCCAGAAGGCTCTCAAGCCTCCTCCAATAAAACTCTATCGGAAAACAAATGAACCAGTGAAAACCAAGTACCAGACATTTAATATAAATACCGGTAATTTGCTTCTGCCTAGCGATACCAAGAGGCCTCAGATCTATGGGAGTCATCAGATTATACTGGAGAAAGAGGAAACAGAAGAGCTAAAATGGTTTGATGAACCAGCTTTGATGCTCATGGTTTTCAAGCCCTTGGTAATGCTGAAGAAGCACCATTACCTGAGGCCCTCCTTGTTCACGTACCCTGAGGAGTCGCTGGTGAATGGGAGTTCAACCCTGTTCAGTGCTCTGCTCATCGAGTGTCTGGAGAAGGTGGTCATAGCATTGTGCAGATACACACCCTGCAGGAACATCCCCCCTTATTTTGTGGCTTTGGTGTCACAGGAAGAGGAGTTGGATGACCAGAAAATTCAGGTGACTACTCCAGGTTTCCAGCTAGTCTTTTTACCCTTTGCTGATAATTAAAGGAAGGTGCCCTTTACTGAAAAAGTCATGGCAACCCCAGAGCAGGTGGGCAAGATGAAGGCTATCGTTCAGAAGCTCTGCTTCACATACAGAAGTGACAGCTTTGAGAACCCCGTGCTGCAGCAGCACTTCACGAACCTGGAGCCCTTTACCTTGTATTTGATGGAGGCTGAACAAGCAGTGGACCTTACATTACCCAAGGTTGAAGAAATGAATAAAATACTGGGCTCCATGGTGAATGAGTTTAAGGAACTTGGCTACTCAGCAGATTATAATCCTGAAGGGAAAATTACCAAGAGAAAACGCAATAATGAAGTTTCCAGAAGCAAAAGGCCCAAGCGGAGTATTCAGAAGACGAGCTGAAGACCCACATCAGCAAGGGCACATTGGGAAACTTCACTGGGCCTATAATGAAAGAGGCCTGACTGAAGTACTGGCTGAAGAAGCAGGAGCTGCTGGAAGTCCTCACCAAGCACTTCCAGGACTGTCCAGAGGCCACGCCTCCGGCCACCCTTCCACACTGTGACCAGGCTGTCTGGCCTTGTTCTCAGCCAGTTAAAACATGTTTCTCCTGAGATAGGAAGAGTCTGCCCAACAGAAATCGAGGGACTTTACGTTTATGAGGCTTTCTGTTGTCATGGTGATGGTGTAGCCCTCCCACTTTGCTGTTCCTTACTCTACTGCCAGAATAAAGAGCTCCAGCTTTGTGCTATTAAAAAAAAAATTGTTAGCTTTATTGGAATTTCCTCATACATCGTATGTTTCTTTTCTTGTGCTGTTTCTAGAATCTTTTCTTTGAATTTGATATTTCATAGTTCGATTCTTTTGATTCTGTGTTTTTCTTGTTTGGTTTGAATATAATTGGAAACTTTTGACCTTCCTGTACCTGGATATGTACATCTTTCTACAGATTTGGAAAGTTTTCTACTATTACTTCTTTAAACACATTTTCTGACCCATTCTCTGTCTCTCCTTTTTATTTTAGTCCTGTAATCTGAACATTTGCTCTTGTTGTTGTATTATAAGTCTCATAAGCTTTCCTAATTTGTTTTTATCCTTTTTTTCTCCTCTGATTATGTATCTTCAAATAACCTGTGTTCAGGTTCACAGACTTTTTCTTTTGCTTGAACAGTTCTACTGTTGACACTCTATCACATTTTTCATTTTGTTCTTTTTATTTCTGGCTTGAGAATTTGTTTGATTTTTAAAATAATTTCAATCTCTCTGTTGAATTTGTAATTTTGATCATTTATTGTTTTCCTGTTTTGTTGAATTGTTCCTCTGTATTTTCTTGAAGTTCACTGAGCTTCCTTAAAACAATTATTTTGATCATGTTGTCAGGCAGTTTATACATCTCCATTTCATTTGGGTTGGTTATTGGCACTTTATTTTGTTCATTTGGTAATATAGTTTCCCTGACTTTTTCTGATCCTTGTGGTCCTGCACTGGTATCTGCACATTTTAAAAAGTTGGAACTTTTTCAGTCTTTGCAGATGGACATCATCTGGGAAAGTCATTCACCAATCAGCACATCCAGAGATTCTGGGAAGGCTGTATGGTGGGGTCTGTGGGTGGACTGACTGTTGAAGTATTTGGACGGTCTGGGCTGATACCTGAGTCAGAGGTAGGCAGCTATTGTGCCTGCATCCACAGGATTGGACATGGAGCCTGAATTCTCTAGGTTGGTCCTGTTGATTGAGTCCATGGTGGGTGATCCTGGAGCCTGGGTCTGTGAGGGAATGCCTGAAACCTGGGTTCAGTGAGATGGGCCTGAAGTTGGAGTTTGCAGGGATAGGCCTTGGTTCTGGGTCCATAGGGGGCTTGTCTGTAGCATGGCTTGTCTGTAGCATGTGGTTGAATCTTCTGCCTGAGTCTGAGGGAGCTGGTCTGAAGCCTGAGTCTACAGGGGCTGGTCTTTTGCTGGGGCAAGCCTTGAGCTTGAGTCCATGGCAGTAGGCCTGGGCCCTGGGTCCATGGGGTGGTCTGGAGCCTACTTTTGCAGGGGTGGACTGGAGTCAATCTGTGGAGGCTGGCTTGGCACAAAGGTCTACTGGAATGGGCCTGGATCCTGGATTCACTGGAGCCTGGGACTACTAGGACTAGCCGAGGGCCTGCAGCCTGCCTGGTGCTTGGGAAGTCATGGGGCCTGGGTTTGTGGGGGCTTGTCTGGATCCTGGCATCATTGGTGGTGATCCAGTTCCCAGCACCATGAGGACTGGCCTGGATCCTGAAGCTGTGGAGACTGGCCTGGGACCTTGTTATGTGAGATCTGGCCTGGAGGCTATGTGTGGGTGCTGGCCTAGAACCTCAGCCCACAGGGATGAGAACATGGACCTATGGGGACTACTCTAGAGACTTGGTATGGATGTGGTGGTCTGGAGGTTAGATCTTCAAGGGCTAACCTGGATCCTTGGGATACTGGGGCCAAACTGGAACCTGAGTCCACAGGGGTGGTTTTGGAGCTTGGCTTTTGAAGAGGCTGGCCTAGCACTGCAATTTATTGGAATGAGCTTGCACCTTGGGTCGGTTGAAGCATGGGGACACAGGAGATGGCCTGAAGAGTGGTGTTGCAGGGACTGGCCTGGCTCTAGGCAAACCTAGAGCCTCTGTCTGCAGGCGTTGGACTGATGTCTGAGGTCAGGGGTGCTTACATGGTGCTGGGGTGGGTCTGAAGCTCAAGGCCGTGTATTCCAGCCTGACTCTGGGCTGGTCTGGAGCCTGTGGCTGCAGGGGCTAGCGTGGTTCTGAGTGGGCCTAGAGCCTGTATACAAAGGAACTGATGGGGAGGCTAAATTCACAGGTGCCAGCCTGATATCTAGGGCTGTGGGGGCCTTCCATGATGCTGGAATACATATAAACTCTGAAATCACAGGGGCTGGCTGAGTGCTGGGGCTGGTCTGAAGCTGAGGGCTGCTAGGGTTGGCCTGGTAGTGGGGCGGGCCTAGAAGTTCAGCTCATGGATACTGGACTAGAGTCTGGGGCCATGAGGTCCTGGCACTGGGTTTTACTGTGGTGAGTCTTATATTAGAGTCTGAGGCAAAGTCCAATGCTCACTTCCTTCTTTCAAGAGGAGGGTGTCTCTAGCCTTGATGTGCTACCTGGGGTTGCGGAAGGGGTTATAATGATAATGCAAACTGTTGTTCCTATTATCTTGAATATGTTTTTCTTATTTCTTTACTATTCCCAGATGCTGTAATCTCTCACCTGGTTCCCTTAGCTCTTTGGAAGTTATTTTTGCATTTGTATGATTGTTTACACTGATGGTTTTGTGGGGAGACAAGTGATCGAATGTCCTTTTCGGCCATCTTGCCAACGTCTGCTTCCAGATTCATTTCTAAACTTTAGAATTAACAAATGCAATATTCTTTTTTTCTCAAAGTCAAGGAATGAGTCATAAAAGACTATTTACACCATCTCTCTTGTGCATGCTCTCATTCTTCGCTCTGCTTGACTCCCTGGCTAAAGTGGAAGATATTATAATCCCATCTTTTTGCTTGATGTGTGCTCTGTTTTCACATCTGATGTTGGTTGATGTAATTGGAGAAGAGCTGTGTGATGATTTAAAGTGTTGATGCCTTGATTGAACCATCTTAAGGAAAAAAAGAGAGAGAAAAAAACAGACATAGGACACTCCTGAAGAAAATAATCATTATAAAGGCTTGCAAATTTGGGAATTATAGTTTTGTGGTTCAACTCACAGATTTGGCCATCTTGCCCTCAAGAATGAGAGCTAACATCTCTTAACCACCCACAAGTTAATGCTGAGAATTCTCTCATGTAATTCCTGAATAGCGTTCAAATCTGTTGGGTTTTGAAAGGTATAATTAAAACTTATTATTCTCTTTTTCTTTGTCTACCAGCTGTCAGATTACAGGAAGAAAGAAAACAAGATTTTTTTTTTTGCATTTAACCAGTGAAAATATTTGCTAGATTTAGATACAAATTTTCCCTTTATATATTAAGAAAAATTTTCATAGCTCTTTAAATAAAGGGATGATTGATTTACAGCTAGATAAAATTTTAAACATTTAAGCTGAGAAGATTTTCAATGATACCATTTTCTAAAAATGAATTTTTATGAATTAGCAAAGCTTGAAATTGGGGTGGAAACCTGTGAGATAGTTCTCACCCCTTTGCCATCAGGCCTAATATGTACCTATGTTAGCATATCATTATTACCACTTCATGTCCTTTTTATTTCTCCACGTTGTAAAACTCTTCTTTTGGAATTTTTGAATTTTTCCCCACTGATTGTGAGACGTTAGAGATTTTGAAATGATTCAGTCTTACTGATTAATATTTTATTTTTAAATTTCTCCTACCAAAATGACAGGTTTAGTTTCCCTTTAGAAAATGACTGTCTTATAAACATTATACATGCAAAATATTGCTTAATTAACCAACATTTATTGAGTATCAGATAATTTTAAAAGTTTCCTATTTGGGGGAGTGGGTCATGGAGAACCTCTGCTAGGGCAATGCAGAAGGGAAATGTGGAGTCAGAGAACCCACACAGAGTCCCTACTGGGACACCACCTTGTGGAGCTGAGAGAAGAGGCTACCGTCCTCCAGATGCTAGAATGATAGATCCACCAACAGCTTGCATCGTGCACCTGAAAATGTCACAGACACTCAATGTCAACCCATGAAAGCAGCCGGGAGGGAGGTTATACCCAACAATGCCACAGGGGTGGAGCTGCCCAAAACGATGAGAACCCACCTCTTATATCAGTGTGACCTGGATGTGAGACATGGACTCAAAGGAGAGCATTTTGGAGCTTTAAGATTTGACTGCCCCACTAGATTTTGGACTTGCATGGGGCCTGTAACCCCTTTGTTTTGGCCAATTTCTCCAATTTGGAATGGCTCTATTTACCCAATGCCTGTACTGCATTGTATTTAGGAAGTGACTAACTTGCTTTTGATTTTGCAGGCTCATAGGCAGAAGGGAATTGCCTTGCGTCGGATGAAACTTTGGACTGTGAACTTTTGAGTTAATGCTGAAATAAGGATTTGAGGGACTGTGGGGAAGACATGATTGTTTTGAAATGTGAGGGCATGAGATTTGGGAGGGGGGCAGAGGTGAAATGATATGGTTTGGTTGTGTCCTCAACCAAATCTCATGTTTAATTTCCATGTGTTGTGGGAGGAACACAGTGGGAGGTAACTCAGTCATGGGGGCAGGTCTTTCCCATGCTGTTCTTGTGATAGTGAATACATCTCTCAAGATCTGATGGTTTTAAAAAGGGGAGTTTCCCTGCACAAACTCTCTTCTCATGTCTGCCACCTGTGCGATACATGCCTTTTACCTTCTGCCATGATTGTGAGGACTCCCCAGCCACGTGGAACTGTTAAGTCCATAAACCTTTCTTTTGTAAATTGCCCAGTCTCAGATACGTCTTTAGCAGCAGCATGAAAACGGACTAATACAGGCTTGATGCCCACCAACACCATATATTAATGCATGCTCTAATATTTACTCTTCTTATTACCCTACCTTTTCCCCTTGCCCTTGCTATCCTGAAGTTGTACATTCCAATACTGTTAGTAGCATAGAGCACTTGCCTCAGACTTTACTTTCTGGGAACCCAGGCTAAGAAAGGGTATTGAAACAAAAACAATCAGACCTAATTTTTCTAAAAGTGCAGCAATCTTACACAGACTTCTAATTTTCCTGTAAATTAGATGAACATCTGTGGTGGTAATCAGGGTTGTTCATAACTATTCCAGACCTTATCATTCTCAGCACATGGTAGGATTGCACTTTTCAGTCCCCTTGAAGTTAAGCATGGCCATGTGACTGATTGTAGCTAATGAAATGTGAGCAGAACCAACATGTGTCTTTTCAAGGCAAACACTTTAATAGCCAGTGCATAATCTTCACATTTCCTTCCCTCTGTTACACTGTTGAAACAGAGTCTCTGTCAGCGTGGGTTCCTGAATGATTCCAAAAAGCAGAGCCTCCTTCTGACCTGTGTTGTATACATAGCATGAGCAAAAAATAAAACCTTTATTGTCTTAGGCCACAGAGCTTTGAGGTTTATTATTCCCCTCACTGTTCTTGTTTACTGATATAGCATCTTCCTTTCCCACACTAGAGGAGACCATACATCACATATAGAAATTTGATACCTTATTTTCTATGGCTCTATTTAAAAACACTGCTATTGTGATTCATGGTGAATTCTTTTCACCAGCTTGGGAAATTACTAGAATAAGCTACTCAAACCATTTCCATGGATGTCTCAAACAAAGAATACTGGAATATTGCTGGCATGAATGAATATTTTCTCAATCACTCTGAAATAGGCTTCTAAATTACTCTGTATTCCTCGACAAATTATTGACATTAAAGCCTCCATTAAAAGTAAAACCCAAAATTAGATTGTTTTTGGGCATGTCTTGATTTTCAATGCAAGAAAACTTACATGATAAAAGCACATGTAATAAAAAACAATTTCTTTGGGAGATGAAACTGTCAGATAGATCTCATGATTGCATTCAGATGAATGAAAGTCATTTATGCTGACAATGAAATGAATAAAAAGTTGCCTTCAGTGGGAGAATTAGTCCCACTTAAAATCTTATAGAAGGCTCAAATAATTTGAAATAAGATTTAATATCTTAATTTAGCAAAACACTTGTCTTACCTCATATTCATTGGTGCTGGTATTTATTTTTGACCCACATATAATTAATCAGATTAAGACTTTTTCTCTTTTGGCTTCCTCTGTCCTCCTTTGTCACCACTATTTAGCCTCCAAGTAGTTCAAAAGTACCCTACCACTTTCTTAAAAGAAAGTAATAACAAACACTTTCATAGTACTTACTATGCTCCAGGCAGTATTTTAACCACACTTGAATACTCACAATAACCCTGTGAATTAGATATTAATATTATCTCCCTCCCCATTTTATAGTCATAGAAACTAAGGCTCAGAAATTTTGAGTCTCTGGTATAAAGTAGTCACATAGTTACTGTTTTAGTCCATTTAGTATTGTTTTCAAGGATTACCTGAGGTTGGGTAATTTATAAAGAAAATAACTTTATTTGGCTCATGTTGTGTATGCTGTACAAGAAGCATGGTGCCAGCATCTGCTTGGCTTCTGTTGAGGGACTCAGGCTGCTTCTACTCATGGCAGATGACAAAGTGGGGTCAACTGTGCAGAGATCACATGGTGAGATAGGAAGCAAGAGAAAGAGAGTGGAGGTGCCAGGCTCTTTTTAACAACCAGCTCTCACGGGAACTAATAGAGCAAGAACTCACTCATTACTTTGAGGACGACATCAAGCCATTCATGAGGAATCCACCCACATGACCCAAACAGCTCCAATTAGGCCTCATCTCCATCAATGGGGATTAAATTTCAGTGTGAGATATCGTGGGGTGGATGAATATCCAAACTATAGCATTTATTAAGTGAATAAGCCAGATTTGAAACTCAGACAGTGTGTTCTGTAACCATACTTATCATCCGTCCTCTAAGGGTTTTAATGTAAAAGCCAGAAGTAGCACAGCATGTTATCAAAGTGAGAAATCAATTTATTCCTGGGAATGCAAACTAAAAACCTTAATGGCCACGCATGTAGTGTGCCTGTGGAAAGTCTGGTACAGGTAGTAGGGACCAATGAGACCTGTGGTGAATGCTAGACTAAATGTCCTGCCTAAGTTTAGTCAAAAGAAATGTAATTTTCAACCTCAGCTTTGTCTTCCAAATTTCATCTAATGAATGCCCATATTGTTGTCTTCAAGTGTACTCAGTCTACTTAGAGAGGAGAATCGAAGGCCGCAATTCTGCAATCTTCTGGTTCTATTCCTTTAGGGTGACCTAATGATAGAAACTGGAGTTCGAATCTGTCAATAGTAGTTTTACCACAGAAAAAATTTTAACCCCATCTGGTTAGTGTGTTTGTGTGTGCACGTGCACATGCATGCACTAGTTTACAGATCAGAAGCAAGTTATTTTTCCTTTGTATCTGTATATGTGTGTTTCTGATTCCTCTTGCCTGTAATGAAAGTTAACAATTGGAGTCACAGTAATTGCATTTTTTATAGTTGAATGGAATTTTAATTAATGATTCTTAGTCACTCACAGGTGGCTGCTAGAACATTGATTAGCATTTTTTGTCTTTCCCTTTTGTCTCTCTGTAAAGTTTTCTCCAATTCATTTGGGAAATGGGACCATACATTATTCATTCTTAAGTATACTAATTTGATCAACCTTTTTAGATAATCCTGGGTCAATTGAAATTTGATTTATGGGGCAACTGCCTATAGAAAGTCACACAAAGGTGTCTGATTGCAATTTTCCCCATTGTTATATCAATGGACCAAAACCCCATTGGAAAAGGTCAATCCCTAGAGGCGAGGAGGATGTTAAGCACCTGTGCTCATTTACTCCAAAATATAGTGCCAATCCATGTAGTTTAGCAACTGGACAGGCTTATTTCTCATAGGTCAAAGCACGTCATCACTTAGTAATAGCTCTTGGTTACTACTGATCTGGCTTGGACTTGAACAAATGACTCAGTTTAATGACTCTCTCTCCTATCATCTATTTGTGTGTCTTTTGTCTTCTGTAGAAAAACAACTCAGCACACTTCCGTTCAATTTTACGTCGTATTTATTTACTAACATACTCCTTATATAAAAATCTCCCAAGTAAGAGTTGCTGAACGTTTTTTTATATTGCATATTGACTAAGAGGACTTTTTTGTTTTGTTTTGTTTTGCTCAAGTCATTCAGTAGTTTAACACAGCCTGGAAAACACAACTAAGATTGGTTTTTATTTTTGGTTTTGTTTTCAGACAGGATCTCACTCTGTCACCCAGGCTGGAGTGCAGTGGTGCAATCATATCTCACTGCAATCTTGAACTCCTGGGTTCAGACAATCCTCCTACTTCAGCCTCCCAAGTAGCTAAGACCACAGTAGCACAGCACCATGTCTGGCTAATTTTTTAAAATTTTTTGTAGAGATAGGGTCTCACTATGTCATTCAGGCTTCTCTTGAACTCCTGGCCTCATGTGATCGATCCTCCCCCTTAGCCTCCTAAAGTGCTGAAAGTACAGGTGAGAGCTACTGTGCCCAGCCTAGAGTTGGTTTTAATTGTGATACCCTATGTTTCATAGCAAAAGCTAATCCTGTACCAAATGGATTAGAAAACATTAAAAATATTTTGTATGGACTGGGCGCGGTGGCTCACGCCTGTAATCCCAGCACGTTGGGAGGCCGAGGTGGGTGGATCACGAGATCAGGAGATCGAGATCATCCTGGCTAACATGGTGAAACCCCGTCTCCAGTAAAAATAGAAAAAAATTAACCGGGTGCGATGGCGGGTGCCTGTAGCCCCAGCTACTCGGGAGGCTGAGGCAGGAGAATGGCGTGAACCCGGGAGGCGGATCTTGCAGTGATCTAGATCGCGCCACTGCACTCCAGCGTGGGTGACATAGCAAGACTCTGTCTCAAAAAAAAAAAAAAAAAAATTTGTATGAATGTTTTCTCTTTGGAGCACCTCAAGGCATGAATGTAAATGTAAATCTTGTAGAATAACAGCAATTTCTGCCAAAACAGTGCATCCGTTCTTGACATGTCTTCCCTCACAGAGGGATGGTGTGTTATAGACTGTCAAATACAATTATCCAGAACAATGTAATCATTGGCAGTTGGATTATATGATAATTTCTGGAGCAAATTTTATTTTTTCTTACCATTTGAACCCTAATTTACAGATCTTAGGGAGCCAATAGTATGAACCTATCAATCATCCATGGAGACAAACAAGAAACTTCTGCTTTCAGATTAGTTTTTACTGTAATTCAATTGTTACCTTAGGTAATTTTCAACTGATTATTTAATTTTAGTTAAAAAATACTGAATTCAATACACCTATTCATAGATTTGGTTTTCTGTTATCTCAAGGACAATTAAGAAGTGTTAGCAAGAATAGGAAATCATGAAAATCACTTGCACAGATGAGGTAATTGTGATAAACAAAAGTCTCAGACACTCTCCAGCATCACTTGGTAACTGAGTGACACCATGAAAGCTAACTGAGTGCCAACATCTCGGTTTCTAGCACTATCCCGTCTACTTACTCCCTCTGTTACAACTACGATATTTCATCAATATTTTGAGGAACTGGATAATAAAAGATTTCCTTAATGATTAAATTTAGTTTTCTAATGGCCATGGCTTCCTTTTTAAAGGACTAAAGCAATAATTAGAATAAGAATCAGCTGTTCAAGAAGACTTGCAAACATATTAAAGAACTGTTCCACTGTAAGTGACTTTAAGAACAAACATTGACTCACCAATGTAAGAGGGATATAAAAAAATGAAGATTAAGAGACTATAAATTGAAATATGAATGTGTTTGAAAAAGTAAACATATGAAAAAACATTAAAGGAGTTGGAATTACTTGATCAGAGGTTCAAAAATTATGAGATATGGTTTATGAAGTTTGTAAGAACAAAATGGTTCATTTTAAAAATGATGATATAATGAGCTTTGTTTTACTGAATACTTGAAAGGCACAGAAATTTAGAATTAAGGGAGAAAAATACTAGATTATACTAATAAGAATATACTGACATCCCATAGTGTGGTATGCAGAATTCTAAGACAGCTTCCCCGATTTTTTCCCTCTGGTGTTTGTGAACTGTGTAATTTCCTCCCCTTGAGTGTATGTGAAACCTGTGAATTTGATAAGACAGAATTTTCTTTATTATGTTACATTACATGGCAAACGGGATTTTGCATAAGTAATTAAGGTCTCAATTTAGTTGACCTTATGATATAAAAATGATTCTAATGAGCTTGACTTCATCATATGAGCCCTTTAAATCTGAGCTTAGAAGTCAGACTGAGGAAGTCAGAGATTTGAAGCATGAAAAATATTTGGTGCACTGTTGATGGCTTGAAGAAAGAAGGGGCCATGTGGCAAGGAATGTGGGTGACCTCTAGGAGCTGAAAGTGGCCCCTGAATGATAGCCAATAAAGAAATGAAGATCTTAATCCTACACACACAAGGACCAAAACTGCCAATAAGAAGAATGAGATTGGTAGAAGAGTTTTCCTCACAGTCTCCAAATAAGAACTCAGCTTGGCCAACACATGAATTTCAGCCTGTGGTATCCTGAACCGAGTACCTGAAATCATATTCCGGTGGATTTTTGATCTACGGAAACTATGAAATAATAAGATTTGTGCTGTTTTAAGTTGCTCATTTTGAGAGAATTTATTATGCAGAAATAGAAAATGAATACACAGAGTATGTAGTGGTGAAATTACTTAAAATACACATAAAAATGCATACCATATAATCTACTAGGAGTGAAAAAAGACAAACATCTACCAAATTAGTTGAAAAAAAATGGCTACAATTGTTTTATTATGGGAAATCATAGCATATCCCTTTGGTGACGTTTATGAGGTGGATGAATAGACATCCATCTGTTTGCATCAGTTGGGGCAAAGTTTGTCTGAGAGTTAGAGCTGGAATTAGGTCCTTTCAACAATATCACTCTAAAAATTAGTTTGCAGAATTTATATTGACCACAAATAAAATTTCTAGGATTATATATTTCTTCTTGAGTAAAATTTGTCTCTGCTAGTTGTTCTCCATTTGACCTTCAGATTCATTCTTCACTCATCTCTGTCACACTCTGTGCCTTGGGAGGCTGACCCCGAATAACTGTCCTTTCAGATCCCTTATTCTCCAGTTTCTATGGGCTTCAGTCAATGGGGGTCAAAAAGAGATTGGAAAATGGAGGTAGGGTGAAGCTGAGGCAGGGAGGGAGAAGGGAAGAAATGCCTCTACTTCACTTTACTTTCACCTTCCAAACCCTTGTAATTGAAACTCTTTTCCTCTGACCTAAAAGTGCTACTAATGTCCCACCATTATTGGAGTTGAGGTGCCCCAGTATTTGTTATTTGTTCCCTTATTACTGCCCACACCCTTAGAAGTAATACACTCATTAAAGTATGTTTATTTAAACCATCTGAATGAATTCTGTCCCCTACCAGGATCCTGAATGGAACACCATCCAGGCCAATTATCAGCTGACTGATTTTTGTGTTTTCAAAAATTGTACTTGGCTGTTCTTTGAAGGCCGATACGTTAAAACACATCAAGATGCTGAGTTTTGGTTTCCAGTGCTGCATCATCAGGCGGCGGCAGCAAAGATGGTTGGAGATTGATGTTTCTAGATTTGAGTTGGCAAGCTACTCTTCAAAAAGACTGCTTATTTTTGAAACTGTAAGCTGGGAATGCTTATTCCCAGCTCTGATTTTTTTTTCTATGTAGAAAGTTGTACTAGTCATATCATTCCTGACTTTTCCTCTAACTCATTCCTCTGCTAGACACATTTAATTAGTAAATATGAAACCAATAAATTGAGCAAAGTTTATTCAGGTTCTGCTTTTTCCTAGTTAGTTGGCCTTCCTGCAAAGTGGATGCATTCTCATCCGCTCCCGTGTGGGGACACTTCTCCCAGTCCTCTGCTGTTAAGATTGGGTGGCAAGAGCAAAGTAATTCTGAAGTTAAACACTAAGAAGCTGTTTAATTTTTAAACTAAGCCATATTCTATAAAATAGCTTTTACAGGAAATTAAGGTGCTGAAGAAGTATGCTATTTATTTGGACTACTCATGAACCCCAATAGTTCCTTTGCCCGATCACGGGCACCAGATAAAGCTTCCTAGCCCAAATGGTCTTTTATATTTTTTTCCTTTAAGTCCCCTTCAGAATGATCAGATATGTCTATTTGATGAGCTATATGTGTAGATAATAGCAAGAGAGGACTTCTTACATGCTTTTAAAACAATGATTTTTCTATAAAATAGATCTTTCATAAATAACAAAGATGTGAAGTTTAGTTAATAAATCTAAAGCAATGACCCATTAAATCAAGGAGTAAAGAAATACAAAGATAATTAAGTAGCTTTCATTCTAAATTGTAAAAAGCACATTTTAAACAAATCACAATTAGGTTTTTAAATGACAATAAGTAGCAATTTCACAACAGGAAGTTAGAGGCCTGGCAGGCAGCAGAAAAAATGGGGAAAAAGTATTGAGGAAGGGGATCCTTCTTTTTTTTTTTTTTTTTTTTAATTAAATTTTAAGTTCTAGGGTACATGTGCACAATGTGCAGGTTTGTTACATATGTATACATGTGCCATGTTGGTGTGCTGCACCCATTAACTCGTCATTTACATTAGGTATATCTCCTAATGCTATCCCTCCCCCCACCCCTCCCCACAATAGGATCCGGTGTGTGATGATCCCCTTCCTGTGTCCAAGTGATCTCATTGTTCACTTCCCACCTATGAGTGAGAACATGTGGTATTTGGTTTCCCGTTCTTGCGATAGTTTGCTGAGAATGATGGTTTCCAGCGGCATCCATGTCCCTACAAAGGACACGAACTCATCCTTTTTTATGGCTGCGTAGTATTCCATGGTGTATATGTGCCACATTTTCTTCATCCAGTCTGTCACTGATGGACATTTGGGTTGATTTCAAGTCTTTGCTATTGTGAATAGTGCTGCAATAAACATACGTGTGCATGTGTCTTTATAGCAGCATGACTTATAATCCTTTGGGTATATCCCCAGTAGTGGGATGGCTGAGTCAAATGGTATTTCTCGTTCTAGATCCATGAGGAATTGCCACACTGTTTTCCACAATGGTTGAACTAGTTTACAGTCCCACCAACAGTGTAAAAGTGTTCCTATTTCTCCACATCCTCTCCAGCACCTGTTGTTTCCTGATTTTTAATGATTGCCATTCTAACTGGTGTGAGATGGTATCTCATTGTGGTTTTGATTTGCATTTCTCTGATGGCGAGTGATGAGCATTTTTTCATGTGTCTGTTGGTTGTATGAATGTCTTCTTTTGAGAACTGTCTGTTCATATCCTTTGCCCACTTTTCGATGGTTTTTTTTTTTTTTTCTTGTAAATTTGAGTTCTTTATAGGTTCTGGATATTAGGGCTTTGTCAGATGAGTAGACTGCAAAAATTTTCTCCCATTCTGTAGGTTGCCTGTTCACTCTGATGGTAGTTTCCTTTGCTGTGCAGAAGCTCTTTAGTTTAATGAGATCCCATTTGTCAATTTTGGCTTTTGTTGCCGTTGCTTTTGGTGTTTTAGACATGAAGTCCTTGCCCATACCTATGTCCTGAATGGTATTACCTAGGTTTTCTTCTAGGGTTTTTATGGTTTTAGCTCTAACATTTAAGTCTCTAATCCATCTTGAATTAGTTTTCATATAAGGAGTAAGGAAAGGATCCAGTTTCAGCTTTCTACTTATGGCTAGCCAGTATTCCTAGCACCATTTATTAAATAGGGAATCCTTTCCCCATTTCTTGTTTCTCTCAGGTTTGTCAAAGATCAGATGGCTGTAGATGTGTGGTATTATTTCTGAGGGCTCTGTTCTGTTCCATTGGTCTATATCTCTGTTTTGGTACCAGTACCATGCTGTTTTGGTTACTGTAGCCTTGTAGTATAGTTTGAAGTCAGGTAGCATGATGCCTCCAGCTTTATTCTTTTGGCTTAGGATTGTCTTGGCAATGCAGGCTCTTTTTTGGTTCCATATGAACTTTAAAGCAGTTTTTTCCAATTCTGTGAAGAAAGTCATTGGTAGCTTAATGGGAATGGCATTGAATCTATAAATTACCTTGGGCAGTATGGCCATTTTCACAATATTGATTCTTCCTATCCATGAGCATGGTATGTTCTTCCATTTGTTTGTGTCCTCTTTTATTTCACTGAGCAGTGGTTTGTAGTTTTCCTTGAAGAGGTCCTTGACATCCCTTGTAAGTTGAATTCCTAGGAATTTTATTCTCTTTGAAGCTATTGTGAATGGGAGTTCATTCATGATTTGGCTCTCTGTTTGTCTGTTACTGGTATATAAGAATGCTTGTGATTTTTGCACATTGATTTTGTATCCTGAGACTTTGCTGAAGTTGCTTATCAGCTTAAGGAGATTTTGGGCTGAGATGATGGGGTTTTCTAAATATACAATCATGTCATCTGCAAACAGGGACAATTTGACTTCTTTTCCTACCTGAATACCCTTGATTTATTTCTTTCGCCTGATTGCCCTAACCAGAACTTCCAACACTATGTTGAATAGGAGTGGTGAGAGAGGACATCCCTGTCTTGTGCCAGTTTTCAAAGGGAATGCTTCCAGTTTTTGCCCATTCAGTATGATATAGGCTGTGGGTTTGTCATAAATGGCTCTTATTATTTTGAGATACGTTTCATCAATACCGAATTTATTGAGAGTTTTTAGCATGAAGGACTGTTGAATTTTGTCAAAGGCCTTTTCTGCATCTGTTGAGATAATCATGTGGTTTTTGTCTTTGGTTCTGTTTATATGCTGGATTACATTTATTGATTTGCATATGTTGAACCAGCCTTGCATCCCAGGGATGAAGCCCACTTGATCTTGGTGGATAAGCTTTTTGATGTGTTGCTGGATTCGGTTTGCCAGTATTTTATTGAGGATTTTTGCATCGATGTTCATCAGGGATATTGGTCTAAAATTCTCTTTTTTTGTTGTATCTCTGTCAGGCTTTCGTATCAGGATGATGTTGGCCTCATAAAATGAGTTAGGGAGGATTCCCTCTTTTTCTATTGATTGGAATAGTTTCAAAAGGAATGGTACCAACTCCTCCTTGTACCTCTGGTAGAATTCGGCTGTGAATCCGTCTGGTCCTGGACTTTTTTTGGTTCGTAGGCTATTAATTATTGCCTCAATTTCAGAGCCTGTTATTCGTCTATTCAGGGATTCAACTTCTTCCTGGTTTAGTCTTGGGAGAGTGTAAGTGTCCAGGAGATTATCCATTTCTTCTAGGTTTTCTAGTTTATTTGCACAGAGGTGTTTATAGTATTCTCTGATGGTAGTTTGTATTTCTGTGGGGTCGGTGGTGATATCCCCTTTATCTTTTTTTGTGTGTCTATTTGACTCTTCTGTCTTTTCTTCTTTATTAGTCTTGCTAGTGGTCTATCAATTTTGTCGATCTTTTCAAAATCCAGCTCCTGGATTCATCGATTTTTTGGAGGGTTTTTTGTGTCTCTATCTCCTTCAGTTCTGCTCTGATCTTAGTTATTTCTTGCCTTCTGCTAGCTTTTGAATGTGTTTGCTCTTGCTTCTCTATTCTTTTAATTGTGATGTTAGGGTGTCAATTTTAGATCTTTCCAGCTTTCTCTTGTGGGCATTTAGTGCTATAAATTTCCCTCTACGTACTGCTTTAAATGTTTCCCAGAGATTCTGGTATGTTGTGTCTTTGTTCTCATTGGTTTCAAAGAACATCTTTATTTCTGCCTTCATTTCATTATGTACCCAGTAGTCATTCAGGAGCAGGTTGTTCAGTTTCCATGTAGTTGAGCGGTTTTGATTGAGTTTCTTAGTCCTGAGTTCTAGTTTGATTGCACTGTGGTCTGAGAGACCGATTGTTATAATTTCTGTTCTTTTACATTTGTTGAGGTGTGCTTTACTTCCAATTATGTGGTCAATTTTGGAATAAGTGTGATGTGGTGCTGAGAAGAATGTATATTCTGTTGATTTGGGGTGGAGAGTTCTGTAGATGTCTATTAGGCCCACTTGAGTTGAGTTCAAATCCTGGATATCCTTATTAACTTTCTGTCTCGTTAATCTGTCTAATGTTGACAGTGGGATGTTAAAGTCTCTCGTTATTATTGTGTGGGAGTCTAAGTCTCTTTGTAAGTCTCTAAGGACTTGTTTTATGAATCTGGGTGCTCCTGTATTGGGTGCATATATATTTAGGATAGTTAGCTCTTCCTGATGAATTGATCCCTTTACCATTATGTAATGGCCTTCTTTGTCTCTTTTGATCTTTGATGGTTTAAATTCTGTTTTATCAGAGACTAGGATTGCAACACCTGCTTTTTTTTGCTTTCCATTTTCTTGGTATATCTTCCTCCATCCCTTTATTTTGAGCCTATGTGTGTCTCTGCATGTGAGATGGGTCTCCTGAATACAGCAAACTGATGGGTCTTGACTCTTTATCCAATTTGCCAGTCTGTATCTTTTAATTGGAGCATTTAGTCCATTTACATTTAAGGTTAATATTGTTATATGTGAACTTGATCCTGTCATTATGATATTAGCTAGTTATTTTGTTCGCTAGTTGATGCAGTTTCTTCCTAGCATCGATGGACTTTACATTTTGACATGGTTTTGCAATGGCTGATACCTCTTCTTCCTTTCCATGTTTAGTGCTTCCTTCAGGATCTCCTGTAGGGCAGGCCTGGTGGTGACAAAATCTCTAAGCATTTGCTTGTCTGTAAAGGATTTTATTTCTCCTTCAGTTATGAAACTTAGTTTGGCTACATATGAAATTCTGGGTTGAAAATTCTTTCCTTTAAGAATGTTGAATATTGGCCCCCACTCTCTTCTGGCTTGGAGATTTTCTGCCGAGAGATCTGCTGTTAGTCTGATGGGCTTCCCTTTGTGTGTAATCCGACCTTTTCTCTCTGGCTGCTCTTAACATTTTTTCCTTCATTTCAACTTTTGTGAATGTGACAATTATGTGGCTTGGAGTTGCTCTTCTCGAGGAGTATCTTTGTGGCATTCTCTGTATTTCCTGAATTTGAGTGTTGGCCTGCCTTACTAGGTTGGGGAAGTTCTCCTGGATGATATCCTGCAGCGTGTTTTCCAACTTGGTTCCATTTTCCCCGTCACTTTCAGGCACACCAATCAGACGTAGATTTGGTCTTTTCACATAATCCCATATTTCTTGGAGGCTTTGTTCATTTCTTTTTCCTCTTTTTTCTCTACACTTCTCTTCTCATTTCATTTCATTCATTTGATCCCCAATTGCTGATACTCTTTCTTCCAGTTGATCGAGTCGGTTACTGAAGCTTGTGCATTTGTCACGTAGTTCTCATGTTATGGTTTTCATCTCTATCAGTTCTTTTAAGGTCTTCTCTGCATTGATTATTCTAGTTATCCATTCATTCATTCTTTTTTCAAGGTTTTTAGTTTCTTTGCGCTGGTTACATAGTTCCTCCTTTAGCTCTGAGAAGTTTGATTCAGTGAAACCTTCTTCTCTCAACTTGTCAAAGTCATTCTCCATCCAGTTTTGTTCCATTGCTGGTGATGAGCTGCATTCCTTTGGAGGGGGAGATGTGCTCTTATTTTTTGAATTTCCAGCTTTTCTGTCTTGCTTTTTCCCCATCTTTGTTGTTTTATCTGCCTTTGGTCTTTCATGATGGTAATGTACTGATGGGGCTTTGGTGTGGGTGTCCATTCTGTTTGTTAGTTTTCCTTTTAACATTCAGGACCCTCAGCTGTAGGTCTGTTGGAGTTTGCTTGAGGTCCACTCCAGACCCTGTTTGCCTGGGTATCAGCAGCAGAGGCTGCAGAAGATAGAATATTGCTGAACAGCGAATGTTGCTGTCTGATTCTTGTTCTGGAAGCTTCGTTTCAGGGGTGTACCCCGCCGTGTGAGGTGTGAGGTGTCGGTCTGCACCTAGTGGGGGATGTCTCCCAGTTAGGCTACTCAGGGGTCAGGGACCCACTTGAGCTGGCAGTCTGTCCATTCTCAGATCTTAACCTCTGTGCTGGGAGATCCATTGCTCTCTTCAAAGCTGTCAGACAGGGGCATTTACCTCTGCTGAGGTTTCTGCTGCTTTTTGTTTAGCTATGCCCTGTCCCCAGAGGAGGATGTACAGAGGCAGGCCAGCGTCCTTGAGCTCTGGTGGGCTCCACCCAATTTGAGCTTCCTGGAGGCTTTGTTTACCTACTTAAGCCTCAGCAATGGCTGGCGCCCCTCCCCCAGCCTCACTGCCGCTTTGCAGTTAGATCTCAGACTGCTGTGCTAGCAATGAGGGAGGCTCCATGTGAGTGGAACCCTCTGGGCCAGGTGTGGGATATAATCTCCTGGTGTGCTGTTTGCTAAGACCCTTGGTAAAGCGCAGTATTAGAGTGGGAGTTACCCAATTTTCCAGGTGTTGTGTGTCTCAATTTCCTTTGACTAGGAAAAGGAATTCCCTTCCCCCTTGTGCTTCCCAGGTGAGGTGATGCCTCGCCCTGCTTTAGCTCTCGCTGGTTGGGCTGCACCTGCGGACCAGCACCGACTGTCTGATATGCCCCAGTGAAATGAACCCGGTACCTCAGTTGAAAATGCAGAAATCACCTGTCTTCTGTGTCACTCACCCTGGGAGCTGGAGGTTGGAGCTGTTCCTATTCGGCCATCTTGGGAGCGCCCCCAGGGATCCTTCTTTATTACAATTTTCACAGTTGTTGGCCTGGTATTTGCTTTAATTTATTTAGGATTTAATTTTGGAGAAAATTCTGTGGCAGGTATGCTATCTGTATTTTTACATTTTAAATACTGGGAATAATTTTCTTGCTTACTTCCAACAATCCTGTCTTTTATAATAACCAGATGTTATGGAGTCATCACTTGCTTCTTGTAGGCTTGTGACATTTTCCTGCCCTTTTATAGACGTTTCGATTTTCGACACTCTGAACACTTTTGACCTAGTTAGTTATAACTTTCTCTGGTGCCTAATTTTCTGCAATGTTCCCTTTAAACTTTTGACCCTGTTTGCGGATGGTAGTGCTTATATTAAGTACAGAATTTGATAATCACAGTGTAGCATTCAGATATTTTTGTTACTACTCATCCCATCAGTCTATTGCTTGGGGCTTTTTTCCCTCTAATGTGGATCATCATTGGAAGTCTGTGCCATATTGTATCTCATTTTGAACTGCAGAACTGAGAATGTATCATTATGTACTGAAATTCTTGGACTCTTCTCCTGAAACCTATTCCATTTCATCTCACAACTGCATTTATTATACAGTAATGTAATTACATACATCATTCTCATGGGGATTTGAAATATTCACTTCAAGTGTCTGGAAGCAGTAGAGATATTTTCACCAAGGTTTTAAAAATAGTTAAATCTATCAGCATCTAAACATTGTATACCAACCTAGGACATAGATTCTATGCTTAAATAAGAGTAATACTTCACAGGAAGGACAAACAAAAACTGAACTTTTGTGATACTGCCTGTAGCAGAGGGTTTGCATGGCTAACTGCAATTTTTATTATACAGACCTGCCTACATCCTTAGAGATTTGTAGCATTTGGAAGCACTTTTATCCTGAGTTCCTGTCTAATAATCTAAAGAACATCTGACAATTGCAGAGAGCTTTGCATCCCAAAGGGCCTTACAAACTACACATGTGCTGGAATTAACTTACCTCAACACTGAAAGGCATCTTGCTCTAATGAATGAGTCTAGGGAACCTTTCATGACCACAACTAGCCAGACCTTTGAGTTCCTGACTCATTCTAGAGGCAAAGGCAATGCATACTTCATTTTTGCAACCGTTTGATTCTGCACTGTCATAAAAGAAAAAGATCATATACTCAAACTGGATAACAGCACCTAGAAGATATTTTTTGAAATATATCAGCTTTCTCTTTGTATAGGAGGTTTGTGCAGACCTTAGGGTGGATATGGCTATGATATCATGCACCTTCTCTGAAGCAATTGCTTCACTAGATCATATTTCTATATAACCTTTTCCTTCTTCTGAAATACAGTCCTATTTTTAGAATCAGGTAGCATGCCAGTCACCATAAATCCTATTCCAGCTTTATTACCAACTATCTTTTAAATTTTGGCCCCTATGCCCACCCCACTCCTTTGTATTTTAAGGCAGTTGTAAGTAGGGAAATCTTAAAATTAGGAGAGATATTAGTAGTGGTTACAGTTTCTATTTACTGAGCACTCACTTTATTACTTAAAATAACACTAAATGCTATAACAAATAATTTTAAGAGTTCCAATGGAATAGAATTTGTTGCTCTTGTAAAGTTCAATAGGTGAAGGAATTAGCATAGGAATTCAATAGGAAAATGTTTGATCTAGTAATTTAAAAACCCAGGTTATTGGAGGCTCTTGCACCTTCACCTAGTAGCACTGACTTCCACGTAGCAGCTATGGAAAGAATGAAGGATTTTGCAAGAGGTTTTTATAGGCCAGACCTGGAATTGGCATACATTATATCTACCTACATTACAATAGCCACAACTTCATAAAATTATCATCCTTCACTGTAATTCGAGGCTGAGAAATATAGACTAAGTGTCTGCCTAGGAGGATAGGAAAATAGATTTGGTGAACAGAAATCCCAGTTCTGCCATACTTAGTGTGTACCAGTTATATGTTAAATACTAATTTTACTTACATTATGTTTATTCCCACAGAAGCTCTACAGGAATGCTTTTATTATACTCATTTAATAGATACAAGAAAATTGTGGCTCAAACTGGTGATGCAACTGCTCCAGAGTAATTTAGCTTGTAAGAAGCAGAGCTTGAATTTGTACCGAGGTCTGATGCCAAAGTTTATGTAAATAATCAGGTTCAAGTTACCTGTAAATAGTTAAGAACATGTGCTTAAATATATTATCTTCTTCAACACTCCTTCCCCAGAATGAAAGCTTTATAACTTTCTTTGATAACCTATACCAATGTCTCGTCATTTGATGATTAAAATGTTCTTCCTTTTGTGTTATATAAAGCACATTTGGTACTACTTATTTTAGAATATGTGGAAAAACTTAAGGAAGAAAATATAAACCTCTCACAATACTACTACCCAGCAACAATCTGTTGATATACAATGGTATTTCTGGTTATTTAAATACATTTTGTTGTACAGGATTAAATCCTACTATACATATTGCATTTCAACATACTTCTTTTGTAAACTAAAGAGCCTACCATGAATACGTCTCCATTTCATAAGATACTCTTCCAAAATATCACTTTTTACTAATAATGACTGCAAAATATTCCATTCTTAGCCTGTGCCATAATTTATTGTACCAATAACTTCTGCACATTTCAGTTGTGTACAACTTTTTGAATTTTTTTTTAAGATACTGATACAAAGATACTAAATGATGTCATGTATATCTTGCCTCATTTGAAAGATGAGGGTGACATCTGGTCCATTTTTGGTCTTATATAATTTCTCCAAGATCAGCACATTATTTGCATATGGATCTCAGGTGTGGTGAGACGTGAGATAGTTTTGATAAAAGTCTTTTGGGAACCTTAGAGAAAACTAGGCTATTAATCAAGTTTCTTTTAGTACAAAGAAGCATAGAGAGCTGTGAGAATTTCTGTGAAAAATACAGAATGAAAGATACCTTTTTACAAAAAAAAAAAGAAAAACAATTTAATGTCATGTAGCTTTATAAAGTGGATCAATATCACTAACTTGCCATGGGTAGAAGAAGCTAATTGATTTTGCTGCCACCTGTGAGCACAGGTAAGCAGCAGGCCTCATACTGCTTATTGGCTGCCTTGACAGGGTATGTGTTTGTTTAACATTAGCAAACTCAAGAAAAATTATCTTAGTCTCACATTGCTTTATTACTCCTAATGGCTTGTTTCAACAAACAATTCAGCCCTGTGGAACAGACTGGATGACTAATGTTGTCTGTCAGCACAGACTCTGGCAGAATGCTGTTTTCAACATCAAGGGAAACAGTTGCTGAGCTGTCCATGGAATGCGTGACACCACAGAATACTTGTCACTATGGAGTTTACACCATTTGAGTTGGAGGTAGACCACACTCCCAACACATTTAAAATATGACCAAACCTACACACACACACACACACACACACACACACACACACACACACTGTTTACTCCATGAACAGAGATTATATCCTTACAAGTGTAATCTCTGAGGTAATAGAAATATTTTCTAATCCAGTAAAGTATCAGAATATTCTCACATACTGTTGTCGGGGAGGGCACATAAATTGGAACAAACTTACAGAAGGCAATTGGGAAGCATTTATTAACATTTAAAATATACTATGCGATAACCCAGAAGTTTTACCTATAAGATTCTATTATTAGACACAAATTATAGCAAAACAGATAAGTAAAAATATTTATGTACAAAGGAAGCCATTGGAATATTGTTTGTAATAGCAAAACAAAATAAAACAAAAACCAAACAAAAACTAGTAAGAACTTAAATGTCCCTTAATAGAAGAATGATACAGCTATTCAGTGGAATACCAAGTACCATGCCCTTATAACAGAGTGAAATAGAGCTATATGTGCTGATCTGGATCTATGTATGTAGATCTGACTATCTACATCTTATTGTTAAATGGGAAAT
This sequence comes from Macaca mulatta, assembly GCF_049350105.2. Classification (NCBI taxonomy): domain Eukaryota; kingdom Metazoa; phylum Chordata; class Mammalia; order Primates; family Cercopithecidae; genus Macaca; species Macaca mulatta. Next base: position 106,571,010 of record NC_133426.1, on the reverse strand, counting down.
GGAAATTGTAATATGATCCCATTTTTGTAAATAAAACAAATATTCTTACATATCTATAGCTAAACATGTTTATGTTTACATTAATGCCAATATAAATATATTTTATGCCTATAAAATCATAGAGAAAAAATAAGAAGGACAAAAACCAAACTTGTAGCAAGGCTTTCCTTTGAGGGGTAGGAATGAAAGAACTTGAGCTGTGAGGGTCTGGGTTTTACCACACATACACATACAAACCTAGTATATACATACATAAAATCCCTACCTACATACCTACACCATTCATAAGCCAGAGTATTTGATGAGAGTAATCAGTCCTTCTGGGTGAATAGAAACTAATTTTTTTTCTCAAATAGTAGAAAAAATTCTGATAGTTGTACTTTACAACTAAAAGGGATTAGATATGAGCTCAGTAAAGTACTAAATATTAGAACTCGCCTATTTGAACTGGAATTTACTTTTGAATGATATTGACGATAGAGAATCACAGATTCATACATTTTGCTCCAATACTTACTTGCTGTGAACGAAGCTCATCACTACTGCAGGAAACATCAAAAATACCATGTGCAAAATATATACAATTTTTACTTATCAATTAAAAATAAAACACAAAAGTACAAAACAAAATACCACATGCAGAAAATCTACTTTCTGGGACCAAGTGATTATGTCCTGGGTGGCCCATCCTACATACTACAAAAGTTTAATACAATTGTCCTGCTTTCTTGACACATCATGGAGATAGGTTGGCTTGCTTTCATTGCTAGTATAGAAAGATATGGAGTAATAGAGACTTGACTTACAGATAAACTACAAGTACGCATATGGTCATGTATTAATTGGATAATCTCAATATGGATCTTCGAGTCCTCATAAGAGTGGTATTTGGGAAGGAGTTTCCCTTGGGAGATGTCATCTTTCATTTAGATGTATAAAGTGATTAGATATAATTGAGCTACTAGTAATAATATTACTGACAGTTAAACTTGATTGAGGGCATTTTATGCACTGCAAACACTATCTGAAATAACTTATCACAGCTGTATGAAATAGTTGCTATAATTATTCCTAACTCATAGACGTGAAACTAGAGCTTAGAGAAGTAAGGTAACTTGTCAAAAATCACATGGTAAATTAGCAGTTAAGTAGGATTTCAAACCCAGATCTGTTGAACTCCAAATCCTACGCCTTTAATTACTGAGTTCCATATACTGCTTCAATAGTAGGTACATTATTTGATGGCTATTATGGATTAAATATCCTTTCACAAGTTTACAGAGGGATCTAAGAGCAATTTATAGCATTGTTTTTATATATTTTGATTAACACTTTGGGAACATAAGTGATGAATACTCTAGAAATTGCTTCCTTTATGTTTGTATAGTTATCATTTCTATTATAAAGAGATGTTCCAGGAGGATTTACATTGTGTTTTGGCTCTCATTAGCTTAACTTTTAGTCAGCTACATTTAGAAACCATTTAAAAGCCAATAAATGGGTAGCTTTATTGAAATAAAATAACAATCAAGTTTGAAAATAAAAATCTTGGTTATAATTCCAGGACTGCCATTTACTCAGTTGGACAAGTCATTTAGCTTCATTGAGCCTAAGTTTACCTGTCATAGTTAATATGGTTGGCCTGGCTGGTGACATTTGTCCTTTCCCTTTTTTGCCAGTTTCTAACCCTCGATATACTTAGAACCTTCATTCTGTCTCCAGATTCCCATTCCATCCCTCTATCCCTTGCCTTGTGCCTTGGAAGTCTGATCTTTATGATTACATTAAAGGACTTGTCTGACTTCTGGCTTCATTTTAGATTAGGACAATGGGGAAGACTGGAAGAAGTTCTATCAGATGAAGGGAAGACAGTGAGGTTAGGTTATTCTTCTTCCTCCTTTTCTGTGCGATCACCGTGGACTAGCTGCATCTTGTCAAGAGGCCTCATAGCCACTTCATCTCAATGTTGTTGTCATCATCCACTCCTCTGGCCCATTTAGACCTAAAAGTGGCTCACTTCACCTCTTACTAGCCCCAAGATTTTGCCTTATCCTTTCTTGTGGTATTCCCCATACACTGCTCGTATCTTTGGAAATACTCCCTCTTTCAAACTCTCCTCAGAATATCCAGTTCATGTGATCTGACTGGTTTTATGCCCAGATTCTGATTGATGCAGCTGTACATCTCTCTGTAAATTGTGTGCTCAGTTAAAGAAGATGTTTTTTACAGAGAAAAGTTAATTGTTTTTAGATTAAGGGCATATGAGTAACAGATACTTATTTTTTATTGATGCATAATATTTATACATATTTATGGGATACATATGATGTTTTGATACATGTGTAGAATGTGATGATCAAATCCGGGTATTTAAGATAGCTATCACCTCAAACATTTATCATTTCTTTGTATTGGGAACATTTCAAATTTTCTAGCTATTTTAAAATATATAATATATTGTTGCTAGCTATAGTCACCCTTCTATGCTAGTGAGCAGTGGAACTTACTCCTTCTGTCTAAATGCATGTTTGTATCCATTAACCAACCTCCCTTTTTCCCTCACTTACCTACACACCCTTCCTAGTCTCTACTAACTATCATTCTTTTGATAGTATCTCCAAGCAAATGTTTAAGGCCCAAATTGTTACTTTACCTGGAGCTTTTCTTCTTTCCATTGTATCACTTTCATTCCCTGGAAAACCCCTACTCTTCCAATATAATAGAAGAAGCTTATTGCCTGACTGAACACAGTGTGGCAAAACGGCCCTGTGAAAGCTTAGGCCTTCACATTTTTTTTTCATGAAGAATTCGAATCTCTCTTAATCAAAAGTGTGTCACTCAACTATGTTGTGACTAGATAAGCAAGGTTTATCTCTGGTCATTAATTGTCTATCATGTTACACATTGGTGCAAAGCCCTGATTCAACTTTTTTCTACAAAATGCTTTTGTAATTGATTACTATGTCTTATGTACTTGTGAGAAGCAACCTGGTAGAAAAAAATAGACAACTTTTACATGTATAGTTTGTCAGAGTTTCATTTCTAGAAATGCTAAAGATGATCTCTTCCCTGTCAATTCATAAAATTTTAGGAAGCTTAATATATATCATGATATTAACCTGCTACATAAACTATTGTACTACCCAGGTGTTTGTGATGCTGCTGCTGTAGCTGCTACTGATTATGCTAAAATAAACTTCCCCACTGTGCTTATCTTTCAGATTTTGAGTTTTGGGTGGGAGATAACAACCAGTAATTATAGGCTATGTACTGTGCTATCATTTTAAATACATCATGAATTTCTTACTAACTGAAACATAACACTAGACCATATTTCTTTCTTTTTGCAAGACCATAAGTATTGTAAAACAAGTTATAGGCCGGGCGCGGTGGCTCAAGCCTGTAATCCCAGCACTTTGGGAGGCCGAGGCGGGTGGATCACGAGGTCAGGAGATCGAGACTATCCTGGCTAACATGGTGAAACCCCGTCTCTACTAAAAATACAAAAAACTAGCCGGGCGTGGTGGCGGGCGCCTGTAGTCTCAGCTACTTGGGAGGCTGAGGCGGGAGAATGGCGTGAACCCGGGAGGCGGAGCTTGCAGTGAGCCGAGATCACGCCACTGCACTCCAGCCTGGGAGACACAGCGAGACTCCGTCTCAAAAAAAAAAAAAAAAAAAACAAGTTATAAACCAGTTCAGAAAAGAGGTAAATTGTGGTCTATCCTAATTCAAAGATAGATTATCTACTTATTGGATACATTTACTAAAACAAGAAATCTATTTCATTTAGTCGTGATTTTCTAATTTTTTTTTTCTCCAGATTAAAAAAAAAAAATCTCTTTCCCTAGGCATGGACAGATGAAAATGTGTTCTAGGAAAGTTTTCGGAAAAAAATTCCAAGTAAACTGTCATTTGGGAGCCTCCACGGCTGGGGTGGCAAAGATGGTGAAAGGACCCTTTCCCTTAGGTTGACATAGTACTGGAGATGCCAAAGTTACTGGGATGATCCAGATGTTTGTACAGCAGGGATTTTCTATTGTTATTATTTTTCTTTATTCAATATGCCTTCTACCTCCTGATAGATATCATGGAAACAGGCCAGTAGATAAGAAGTTCTAAGACAAGAGCAATTGTGAAATATCTGACAATTAGAGCAGCAGCACATGTAGCTGAGTTTAATGTTTTCATTATAATAATCAAGACAAACAGATCATTATTTTGTATAAATTAACTTTTTCACATCTTTAAAAATTTTATGTACCTAATTTGTTTCCTTATTATTTTAATGTTGGAACATTTGACAGTTGAACCTAAGGTATTTCCCACCAAAGATAGTTCTTAAAGTGTTTGAAAAATACTATGCACCTGCAGGTAAATTATGTACTATTCCTGACTTGAGATGGATTATTGAGACAAAAATAATTTTAAAACCAATAGCATGTTGGTTGATAATCAGAGACAACACTGATTGTAACAACTAGGTAGACATTTAAGCATAATGTGATTAGTTCAAAAGAAATCAAACTGTAGGAACTTTCAATGGACTTTGTATTGTTGAAGTGCTATTTTGTATAATTGCAAAATTTTATGTAAATGAAGAAGGGTAGTATAAGATAGCCACAAGTCAAAGTTTACATTTCCAAAGTCTAGTGATACTGGGAAGAAGAGAAGAAAATGTGTGAAAGATAAGAAAATGTGCTGGGCGTGCAGGTGGCAGAAACATTCTCAAAGATTCCTGCCAGGGAGTCAGGGGAGACAAAGCTATGAAATAGTAAGATTGCATTTCTTTCAAATCTGCATATTCTGCAGCCCTTAAGCCATTACCTGCAGCTGAGGAGTTCCAATAAAAGTGATTTAAAAACTCATTCTGGGCCCGGCGCGGTGGCTTAAGCCTGTAATCCCAGTACTTTGGGAGGCCGAGACCGGGGGATCACAAGGTCAGGAGATCGAGACCATCCTGGCTAACACGGCAAAACCCCGTCTCTACTAAAACCACAAAAAATTAGCCGGGCGAGGTGGCGGCGCCTGTGGTCCCAGCTACTCGGGAGGCTGAGGCAGGAGAATGGCGGGAACCCGGGAGGCGGAGCTTGCAGTGAGCTGAGATCTGGCCACTGCACTCCAGCCTGGGCGACAGAGCGAGACTCCGTCTCAAAAAAAAAAAAAAAAAAAAAAAAAAAACCTCATTCTGGCTGCCTCCAGATGCCAGCCTCCTGGGGTTGCCACCACGCATTATTTAATATGAACTTGATGGTTTCAGTCCCCTTCCTGATGCCTGATTCAGCTCTTCTATAGGCAGCCCCTTCTGTCTGTAACTGACAAGATGTTGCTAATGACTGGAAATGTTAAAACATATTTCCTATTAGTTTTCATTATTTATTTCTTTTACATTTTTCCTGAATATATGTTTCCTGAAATTAGGATGAAATCTGGCTTCTTTGGATTCCATTTTAGCTTGACACCTGACAGAATATCCTGTCAAAAGAATTAAATATGACCTTGATACAAGAGATTTCTTGCTTTGGAAGAAGAAAATCTGTTTTGCATAGTTTCTGAATTAGAATTTATGTCAGTAACAGAATATTGGTTCTGGAAGCAGGTGTGGTATTTTTTCTTCTTTAAATTTTAAAATAGACCATTCACATTTATACAACTACAAATAATCTTATCTGGTATTACTTACCAATCCATTATCACTGGAAGATTAATTAACTGGGAGCAGTAAGGAGGAATATCTTGTCAAGTTGTGCTGTAATTATTGGTTTACATGTCTGCCCCTCTCACCTTGAGTTCTAGGAGGTCAGGGATGCTTCTTGTTTACTTTTGTAAACCCACACTTCCTGGTCTATCAAAGGTGCTCATTCAATAAATGCTGGGTAAATAAATGAGTGGTTCTGGTAAAATATTCTTTTTTGTAGGTTTAGTTTTATATCACACAGAGTTTTACATCTGTGTTGGACCATATTGCTTCATACTTTGCATCAAATAGGTCCTGACCTTCGTATCATATCTTGGCTGATATTAATCTGATACCTACAAAGATGTTTCTGTCTTTGTTCTATAATCACTCACATTTCAGTCTTTGAAATGAATCACAAACAAATATTAACCAGAATTTTAAAATCTAGACTTTTTTTTTCTATTGGACACAGCACATATCTATATAATAAGGAAAGCCAGGTGTACAGCTTCCTTCCAATGTGAGTTTGTTCTGCCAATGCCCTTTTTAAAAATGCCTATGCATCTGTGATGGGAATTGAATCTATAAAGCTCCATGATTCTAGGCAAAAAACTTTAATTTTCTTCATTGAGTAGCGCCCCAAAACTTTGTTATTTAAAAGTCCCTCTCTCCATGAATGTGTCCTGTCTCCTATCATCATATATTTTCCACAAATGCATCACATATGGTTTTCACTTGCTGCTTTTCTGCTACTTTGCTGTTTCATTCACCCTTATATGTGGGCTACAGTATCATCCTTTGTTTTTAGATATACTAGTTTTGAGAAATCAATGAATATACTCCCTTATGACTTTTGAAAAAAGTCAACTTTTATGGTGTAAGGGCCAAGAATAAATAAAACTAAATTAAATGTAATATAGTCCCCACAATACTCTTGAGCAATATATAATGCAACATTTAAAAAAATAAAGAGTAATCATTCTCTTTCCCAAAATATTATTTTTCTTATCAAACTGAAAATAGCTGCCCTGTATTTACCTTCATTGCTTTCTCGTCTTTCCTTTAGACTTTTTTGATAAGGAGATGCTTGTGAGTCTAAAAGGAAGAAAAAATTACCTACGTATCTAGTTTTCTATCAGGAATATTGTAAGATCCCTGTTTTCTAATCCTATTTCTTATTACTCAACTTGAATACCTATTTGTGTATGCAGAATGATTACTGCCTATAATACTTAGAAAGTAGGGCTGCAATTTTGCTGGCAAATTGTGCCTTGACAGGTTCCACATACCTCTTTTTAATTAATATCTTTCATTTTAAAAAGAAGGATGCAGACAAATAGCAAAGAAATAAACAAATGAGCTTTGCATGCAAGTTTATCTTTGTCCATTTAAATTATTCTGAATACAAATGCCAAGTTGAAATATTTTTGATGGTTTGCTTTTCAGTGGCTCTGGTCACAACAAAAGCAATAATGGTACAGTGAAGCCAGTTCCAAGCCCTTGAGTGTCTTCTCTCTCTTCAGTACTCCTCTTTGCGAGTTTGGCATTTCATCTATGCTAATCAGATCTATCTTGCATTGACAGGTGGTGAGTGTGTACTCTGATTCCAACCTACTTAGCATAATTGTAGTATTTAGTGCAATTTCTTAGATATTATTTGATATTATGTTAATAAGTGAATTACCAAAAGTGAGCCAATCATTTTGTAGTTCTCGCCATTCTTTATTAAAAAAACAAAAAAAAACAAAAAACCTCATCTTGATTCTCCATGCTAGTCTCAGGGGATGTATTATTTACAATCCAGGCATACTATTAACAAATCATGTAATATAAAAATTAGAAATTGTTTTACTTTTCAAATCCACTGAGGAAGGACATACTACAAATACTGTACTACAAATATTGTATGTTTCTAGACATTTCATAGTGGATACCCAAATCTTTTCTAAGTACTGAATTGATAGTCTGTGTGCTACACTGCCTGCCTATATTCTAAAGTTTCATGTATGTCTATAAATACCTTAATTCTTTGCTATGATTTTGATTCCTATGAACATTTAACAGAGCAGCAGAAAGGTGTGTAAGTAAAACAAGATTGTTTCCTCCACTTAAGATGAACTATGGTAAAGATGAAAAGGTGGTTGTGTGGTTGAGTGTCAGTAACGGTCTTTGAAAGCCCTTGTGAACATATAAATAATGCCAACATTTTGAGATATAGGCTGATGAAGGCTGGTAGGTTGTCATTTGTGTTCAATTGATATGAAGGGAAAAATTGAAAACATGTGAAAAGGAAATTTGGAACATATATATACATTATATATACATATATACACACACACACGCATATATAATATTTGAAGAGTTAAATTTTGTCTTCTTTTCTAAGTGTATGTTTAAGCGTAAAATCTCATTGATGTATATGCCAACACAAGAGTAATGCCCTTTAATTAACAAGCAGTTCTAGGAAACCACTGCAAAAATCAGTGTGTACCAAGTGGTGTATCTCCAATTTTTTAATTATACCCAGGAATTTATGGGGTAACCAAATCTTTTATATATAGGCCACTAGGAGAAAGGATTCTGGGCCACCTGAATGGGTATAGCGGAAATTTGCTGTGTGTTTTTGGCTGTTCATCATCCAATTCTTCACTGTGTAATGTACTAATTGGACATAGTACCCACCTTTCGTACAAAAATCAAAGACTGGAGACTTCTTTCCTAGCCTTCTGGCAGCCAGATTATGGGTATATAAGCCAGGCTCAGCTAATTGGATGCTATCATCCCAGACTATGAATCTAAATTGCATAACACAAGGATGGAATAATGATTAGAATTGATTTGGCATAGTTGTTATCATGTCTAGCGGTAATAATAGTAGTGCATAGAGGAGGTGGAGGCCTAAAAATATTGGTGGCTCTGTCCTGGCCTGGTCGTTCTGGCTAAAAGGTTATTAGTTTTATTTATTTGTTTGTTTGTTTTGCTTCTTATCCTTCCAAAGCTTATTTGGTTCCTTCCAGTCTTAGAAGTCTGTTTTCTCAGCCAATATAATAGTACCCTTATAACCTTCCAACGAATCCTTTTTTATTTCCTAGGATAGTTACAGTTCATTACTATTACTACCAGATAAGAATAATGACAGATACCATATATTGCTTCCCAATGTCTCTGCACTAGTGGATGTTTGACAAGCTGCAGATCATATCTTCTGGCGATTGCAGGAACCCATTGTGACCAATTTAATATCTATGAGGAAATTGGTACATTTGGCATAACAAAGGAGATATGTAAAATTTACTAAAATGATATCATTGTTTACATTTTGTAGAATTTTTTTTTTTACATGAAAGAAAGAGTGTAGAAAAGTATTTGGTAATAATAGATGTAGGTTGATCTAGAGGGCATGATCTTAAGAAATGGGTGGTCCTGGGTGATAATCTTGGCTCTGCTGTTTGTTACCTGTGCCCTGGGTGAGTTGCTTAAGTTTCTTCACCTGTAAAAAATCATAAGAAGTGTTGTGGGAATTATACAAATATTCTATTATAAACTACTTTGCAACAAGCACAGAGCCTGACATATAATTACCATTTAATTAATTAATAATTATCGCAGCCAAACATTTGTTGAGTTTTTAGCATGAGGCAGGAACAGTAGTGCTCTATATGTTTTATAAGTGAAAATAATCTTCAAATCAAATCTAAAGTAAGTGCTGTTTTTATCCCCATTTTATAGATGAGGCATAAAGAAAGTGAAGCACAGAGGGGTTACAAAACTTGCTCAAGGTCACACAGCAACAATTTCATCCTCTCTAGTTTCCTGATTAAATTTGTGTCTCTTTCCTCTTCCATTTGTTCTTTTTATTTGTTACTTCTAGTTTCAAGTCTTCTATTTCTTTTTTCCTTTTTGAATTTCAGAGTCACTGACCAACAACTTAAAAATAATTCTGTAGTAATTTGTGAGTAGAGCCTGGGACGTGATACCTCACTTTCAGTGTCTTTTTTTCAAGGACATAAAAAAGGTTATCCATATACACTCTCCTCATTGTAAGGCAATTGCCCTACAGATCTGAAATATAATTTTCATTTTTGGGATTCTCAAATTCTCTTTTAATGAATCATGTGTATGCTGTTTGCAAAACACAGTACCCTCAGGTTAGGAGAAAGTGGAAAAGGACTCCTTTGGAAAAGCTGTATCATTATGATCTCAATGAAATCAAGTTGATGTACTCCAGTCTCATTCATGAGTAAGCATGAAGGCAGAACGACCTCTCATCTCTGGTCTCATATTAAACTTTGTCAGGATGAAGGATCCCAAAGGTTATTTCTCCAGATTAGATTTAAAGTATGTGGCCATGGGCACTGCTGATACACCTGAATAAACATCCCTGTGGCAAAAGTAGGCCAACAGTGCTGCCAGCCATCAGCATCTAATTCGCTCTCATTTCATAAGATGATAAAAAATTAAAAGCTGTTCTAAAAGCAGAGGGATTTGGAGCTGGCTCTGTACCAGGCCCTGTAGCTATGCTCATGAATCAGTGTTTCTTCTCCTCTTGGTTGCTAGCCCATTCCGGAATCCATGCCACCTGTTGTTGCTGCTATTTTCTATTTAAGCTTCTCTTTGTAAATGGTGTGAGCAGCTCTGATTGACAAACTTTCAGTTTTTATTTTATTTTTTAAAGAATACTGTTAGATGAGGATCAAATGCAGCTCTTCATTTCCAGTGATGTATTGAGATCTCACGAGGACACAAAATCTGATAGAAGGAGGCTGATCATAACTCTATACCCAAATGTAGGCTGGAACTTGGGTTAGGTAAGAATGAATGTTTAGAATACCTTGTCCTAAACCCTTCAGTCACTTTTTTCAGACCTCTTTGAGAAATGCTTCCGAATATTTTTGACAAATGTACACTGCTTTAACAACAGAATTGTATATAAATTGATTGTATTATTTAGATTCTAATTTATTTATCAATCTCATATTTTCACTACTTACTATGAGTTGTACTGAGTGCATGGAGATTCTGTTCAATATTTGTTTTTAAATGGCAAGTCTTGTAAATAAGAGAGAAACTCTATGTAGGATATTTATGTGTACAAATCAGCTCCTTTAATTTTAACTTTAATTGGTCATCTTATGAAAAATGTGCAATTAAATAGTAGCTTTTGCTAAGACATGAGAGTTTGTGGAGGTAATTTTTGTAGCTGAAATATTTAACTCTTTAGAGGAACACGAGCTAGAATGTCACTGTCAGCGAAAAGGGATACATATTAAATTCAGTAGATTTCTTGAAGTATATTCTGTTGTTTTCCTTTACCAGGGGCCATTTAGGATGAGCTCATGATGGCTATAAATCATTAAGTTAATGTGTTCCTGAGTCAGGTATCCATTTAATATACATGCAACACTTTATTAGCTCTTTTCTCCATGTACAAATAGAAAATATTATCCCCACTGTAAGAAACAATGACATGCTTTCAACAGGATTTCTGGAGAAAGGCATTGTTTAAAGCTCCATATGATTTCCATGTAATAATTGTGTGGAAGTAAGAGTAGGAGAATAGAGGCCACTGTTATTTTCCTCCGTAATGCTTTTGAAAAAGGAATAAACAGCCTATTAATCTTGAAATATCTGTATGTCTCATCATCATAATTTTTTTCAACATAGTTTACTCCTTTTATAGGTATTTGAATATTTCCTGCTTTAGATACACCTCCAGCCTGTGCAGCTGAATTCTACCAGATGTTAGGTTGTTAACTACAATCTAATTATTTTAGATAACTTCTTTTGATGGCTTATGCTTTAGGGAGATGGGACACAAAGGGCAGATGAGTATATAGAACTCCCTAGCCTTATATATCACCCAGGTATTAATGTTGCTGTTTACCTATAAACACAACATACAGTGTGTAATTACACACACACACACACACATACACACACTCACACGCTAGAGATAAAATTCCTCATTGAATACTTGCATTAAGAGCTACTTCAGCGCAAAAATACTGCTTTTGAAAACCTCTAAATCTGTCCTTCCACCCTCAACGAGTAGTACTGGATGTATTCTGGTGTTTCTTCTGTTTTAAATATCCTTAATCCTCTCACCTACCTGTGAGAGAAAGGAAAGAAAGAATATTGAGTTTCTGGCATAACCTGAACTCCCTAATAGGACCATCTAGTGTCACATTGCAAATTCAAAACCACTGTGCATGGGGCACTTAAATCTCAATAATGAGAACTTACATTATTAAAGACAACGTCTTTCACCCTAAGAGCTTTGTTGTGACTTGTGATGGATTAGGCAGCATATCAGCAATATTTCTGAAGTCTAGTACCAACAGACTGAAAATAAAGACATAACAAGAACAGTACAGAGACAATACAACGTTGAAGCCTCAAACCACTAAACATATTTTCTTTAAATTGCAATGGGGCTGTCTAAGAACCCACATAGAGGCGTTCTTTCTGTCTTTTTAAATTTTAATCAGTTAGCATCCAAGCCACTGTATTTAGTATAGATTCTGAAACATTTATTGCTAAGCACTAACCACTGGGATCATTTGGACCCTTGGTCCCTGTCTCCTCAAAAATAATCCTAAAAGGGAAAAACAATTCAAAGCCAGTGAACATATGCTATGAAGGACTACCACCAGATTTTACAAGTCAACATTTCTGGGGGTCTCGGTTTGCCTGTCTTGGAAATGAAGAGATTGGGAGATTGGATGATAGCATCTCCGTATCTCTTCTGTCTTTAACATTCTGTGATCCCTTGAAGGCCATAGAATCACCTTCAAGTTTTGCATCATCTTTGCTTTATATTAAATATGAATAGTGATTAAATATATAAATTTTTGTTTTCTTCTGTCCTCTAAAGCATTTCTTGGCAAACCTGGCAGGGGGATAGCTTTGCATTGTAAGCTAACTTTCATGAAATTTGATTAGTTTTGAAATGATGCTGTGCATCTTACACCACCTAGATGGCAGTTCCCTGGTGCTTCTCCCTCATCCTACCCTTTAAAAAATTTACGATGTTGCCCAAGTGCCAACTTGGAAAAGCACCTCGTTACCCTGGTGACGATGATGCTGATAAAGATAAGGGGATATGAGAAAGAGATTCCACAGTTGCTGTCTTCCCACTTCATACAACTTGGGATAGAGGTCAAAAGAGGAGTCTTTGAAGCATTAGGTATTGGCAGTGGAAAGGGAAGTAAGAAACTATTCCTTGAGATTGGCAGAAATGAAGCAGAGAGCAAACTCATTACTAGGTTCTGAGAAGTGTATTTTTGGATATATAGAGTTGCATCTTTTATGGGGAGACGGTGTATTCTGCATCATTGTCAGAAGGTTTAGCCTGCATAATATGTTATTACCCACCTTTTAAAACTATTCTAAAATTAAGTCTTAATAATATGGCTTACAAAATGTGAGATGAACTGTCCTCTGTCTTCTTCTCAAGGTTCATTTTGCACAACTCTTATTTTCTTGCCTCTGAGAGCCCCACTTCTTGCAGTCTATGATGCTGCCAGTCTGAACATTTTTTACTTCCTCCCACTGCACCATGATCAGCATTGCCTTCAGGCCATTGCACATTCCTGAATCACTCCATAACCTTTTGATCTAGCTGATTCTGATGGTTCCTTTTGTTCTCAGTGTAAATGTCAACTTTTCTCCAAAGGTATTCCCAACTCTTCTATTAAACCTGGCTATCATTATGAGGTAGATACACCTTGTTTATATTCCAGTATCACCAAGTCTTTCTGCTATAGCAATTGTAGTCTACCTATTAGGTTAAGATGTATAAACATCTAGTCTCATGGCTTTAAATAATTTTCGTGTACCAATGATTCCCAAGTTCATATCACCTGTCCTGACCTCTCCCTTAAATTCCAGATTCATATTATTTAAGTGCCTATTCAGCATCCCCTTTTGGGGATTTTAATAGCTCAAAATTAACATATCCAAAATTGAATTTAGGATATTTTTTTCATTTCCTTCAAACCTACTTTCCTCTCTTTCTTCCTTATATCAACTAATGACAAGCCAATTTCTTCCATTTTCTCAGGACAAAACCTGGGGATCATCCTTGATTTCTCTCTTTATTTTAGACTTACAATCAATTTATCATCAAAATACTTTTGGCTCTGCTTTCAAATATATCCAGACACTGACTACTTTTCCCCCGCCTCATTGTTACTTCATGGCTCCAACCACCATCTTCTCTTCCTGGGACTACTGCAACAACCTTTGAACTCATTTCCCTGCGTCCACCCTTTGCCCACTTCAGAACATCCTCAATGCAGCACCTGCAATGATAAGGTTAAAACCGAATACAGATTATGTCACTGCTCCGTTCTTCCAATTAGTATTCAAGGTGAAACTCAGTGCCCTAAAAATGACCAGTAAGGCTCTACGTCTTCTTTTTCTCTTATTTCATATTCTAATAAATGCTCCCCTTTTCACTGCCACTTCAGAAACACTGACTAAAATGCTGACTTACATGTTGTTTTTTAGGTATGCCAGGCACTTTGTCCCTTTAGGGCCTTTGCACTTGCTGTTTCACCTGCCCCAAATAGTCTACCTCCAATAGCTGTATGGCTCATATATTAACATGCTTTAAGTCTCTCCTAAGTATTCCTACTGAGAGCAAGAAATATATCTTTTCTAATCACAGTTATATTTTCAGGACCAAGGATATAGCAGTGGTGATGTTTTTTTGAATGGCTGAATAAGCAACCTCAATGTTTCCTAGGATCTGTTTCAGCTCATTATGGCCATTATTGGTGGCATGCAGTTAGGTGAATATCTATTCTCCCTGCAGTGCAAGTAGATATGTTCCTAACAAACTAGGTTAAAATTCTAAAAAAGTTAACTTCTACAGAAACATTGACATATGTGGTGGTTAGATTTGAAAGAACCATTTGTATTTAACTTTATATAACTTCAGGTACAAAAGGAAATGAATAAGTTTTTATTTTATTTTAAGATTGCCTGAAAATTTCATATGTTCACCATGGATAAACATTGTTTCTAGTGAGAATTCATTCCTAAAACTCAACAAGCACAATGTTTTGAAATACAACCCCTTCATAAGGTGGGGACTGATTATATTTAAAGGAGAAAAATTGGAATTTCAGGTACTAGCATTACCCAACTCCTAATCTTTGAGGGAAAATGTATTTGCATGCCCTTGGAAAAGATAGCACATTTATTTTGGACAGTGCATTTCTGTCTTCTAGCTATCCTTTGATATATCTTGCATTTCTAAAATACTAAATGTAAAGCAAAATGTCTCTAAATAAAATTGCATTTTTTTCTTAGGAACAATGTATCTTATACAAAAGAGGAAGAAGAATTAAGAAAACAGAATTTGGCCCCATGACTAAAAGCAAATAAAAAAAATTATTAAAAGTCGTATATTTAGTGGAAAGTCAATACAGTTATGCATATCTTAATGACACGAATCTGTTCTGAGAGATGCATCCTTAAGTAATTTCATCATGGTGCAAACATTATAGAGTGTACTTACATAAACCTAGATGGTTTACGTAGGCAATTGTAACACAATGGTCAGTATTTGTGTATCTTAACCTAGAAAACTGACAGTAAAAATACAGTATAAAAGATAAAGGACAGTACACCTGTATAGGACACTTACCATAGATGGAGCATGCAGGATGGCAAGTTGCCCTGGGTGAATCAGAGAGTAATTGATAGGTGAATGTAAAGGCCTAGGACATTATTGTACACTACGATGGACTTTATAATCACTATACAATTAGGCTGTCCCAAATATATATAAATCTTTTTCTTTCTTCAATAATAAATTAACTTTAGTTTTCTGTAACTTTATTACTTGATAAACTTTTGACTCTAATAATAACACTTAGCTTAAAGCACAAATACATTGTTAAGCTGTACAAAATATTTTTTCTCGATATTCTTATTCTATAAGCTTTTTTCCTAATTTTTTTTTTCTTTTACTTTTTAAACTTCTTAAATTAAAAACGAAGTCACAAACACACACATTAGCCTAGGTTTACAGAGGGTCAGGATCATCAAAATGTCACTAGGGCAATATAAATTTTTCAGCTTTATTATAATCTTATGGGACCATTGTCATGTACGTGGTCCACTGTTGACTAAACCATCATTATGTGGCACACGACTATAGCTCCAAAATGATATTTAAAAAAAATAACAATATGGATCTGATGAAAAAACGGGAAGAATTTTTTAATACTTTTATGTTTGACAGTAATTTTAGGTTTATGGGAGAGAAATTTACCGCTTAAATTCATTCCATTGAAAATTGCTTTTATTAATTCACTGCCTGAGTTAACTACAGCAAGAAAACCAGAGCTCTTTTAGGTGTTTGAACTATGTTTCCAGGACTTTGTGGGTTCTACTGACTTTGTGTAGTGAACAAGTTGGTATGGGATGAAGGGAAGGGGAGATAACAAAACAACAAAAGCAAAAAAACTATTTTGAACACTGTTTGAGGATGCAGCAGGCTATGAATAAAAGGGGAAGATATTCTTGTACACACAGAGAGGAGGAATGGTGCTTTACATATATTGAGGCCTCAGGATGGCCTGCTGATAACTTTATTTTTCCCCTTTAATTAAATACTTTAAAAAAAAAATCACACAAGTAAAACTTGAATATATTTCTTGGAAAATTTCTAGCAGCATTGGTGTGTTTAGAGTAGAACCTGAAAGATCTCCTTTACTAACCCTTTTGTCAATCTTGCTCCCATTGTCCCATTGCTGGAGGTGACCAGGTGACCACCATTTATTATTTGAAGCAAGTATACTTCTTGTTGTTTTTCTATGCCTTTGTATAAAGATATATAATCCTATACATACACATATATATATATGTGTGTGTGTGTGTATGTGTTTCTCTGTGATTTTCCTCTCTTTTGAAAATATGCCTAAACATATTACAACTATTAATATATATTAATGTATGTTTCATGTATAATAATATTACAGCAGATTTAACGTTATTGAAATCATTTACTGGAATCTTTTTTTTAAACGTGCATTTTAAGTTGAGGAGTACATGTTCAGGATGTGCAGTTTTGCTACCAAAGTAAACGTGTGTCATGGGGGTTTATTGTACAGATTATTTTGTCACTGAGGTATTAAGCCTAGTATCCATTAGTTATTTTTCCTGATACTCTGCCTCCTCCCACTCTCCACCCTCTGATAGGCCCGAGTCTGTGTCGTTCCCCCTGTATGTGTCCCTGTGCTCTCATCATTTACCTCCCTCTTATAAATGCGAACACGTTGTATTTGGTTTTCTGTTCCCACGTTAGTTTGCTAAGGATAATGTCCTTCAGCTCCTTTCACGTTGCTGAAAAAGACATGATCTCATTCATTTTTATGGCTGCATAGTATTCCATGGTGTATATGTACCAAATTTTCTTTATGCAGTCTATCATTAATGGGCATTCAGGTTGATTCCATGTCTTTGTTATTGGGAATAGTGCTGGAATGAACATAAATGGCCATGTATCTTTATAATAGTGATTTATATTCCTTTGGGTATAAACCCAGTAATGGGGTTGCTTGGTTGGACAGTATTTCTTTCTTTAGGTCTTTAAAAAATTACCGCACTCTCTTCCACAATGGTTGAACTATTTTCTACTACCACCAACAGGGTATAAGCGTTCCTTTTTCTGCACATCCTCACCAGCATCTCTTATGATTTTACTTTGAAATAATATCTATTCTGACTGGTGTGAGATGGTATCTCATTGTGGTTTTGATTTGCATTGCTTTACTTGATCAGTGATGTTATGCTTTACTTCATATGATTGTTAACTGCATGTATGCCTTCTTTTGAAATGTGTCTGTTCACGTCTTTTGCCCACCTTTTAATGGGGTTTTTTTTTCTTGTAAATTTGTTTAATTTCTTTATTAGACATGCTGTATATTAGACCTTTGTCAGATTCACAGTTTGCAAAAATTTTCTCCCATCCTATAGGTTGCCTTTTTACTTTGTTGATAGTTTCTTTTGCTGTCCAGAAGCTTTTTAGTTTAATAAGATCCCATTTGTCAATTTTGACTTTCGTTGCAATTACTTTTGGTGTCTTCATCACGAAACCTTTGCCCATGCCTATGTCCTGAATGGTATTGCCTAGGTTGTCTTCTAGGGTTGTTATAGTTTTGGGTTTATATTTAAGTCTTTAACCCTTCTTGAGTTAAGTTTTGTATATCGTGTAAGGAAGGGGTCCACTTTCAATCTTCTGCTTATGGCTAGCCAGTTCTCCCTGCACCATTTATTGAATAGGGAATCCTTTCCCTATTGCTTTTGTCAGGTTTGTTGAAGATCAGATAGTTCTATGTTTGTGGTCTTATTTCTTGGTTCTCTACTCTGTTCCATTGGTCTATGTGTCTGTTCTTGTACCAGTACCATGCTGTTTTGGTTACTGTAGCCTTCTAGTATAGTTTGAAGTCAGGTAGCGTGATTCCTCCAATCTTGTTCTTTTTGCTTAGGATTGCCTTGGCTATTTAGGCTTTTTTTTGGTTCTGTTTGAATTTTAAAATAGTTTTTTTTCCTAGTTCTGTGAAGAATACTATTGCTAGTTTAACGGGAATAGCATTGTCCCCCAACAATTTGGACTCCTCTAAGCCTGCATGCTGGAATGGCTGTCTTCCAAGCAGCAAAGATGGCAGTCTGCCCCTTCCCTGGGGAACTCAGTCCCATCCCATGTAAGTGCAACAGTGCTGCTAGTGACTGGCTGGCATTCCAAGCCAATGGGTCTTATCCTGTGAGGTGCCCTGCAAATGGGGCTCGCAAACTAATGCTACTCACCTCCCTGTCTTCAGCCCCCTTCCTAGGCATATGTACAGAGGTCCAACCTAGGTCCAACTTCTTGCTTTGCCTGAGTTGCAGTCACCTTTTCCAGGGATCCCAGAGCTGGAGTATGTAAAGCTCCCGGGTCTCTGTGCCTGCCTGAGTGGCTGCTTTGCTGAAATTTCATGTAGCACTGTGTGTCAGACACAAGGCCTTGGTGGATTGGGTTCACCAGGAGATCTCCTGACACGAGGGTTGCAGAGATCTGTGGGAGAAGCATCTATCTGAGTCTTTCAATAAGGAAATAGTAAGCACTCACAATTATACTAGATTTACATGTGGGGAGATAAATGATAATTGAAATAGAAGGTTTCGTGAAAGTGAAACTTAACTTGGACCTTGAAGGATCATCAGCCTTAAGAAAGTGAGGGTTAAGACTCATTACATTTTAGTGGAGGGTCTCAGCATAAAATAAGTACAGGAATAAGCATGATGAATATAAAGTAAAGACAGAGCTGAGCAGAAAAGAGAGTGGTAAGATTGGTCAGATAAGTTGAAGCCTCATTGTTGAGAACATTTATAATAAGGCCAAACTATCTGGTCTTGATGTAGAAGCCAATGTGGGGCATATTCAGGCTTGTAGGTATATTAGGGAATTCATCCTGACAGCACTAAGTAAAATGGACTGCGGGTGGGAGAGCCTTGATTCTAGAAGAAGAGTGAAGTGGCAGTGGCAATAATTCAGATATGGATTTGGGGATATTCTGGACTAGCATAATGGGAATAAAGAGAGAGAAATACAATTATTTAATGACAAGTTTGATAGTGAGGTGAAAAAGAGAAATGCCTCAAAGATGATCCCTGCATTTTAAATTTCAAAATGGAGGTCATTTTAGAAATTAAAAAGCAGAAGGGAGGTCTGGAAACAGACAAGAATGGGGAACATGGAAAGGGATTTTGACTTGTTTGTAATGAGGAATGCCTAAAATGTTTAGCTTAAGCAAAAATTGCATGGTTTACTCTGCTAAATTACGAATAATTGTTTTCATCATCTCCCTTACTGTCTCCTAGACGCTCAGACTCTATTAGCAAGAGTTCCACAGTTAATGACAAGACAATGTTTTGAATTATAAAGTCCTGGGTCATGTGAGGGTATTGAAATCCCACTATGGCCCCACAGGTACTTAAATAGACTTGTTAAAGCCTTTGAGATGCTGGAGGCCTCTAAAGTTGCACCTCAAGTCATTTTTCTTTTTTCTTTTATTTTACTTTTACCTAGGCGTAGGGACACTTTTCGTTTCTGGCCTATCAGGGAACAGCAGAGATGACAAGTAGCTCCTCGGCCAGATGGCATGATACCTAGGTGAAGGGGGAAAAGAGTTCCATAGAGGGGTCTCCATAATGTTGTGAAATTTGAAAAAAGCCCTTCAGACTCAAGCCTCTTGGGATATTCCATCCCAGAATGGATGAGATGAGTAAAGAGGAAAACTTGTTGGTTGTTTTTATTATTTTTTCCTCACATCAAAAGGAAAAGCTTTATCAGCCAAGGGACATACACATTGGATGGGGATCTTGAGTAAAAATCCAAAGGTATGTCAGACATGGCTATTTTCAAATTCCAGTGTTACATCTTCTGTAAAATAAGGCAATTTGTCACTGAATTGAGGTGAAGTGCTTCTGACCTTTTGAGCAGGCAAGCCCAGTCTTTTCCCTCCAACTCTCATTTTCAAAATACTGGGATCTATATCTAGAATCATGTTTTGGAAAAATAACATTCGGGATTTTTAAGCAAAGCACAGAGCCTATCTCAACAGTATCAGAAACAATCGAACCAAAACACACAACCAAGCCATTGCATTGTTCTAATTTTAGTGACGTTAACAAGATATGATCTTTGAACTGCAGGTGGCTGAGTGATGTTGCTCTGCAACTTTGCTTTTTATATATGAGATTGGTCTTTTGGGGTTAATTCTGCATTTTGCTTAAATCCTTTATTTTGAGCAAGTAGAAGGTTGGGCCTGCCAAATCCAATATTGATAGGTGGGTGAGATAGTCACAGGTGTACACATTGTTTGGTATTCTTTTTTAAGAATCAGCATAGATATACAACTACATTGTTACAGCTAAAAAATGACAACATGAAATATAGCAGCCATTTTTCTCTCAAGAAGAGGAGCTTATAAATTTACTTGGTCCAAAGTGTCTCCTGCTTCAGCAATACATCAAACTGTGCAGTCTCATCAGTCTGAATCAATTAGAAATTACTCACAAAGTAAATTACATTGAAAAGTTTTGATTTGTTACCACAGTTTGTTACCATTCTCTTCAATCTTAAACGACTAAAAGCAAAAAGTAATAATGTGACAGTGATAGTAAAATGTAACTTTTATTGAGATTGATGATAACCTATTTGCTACAATATTTGCTTTTAATAATTTAATATTTCAAGCAGTGTAGAGAGAGTCATAAATATTTGATTATGAAGCTTCTACAATTTACATAACTTTGGTTTGAACTGGTTCTTGATGTTTTAAATATACCTATATCATTAAAAAAAATAATCCTACAATGTGGCTTTCACTCTTAATTGAATCCCTCCTTAATTGAATCCCTCCAGTTGAGTATACATTCCTTATGCATTGCATGCACTAAGCATTTGCTGAAGTAAGTTGAGGAATGACAGCTCCCTTTTTCAAAATCTAATTGAATTATTGGGGCCTGGACATTAGCTTTCATCTTCACAGAGATTTTTGGAAAGTTTCCTTTCACTAGCAGTAATAAGGTACACTTGTGATTATTTGACAATATCTGGAGTTATTGGCAAGAAATGAGAGCTGTAAAGGGAAATGAAAAAGATTCATATATTTAGTGAATTATATCATGAATATCACCAAGTTGACCTGTTTAGACTTAATTACATTTCTTAAGCATCAAAATGTTTATAAAGAACACAGTGACGTAAAAGTAAACATAATTTTCATACTTAAGTACCAAATATTAGGATTTTTAAAGGAAAAATGACAAAACAATGGCTCTCTATTTTAAATCATGTCGTTATTACAGTGGTAAGAAGCATATAGTTGCATTTGTAATCGATTCTGAAAATGTCAATGTAAAAATCTTAAGTGTTTACAAAATCTGTTGTCCAAATGAGGGAAATAAATAGGCAAACAAGCACGCTTACTGGTCATTTTTGCCTCATTAGGGTCTTGAAGGGATTCTTCTGGAGTTAGAGTACTTTGCTTGCTTCAGGATGAAAGCCCGGAAAATGAAGATCTTCCCGTGACAGTTTATAGGACACAGATTTAATTGCAAATCTACTGTAGCTAATTCTAATTTCCAGTTGGCGGTTTCTTTCTGAGCATTGAATCGGGCAATCCAATATAAAGTTAACTTACTAGCCATAATTATTCCTCCTGGCTGTCACTTTTTTTTAACTTTTTAAACTTTTTGTTTTCACCAGTCACTTGCCATATATTTTTCATTTTTAAAATTATTATACTTTAAGTTCTGGGATACACGTGCAGAACGTGCAGGTTTGTTACACAGGTATACACGTGCCATGGTGGTTTGCTGCACCCATCAACCCATCATCTACATTAGGTATTTCTCCCAATGCTATCCCTCCTCTACTCCCCCGCCACCTGACAGGCCCCAGTGTGTGATGTTCCCCTCACTGTGCCCATGTGTTCTCATTGTTTAACTCCCACTTATGAGTGAGAACATGTGGTGTTTGGTTTTCTGGCTGTCACTTTTACCCATAGATTAGTAGACTCCACTATTTGCAGTGTGCTGCTCACCTTATATTATGAAATTTAAACTTTCAAGATATAATCTGCAGTCTTGTTACCAAAATGTAGCTGTGTCCAGCTAGCCCTGGGTGTATCTTGACAGGTTTTTTTTTTTTTTTTTTTTTAATTTATGTATTATTATTATACTTTAAGTTGTAGGGTACATGTGCATAACGTGCAGGTTTGTTACATATGTATACTTGTGCCATGTTGGTGTGCTGCACCCATCAACTCGTCATTTACATCAGGTATAACTCCCAGTGCAATCCCTCCCCCCTCCCCCCTCCCCATGATAGGCCCCGGTGTGTGATGTTCCCCTTCCTGAGTCCAAGTGATCTCATTGTTCAGTTCCCACCTATGAGTGAGAACATGCGGTGTTTGGTTTTCTGTTCTTGTGATAGTTTGCTAAGAATGATGGTTTCCAGCTGCATCCATGTCCCTACAAAGGACACAAACTCATCCTTTTTTATGGCTGCATAGTATTCCATGGTGTATATGTGCCACATTTTCTTAATCCAATCTGATCTTGACAGGTTTTAATACACTTAAATTAATTTAAAATTCCAAACCCAGCTGAAGTATTTCTGTAACATGTAATTTCTTACAGTATAAAAGTAATATGCTTGAGAGTTCATGGAACACAGAGAAATATCAGCAGTGTGGTGGTGGACAATGTTTGTTTGAATTTTCAAAAGAAGTAAAAGCAGATTTCACATTCAGTATTGATTTCCATTGCCATATATTAAAATTAATTTATTAAACAGTAAAGAGTGATTACTAGAACCAAAATACATTGACTTAAGTAACCACATGCCAAGCTTACAGCGTTTTCTTTTGTGATAGGTTTGCCAGACTTAAATTTAGTCTTGATTTTAGTAACTTAGTAGAAAGGATTGAGTTACATGAGCTGGATAATGCTGGGATTACTCCACTCAAAAATAATTAATGGATTGTTACTAATCTAAAGGCCACGTTTTAGAAACGTTCCTTGTAAGCTTTGTATCTGATCTCATTAGATTGAACTTCTAAAATATGAAGACCATAATGCAAACATGTATGTAAATTACTCTTACATAGACAATCTTAGTGTGATGAATATTGGGATTTAGCATTTGGGTGTCATGTTTTAAGAAAGGTTTGAGCTCAGAGGAAGATGAGTAACCTCCTGCTAAAAATGACATGTTGTCTAAGGAACTTAATGGAAGGAAGTTTTGCCTAGAGAAGAGAAATTTTGGGAAAAGAGTATGATATCTCTTTCCCACACTTCAAATCACTTTTATTTTGTGGTAGATTTAGATTTATTCCACATTGCTAAGAAGAAAAAACAAATGGGGAGGATAGATAAATGGTTGCAATTCTGAAATTACAGGGAATTAGATTTCAGTTGAGGGGACTCTGACATTAGGTGCATAGGTATTTATCCTGGATCAATTCTGAGATCACTTTTGTCTCTCAAATTGTACCAAGTTAGATCATGCTTATTTTGAAATGTGCCCTGCCATTCCTGACTCTTACTTTAGTCTTAATTGAAGGAAACAAATATTTTAACATAATATAACATCAATATAAGTGATTTGGCATATGTAATGTGTTCTTGACAAAGGCATAAATCCTAGGCATATGTCAATTTTGAATTGTGGCTATAATAAAGGTAAAAGAATAATGAACCAAAAAAAAAAAAAAGGCAAGAAAATTAAGGAAGTAAAGGTCTTATAGGCAGGTAAGTAAGTGACAAATATAGGGGTTTTTTTTTTTCTATACTTTAAGTTCTGGGGTACATGTGCAGAATGTGCAGGTTTTTTATGTAAGTATACACATGCCATGGTGGCTTCCTGCACCCATCAACCCATCATCTACATTAGATATTTCTCCTAATGCTATCCCTCCCCTAGCTCCCTACCCCCTGACAGGCCCCGGTGTGTATAGTTCTAAAAGAGCATATGACTAATGAGTCATGAGTGACTTGAGGGCATGGAACTGGTGTAATTCAATGAAAAATGTGTCAGAATTAATTTGAAGTTCCTTGTTTCTGTCTAGCAAGCTAGGGGATTCCATCTGACTCTGTTGAATATCTCATTTTGCTTTAAAAATATTCTTATGACTAAAGCACAATGCAGAATGCAGCATACACCTTAGAAGTCATTTGCTCACCTGTGTTTTTACAATTCGCACAGTATTTCAATTGGAATTTAGCCTGTTTTGCACTTTGAGACAATAAAGGAGAAAGGAGGCTGAAATTCCAAACGGTGAATTAGCTAAGGACTTCAATAGAAGGGTAAGAATTGGATCATATTTTATTTGAAAAAAGGTTTTTTAACTACAGTTCATGAATTTAACCAAACATTTTATACAACCCAAATGTATTTTTTTCTTTTCTTATTATGCTTGTGCTTCTTAAACCATGATACTTCTCCAATATGGTGTCACTGGTCAACAACTTAATAAGGTTTCAATGTGAAAGAGTTACGGAATAGTGTGAATTACTATCACTGTTGAATAAAGCAATTATATTTCTCCAAGTGTTACCATATATTAAAGTTACAAAAGGAGAGATTTAGAATGTAGGCCAGGTGTGCCTCTTTACCTTTCCTCTTTACCTTCCATCACGATAGTAAGCTTCTTGAGGTCCTCAGGGAAAGCTGAGCAGATGTTGGCACCATGCTTCCTGTACAGCCTACAGAACCTTGAGCCAATTAAACCTCTTTTCTTTATAAGTTACTCATCCTCAGGTATTTCTTTATAGCAATGCAAGAATGGCCTAATATGGTCTGGTTGGAATGTGTTGAAAAGAGAATGGGAAGGGAGAGATTCAATAACAAATGTAGACAACTCTTTCAGGGAATTTTGTTACTAAGGGGAGCAGAGAAGTGGGACTATAACTAGTAATGAATGTAGGGTCAAGAGAGGATTTTAATATATCTATTTTCAAGAAGGGAGGAACAAAAACATAAAAGAATAATAAAAGCATGCTGATGGGAATTGTCCATTAGAGAGGGAAAATTAGACTACATTGAACAGAGATGATTAATTTTTGACACAGAGTTCTTGAGTAGGCAAGAGGAACACAAGTGGAGGCATCAAAAATAAATAAAAGTGTGGATAGTTCAACAAAGGTACCATTTGGGACAGCAGAATATTAATAATTCTGATGCAAGATTTTGACCTTTGGAATTTCAAGTCCTCTGGAAAGCTGTGTGGGAAATATTTTGGAGCAAGGAGCCTTGCAGCAACTCTCAGATCTTATCATGTTCAAAAAGTAGACCAGATCTTCCATTAACAAGTTGGGTAATGTTGGATTTTGGTGTATAACTTGCTGAACCTCAGTTTCATCCAGAAAATGAGGGATCGATCTCTAAGATACTTTTCATCTCTAATAGTTTGTGTTGGTATAGTGTCACTGGCTTTGTTTGAATAGCTGAAAAACACTTTTTATCCTCCCTGAAATCTTTATTCACATTTTACCTTGGTGTATGGCCTCAGGCAAGTGACTAAATCAACCATAGTTAATTATTGGAAGGAGGTCTGCATTATTGACAGAGAGGCAGAAGCAGGGAGAGGCAGACAGACAGGTACACATGCACACACACATACACACATACACATACATGTACACAAACTTTCCTAAATCTCTCTCTTACATAAAACAAAGGGGAGAGAGAGAGAGAGAGAGAGAGAGTAATAACTATTTTCCCCTCACTACTTCATAGCAATATAGGATAGATATTTGAGAAAGAACTTAAAGAGATGCATGAAATGCATTTAGAGATATTTTATTGTATTTTTTAACAAACTCGGCAACTGTTAACTGCATGGAAAGTTTGCATGCCATCTGGTCCTTTGTCTCTGCACACAGTTTTTATCTTAATTCAGAATTTCTTCTTTTTTTTATTATTTCACGGTCATTTTTCTTTTCCTCATGAAATTGACCTATACTTATATCCATGCTTAATTTCTGTCCTAAGGAATGTATTCTTAACTCTGTTATCCTTCGTATGAAGTAGTTCAGCTTTTGTTTGTTTATTCCAAGACTTATAATATTATACGTAATTCTTAGGGACAATGAATACCCTCAACTCTCTTCACAGTGTAGCTCCAAGCTACTTTTATAATCATTTCCATAATTTCTGATTTTCCACTAAGGATTCTTGACACATTCTCTTTTCTGTGGTAAACAAATTTATTGGTCCAAATTGTCACCCTAAATCTATGGGAAAATTGTTAGGATGTGATCTTGCCTGTTTTCTTTTGACCTTTCCATTGAACCCAAGCTTGATATGTTAACATCAAAGGCTATCACTTTTCTGAGACTAGAATTGGTTTGCTTCACATATAATACTGAAGACGAGGAAAAAGGAAAGAAAATCTCAGTTAACTGCAGGCAGAGCAGAAAAAGATGCCAGGTACACATGAAGGACTTCTCAGATCTGTGGCTAGGTCCTTCTCAAAGTAAACACTGCTGACCTTGATATTTCTCACTATTATTCTTTTCTCAGAGAATTCATTAAGTGGTGCCATTAAAACCTGACCGCTGTGCTTATCATTGTTGTTACTGTGATGGCAATAGAATTCAGTAGCCTGCCGTCCGAAGCAAAAGGCAGGTGACAGAACCCCTGAAGTTTGAGAAACATTTTGAATCAGTCTAGTGATCTGACAAAATGAAGCGGGAGAACTGACAATGGTTGAAAGAAATTTTACATGTAGTTAGTTATGGAAGGAGGTACAAAGTCATGTTTCTTCCCTAATCTTTGGAAACCAGTAGCGATATGGCCAGTTTCTAAAACAGAAAGTTTATATCTTAAACCTGAACAAAGGGTACATAGATCATTCTAATTCTGGAATTTTATTATACTAAATCTTGTAAGTAAGTAATCACTTATGGTCTGGCCAATTTCTAAAATAATAAAATAAGATGTTAGCCAAAAGTCATTTCTTTCACAAAGAATTAATTTGTATGTTCAAAAATACTTATCAAATAGTGTTAAATTCAAATGAGTAAGGTAAATCTGCAGAACTGAGAAAATTTTATAGTACTTTGGTGGATGCAGAAAGCAATTTCTGCAGCACAAAATAGTACAATCCTGTTTGTAAAAAAAGGACATAGATGTGGATATGTGCATGTATACATTTTTGTGTGGATAAAAATAGAGAAAATACTTTAAAGATACTGGATCATTCACAGTGGCCATCTCCTGGGAATAGAATTGGGATTAGGAAAGGGATGATTCGTTTTTAAAATACATTTCCAGACAAAAATCTCAAAACAAAATGGGTGAGATTGCAGTTGGTCATTATTTTGCCGTTTTCTATATTTTATACATTTTCTACAAGATACATGTTACACCTTTGTAATTAATAAAATAATGAATTACACCAAATATAAGTATTTATTGAGAACCTATTATCTTAGGCGCCAAGGTTACAGAAGGAAGAAAGTGCAGGATATAAAAAGGAATGGATGTAGCACCACCATGAAGAAATTTACTGTAGACAAACATCGGTAGTGTTGGGGAAGTGTAAACCCAAACCTCCAAAGCGGGGATTGGGAGCTAGAAGCCTCGATATTTTGATACATTTAGGGTAAATTCAGACACAAAGGCACCTTTTCTCAGTAGAAATTAACAAACTCTTTTTTGTTGTTGTTTGTTTTTCTTTATTTCTTCTGGGGAAAACAAACAAACACACACGGGATACATGTACAGAATGTGCAGGTTTGTTACATAAGCATACATGTGCCACGGTGCTTTGCTGCACCTATTGACCCATCCTCTAAGTTCCCTCCCTTCCCCCTCCACACTGCAACAGGCCCTGGTGCGTGTTATCATTGTTCAATTCCCACTTATGAGTTAGAACATGTGGCATTTGGTTGTCTGTTCCTGTGTTAGTTTGCTGAGGATGTTGGCTTCCAGCTTCATCCAGGTCTCTGCAAAGGACATGATCTCATTCCTTTTTATGGCTGCATAGTATTCCATGGTGTGTATATACCACATTTTCTTTATGCAGTCTATCATTGATGGGTATTTGGATTGGTTCCATGCCTTTGTTATTGTAAATAGTGCTGCAATAAACATACGTGTGCATGTGTCTTAATAGTAGGATGATTTACATTCCTTTGAGTACATACCCAATAATGGGATTGCTGGGTCAAATGGTATTTCTGGTTCTAGATCCTTGAGGAATCGCTCTACTGTCTTCCACAATGGTTCAAGCATTCCTTTACATGAACAATAGGCAAGCAGACTGCCAAATCATGAATGAACTCCCATTCACAACTGCCATAAAGAGAATAAAATACCTATAATACAGCTAACAAGGGATGTTAAGGACCTCTTCAAGGAGAACTACAAACCACTTCCCAAGGAATTAAGAGAGGACACAAACAAATAGCAAAACTTTTCATCCTCATAGATAGGAAGAATCAATATCATGAAAATGATCATACTGCCCAAAGTAATTTATAGATTCAATGCTATTCCCATCAAACTACCATTGACATTCTTCACAGAATTAGAAAAACACTACCTTAAATTTCATATGGAATCAAAGAAGACCTGGTAAAGCAAAGACAATACTAAGAAAAATTTTAAAAAGCTAGAGGCATCATGCTACCTGACTTCAAACTATACTCCAAGGCTATAGTAACCAAAACAGCATGGTACTGATACCAAAACAGACATATAGACCAATGGAACAGAGCAGAGATCTCAGAAATAACACCACACATCTACAGGCACCTGATGTTCAACAAACCTAACAAAAACAAGTAATGGGGAAAGGATCTCCTATTCAATAAATGGTGCTGGGAAAACTGGCTAGCCATATGCAGAAAACTGAAACTGAACCCCTTACTTACACTTTATACAATAATTAACTCAATATGGATTAAAGACTTAAATGTAGAACCTAAAACCATAAAAACCCTAGGAGCAAACCTAGGGAATACTATTCAGGACATATGAATGGGCAAAGACTTCATGAAGAAAACACCAGAAGCAATTGCAACAAGAGCAAAAATTGATAAATGGGATCTAATTAAACTAAAGAGCTTCTGCACAGCAAAAGAAACTATCATCAGAGTGAACAGGCAGCATACAAAATGGGAGAAAATTTTTGCAATCCACCCATCTGACAAAGGTCTAATACCCAGATTTTACAAAAAACTTGAACAAATTTACAAGGAAAAAAGCAAACGACCCCATTAAAAAGAGGGCAAAGGATATGAACAGACACTTTTCAAAAGAAGACATTGGCCAGCAAACATATGAAAAAAAGCTCAACATCACTGATCATCAGATAAATGCAAATGAAAACCACAATGAGATACCATCTCACGCCTGTCAGAATGGCGATTATTAAAAAGTCAAGAAACAATAGATGCTGGCATGGACGTGGATAAATAGGAATGCTTTTACACTGTTGGTGGGAAAGTAGACAAACTTTTTATGCAATCAATTTTTATATCAATAAGATGTAAAGTCTGATGACAATTATATTAAATTATAAATCTGTGAAAGTTTTCTGAAGAAAACTAGAATACTTACACATTCAGTGTGTTTTATTCTACTGATCTGCTTTGACACAGATCCAAATCTTAAACTGGTCCCCTTGGATAGAACACAGGTGTCCAGGATACTGAAATTATATGGAAACTATTGTTTTATACGGTAAGAAAGTAACCGGATTTCATCTTATTCTCAAACAGATCCCTAAAATAATATTTTTACCCTGTGGAATACTGGTCATCTACAACTGCATCTGTTATATATACATATTGTCTTCAACTAAATAAGAATCTCAAGATGGGACCTGGGGATAAAAATCACTGGTCCAGAGGCATTAAGAGCTGCACTTTCTTTAGGTTCCCTTTGAATGTTTAGTTGTTTTACTTAGGCTTTGAATCAGAATTGGAAAGGAAATAATTTAAATATTAGGACCCTAATGAGCTTTATTTTAACATGGGTCAAATACTTCTCACGAAGCTCTTGGCACATATACTAATTCTACGTTGCACTTAATTACAGCTGATTGATAAAATGAGTGGGAAACTGGGTCCTCTTGGGAATAAACACATGGAAACACTCCCGAGAAATGAATCTGTAGCTACAGAGTCCAAACAGCTTAGGGATTCCACACGCTACACACTTGGAAAATATGATTTGTGGCTAATCTTACTTTTTCAGTAGTCTAGAAATGCTTACACAGGAACATGCTCCTGTATTTCACCCATCTGTGATATTATTTTAACCTAAAATTTTGAGATGTTCCCAGATGCATGGACCAGACTGAGTACGAGACTGTCACTGCACTCCTTTAGTCTCTGTTTTGCAATTAGAGGCATGCCTGTTATTTTGCAAATGAAATGAAAATATATTAAGGATGTATGTATTTCCATTGCACTACTTTGGTATTTTTAAGAGGAAACAAGTTTATTAACATCCATATCTCATATATACATGGAAGACATCCAGTGATGAGTAATTTGTTTTTTTTTTTTTTTTTCCTAACTTTTATTTTAGGTTTGGGGGCATGTTGCAGGTTTGTTATATAGCTAAACTCATGTCATGGGGGTTTGTTGTACAGATTATTTTATCATCCAGCTATTAAGCCTGGTACTTAATAGTTATTTTTTCTGCTCCTCTCCCTCCTCCCATTCCCTACCCTCAAGTAGACCCCAGTGTCTGCTGTCCCCTTCTTTCTGTTCATGAGTTCTCAACATTTAGCTCCCAATCATAAGTGAGAACAGTGGTATTTGGTTTTCTGTTCCTGCATTAGTTTGCTGTTGGCAACAGGCCCCCCAAAATCTGGCCATAAACTGGCCCTAAAACTGGCCATAAACAAAATCTCTGCAGCACTGTGACATGTTCATGATGGCCATAATGCTCACGCTGGAAGGTTGTGGGTTTACCGGAATGAAGGCAAGGAATACCTGGCTCACCCAGGGTGGAAAACTGCTTAAAGGCATTCTTAAACCACAAACAATAGCATGAGCGATCTGTGCCTTAAGGACGTACTCCTGCTGCAGATAACTAGCCCAACCCATCCTTTTATTTCAGCCCATCCCTTCGTTTCCCATAAGGGATACTTTTAGTTAATCTAGTATCTATAGAAACAATGCTAATGACTGGCTTACTGTTAGTAAATGTTAGAGATTTACATGGGTAAATCTCTGTTCAAGGCTCTCAGCTCTGAAGGCTGTGAGACCCCTGATTTCCCACTTCACACCTCTATATTTCTGTGTCTGTGTCTTTAATTCCTCTAGCGCCACTGGTTTAGGGTCTCCCTGACTGAGCTGGTCTCGGCAGTTTGCTAAGGATAATGGCCTCCAGCTCTATCCATGTTCCTGCAAAAGACATAATCTCGGCCCGGCGCGGTGGCTCAAGCCTGTAATCCCAGCACTTTGGGAGGCCGAGACGGGCGGATCACGAGGTCAGGAGATCGAGACCATCCTGGCTAACATGGTGAAACCCCGTCTCTACTAAAAAATACAAAAAAAACTAGCCGGGCGAGGTGGCGGGCGCCTGTAGTCCCAGCTACTCGGGAGGCTGAGGCAGGAGAATGGCGTAAACCCGGGAGGCAGAGCTTGCAGTGAGCTGAGATCCGGCCACTGCACTCCAGCCTGGGAGACAGAGCGAAACTCCGCCTCAAAAAAAAAAAAAAAAAAAAAAAAAAAAAGACATAATCTCATCTTTTTTATGGCTACATAGTATTCCATGGTGTTTATGTACCACATTTTCTTTCTTTATCTAATCCCTCATTGATGACATTAAGTTGATGCCATGTCTTTGCTATTGTGAATAATGCTGCAGTGAAAATTTGCATGCATGTACATTTATGGTAGAATGATTTATATTCCTCTGAGTATATACCCAGTAATGGTATTGCTGGGTTGAATGGTAGTTTTCTCTTTAGCTCTCTGAGGAGCTTTCCACAGTGGTTGAACTAATTTACACTCCTGCCAACAGTGTATAAGTGTATAAGTGTTTCCTTTTCTCTGCAACCTCACCAGCTTCTGTCATTTTTGACTTTTTCATAACAGCCATATCTGAGTGGTGTGAGATGGTATTTATTGTGGTTTTGATTTGCATTTCCCTGATAATCAGTGACATTGAGCTTTTTTTCATATGTTTGTTGGCCACATGTATGTCTTATTTTGAAAGATGTTTGTTCATGTCCTTTGCCCACTTTTTAATGAGTTGTTTTTCTCTTATAAGTTTGTTTAATTTCTTTATAAATGCTGAATAGGAGACCTTTGTTGGAGCCCAGAAATAAGGTTGCACATCTATGGCCATCTGATCTTCGACAAAGCTGACAAAAACAAGCAATGGGAAAGGACTCCTTATTCAATAAGTGGTGCTGGGATAAATGGTTACTTATGTGCTGAAAATTAAAACTGGAGTACTTCCTTACACCATATACAAAAATCAACTCAAGATGAATTAAACACTTAAATGTAAAACCCAAAACTATAAAATGCTGGAAGACAACCTAGGCAATACCAGCCTGGGCATAGAAACATGCAAAGATTTCATGACAAAGACACCGAAAGCAATCGCAACAAAAGCAAAAATTGACAAATGGTATCTAATTAACTTAAGAGCTCCTGTACAGCAAAAGAAACTATCAACAGAGTAAAAAGACAACATACACAATGGGATAAAATATTTGCAAACTAATTATTTTCATATTAAGGGTGCCTGCTCTTGAAGGTACTTGATTTTATTGTCAGATTGGATATGCACAAGAAATAGGAAAAAGAATCTCAAGTTATAGAAACTGATTCTAGTTTTGAGGTACTTCATAGACGTGAAATATGTATCTTTGAATGGTATTTATACATACCAAATATGTATCTTCGAATGGTATGTATATAGGGATAGCATAGTATGGTTTTAATGGATGAGGTAGGTCAAGATTTTCAAATCTAACTAATTGCCTCAAGCAAAAATTACTCTTTAGTAGATGCCATATTCAACTTTCTCTTGCAATCCTGTAGGGAATATCTGAGTGGTCTGAGTCTTAATGTAGCAATGCTCAAGTTCTTACAACAAGATGCTTAACTTATAGCAATGTTGAATCTTCCCTTTATTTTTTGATATGCCTAAGTGTTTACCATTGTCTTACAGTGTAATCTGAGGAAAATGTTATACATGGTCATAGTAGCACCATTAATAATCTCTGATGAATGTATTGTTTCCTCAGTGTCCTACAGTGGTTAGGAGATGCGTATACTGGTCCAGCTTGTTAAACAGTTGATAATATTTTTGAGAGACTTTTCAAGTCCATTTGCCATTTTACTAAACACACTCCTGTTTAGTTTTTTGTTGCTTCACCTGGAATTGTAACTGTTTGGATGAAGTTATTTCTTTTTTAAAAAAATTTTACTTAAAGTTCCGGGATAGATGTGCAGACGTGCAGGTTTGTACATAGGTATATATGTGACATGGTGGTTTGCTGCACCTTTCAACATGCCATCTAGGTTTTAAGCCCCACATGCATTAGGCATTTGTCCTAATACTCTCCCTCCCCTTGACCCTACCTCCCAACAGACCCCAGTGTGTGATGTCCCCTCCCTGTTTCCATGTGTTCTCATGGTTCAACTCCCACTTATAAGTGAGAACATGGGGTGTTTGGTTTTCCTGTGTTAGTTTGCTGAGAATGATGGTTTCTAGCTTCATCCATGTCCCTGCAAAGGACACGAACTCATTCTTTTTTATGGCTGCATAGTATTTTATGGTATATATGTGGCACATTTTCTTTATCCAGTCTATCATTGATGGGCATTTGGGTTGCTTCCAAGTCTTTGCTATTGTAAATAGTGCTACAATAAACATGTGTCTTTGTAGTAGAATGATTTATATTCCTTTGGGTATATTCCCAGTAATGGGATTGCTGAGTCAAATGGTATTTCTGGTTCTAGGTCCTTGAGGAATCGCCACACTTTCTTCCACAATGGTTGAACTAACTTACACTCCCACCAACCATGTAAAAACGGTCCAATTTCTCCACAGCCTCACCAGCATCTGTTGTTTCCTGACATTTTAATGATTGCCATTCTAACTGTGAGATGGTACCTTATCGTGGTTTTTATTTGCATTTGCTGTAATGACCAGTGATGATGAGCTTTGTTTCATGTTTGTTGACCGCATAAATGTCTTCTTTTGAGAAGTGTCTGGTCATATCCTTTGCCCACTTTTTGATGGGGTTGTTTGACTTTTTCTTGTAAATGTGTTTAAGTTCCTTGCAGATGCTGAATATTAGACCATTGTCAGATGAATAGATTGCAAAATTTTTCTCCCATTCTGTAGGTTGCCTGGTCACTCTGATGATAGTTTCTTTTGCTGTGCAGAGGCTTTTTAGTGTAATTGGATCCCATTTGTCAATTTTGGCTTTTGTTGCAATTGCTTTTGGTGTTTTAGTCAAGAAGACTTTGCCCATGCCTATGTCCTGAATGGTATTGCCTAGGTTTTCTTCTAGAGTTTTTATGGTTTTAAGTTTTACATTTTAGTCTTTAATCCATCTTGAGTTAATTTTTGTATAAGATGTAAGGAAGGGGTCCAGTTTCTCTTTTCTGCATATGGCTAGCCAGTTACCCCAGCACCATTTATTAAATAGGGAATGCTTTCCTTGTTGTTTGTTTTTGTCAGGTTTGTCTAATGTCAGATGGTTGTAGATGTGTGGTGTTATTTCTGAGGTCTCTGTTCTGTTCTATTGGTCTATGTATCTGTGTTCATGGATAGGAAAGATCAGTATCGTGAACATGGCCATACTGCCCAAAGTAATTTATAGATTCAATGCTCTTCCCATCCAGCTACCATTGACTTTCTTCATAGAATTAGAAAAATCTGCTTTGAATTTCATATGGAACAAAAAAAAAAGCCCATATAGCCAAGAGAATCCTAAGCAAAAAGAACAAAGCTGGAGGCATCACACTTCCTGAGTTTAAGCTATGCTACAAGGCTACCATAACCAAAACAGCATGGTATTGGTACCAAAATGGATCAAACTGTTTTTATCTATGTATCTTCATGTTAGATCAACATATTCATTTTCTAGAAATAAGAATCTGTTACCAGGTTCTGTGAAATGAGAGATGTGTGTACTCCAGCTGGAGGTTATAGGGAAGGAGGAGGCTCTAATAGATGCTACAGTGCTTTTCAGTTTAGTCTTGTGAGTCTATTTTATTTCAAATGTCCCCCCTTTGGGGATCTTTAAGCTGCTGTGTCAAACATAAAAGCAACCTTTTCTACTTTATACTTTGTGAGTGAGTTTGAGTATTAGCATACATTTTTCTAAATTTGCTCCCATTCTCCTTTGGTTAATTTTAAAACTGTCAGGAAATAATACAGCTGAGTATCACCTAAAGTAAAACAATGTGCCATGATTCAGGGAGACAAATTTATATCAGAAGTTATGTAGTATAAAAGGATGAATAAGTGAACTTTTCCTCTTTACCTTTCCCAATTTTGTTAGTTATAATATTAATATGATAACCTCAAAGCTGATGAACTTGTATTCTATTCATAACTACGTTTAGGATATGCTAAACATATGTAATAAATACTGTATTGTATAAAATTGAACATTTTCCTTTAGATGTATCATATTAAAGTACTGTTGCATCTTCAAATATTATTGTGTATTGGGACCATTCTGGGGAGCAGAGAAACAAATCTGTAATTTTACAATGAAAGTCAATAGAAACATGGGATTATTATATGTAAATTCGTTTACAAGCAACTTTTAATGTTTTACTCTTAATGAAAGTACTAATCTTATTTATTAAGCATGGTACCTTACCTAGAGAGACAATAACTCTACATTTCTGTTAAAATATTTTTTTCTAACATTTTTACCATATATTTCTAATGGGAGAATCAGAATATGAACAACACAGCTTTACGGTTCTCATAAATTACTGTTACATTTTAACTATAAACATAGCTAAGAAAAAAATCTGTTAAAGCACATGAACCCTAGCAAAATCTGTTACTGACTGAAGAAATGGACATCTGAGTATTCAGAGTCAGTGGGCTTAAAATTGGCTGATCCAAATTCAAACTGTAGTGTCAGTTGAGGCATCACTTCATTAAGCTGCAATGCCATCTTCTAATAATGCTCATTAATGTTGAAATAGACCTTTTAAACTACGAAGTATTTTGTAAATATAAAACCATCTTCCTGTCACCATGAAACTAAAATTGAGTTAGTACTTGTATTCCCATTTTACAGAGTGAGAGAGGAGGGGAAACAGAGTGTGGATTCATGTCCCGATAGAGTAGTTAAATAATTTTGAAGAGAGTTAAAGGTCACTAATAACTTTGAAAAGACTAACAAACAAGGTTAAGCAGTACTTGGATTCACAATAGCTCCATTTAGTGGTCCATTTAAATTCCCATGATATTAAGACACTTGGGAAGCTTTGTAAGTCAGGTTTTTGGGGACATTTATTTTTTTCAGGGATATAATAGGGGACAGAGATACAGAAACAGAGCTTAAGCCAAGGCACAGATAGGTTCATTTGGACTCCATTGCATCCACCTGGATGACTGCCACATGGTAATAATGCTATCTCACACTTGCATTGTGTGGAGCATATACATACTAAACATATTATATTATTATATTGTGCTTTTATACACATTATATCATTTTATCCCCACAATGGATAAGTACTTGAATGCCATCTAAATACGGTTAGAAAGCTCAGTAAAGCAGCACTGCTTAAATATACAGAATAATTTGGAGAGAAACAAAGATTGTTGAACTTAGTGATGTTTGAAACAATCTGTCAATTACTGAATTCTAAGCAGTTTTGTAATACAATAAAACCATAATAAACTAAAATGATTTATGAATGTAGATATAACCTGAGAAACATTATTCTGTACCTAGTTGGCATCTTCCTGTAGAACAATCACAAGGGTTTAAGTCGAGAATGTACCAGGTGCTACTTAGTACTGGTATTTCCTGGTGGAGGGTTAATTTCCAGGTGTATGGATTTTGTTCTTTATGCTAGGTAGTTTATATTTCTTTCCAGATATTAACTCTCTCTATTAATTTAGTCAAATTAATCAAAACCATAATAGCGGCCGGGCACGGTGGCTCATACCTGTAATCCCAGCACTTTGGGAGGCCGAGGCGGGCAGATCATGAGGTCAGGAGATCGAGACCATACTGGCTAACACGGTGAAACCCCATCTCTACTAACAATGGAAAAAATCAGCTGGACATGGTGGCGGGTGCCTGTAGTCCCAGCTACTCGGGAGGCTGAGGCAGGAGAATGGCGTGAACCCGGGAGGTGGAGCTTGCAGTGAGCCGAGATCGCGCCACTGCACTCCAGCCTGGGCTACAGAGCAAGACTCCAAAAAAAAAAAAAAAAAAAAAAAACCATAATAGCATCTTAAAGCAAGTAGATTTTCCCAATCAATCCTTAATAAAATAACTGCAGTATGTAATATGGTTTAGCAATTGCATCACACACACCCAAGGGAGGATAGGTGTGAGAAAGGGTGAACCTGGTAGAGAGTTGAAAGAGAAAGTTAACAGATAATATGTTTTCTTATTACGATGCCAGGCAATAATTGAACAGCTCTTTTGTTTTATTTTTGTATTTTATATTTGTACAGATTAGCAGCTCAGAGCCTTTTAAAATTTGACTAAAGAAGAGTGTGCCCTATTAAGGAGAAAGGAGCTTCTTGTCTTCAAGTCTGAAATCCTTATTTAAAAATGTGAAAAACAGCAATTCTTTTACATGGTTACATTGAGATCAGGGTTCAGTCATGTCCAACCATCTGAATTCCGTGGGTATGAAAAACTGAATTGGAAAATATGTAGATAAGACTGCTTAGCATTTATTTCTAGGCTAGAAAGCAAATGTCTCCATATCTCTTTGTGTTCTTCCCCCGCCCCCAACACACACACAAACACACACATCCCTATGTCCCTAGGTGAATTCTTTTTATAGATGGAGATGTTTCTTGTCAGACTGATCAGCATTTGCCAGGCCAACTGTGTACATGTTGCAGTATTTTCTTTCAGGCCGGATTATAACCAGAAGTCAAATCCACCAAGGGCTCTTGCCTTACATACTCTTCAAAGAATCTGCTTTACATTCCTCTTGAAAACTAGAACAAGACAAGGATGGCCTCTGTCACCACTCCTATTCAACATAGTACTAGAACTCCTGGCCAGAACAATCAGGAAAGAGAAAGAAATAGAAGGCATCCAAATAGGAAGAAAGGAAGTCAAACCATCCCTGTTTGCAGATGATACAATTCCATAACTGCAAAACCCAATAGTCTCTGCCAAAAGCTTCCTTAAATTGAAAAACAACTTCAGCAGAGTTTCAGGACACAAAGTCAATATACAAAAATCAACAGCATTCCCATTCACCAACAACATGCAAGCTGAGAACCAAATCGGTAAGGGAATCCCATTCACAACAGCCACAAAAAGAATAAAATACCTAGGAATACAGCTAACCAGGAAGGTCAAAGATCTATACAATGAGAGTTACAAAACACCACTCAAAGAAATCAGAAATTTAATTAGTTCCCATTTGTCAATTTTGGCTTTTGTTGCCATTGCTTTTGGTGTTTTAGACATGAAGTCCTTGCCCATGCCTATGTCCTGAATGGTATTGCATAGGTTTTCTTCTAGGGTTTTTATGGTTTTAGGTCTAACATTTAAGTCTCTAATCCATCTTGAATTAATTTTTGTATAAGATGTAAGGAAGGGATCCAGTTTCAGCTTTCTACTTATGGCTAGGCAGTTTTCCCAGCACCTTTTATTAAATAGGAATCCTTTCCCCATTTCTGGTTTTTGTCAGGTTTCTCAAAGATCAGATGGTTGTAGATGTGTGGTATTATTTCTGCGGGCTCTGTTCTGTTCCATTGGTCTATATCTCTGTTTTGGTACCAGTACCATGCTGTTTTGGTTACTGTAGCCTTATAGTATAGTTTGAAGTGAGGTAGCATGATGCCTCCAGCTTTGTTCTTTTGGCTTAGGATTGTCTTGGCAATGCAGGCACTTTTTTGGTTCCATATGAACTTTAAAGTCATTTTTTCCAATTCTGTGAAGAAAGTCATTGGTAGCTTGATGGGGATGGCATTGAATCTATAAATTACCTTGGGCATTATGGCTATTTTCACAATATTGATTCTTCCTATCCATGAGCATGGAATGTTCTTCCATTTGTTTGTGTCCTCTTTTATTTCACTGAGCAGTGGTTTGTAGTTCTCCTTGAAAAGGTCCTCGACATCCCTTGTAAGTTGGATTCCTAGGTATTTTATTCTATTTGAAGCAATTGTAAATGGGAGTTCACTCATGATTTGGCTCTCTGTCTGTTATTGGTGTATAAGAATGCTTGTGATTTTTGCACATTGATTTTGTATCCTGAGACTTTGCTGAAGTCTCAGGATACAAAACACAGCAAAAGAAACTACCATCGGAGTGAACAGGCAACCTACAGAATGGGAGAAAATTTTTGCAGTCTACTCATTTGACAAAGGGCTAATATCCAGAACCTAGAAAGAACTCAAACAAATTTACAAGAGAAAAACAAACAACCCCATCAAAAAGTGAGCAAAGGATATGAACAGACACTTCTCAAAAGAAGACATTTATGCAGCCAACAAACACATGAAAAAATGCCCATCATCACTTGCCATCAGAGAAATGCAAATCAAAACCACAATGAGATACCATCTCACACCAGTTAGAATGGCAATCATTAAAAAGTCAGGAAACAACAGGTGCTGGAGAGGATGTGGAGAAATAGGAACACTTTTACACTGTTGGTGGAACTGTAAACTAGTTCAACCATTGTGGAAGACAGTGTGGCGATTCCTCAAGCATCTAGAACTAGAAATACCATTTGACCCAGCCATCCCATTACTGGGTATATACCCAAAAGATTATAAATCATGCTGCTATAAAGACACATGCACACTTATGTTTATTGTGGCACTATTCACAATAGCAAAGACTTGGAACCAACCCAAATGTCCATCAGTGACAGACTGGATAAAGAAAATGTGGCACATATACACCATGGAATACTATGCAGCCATAAAAAAAGGATGAGTTCACGTCCTTTGTAGGGACATGGATGCAGCTGGAAACCGTTCTCAGCAAACTATCACAAGAACAGAAAACCAAACATTGCATGTTCTCACTTATAGGTGGGAATTGAACGATGAGAACACTTGGACACAGGAAGGGGAACATCATACACCAGGGCCTGTCATGGGGTAGGGGGAGGGAGGAGGGATAGCATTAGGACATACACCTAATGTAAATGATTAGTTTATGGGTGCAGCACACCAACATGGCACATGTATACATATGTAACAAACCTGCATGTTGTGCACATGTACCCTAGAACTTAAAGTATAGAAAAAAAAAAGAAAAAAAAAGAAATCAGAAATTACACAAACAAATGGAAAAACATTTCATGCTCATGAATAGGAGGAATCAATATTAAAATGGCCACACTGCCCGAAGCAAGTTGTAGATTCAATGCTATTCCCATTAAACTACCAATTACATTTTTCACAGAACTAGAATAAACTATTATAAAATTCATGTAATCAAAACAGAGCCTGAATAGGCAAGACAATTCTAAGCAAAAAGAATAAAACTGGGAACATAACATTACCCAACTTCAAACTATACTACAGGGCTACAGTAACCAAAACAGCATGTTACTGGTACAAAAGAAAACACATAGACCAATGGAATAGAATAGAAAGCCCAGAAATAATGCTGCACACATACAGCAATCTGAACGTCACCAAAGTTGCCAAAAACCAGCAATGAGGAAAGGACTCCCCATTCAATAAATGGTGCAGGGATAACTGGATATCCACATGCAGAATATTGGAACTGGGCCCATACCTTAAACCACATATGAAAATTAACTCTAGATAGTACAAAGACTTAAATATAAAACCCCAAACTAAAACTAAAAAAAAAATAAAAAAATAAAAAAAAAAAATACAACCTGTAAGACAACCTAGGGAATACCATTCTGAACATAGGATCTGGCAAAGTTTTTGTGATTATGCCACCAAATGTAATGGCAACAAAAACAAAAATTGAGAAATGAGACATAATTAAACTACAGAGCTTCTGTACAGCAAAAGAAACTATGATCAGAGTAAACAGACAACTCATAGAATGGAGGACAACATTTACAAACTGCGCATCCAACAAAGGTCTAATATTGAGAATCTGTAAGGAACATGAAATTCACAAGCAAAATAAAGCAACGCCATTAAAAAGTGGGCAAGCACATGAACAGACATTACTCAAAAGAAGACATCATGTGGCCAACAAGCATATGAAAAAAAGGAAATTAAATAAAGAGCCTGAATAGGCAAGGCAATAATAATCACTATTCATCAAAGAAATTCAAATCAAAACTACAGTGAGATACAATCTCACGTCAGTCAGAATTACTATTATTAAAAAATCAAAAAATAACAGATGCCGGTGAGGTTGCAGAGAAAGGGGAACATTTATATGCTGCTGGAGAGAGTGTAAATTAGTTCAGTCATTGTGGAAAGCAGTATGGCAATATCTCAAAGAGCTAAAGACAGAACTGCCATTCAACCTAGCAATATCATTACTAGGTATATACCCAGAGTAATATAAATCATTCTACCATAAAGATACATGTGTGTGAATTTTCACTGCAGCATTATTCACAATATCAAAGGCATGGAATCAATCTAAATGCCCATCAATGACAGATTGGATAAAGAAAATATGGTATATATACACCATGGAACACTATGCAGTCATAAAAACGAATAACATCATGTCCTTTGTAGCAACATGGATGGAGCTGAAGGCCATTATCCTAAACAAATTAATGCAGGAACAGAAAAGCAAATACCATATATTTTCACTTATAAGTGGGAGCTAAACAGTGAGTACACATGGACAGAAATAAGGGAACAACAGACACAAGGACCTACTTGAGGGTGGAGGGTGGGAGGAGGGAAAGGATATAAAAACCTATCTATTATGCATATTACTTGGATGATGAAATAATCTGTACACCAAACTCTCATGATAGTTTACCTATATAATAAAACTGTATATGTACCCCTGAACTTAAAAGTAGAAAAACAGAAAATGTGACTTGCATCACTGTGATCATACTTAGATATAAGAATCGTTCAAACAGAAGGAAGATACACCAACTGGATTAGGAATAGCTGGCTGGTAGACATGAAGATCTCTTATCTTCTCATAACATTCGCCAGAGCCAGGGTATTTCTTCAGTGGCCTAGGAAGGCACCAGGGTTTGGTGGATGTTTTGGACAGTGATAGACAGTGTCACTGACTATCTTTATGCTCAGACCACATGACCCCACCTTTTTTTGGGTAGAAATAATTGTAATAAAATCAAATATTTATGTAGATTTTACTTAAGCCCGGATGCTATTTGAAGCCCACTCTATACATTCTTATAGAATGCTTAGAAGAAGTAAATCTTTGAGGTAGGTGCCTTTATTTATCTACATTTTAGAGATAAGAAACCTGTGACATAACCAGGTTGAGTAACTATATTATTATTATGATTGTTCCCATATTACAATGTGGATCCTCAGGGAGTTATGTTGCACCCTAGATCTTTTCAAGCCTGTGTGGGAACACCACTTCTAGCCATCCTGTGTCAGCTGAACAAAAGAAAGAAGAGAGGGAAGGAGCAAGGGAAAGACAAGTGGAGAGAGAGAGGGGTGGCTGAGGGTTTGCCACAATATGTGCTTCCATGTACTCCAGGCTTCTCAGGACAGCTTCCAAGAATGTTCATAACTTAGCTGCTTGTGACTTAAGTGGGAAGAAAGAGTCAAAATAAGCAGCAAGGGAAAGAGACAGAGAAATAATTCCTCCAACCTTGTAGACTCAACGACATTGCAAAATAATATATTGCACGACCAAGCTACCATAGCTTTGTACATTTACAGGCCCATAACAATGACTACTAGTGCATCCTCATGGCATTGTCACTTATTACCACTTAGAATCCAAGAACCTGGTATACCTCGGATAGAGAGAACCCACACTCATAGAAAGACAGGGGTTCGATTCAGATGAGATTTTCCTGACATGAACAATTCAAGATCATAGCTACTTGATTATTTGCCTTCAGGTAGTGTTAGTAAGTCTGACGATACAGTCCCTCCAGCAGTAGCATTCCAGTCTCTAATTGGCACTGTTATTAGAGTCAAATGCAATTCATCCCGTTCCTACCAACCCATTTCCCAAACTCAATTTTCAGATACAAAATTTTAAATTGGATTCACAAGTCAGTTTTTGAGTCCCTACTGCATGCCTAGTACTCTGGTAAGTGCTAACGTCTGTGATTTAACTCAGTAACATGGGTATGGTGGAATCTACTGTGCTAGTTTTTGGTCCCCAGCCAAAACTGAGCAGAAAAGTTGTCTATGTTGAGAAAAAAACTGCTATTCAAGTTCAGAGTCTTATTGGTAAGCTTCCAAGGGCTCTGGGTCTAAGCTTTTGTTATTCTGTGTTTAGTTTGCTCAAGTTGATTGTGACTGCTGCAAGCAAGTTGCTCCAGTCCAAACAACGTTTTGGGGCATAAAAGGTGTTATTTTCACTGCTTATTATCAACTTTCAAAAGGATGCTGTAGACAAATGCTGCAGCGATCTCATTAGTTGGTATCTTCTTTGTGCACAGTCTCAGAGTGTTCTGTACTTTCATTATAAGATGTACACATGGAGAGTTGCACAGTACAACACATGTCATGCCTTGGAGAAGAGAAATGATTTAAAGGACTTTTTTGAAGTCCCTTCTTTCAGTGACCTGAAAAATCTTGATCTGTTAGCATTTGAATCTTGGTATAAAAAATCTTTATCTAATTTGGTCTGTGGGTATTATTTGTGACTTTGACTTTTCCTGGAGTGGAGGTAGAGGCGAGGCTGTGATATAACAACAATACAAATACTAAACTAAAACAAAATAAATAAAAGCAATTTATTTAAATACAGTACTATTTTAAAATGAGAAATTATTGGATTTTCAAAGTTATGCCATCAGAGTTATAAGTACCAATTACCTAAAAATTTGGGCCGGGCGCGGTGGCTCAAGCCTGTAATCCCAGCACTTTGGGAGGCCGAGATGGGCGGATCACGAGGTCAGGAGATCGAGACCATTCTGGCTAACACAATGAAACCCCGTCTCTACTAAAAATACAAAAAAATTAGCCGGGCGAGGTGGCGGGCGCCTGTAGTCCCAGCTACTCGGGAGGCTGAGGCAGGAGAATGGCGTAAACCCGGGAGGCGGAGCTTGCAGTGAGCCGAGATAGCGCCACTGCACTCCAGCCTGGGCGACAGAGCGAGACTCCATCTCAAAAAAAAAAAAAAAAATTTGTCTTCAACAAAACCATAAAAAATACATACACACACACACCGTATTTCAAAAGTGGCATGCATATATAGCTTTGAGATGGTTATTTCTAATCTGTCGAGAAGTGATACAATGAGTATAATGAAAACTGTCAGTGAATTGCTTCTGCTTTATTCA
The DNA here is from genome assembly GCF_049350105.2 of Macaca mulatta. NCBI lineage: Eukaryota > Metazoa > Chordata > Mammalia > Primates > Cercopithecidae > Macaca > Macaca mulatta. The sequence continues at coordinate 106,526,183 of NC_133426.1, read as the reverse complement.
AGGTGAAAATATCACTTTAATCACTTTCATGAAAATGTGATCATTTCTGTTTTCCTGTTCATTTAATATGACTGGGAATTATCATTTGCACTAAATTTTGCATAATGAACATGGAAACTTTACAGAAAACTAAGTATTATGACTAAAGTTTCTCTTAATCTATAATTACTTTGGAACTACCTATTATATCAACATAAATGACAAAGAACTTTGTGGTTAGTTTTCTTAATAAAAGAGTATTTGTCATTTTTTCTAATGAGGATTTACTAAATATGATTAACCAAGAAGAGGCAATGACATTTTGTGTAGATGGCAGCTCTAGCAAATATATTTGTAAATATCATCTTGGCCATCACTAGGTATATTTTAATAGCAAAGTTAATAGCTGTCAATCAAGGTGAATGGGTAATTAGAAATCCTACTCTTACTGAATATAGTTTATTGTCATGTCAGATATTTTTTGGTTGCCCATTTTAGGGATGCATCCCAGCTAGGCCCAAACTAGTCACATGCCAAATATTCAGGGGTCAGATCTGAGAGTGTTGGTAGCCACCATTTAAGAAGAGATACTAAAGACAATTATATCCAGTGACAAAGCAACATGAATTCAGTTTGTCTCTCGAAGACATTGACCATTATTTACAGAAATAAGATAAAATATAGCAACTTGGTGTCAGAAGTTGAAGTTAAGAACAAATGGGAATACAGCAAAGCTGGATAATCTATAGCCTAGGGCAAATAGTTGAAATAACTGAACATCTGAATATATAGATATATAGATATTAGTATCACTGGACTTCATACCGAGCCACTTAATCTGAATTTTGGTGGAAAAGGACAGAAGGGGTTAGGGCCAGGCATTAGTATTTTTTAAACCTCTTCTATGTATATTTTAATGGTGAGCTGGGGTTGAGGAACTCTATTATAGAGCTGTGCTTATCAAATTTAATGTGCATATGAATCACCTGGAAATCTTGTTAAATGCAAATTCTGATTCAGTAAGTCTGAGGTATGGCCAGAGATTCTGTAATTTCTAACAAAGGCTCAGGTGATGATGATGATGTAAGTCCACAGACCACATTTTGAGTTTCAAATCATAGAGGATATTATCCACCAATGAATGGGTATGTGAAGCAGCAGGTGAAGAAGGGATATTTCATGTATGTAAGAGAAAGAGGAAGGATGTTGAAAGAATGCGAGGGTGCTCTTTTGGGTTCACCTTGATGTGACTTGAAGATAGGAGAAGTCCTTTATGACTTTGTTATATTCTAGCTGTAGCTCAAAATGCTAGTGCGTGCAAAGGGGCTAGTAAATTCTAGAGCAGTTGTTTCAAACTGCTGTTTATTAGAAAATCTTCTTTAATCAGAGCTCTGCTGGATTCCTTTCTGAAAAAAAAAATATTCAACACTTTATTATCTCCAAAATAGCAAACAATCACCACTAGAACACGTGAACAGGTTTTCTCAATGGCCAGAAACACATTGATTTTAAAGTCACTGGCGGCTAATTTATTAATGGTTTCTTAAACTTGCTATAAAAACGAAGGTAAAAACACATGCTCTGCAGAAAGAAAAAGAAAACTCGTTTTTTAACAAGGTATCCAAATTTAATCCAAAACACACCACTGAAAAATGACAGTCCCTGGAGCTCATCCCCCTTGCATGGTGACTTTAGGTAAATTTCTTAAACTGCTCTCTGAGAATAACAAAAAAGAGTGAAAAGATATTTTTGGTGTTAGGTCACGAATATGCAAAATTATTAATATTTTATAGAAACTCTTTGTAACCCTTGTCTCTCCGGACAGAACTAAAACTTGCATTATTGGTTAGGCATGTTCAATACCATCTTTACTGTATACATTTATATTTTGGAAATCATGATTTGGCCATCAGTCAGTGTTTTTTTGAGCTATGTGCCTATGTGGCTCAGAAATATAGTCCACTGCTTAAACAGGTGCCATGGTTTCATGTACACAACAATGCTGATACCTAAACATGTTCTGAGGTTCTACTGCTGTTTCAGGAGCTGTTCATGTGCATTTGATCAGTCTGAACAAATAAAAGAAGAAAGGTCTCTGAGAGTAAAATTTGTTCATTCACTATTTCTCCTAACCATAAACCTTTTTTCAGCAAGTAAACAGTCAGCAGCTACTATTGTGATCTATTATATTATATTATTTGTATCCCTCCCCTGAATATATATGTAAATGAGACCATGTTTGTGAATTGCCTAGATCAGAACCAGGCACACAGTAGGTCAAAAGTATTAGACTTAATTCCTTCTCCATTAAGATCAAAGCCTAGTTTCCATTAGCGTGATTTTTGGAAAATTATTTAGCCTAAATTTCTTAACTGTAAAATAAGCATATACATATTATGCTTTGTAGCTTTTAAAATAAAATGTAAAGAAGTTAAATTAGGATTAATTCCACAGTTTAGTACCTAAATCATAGCAGGAATTTAATAAATTGTGACAATCAATAACATAATTTCAAATTAGTGGAACTAGAATTTGTAAAATTGAATTCTATTTTGATTTTTGTGTCAAAAACTTATAATCACAATGTATATAATTTTTCAAATGATTTATATACAAGTAGCAGTCACTTTCATAAAATACATACACCTATAGTATCTTCGGATTAAGATTCCAGCAGTTATTTGCAGTGTGATGTTTTTTGCAGTTCTGCTTCTTTTATTTTTATTTCTTTTTATCCCTTAGCCAGAAAGCGGCAGAGGTGGAAAGACCATTCGAGCATTATACAATTAGAATAGGATGGTCCTTCTTTCAAGCAATTAATTTTGTAGGCATATATTGGTGTACCCTTAATACTTTCTTTCTCTCAGACTGTTTACAGTTGACCCATTTCCATTCACATTAGGGCAGCTGCCAATCATATTTTCTGCCATTCAATATATGTATCCACTTCCCGCCCAAGGAAGATATATAACCATGAATATTATTTTAATACTAAAATTGACAAAAGCTTCAAGTTAATGATAGTGATAATATTACCTACAATTTCAGTTTCAGGAGAAGGTGTAGTATAGTGGTTTAAAAGATCTCTGAAGTCAGATTGACTGAGTAAAGAATTCCAGATCTGAATTTGCTACCTTTGTGACCAAAGGCGACTAATCTAATCTCTAATTGCCACTGTTCCTTCAAATATAAAATGATATAATAATAGTCATTACCATATAGTATGCCATGGAGATTAAATTGTTATATGTATAATGCTTAACCTGTGATAAGTATTCAATACATTTCAATTATGATGATGATGAAAATGACAATAATCAAACAATTTAAGTGGCTCCAAAAAAGCCAAAGGTTTTCTTTAGCACATTGAGCTTTTATAGTTCTATAGAAGGCAATCAATCAAGACTTCTTCTGCTCCATAAATCCCTTTGGTTTGAAATTTGATACTATTATATTAGGGCACTACCTTCTCTTTCTGCTTCCCTAAAAGGCACTGGTCTTTTTAATTCAGAGCTCCATTTCCTTGACAATCGGTGCATTCTAGGCTAGTATACTCTCTGTAACAAAACATTGCAACAAATTTCAGTACTTTTTGCCAATGGAAATTGCTCTCTTGTTCATGTGAATATGGCCTTTGTTGGCTTTTTATCCTTTCCTAACACTCATGGGAATATATGAAATACAAAAATTCTCTTACCACAGAGTTAACTTTAAAAACATGTAATTAGTACATTTTTTAAAATTCCATTGAGATAGTATTTTCATGCAGAAAGCAGTATTTCTCCAGCTTACTAAATGAACTTGGAGACACCCCTCACTTACCTATGTGGCAGAAGGTAGGCATCTTCTTCAGTTGTCTGACTCAGAGACTGAGTTGTGGAACATCCTCCTTATTCTGACAAGCAACTTTTATCAGTATAATGCAGTTGCTGGAAGTCCTTAGTTTGAATACTGTCTTTGTCACTTAGCTGGATGACCTTAGAGTAGTCACCTTCTCAAACGCCAGTTTTCTGGGAAGTAAATAATATAATTTATGTAATGCTATTTAATAAGAAAACTGCTACATAAGTACTCAGCAAATGGTTATTATTGTTTCTATTATCATCTTCATATGTGTGACTTCTTGGATTGCTTCCCTATTTCACGCAGTCTTCAGCAAAGCAAACATACAGAAAGATCCATTGCTATTTAATGTCATTTATTTCCTCTCTTTTTCTGTTTTTTACTCTGAGATGGCCAGAGTTATCCCTACCCCCATAATATGATATATTCTCCTATTGAAGTTTAGTTACAAATAAAGGGAAAAAGCCTGACACAGTGACTGGCTTGTGCATGTAGTCACCATTGAAAAACAGTATCTTATCTATTGTTGTAACTATTATCATTGTCAGTTATTACTGAATGACCAAGTTTATTTTATTTTGCAAAAAATCTAGAAATAGCTTACAAAATCCTCTAGAATGATTCTTGTTTTCCTATGAAATACAGCCATACACACACACACACACACACACACACACACCCCCACACACACACATATATATAAAGAATTGGATTCAGACTATGAGCTTCACCTCATTTTAGACTTTAAACCTGAAGAAACTGGGATCCTGAAATGTAGAAGACCTAGAGTGTTAGTTAACCTAGGGAAATAGATTATCTACTATTTCCCTTATCTGCTCTTTGGCAAAGACCACACTCACTCTTCAATGTAGAAGTCCAAAACCCTACTGTGATTAGGTGAGGACAGAGCAAATTATGCTCTGTAGTACTGATCCAGGGATACTCAGAACAAATTAAAAGAAATTTTTCACAGCAGAATTTTTTATTAGCAATATCTACTGCCTACACAAATATAGCTGAAATTTTATCTCAGATGTCAAATACATCCACAGCATCTCTTTATGTTCTCTCTCAAATCCCCCCTTCTCCTCAATTTGCTGATGACCAGCAGTGAGAAGACTCCCAGTCAAAATGGTGCCCTGAGACCCAGGATCAGAAGTACCTTCTCAGGAAAAAAAATGGGCAAATGATTGAAGCAGCAGTGGCAGCAGTAGCTGTAACCCACTAATTGAAATACCAAGATGGGTGACCCCATTTTCAGCCATTCAGGGTTGAGTGAAAAGCTGCTGCAGGCACCTTTCTTTCACTAACATGGGTCCTCTTATTAAGATTCTGGAGCTATCAACCTGCAAAAGTCATGGCTGTACAGCCCTTGACCTCCACAGATGAATCAGTGCTGCCTCCAGCAATCTCAAGTCTTCCTTGATATAATCCAGTTGTACCATTAGGACAGGAAAGACAAGGAGCACTGAAGTAGGTCCCCAAAGCCATGAAGGTTGAGCAACCGGAGGGTTGTTGACACACTAAAAGCTGAAGTCTCGTGTAGCTTCCAAAACTGATATACACTGATTTTAGAACAGATTTTTAAAAATACCTTTAGTTCATTCGCTTTTATGTTGAAAATGTAGGCAACTGAATGTCAGCTGAGTAAACCTGGGCAGTACTTAATATTAGTCTCTCAAGAGTTTGAAGAGCACATGCTCCTTACCATTTGTGTGTCTTTCTAATCTATATAAAAGGATTTCCTACTCATGAATAAATGATGTAAATATTTATCAGCAAGACTATTAATATGATATTAAACATACAAGTTTGCCATGCTTTTGCATTGGTTTAATTTTGCTTTGGGTTTATTCAATTAATAAAGTAAGGCAGTGAATGAGATTACATATCTGTATGGCTCACATGTGCTCATGCGCAGACTCTTCCACCAGGTGAAATCTTGCCTACAGCATCTCTCCTGCCATCAAAGGAGCTGCCAAAGTGGCAAAGATCCTTTAAAGACTGATGTAAGTACCTCCCAAAAGGCCTGTGCCTTTGCCCTTAGCTTAGACAGTAGCTAGCTGCACCTGCAGGGCCCAACCCCTCCTGCGGTCTATAAACACTTGCCTGAAAGCCCCTGCCTAACTCCACACAACAGGACGTATAAAATAGGACAGAACGCAAATAGCCACAGTTCTAGTTTCGGAGCTTATCTCAAGTCTTCTGCTCTTGCAGGTTCTCTAGACACTGATTCTTAAGTTTTCATGCTGTAACCAACTTTCCTGCTTTCCATCCCTTGTTTTATGAACTTCTAGTACTATTCACATGACAGTGGCGACCCTGCACCAAGGAAAGTGGGCCATGTCTCAAGATGTCACAGAGTTTCATTGTGTGGTTTACAGTCAGCCATATAATAGGCCTCACTTCCAGAGTGAAGGTATAACCCTTTGTGGAAGTTCACATACAGTTCTCCTCTTCTTGAAAGTCCATATGTGACTCTCCCCACTCTCCTAGACAGTATCTGTTCAAAGGCATAAAGAAATCCATATTGGGGCCGGGCGCGGTGGCTCAAGCCTGTTATCCCAGCACTTTGGGAGGCCGAGACGGGGGGATCACGAGGTCAGGAGATCGAGACCATCCTGGCTAACACAGTGAAACCCCGTCTCTACTAAGAAATACAAAAAAAAAAAAACTAGCCGGGCGAGGTGGCGGGCGCCTGTAGTCCCAGCTACTCGGGAGGCTGAGGCCGGAGAATGGCGTGAACCCGGGAGGAGGAGCTTGCAGTGAGCTGAGATCCAGCCACTGCACTCCAGCCTGGGTGACAGAGCGAGACTCCGTCTCAAAAAAAAAAAAAAAAAAAAAAGAAATCCATATGTGTTTAGGAAAGCCTTCATACCTAGGAAATCTGGGGGCACCTCTATTAATCTGGGTGGACCTCTAAGATTTTATCTACTGAGGAAAAAATGTGGTTTCTAAGACTGATCCTGGGAAACTTAACAACAGGTCTCTATCTTTGCATCTTTCAGGCCTACCTTAACAAGTGGAGCCTCAAAGGAATTCTTACAGAGTGCCCCCTCTCTCTGAAAGCAGTGTGAAGCAAGGAATAGAAAGGAATGTAAAGTGGTTAGACATTAAACAGCTAGCATACCACATTCATAATTCACCTCCATAGTCATTTACTTCCTAGAACCATTTTTCTTAACTCATCTGTCCTGTTGTACTCTACAGCTTACAAGCCTATACCTGTTATTGAACTTGCTGCCTCAGACAATGTCCCTGGACTCAACCTTTCATCTGATTAGATGTACATATGTTACTTAATGCTTTGAGCTTTCTGAAGTTTGGTTTCTTTATAGTAAGATCTGTTCTGCTGCTGTTCACACAATTTCTATCTGTGTTTCAGTAATAGAAATACTTGGTTATTGACTATTTAGTAAAAGTTATTGAAGAAAAATGGAATGATATTATGCCTCGAACTTTCCAAAGACTTAAAAATTTTACTATCATTATTGCTAGTAATAAGTAATAATCACTTAAAAATTCTTGAATTCAGAACGGAAATTATATTCGTGACAGTTTTTTAACTAGTGAGCTCTGTTGAGTGTGTGAAGTGTCAATGTGGTGACTTGATTTTTAATTTAAGTTTAATGGAGTAAATGAGAATTTCCAAGGATATAAAATAACTATGGTGAATTTTAATATTCAATATATAATCTAAATAATTATGAAATGATCTTTCCTGGGATAGGAACCATGTTTTACTTATCTTTTTATCTTCCACAGTACATAGAAGGCATGCAATAGATGTTAGTTGAAGAAACAGTGAACAATAGAAAGAGGAATGACTTTTCCATTTGGCAAACTTACTGTGAGGTATTTCATAAGATAGTTAAATGCACATAGAACAATATAATGCCACTCAAACTGAATGTTAGGCTTTGAAAATGTAGTTCACATTCTATTTTCAAGTAAGTGTGCTGTCTAATGGGAAATAAATTCTAAAATTATAATGGAAGTCAATAAGCAAATATAATTTAATATACACATTTACTTTCCAAGACTGTGTTTTCCACGACTACATTTAACGCATAAAATTAGGCCAGTATCCTAAGACAAGATAGTATAGCTGATGATGTCATCTTGTAAAAAACTTACTGACTATTCATGGGAGAGATTCTTCTGTCTTAAATAATACCAACTGAAAAAAAATCAATAGCTGTATAATACAATCAAAACAGTTATATGTATGACTTTGGTCCTATGACTTAATGTTCAAGGAGGACTTCAAATAAATTTGCTGTATGTTTTATTCTTAATTTTACTCAAAACTCTCCAATGCAAATATTGCATAAAAGTATAAACTACAAGCACTAATCAACTTATGCAAGTGTGTACAACAACTTTTGGATCCAGATTCAGGAGGGTTTTTTTTTTTTTTTTTTCATTTTTTGGTCCAAAGTTAAGGAAAGAGCTGGATGCTGTGTCCATCTTCCTCATGTGTAGAAATAAGGCTTCATCCTAATTAGCTTATCATTTCTTCTCCTAGAAATCAGCTTAATGGTTTCTGTAGCAATCAGGATAGGCCAGGAGGATATTTTGGAAACAAACAATCCCAATGTCTTGGTGGCTTAAAGTATCAAAGTTTATTTCTCACCTTCCCAGGCTACTGGAGCCTCTGTAATCCTGAACATTGCCTGTCACTGTAGCAAAGAAAAGGAAAGAAGTCAGTAAGTCTCACACCAGCTCTTAAAGCTTCCGTCTGAAAATGCCACAGGTCACTATTTCACTAATGAAAATGAGTTACAAGGCCACATCTAATTCCAAGGAGACAGGAAGTATAATTCTACTATTTGTCCAGAAGGAGAACCAGAAATTATTAATGAAAAGTACTAATGACCAATAATATTCCTCTTCCTAATCCACCTATGTTAGGCCAGAAGCATATGATTTCTCTTAAATTATCTGTATTTAATTAAAATGACTTATTTTTAGTGTGCTGGCCAAGCTCAAAGGTCAGCATTAAGTCATAGTTTATATTGTTATCTGATTTCTGCTAGTTTTTACTGTCAGGGTGACTTGTCAAGTAACTTTTGTTAAGTTTTTAAGTTTTCATTCCCACCTCTTCCCACCCCCATTTTGAAATAAGCCATCTGCTTAGTATACAATAAAAGTGAGGGCTTGATTTTCAAAATTAGGTGCTTAATTAGATTGGCTAACCCACTGGGTAGGGACTGCTTTGAACTGCCTCAAATTCCATAGAGTTATCTCAAGAAGTAGCTTGCAGTGCTGTTGTTATTCACCAAATCTTTAATTTGATGACTAAGATATGGAGTTGACTGTCTATGCGCCTCAGTGCCTGTTTGAAGACTCCAAGTGGGCTATGAGTATCTGGAGGATATCGGGGTAGAGATTGGCTATCATCAATAAAATACTCACACTTCAAATATTGCACATTAGTATTGATATGTGCAAATGTATTTAATGCCATTGTATTGGAGCATCATCTTCAATAGACTTTTTATCAACTTTGAATCTCCCTGGTAACTAACCATCTCCCTGGTAACAAACCATTGGCACATGTTTATTGGAATAGCTCTGTTGTAAATAAATGCAATCAGCAAATTAAAACTGTAATAGGCCCTGATGCTACCAAATGTAAGCTGCAGACACTCCCTCATTATAACCTCAGCCCTAAGCAAAATTATGATGAAAATGGGAACAGTAATGTGATCCATACTTCTTTTAATGTCAGTTTTTAAATTAGATGATCAATATTCTGCATTATTAAATTTCTGGCTAAATATAAAGGATCATCCTTCCTAACTTATGTAACAACTGTATTTCTCTGAGGCCATATGGAAAATATTTGTTTCAATAGTTTACGATGTGGCAGTTGGTCGTTGGCCTATCTGTATAAAGACGGTAAACAAGTATAAGTATGACTTTGATGTTAGAATAGTTCTCCATTAGTGAAAACTCATAAATTGCTCTGCCAACCCCTGTCTTTTGTACACCTCCCTGTACTTTGTCAAATGTAAACTTTGTTAAATTTATCTGTTAGTAAATTTGATTTCTCATAGACTATGTGCTTAGTGGTAGAAAGTAGCCATTTTTAGAACGTACTGAGATGTTTTCTAATCCATCAGCTAAAATGAGAGACTGGTGTTTTCAGCATTGTAGTTAGATTCTCATGATTCCTTCTTTGATACTGAGGTACAATTATGATGAGCATAGCGAGCATGTGTGCGTGCATGTGTTTGTGTGTGTGTGTGTGTATTTTTCTAATTTCTATTATATTAAGAGGAAGAATGATTCTTCAGAGACCACTTAGCTAAAAAAATGTTGAACTGAGATAATCCGAGCACTACAGAGCTGCCATTCTCTTCGGATAAACGGTCAGTATTATTGGCCTCAGTTAATGGTAATTGTGATGCATATTATAGTAACTGTTGCCTGAAGGTGTTGCCATAAACACGATATCAGCATATCTTCCAGTGGAGTTTACAGTGAATGAAAAAACTGGGAATATAAAGTGTATTTTGCCTGATCTTGCAAAGAAAAAAATATAAATACCCCATAGCCAAATTGTCATATGTGTTTCAAAAGTCATGTAACAGCATTTCTTACTACCATTTATTCAGTGATTGATATGCTAAGACTGTACTATTAATAAATTCTTTGTAGCCATTATCTCACTTAATTCTTACAGCAACCCTATGCAATACATACCAGTATTACTCTCACTTTTTGTGCAAAGAAACAAGCTCAGATAACGCATCCAAGATTATGCGCCAGTAACGATATGAGATTCAGCTCTGATCTGTTTCATACCAAAGTTGTGTTCTAAGACACTGTCATATATTGTTACAGAATTATAAAATAAGGTAAACCTTAATTTCTGGTTGAAAGTAATAATTCCTCAGATAGAACAGCACCTGACACATACTAGGGGATTAAAAACTATTTATTAAATGAATTAATAATACTAAGTTCAATTTTCCTAAGTGTGGTAGATGGAAATCTAAAATGGCACCCACAATTTGCCACTAACCTCCTCCCCCATCATATACACATCCTGCATAGTACCTGGGATGTAAATATTATCAATCTTACTTCTGTGATTAGATTATGTTATATGGCATAGTCAACCTTAAGATAGGGAAATTATATGGGAGGTCCTGACATAATCACATAAACCCTTTAAAGCAGCGTTTTCTCTGGCTAGTTATAAAAGATGTCAGAGGTTTGAAACATGAGAACATCTTAACATGTCATTGCTAGCTTGAATATGGAGAGGGACATACTGCAAAAAATGTAAGTGACCGTTAGTAGTTGAGATTGACACTTAGCTGACAGCCAGTAAACCAAATGGGAACCTCCCATCAATAATAGACTGGATAAAGAAAATGTGGCACATATACACCATAGAATACTATGCAGCCATAAAAAAGGATGAGTTTGCGTCCTTTGCAGGAACATGGATTAAGCTGGAAACCATCATTCTCAGCAGACTATCACAAGAACAGAAAACCAAACACAGCATGTTCTCACTCATAAGTGTGAATTGAACAATGAGAGCACACGGACATAAGGAGGGGAATATCACACACCAGGGCCTATCGGTGGGTCGGGGCTAGAGGAAGGATAACATTAGGAGAAATACCTAATGTAGATGACTGTTTGATGGGTGCAGCAAACCACCATGGCACGTGCATACCTATGTGACAAAAGGGCGCATTCTGCACATGTATCCCAGAACTTAAAGCATAAAAAAAAAAGAATTGGGGACCACAGTCTAAAATCACAAGGAACTGAACACTGTGAATAACATTCATGAGCTTAGAATGAAAAATTTCCCCAGCACCTCCAGATAAAAACTCAAGCCAAATACCTTGATTTTAGCCTTGTGAAATTCTACCCAGAGAACCTACTCATAGTTTGCCAGACTTCTACAGAATTATGAACTAATAAATGAGTGGTGTTTTAAGCTACTATTTTGCGGTAATTTGTTACACAATGATAGAAAATTAATACACCAGTTATATTAAGTAACTGTGCAGCCATATGCAGCCATATGGACCTTATTTTGAGATTTTTTAAAGGACTGTCAGTTGGCTTTTTATATAAAATGTTTGAGCCAGTGTTTTAAAATTTTATGCAGAGCGAGTATCACAGTCTATGGAAAGTATTTATTGTTAGTTTTTATATATGTGTGAAAATAGCCCCAAAATTTGAAGATCAACAACAATTTGAAAGAATCACATATACTTTTTTTCCTTTTTAACTCATCAAATGTCACAATATACTGGCTGTAAAAGAGGGACTAGAGAGAGTATACTAGTTAGTGACCCATGAGAAAGTGTGCTGTACTCCAAAACAACTGCTTGGGTTTTCTAATTTGTATCAGCAGAAATCTGGAGAACAGGCACGGGAATGGATACTAGGGGTGTGGGATAATGGTGGAAGGAACATAAAGTTGGATCAGGCTGAACTTTTAGATATGGGCCACTAAGCAGGGATTCTGCATTTAATGCTATTAATAATTCTGGTCTAGCATATTTTAAATAGGTCTTTTCAAAAGTTTCAATCAGACATTTAGCTCTAACACTATTGTGATGGTTAATGTTGAGTGTCAACTTGATTGGATTGAAGGATGCAAAGTATTATTCCTTAGTGTGTCTGTAAGGGTGGTGTCAAAGGAGATTAACATTTGAGTCAGTGGACTGGGAGAGGCAGACCTGTCCTCAATCTGGGTGGGCACCATCTAATCAGCTGCCAGTGCAGCTAGAACAAAGCAGGCAGAATAAGTTGGAAAGAGCAGACTTGCTGAGTCTTCTTGCCTTCATCTTTATCTTGTGTTGGATACTTCCTGCCTTTGAACAACAGACTCCCAGTTCTTCTACTTTTGGACTCTTGGGCCTATACCAGCAGTTTGCCAAGGGCTCTCGGCCTTCAACCACAGACTGAAAGCTGCAATGTCGGGTTCCGTACTTTTGAGGTATTGGGATTCAGACTGTCTTCTTTGCTCCTCAGCTTGCAGATGGCCTATCATGGAACTTCACTTTGTGAATCAATTCTCCTTAACAAACTCCCCTTCGTATATACATATATCTTATTACTTCTGACTAATACAACTATTAACTGAATCTTTGGTGGCAATTACTTCAATGTGTGATATATAGCCTAAGAGTTTCCTAGAAATATAGTTACATTATGTGTAAGAATCTAATCTGAATTCTACCATGTGTTAAGAGTTATGGGACAAATGATCTATATGATATCACATTTAAGAATTTGGGCTCTTCACTGTCATTTAAAATGTTATTTTTACCTAGGGTAAAGGGACAGGGTGGGTATTTCCATAATAATAGAAGGCAACAAATGTATTACAAGTGGTGGGGAAGTTGGTAAAACTGATGCAAGTTTTGGTTTATACTTCAATATGATTTTGTGTAAAACTCAGTTTGCAGAAATGTCATTCCAAGTGATAGTGTCAGAGGTTGAGTGAATACAGCTATGTTTTTATCCTAACGGGAATTTCCTGGACTGAGAGCTAGGAAGAAAATCTTTTTACTTGTAAACTGAGCAAATTTGATCTGGAAATCACTGAAAGGGAATAAATATGGAGCCCCAAGACTCCATATGGAGTCATTTTAATAGTTATTTTTCTGCCTATAAATACACTTTCAGTGAAAAAGCTGGCAGCTTTATTGAACGTGATACCTGCAGTTTGGTTGAAAGAATAGGTACAAACCTGTCAACTCCCAGTGGTTGCTGTTTGGTTGAAAGACTAGGTACAAACCTGTCAACTCACAGTGGCTTTCTCCCATAAGCACCAGTATCACTTAAAGCCTGGGATGGACTCTTTTTATTGTAGAACTACTTTATTCAAAGGTCTTGACTCCAAAGAAGTAAATGCAACTGAGATAATAGAATAACATCGATTGACTGGCTGCACAATCTGTATAATGTTAGGAAAGCATGAAAATGTATAGTTTCAATATTATTTAGTCCTAGCCAAGGAGCTTATTATTATATTTTCCTCTGGAAAATTCGGTATTTTTAAAAATCATTGTGTGCTATATTAATCAGGATTTTCTACATTTAAGCCAAACCAGAAGACAGTGTAGTGGGATCATATGATTGATATTTTGCAGCCTATAGGTCACCACGTGATTTCAGCCAAATAAATTATTCAGAAAACATTTTAGAGCTCTCTGAGAATTTGCAGTTTATATCTTCTGACCTGCATTACTTAAAGCTTCAAAATAAGAAGTAGCCTTAATTTTCTGTAAGAACATTTTCCTACTTATACAGTCATCTGAAAAGACTAGGCCATAGCCATGTTGTAAAGAATTTATAGGCAAAGGTTATGCAGTTTCTTTGAAGAAGGATTTTGTTACATTGCAATCATGAAACTAGAGAAAGGAAACACAAGTACATAAAGAGATAGGTAAAATAGTGGAATCTAGTGTGCTTTTTGGTTACTAGTTCAATTATTTTCTTAGATAATTGTGTTTTTAAGCTAATTATATTATTCTAAATATTATACAAATGAACAGACCTATTCAATTACAAAGACTCAACAGGAGTATTTGAGAGTAGTCCTTTGGTAGAGTTAGGAAGGATAATTGAAAAAAGAAAAGGCTAACTGTGGTCTTAAGCCCAATTCGTTGTTTAAAGTGAGAAGAGTATTTGGCCTGGCCTTTGCCCCACTGTTGTTAAACTTATTTCTCTTTTCACCTGATATCATTAAATGCCACCCTAAAAGAGGGCTTAAAAACTATAGCCTGTGGGCCAAATCAGACCCACTACCTGTTTTTTGAATATTAAAAAAAAAAAGTCATAACAGTCTCTCATACCACAGTGCAATCAAATTAGAACTCAGAATTAAGAAATTCACTCAAAATTGCACAACTACATGGAAACTGAATGACCTGCTCCTGAGTGACTCCTGGGTAAATAACGAAATTAAGGTGGAAATCAAGAAGTTCTTTGAAACCAATGAGAACAAAGAGACAACATACCAGAATCTCTAGCACACAGCTAAAGCAGTGTTAAGAGGGAAATTTGTAACACTAAATGACCACATCAGAAAGCTTGAAAGATCTCAAATCAACACTGTAACATCACTATTAAAAGAACTAGAGTTCATGTCCTTTTCAGGGACATGGAAGAAGCTGGAAACCATCATTCTTAGCAAACTATCACAAGAACAGAAAACCAAACACCACATGTTCTCACTCATAAGTGGGAATTGAACAATGAGAACACATGGTCTCAGGGAGGGGAACATCACACACTGAGGCCTGTCGGGGAATGGGGGGCTTGGGGAGGTATAGCATCAGGAGAAATACCTAATGTAGATGACGGATTGATAGGTGCAGCAAACCACCAAGGCACGTGTATACTTATGTAACAAACCTGCACGTTCCGCACATGTATCTCAGAACTTAAAGTATAATAATAAAAATAAAAATAAAAGAACTAGAGAAGCAAGAGCAAACAAATCCAAAAGCTAGCAGAAGACACGAAATAACTAAGATCAGAGCAGAACTGAAGGAGATAGAGGCACAAAAAAATGCTTCCAAAAATCAATGAATCCAGCAGCTGGTTTTATGAAAAAATTAACAAAATAGATAGACTGCTAGGTAGACTAATAAAGAAGAAAAGAGAGAAGAATCAAATAGACACAAATAAACTAGAAAATCTAGAAGAAGTGGATACATTCCTGGACACAAATACCCTCCCAAGACTAAACCAGGAAGAAGTCAAATCCCTGAATAGACTAACAACAAGTTCTGAACTAGAGGCAGTAATTGAGAGCCTAACAATAGCCTAACAACCGGAAAAAAAAAAAAAAAAAAAAGAAAGCCCAGGGTCAGACGGATTCACAGCCAAATTCTACCAGAGGTACAAAGAGGAGCTGGTACCATTCCTTCTGAAACTATTCCAAACAATTGAAAAGGAGGGTCTCCTCCCTAACTCATTTAATGAGGTCAGCATCATCCTGACACTAAAAGCTGAGAGAGACACAATGAAAGAAGAAAACTTCAGGCCAATATCCCTGATGAACATCAATGTGAAAATCCTCAGTAAAATACAGGCAAGCTGAATCCAGCAGTACATCAAAAAGCTTATCTACCACGATCTAGTAGGCTTCATCCCTGGGATGCAAGGCTGGTTCAACCTACACAAATTAATAAACGTAATCCATCACATAAACAGAACCAATGACAAAAATTACATGATTATCTCAATAGATGCAGTAAAGGTCTTCAATAAAATTCAACATCCCTTCATGATAAAAACTCTCAATAAACTAGGTATTGATGGAACATAACCTAGGTATTGATGACAAACCCAGAGCCAGTATCATACTGAATGGGCAAAAGTGGAAAGCATTCCCTTAGAAAAATGGCACAAGACAAGAATGCCCCCTCTCACTGCCCCTATTCAACATAGTATTGGACATTCTGGTCAGGGTAATCAGGAGAGAGAAATAAAGAGTATTCAAATAGGAAGAAAGGAAGTGAATTGTCTCTGTATGCAGATGATATGATTCTATATTTAGAAATCTCAAAAACTCTTTAAGCTGATAAGCAACTTCAGCAAAGTCTCAGGATACAAAATCAATGTGCAAAAATCCCAAGCATTCCTATACACCAACAATAGACAAGCAGAGCTCCAAATCATAAATGAACTTCCATTTGCAATTGCTACAAGGAGAATAAAATACTTAGAAATACAGCTCACATGGGTCGTGAAGTACCTCTTCAAGGAGAACTACAAACCACTGCTCAAGGAAATAGGAGAGGACACAAACAAATGGAAAAACATTCCACCCTCATGGGTAGAAAGAATCAATATTGTAAAAATGGCCATATTGCCCAAAGTAATTTATATATTCAATGTTATTCCCATCAAAGTACAATTAACATTCTTCACAGAATTAGAAAACCTACTTTAAATTTCAGATGGAACCAAAAAAGGGCCCATATAGCCAAGACAATCCTAAGTCAAAAGAACAAAGCTGGAGGCATCACACTATCTGACTTGAAACTATACTACAAGGGTGCAATACCAATAAAATATGGTACTGGTACCAAAACAGACATATAGACAAATGGAGCAGAACAGAGATCTCAGAAATAATACCACACATCTACAACCATCTGATCTTCAACAAACATGCAAAAAACAAGGAATGGGGAAAGGATTCCCTATTTAATAAATGGTGCTGGGAAAACTGGCTAGCCAAATGCAGAAAACAGAAACTGGACCCCTTCCTTACCTCTTATACAAAAATTAACTCAAGATGGATTAAACACTTAAATGTAAAACTACAAACCATAAAACCCTAGAAAAAAGACTAGGCAATACCATTCAGGACATAGGCATGGGCAAAGACTTCATGACTAAAACACCAAAAGCAATTGCAACAAAAGTCAAAATTGACAAATGGGATCTAATTAAACTAAAGAGCTTCTGCACAGCAAAAGAAACTAACATCAGAGTGAACAGACAAACTACAGAATGGGAGAAAATTTCTGCAATCTATCCATTTCACAAAGGTCTAATATCCAGAATCTACAAGGACCTTAAACAAATTTACAAGAAATAAACAACCAACCCCATCAAAAAATGGGCACAGGATATGTGCAGACACTTCTCAAAAGAAGATATGTATGCGATCAAGAAACATTAAAAAAAGCTCATCATCACTGACCATTAGAGAAATGCAAATCAAAACCACAATGAGATATCATCTCACACAAGTCAGAATGGTGATTATTAAAAATTCAAGAAGCAATAGATGCTGGTGAGGCTGTGTTGTTCGGAATGTAAATTAGTTCAACCATTGTGGAAGACAGTGTGGCAATTACTCAAGGATCTAGAACCAGAAATACCATTTGACCTAGCAATCCCAGTACTGGGATATATACCCAAAGGATTATAAATCATTCTACTCCAAAGACACATGCACATGCATATTTGTTGCAGCAGTATTTACAATAGCAAGGACATTGGACCAGTCCAAATGCCCATCAATGATAGACTGGATTAAAAAAATGTAGCACATATACACCATGGAATACTATGCAGGCATGAAAAGAAATGAGATCATGTCCTTTGCAGGGACATGGATGAAGCTGGAAGCCATAATTCTCAGTAAACTGACACGGAAACAGAAAACCAAACACTGCTTGTTCTCACTCATAAGTGGGAGTTGAATAATGAGAACATATGGACACAAGGAGAGGAATAACACACACCTGGGCCTGTCTGGGAGTGGGGGACTAGGGGAGGGAGAGCATTAGGACAAATACCTAATGCATGTGGGGTTAAAACCTAGCTGACCGGTTGATAAGTGCAGCAAACTAGCATGGTACATGTATACTTATGTAATAAATCTGCACGTTATGCACATGTATTCCAGAACTTAAAATTTAAAAAACAATCATAGAAGTTTGTTTGTTTACACCAATGCTTGCTTTCCCATTGTGATGGCAGAGTGTAATAGTTGTAACTGCGTTCTCCTTAGGTCTAAAATATTTGCTGTTGGGCCATTTACAGAAAATGTTTTCTGACCCCTATCTTAAAAAATTAGCCTTCCTGTACGTCCACCCCTATCAGTTTCTCTAGGACAAATTCTATCCAGATGATAACATGTACAAATAGCTGTTTTTCAGCACTCTGAGACTTAGTCACTTTACCCCCACTACAGGTGAACTTCCTCCATTCTAACTGACTTTTTAAAGTATATTATTTAGTTCGTATTCTTGTGCTTGAGTCATTTGGCGTTGTAGCCTGCCTAATACTCTTGTATCTGGGTCTTGCCTTTGCTTTGATTTCTATCTTCTTGCCTTAATTCCTGTTACTGAACCTTAGCACGGTGACTATAGCCCTACTATACATTGGCTAACTTCCACTCTGCCTCTTGCTTACCCAGACTTTGAGTGTCACTACCCTACAGTGGTTATCCATCCATTAGTTGAAGCACATGGCTGCCTACAGGCATGCTTGCCTAGGTTTCAGAGTATAGCTATTATTCACTTTGAATGCTATACATTGGATGATGGATTGTGTTCTCAGCACTATTGACTGAGTTGGTCCAAATGTGTGTTTCTCATCCAGGTGCAGAGTTTGTTTCAGATCCCAGTCCTCCAAGTTTTCTTCATCCTATCCTATAACAGGTAAGTAGCTATGCTAAAGCTAGAAAAAATATAAATGTTGTGTTAGCAATTTTATTGGAGAAAGAAGAAGGGTAGTTTTGTCACAGACACAGACTCATCCAAAGAAAATGAACAGATAGAACAAAATAGTGGTACTGCCTTTTGAAAGGGAGTGGGGTAGAATCCTATGTCATTGTTTAAATTATTTCAATATTAATACTCATTATCAAATGTTGGAATCAGTTATTTATACTAGATAAAAAGGTAAACATTTAAAGTAATTTGCTAAAGAACCGTGAACCCCAAGGTAAACATACAGTTTTAGGCTACAGATAATGAGTGGTCTCTGGTGGTGGTGATGGAGTAGGTAAAAGAGATTGGATTGGATAGCACAAGAATTGTTTCCATTGCACCAATAGAGCAAAAAATCTCACTAAGAGGCAAGGAAAAAAAATCCTCCCAAGCTGATTTTAATGACTATGACAGTTTTTGCTGAGATGTAAGCATGCCTATCTGATGAGTATATATATTATAGGGTTTATACATACTCATGCACCACTTAGATGTATAGATGGCTCTCTTTGAGTGTCAATAATGGTTCTGTTCTGTCAACAGGGAATCTCATTTCATGGAATGACTGAAGGACTTTTTAAACTGGAAGTAGTTATCTTTGTACTTTAAGCTTCTCAAGCAACACATAGCATATTGTCATTGTAGGATAAACTCTGGATGAATTCTTGATATCAATCAGCCTTATTGTTTTGGTGGCACTCCTATGAGAAATTTAGTTTTTCTCTGATTTGCAGACAGAGAAACAAAGAGAAAGACTTGGTTGAGGGGAGAGGGAGAGATATGCCCATTGTTTCCTGAAACTGAAAATTTTTACCAAGAATTATTAGTTGTATGTGAAGAGAATATCTGCTATCCATTCGTTTAGCTCATCATGCATCATTACATTATGTTTCTTGAAGTCAGTCTATAAACCAATTTTAAATGAAGTTTACCTTGGTAGCAACTAATGGGGAAAATATTCATGATTTTGGAATCAGACTGTGCAATCTGGAATTGGAAGCAGCTTTCATTATTCATGTTGAATGTAAGATGTGACAGTGGGATCTTCAACTCTTGACACAATTCCTTTGGAGTTACAGTAAAGACATGCTCTGCAGGAGCTGGCTGGTTGGGCACAAATAAGCAGTCTTTGGGGCTTCCTCTCTAAGTAGTTCCTCATGGTAATTCAGATCTAATTTTCACATGTAAAACGTACCAAATCTATACAACTTGACCTTCCAAGTCATCTTCAGCAGAAAACCCTGGAGTAAAAGCTGTTGAAAATAATAGCAAGAACTTGACAGAATGCAAAACAGTGAAAAATAAGATACACACATACATAAAGGAGGTTTATGTGAAAATCCTTTTGTTGACAGCTTATAGAAAACCCACTCCTGGCTAATCACTTCAAATTCCATATGCTCCAAAATAAAATTAGCATCTTTTTCAAAATTACCTATTATTTTCTACATTTTTATAAATGACAAAATTATGCTACCATATTAGTAACTACAGAGTCACCTCAGTAGATTTAATCTCTGTCATCTTTTTAATATAATCTTTCGAGGAACTCTGTTGATTCTTCCTCCAAATATATATTTGTCTTACCGCTGTATTTACCTTATCATAATCTTAATTTTAGGATTGATTATAGTCAACCTGGATTTCCATGCAAGTTTCTTTTACCAACTTAAACTTCAGAAGCCACTGCCTACTTTCCAGTCTCCTCTGTATATTCATTGCCAGAACAACCTTGCAATAAAACACAAGAATGAATTATGTTGTCCTCGTGCTTAAAAATCTACAATGGCTTTCCAGTGCCTAAAATATCAAGTTTTATTCCTGTTCTTTACACTCTAGTTGCAGTTTATCTATCCAGATAGCTCTTTTCTCTACAGCACACATCATTTACAACAGACAGGACCAGGTTAACATTATTCTACTCTGTGTGACACGTTAATTTCTGTTACCAAAAATAGTAACGGCTACCATTTGTTGACAATTTATCATATGCCAACCATGAAACTAAGTTCTTTTTACCTAAGTTCTATTTTCCTTAATGCACAGAAAATCAATGTAAAGTATGAATTCTCATCTCTGTGTTAATAAGTGAATACCTGGATATTAGAGTGTTAAGTAACTTGCTTAGGGTTAACCAGCTAGTAAAAGAGTGAAGATTTAGATCCCTTTTGGTATAAACCCAAAACCTGGGCTGTTTTTTCTCTGTGACACCGAAGTCGGTGCTCACATTCTTACTTTCCACCAATATTTTAACCTTTTCCATACTTCTTTGCACCTACCAAAATTTATACTTCTGGTCACTATACACTTCTCTCACTCCACCATCAAGGTAATCACTAACCTGACTTCTAAAAATGCAGATTAGTTTTTTAAACTCTATATTAATAAAATAACACAATATGTAATCTTTTGTGCCTAGATTCTTTTACATAATATTATGTTTATAAGATTCAACCATATTTTTGTGTGTAGTTGCAATTTGTTCATTCTCCTTGCTTGATAACATTCCGTTTTGTGAACATACTATAATCCATTTATCTACTGCTTGCTTATTATGAATGCTATCGAGACACATTTCAAGAGCTACTAGAACTCTCATAAACTGTGGGAAGGCAAGTTGGTATGAACACTGGAAAACAGTTTGGAAATTTATACAAAAAATAACATATGTGTACTTTTGAGACAGTCTTTACACTAATAAGTGTATACCCAACAGATAAATTGTGTATTTCCACCAAATTAGTAGAATAAGAATGTTTACAACACCATCATTTTTATTTTTCAATTTAGCCATTCCACAGGGTATGTAGTGTTATAAAGTTCTGGTTTTAATTTTAATTTCTCTTGATGAGTAATGAAGCTCAGCACCCACTCCCAATTTAAATATTTCTATAAGGTACTTATTTGAGTTGTTTGCTCATTTAAAAAAATTTTTTTCTTTTCCTATTTATTTGATAAAAGCTCTTTATATATTCTGGATCTAAACCTTTTTTGAGGGAAATATGTTTTGTGAATACCTTTTCCCACTTTGTGGGTTGTCTATTCATTCTTCTTATTGGCATCTTCTGATGAACAGAAGTTTTAAGTCATAATATAGTCCAATTTATCAATTTTCTATTTATCATTGGTAATCTTAGTGTCTTGTTTGAAAATATGTGTCTACTTCAAGGTCATAAAGGTGTCTTTTTTCTATTTTTATGGAAATTCTTTGATATTTAGGTCTTCTGTTTATCTGGCCTTCTTATGATGTCATGTAAGAGCAAAAATTAATCCCTATGTTGGATATCATATTGACCCTGTAAATCATTAACTGAAAAACCATACTTTCCACAGTGCTATGTAGTTTCAACTTTATCATATACTAGATGATCGATACAGGTATGCATCTATTTGTGGACCCTCTTAGATTGTCCGTTGTTCTATTTGTTTATTCTTGTGTCAATATTAAACTTTATTAAATTTCGATAAGAGGCCATGACTTTTGTAGTATAAATTCTCCAGCTTTGTTCTTTCAGATTGCCTTGGTTATTCTTTGCCATTTGCATTTCTATATAAATTTTAAAATCAGCTTACTGGACACAATAAAAAGCCTGTTGAGATTTTGATTGGACTCTATAGATAAATTTTTGGAGAACTGACATTATAACAATATCAAGTCCTCTTATTCATGACCTTGGATTTATTCAGGTTGTTATCAGTTTTTCTTGGTGATATTTTGTAGTTTTTAGTGTAGAATTCTTGTGTATCTTTCTGTAGAACTATTAACAAGACATTTAATATTTTATATTTTAAATGGCATTTTAAAAATATAATTTCCTATTTATTTTGCCAATATATGGAAAAACTGATATTTTGTATTAATCTTGTACTCTTTGACTTGACTTTATTATTTTATTAATTCTAATAATTTCCAGATTTTTAAAGATTTCATACGTATACTGACAAGTTATCTGTGATTCTTTTATTATTTTTTTCAATATCTTATTGCATTGACTACAATCTCTATTCAATAATAAATAGAAGGGATAATGGTTGGCATCTTTGATTAGTAGTAACCTCAAGTAGTTTTAACATTTTACCACTAAAATGGATAATATCTTTAAATTTTATTGTACATTACTTACCACATTAAAAAAAATGTCTTTCTTCTAATTTTCTGAGGATTTTACCATAAATAGCTGTCCAATGTTCTCAATATTTTATCTGCATCTATGGAGATAATCTTATGTTTTCTCCTTTATTATGTTAATGTGCAGAATTACAGTGATTGATTTTCAAATGTTAAACCAACCTAGCATTCTCTGAATAAATTTAACTTGGTCATGATGCACTATGCTGTACATGTACCGCTGGATTATATTTGCTAATATTTTGAATTTTTACATCCAAGTTTAATATGGCCAATAGTCTTCCTTTCTTGAAATATCTTTGTCAGGTTTTCATATTATGGTTATACTAGCTTCATACAAACTGTTGGAAAGTATTTATTTTTAATTTCTATTGTCTGTAAGAATTTGTGTAAGATTCTTATTATTTCTTTCTTGCATGTTTGGAAGAGTTTACTAGTGAAACCATTCAGGATTAGAATTTTCTTTGTCTAACTGCAGATTTAATTTCTTTAGTAAATCATCTTACTATTTAAACTATTTCTTTTTGTATTCATTTTAGCAAATTATCTCTTTAATTTTTTTCGTTTTATTTAATGTGTCAACTTTTTTAACGTAAAGTTGCTTATAATGTGCTCTTTTTATCCTTTAATGTATTCAGGATCCTATAGATGAATCTTATTTCATTTCCGCTTTGGTGATCCATGCATTGTCTTTTTTGTGGTCAATCTTTCTTTTGATTTATTAATTTTATTAATATTATAAAATAATAAATGTTTGCTTTTGTTGAATTTTCTCTATTGTATATCTGTTTTACATTTCTGATATTACAATTACATTACTTTTTCCTTTTTCTTTTTTTAAATTATTTATTATTATTATTATACTTTAAGTTCTAGGGTACATGTGCATAACGTGCAGGTTTGTTACATATGTCTACTTGTGCCATGTTGGTGTGCTGCACCCATCAACTCGTCAGCACCCATCAACTCGTCATTTACATCAGGTATCACTCCCAATGCAATCACTCCCCCCTCCCCCCTCCCCATGATAGGCCCTGGTGTATAATGTTCCCCTTCCCGAGTCAAAGTGATCTCATTGTTCAGTTCCCACCTATGAGTGAGAACATGCGGTGTTTGGTTTTCAGTTCTTGTGATAGTTTGCTGAGAATGATGGTTTCCAGCTGCATCCATGTCCCTACAAAGGACACAAACTCATCCTTTTTTATGGCTGCATAGTATTCCATGGTGTATATGTGCCACATTTTCTTAATCCAGTCTGTCACTGATGGACATTTGGGTTGATTCCAAATCTTTGCTATTGTGAATAGTGCTGCAATAAACATACGTGTGCATGTGTCTTTATAGCAGCATGATTTATAATCCTTTGGGTATATACCCAGTAATGGGATGGCTGGGTCACATGGTACTTCTAGTTCCAGATCCTTGAGGAATCACCATACTGTTTTCCATAATGGTTGAACTAGTTTACAATCCCACCAACAGTGTAAAAGTGTTCCTATTTCTCCACATCCTCTCCAGCACCTGTTGTTTCCTGATTTTTTAATGATTGCCATTCTAACTGGTGTGAGATGGTATCTCATTGTGGTTTTGATTTTCATTTCTCTGATGGCCAGTGATGATGAGCATTTTTTCATGTGTCTGCTGGCTGTATGAATGTCTTCTTTTGAGAAATGTCTGTTCATATCCTTTGCCCATTTTTTGATGGGGTGGTTTTTTTTTTCTTATAAATTTGTTTGAGTTCTTTATAGGTTCTGGATGTTAGCCCTTTGTCAGATGAGTAGACTGCAAAAATTTTCTCCCATTCCGTAGGTTGCCTGTTCA
Organism: Macaca mulatta; assembly: GCF_049350105.2. Classification (NCBI taxonomy): domain Eukaryota; kingdom Metazoa; phylum Chordata; class Mammalia; order Primates; family Cercopithecidae; genus Macaca; species Macaca mulatta. The sequence continues at coordinate 106,501,181 of NC_133426.1, read as the reverse complement.
CTCTGATGGTAGTTTCTTTTGCTGTGCAGAAGCTCTATAGTTTAATTAGATCCCATTTGTCAATTTTGGCTTTTGTTGCCATTGCTTTTGGTGTTTTAGACATGAAGTCCTTGCCCATGCCTATGTCCTGAATGGTATTACCTAGGTTTTCTTCTAAGGTTTTTATGGTATTAGGTCTAACATTTAAGTCTCTAATCCATCTTGAATTAATTTATGTATAAGGAGTAAGGAAGGGATCCAGTTTCAGCTTTCTACTTGTGGCTAGCCAATTTTCCCAGGACCATTTATTAAATAGGGAATCCTTTCCCCATTTCTTGTTTCTCTCAGGTTTGTCAAAGATCAGATGGCTGTAGATATGTGGTATTATTTCTGAGGACTCTGTTCTGTTCCATTGGTCTATATCTCTGTTTTGGTACCAGTATCATGCTGTTTTGGTTACTGTAGCCTTGTAGTATAGTTTGAAGTCAGGTAGCGTGATGCCTCCAGCTTTGTTCTTTTGACTGAGGATTGTCTTGGCAATGCAGGCTCTTTTTTGGTTCCATATGAACTTTAAAACAGTTTTTTCCAATTCTGTGAAGAAACTCATTGGTAGCTTGATGGGGATGGCATTGAATCTATAAATAACCTTGGGCAGTATGGCCATTTTCACGATATTGATTCTTCCTATCCATGAGCATGGTATGTTCTTCCATTTGTTTGTGTCCTCTCTTACTTCACTGAGCAGTGGTTTGTAGTTCTCCTTGAAGAAGTCCTTTACATCCCTTGTAAGTTGGATTCCTAGTATTTTATTCTCTTTGCAGCAATTGTGAATGCAAGTTCATTCATGATTTGGCTCTCTGTTTGTCTGTTACTGGTGTATAAGAATGCTGGTGATTTTTGCACATTAATTTTGTATCCTGAGACTTTGCTGAAGTTTCTTATCAGCTTAAGGAGATTTTGGGCTGAGACAATGGGGTTTTCTAAGTATGCAATCATGTCATCTGCAAACAGGGACAATTTGACTTCTTCTTTTCCTAACTGAATACCCTTTATCTCTTTCTCTTGCCTGATTGCCCTAGCCAGAACTTCCAACACTATGTTGAATAGGAGTGGTGAGAGAGGCCATCCCTGTCTTGTGCCAGTTTTCAAAGGGAATTTTTCCAGTTTTTGCCCATTCAGTATGATATTGTCTGTGGGTTTGTCATAAATAGCTCTTATTATTTTGAGATACGTTCCATCAATACCGAATTTATTGAGCGTTTTTAGCATGAAGGACTGTTGAATTTTGTCAAAGGCCTTTTCTGCATCTATTGAGATAATCATATGGTTTTTGTCTTTGGTTTTGTTTATATGCTGGATTACGTTCTTTGATTTGTGTATGTTGAGCCAGCCTTGCATCCCAGGGATGAAGCCCCACTTGATCATGGTGGATAAGCTTTCTGATGTGCTGCTGGATCCGGTTTGCCAGTATTTTATTGAGGATTTTTGCATCGATGTTCATCAGGGATATTGGTCTAAAATTCTCATTTTTGTTGTGTCTCTGCCAGGCTTTGTTATCAGGATGATGTTGGCCTCATAAAATGAGTTAGGGAGGATTCCCTCTTTTTCTATTGATTGGAATAGTTTCAGAAGGAATGGTACCAGCTCCTCCTTGTACCTCTGGTGGAATTCAGCTGTGAATCCATCTGGTCCTGGCCTTTTTTTGGTTGGTAGGCTATTAATTATTGCCTCAATTTCAGAGCCTGCTATTGGTCTATTCAGGAATTCACCTTCTTCCTGGTTTAGTCTTGGAAGCGTGTAAGTGTCCAGGAAGTTATCCATTTCTTCTAGATTTTCTAGTTTGTTTGCATAGAGGTGTTTATAGTATTCTCTGATGGTAGTTTGTATTTCTGTGGGGTCGGTGGTGATATCCCCTTTATCATTTTTTATTGTGTCTATTTGATTCTTCTCTCTTTTCTTGTTTATTAGTCTTGCTAGCAGTCTATCAATTTTGTTGATCTTTTGAAAAAAACAACTCCTGGATTCATTGATTTTTTGGAGGGTGTTTTGTGTCTCTATCTCCTTCAGTTCTGCTCTGATCTTAGTTATTTCTTACCTTCTGCTAGCTTTTGAATGTGTTTGCTCTTGCTTCTCTAGTTCTTTTAATTGTGATGTTACAGTGTCAATTTTAGATCTTTGCAGCTTTCTCTTGTGGGCATTTAGTGCTATAAATTTCCCTCTACACATTGCTTTAAATGTGTCCCAGAGGTTCTGGTATGTTGTATCTTTGTTCTTATTGGTTCCAAAGAACATCTTTATTTCTGCCTTCATTTTGTTATGTACCCAGTAGTCATTCAGGAGCAGGTTGTTCAGTTTCCATGTAGTTGAGCGGTTTTGATTGAGTTTCTTAGTCTCCTTTATTTTTCTTAAGTTTTATTTGCCGTGCTTTTTCTGCTGTTTTTAGTTTGGAAACAGAGATAATTTATTTTTTTTCTAAACTATACATTAAAAGCTATAAATAATCTCTCAGCTTTTGTTACATCTCACACATTGTGACCTGTCATATTTTTATAATCATTTACTTTAAAATATTTTAAGATTTATGTTAATTTATTGATTAACTTATGAATTGACTAGAATTGTGTTGCTTAATTTCCATAAATTTGGACACTCTTTAGCTAATTTTTTAATTGAATTCTTATTTAATCACACTGTGTCATGCTCTGTGCAATATCAAATCTGCAGTTATGTTTTGTTATTGTTAAAATACACATAACATAAAATTAACAATTTTTACTATTTTAAGTGTGGTGTTCAATGAATGGCATTAAGTACATTCACATTTTTGTGCAACCATGAACACCATATAGTAGGGTTCTCTAGAGGGACAGAACTAATAGGATATATGTATATATGAACGGGACCTTATTAAGGATAGCTGAGTCACATGATCACAAGGTAAAGTCCCACAGTAGGCCATCTGCAAGTTGAGGAAGAAGGAAGCCAGTGGTGGATCAGTCTAAGCCCTAAAACCTCAAAAGTAGGGAACCCAACAGTGCAGCCTTCAGTCTGTGGCCAAAGGCCCAAGAGCCACTGGCAAACCACTGGTGTAAGTCCAAGAGTCCACAAGCTGGAGGACTTGGAGTCTGATGTTTGACAATAGAAAGCAAATAGTATGGGAGAATGATGAAGGCCAGAAGACAGCAAGTCTGCTCTTTTTCAACTTCTTCTGCTTGCTTTATTCTAGCTACACTAGCAGATGATTAGATGGTGCCCACCCTGATAGAGGGTGGGTCTGCCTCTCCCAGTAAACTGACTCAAATGTTAATCCCTTTGGCAACACCCTCACGGACACACCTAGAAACAATACTTTGTATCCTTCAATCCAATCAAGTTAACACTTTATATTAACCATTACACCATCCAGCTCTAGAACCTTTTCGTCTTCTCAAACTGAAACTCTGTGCCAATTAAACAATAACTTTTCATTCCCCCTTCTTGGCTCTTGGCAACACCATTCTGTTTTCTGGTTCTGTGAATTTGCCTACTTTGGGAACTTTATATTAAACTAGAATCATAAAATATATATCCTTTTTTGTCTGGTTTATTTCACTTTGCATAATGTCTTCAAGATCCATCCATGTAGTAGCAATTGTCCAGATTTCCTTCCTTGTTAAGGTTCAATAATGTTCTATTGTATGGATAGGCCATAATTTGCTTATCCAATCATCCATTTATAGGCATTTGGGTTGATTCCATTTCTTTACTATTGTGAATAATACTGTCATAAACATAAGTGTGCCAGTATTTACTCAAGTCACTGCTTTTATGTCTTTTGCTTATATAGACAGAAGTGAAATTACTGTTGTCTATGTTAATTTTATGTTTAATTATTTGAGGAACTGTTTTCCACAGTAACAGTACCATTTAACATCCCCACAAGCATTTCATGAGTTCCAGTTTCTCCTCATCTTTGCCAACACTTATTATTTTCTTTGGTTTTGATAATAGACATTCTAATGGATGCAAAGTGCTATATCATTGTAGTTTTAATTTGTATTTTGCTGATAGGTAGTTATGTAGAGCATCTTTCCATATGCTTATTGGTCATCTGTATATCTTATTTAGAGAAATGTCTATTAAAGTCATTTGCCCATTTTTGAATTGGGTTGCTTGCTTTATTACTGTTGACTTGTAGGAGTCCTTTATATATCCTGAATGTTAAGCCTTTACCAGATATATGATTTGCAAATATTGTCTTCTATTCTGTGCATTGACATTTTACTCTCTTGATAGTATCATTTGATGCACAAATGTATTTTATTTTGATGAAATCCAACTTACCTGTTTTTGTTGTGTTATTGCCTATGCTTTTGGTGTCATAGCCAAGAAATTGTTGCCAAACACAATGTCATGAAGGTTTCCCATATTATTTCCTTCTAGGAGTTTCATAGTTTTTGCTTTTAAATGTAGGTCTTTGATCAATTTTCTTTGTCTGTGGTGTAAGTTAAGGGTCTAACTTAATTATTTTTCATGTGGATATCCAGTTTTCCCACACACAATTTGTTGAAAAACTTATTATTTCCCCATTGAATGGTCTTAGAATTATTGTCAAAAATCATGTGACTATATATGCAAGGGTGTATGTCTGGGCTCTCTATATTATTCTGGTGTTTTGTATATCTGTTTTTATGCTGGTAACACACTGTTTTGATTACTGTCATTTATAGTAATATTTGAAATCAGGAAGTATGAGACCTCCAACTTTGTTCTTTTTCAACATTGTTTCGGCTATTCCAGGTCCCTTAAGCATCCATATGAATTTTAGGATTATTTTTCTATTTCTGCAACAATGTCTTTGGGATTTTGAGAAGGATTACATTGATTACTCACCTCTCTTTGGATGGTATCAACATCTTTACAAGATTATACCCTCAAATTAATAAACTTGAATTTTTAAATTTTTTTATGTTTTTATTTTTTTCCACAATATTTTCTGGTTTTCAGTGTACAAGACCTTCATGTCTGTTGTTAAATTTATTCCTAAGAATATTATTATTTTTGATGCTGTTGTAAATGGAATTGTTTTTATAACTTTCTAATCAGATTATTTTTAATGTATGGAAAAGCAACTAATTTTGTGTACTACAAATTTGCCTAATTGTTTTATTAGTGCAAAACATTTTTGTGGAATGTTTAGGGTATGTAGACATAGAGGATCATGTCATTTTTAATCAGAGATTACACAACTTTTTGTATGCCTTTTATTTTCTTGCCTAATTACTCTGCCTAGAAATCTCAATACTACGTTGAATAGAAGTGACAAAATCAGGCTTGTCTTGTTCCTGATCTTAGAAGAAAGGCTTCCAGTCTTTTACATTTGAGCAAAATGTTAGCTGTGGAGTTTTCATATATGACCTTTATTGTGTCAATGTAGTTTCTTTCAATTTCAAGTATGTTGAGTGTTTTTATCATGAAAATGTGTTAAATTTTGTCAAATTCTTTTATATATTAATTAAGATGACCATTTTGTTTTTCTTCATTCTGTTAATGTGGTATAAGATTTATGTATGTTGAACCATCATTGCATTACAGTAATAAATTACTTGAATGTGCTGTTGAATTTGGTTTACAAAATTTTTTTAGAGTTTTTGAATAAACATTCATAAGGATTGTTGGTCTGCGGTTTTCTTTTACAGTCTTTGCCTTGATTTGGTATCAGGTAAGGTTGCCCTCATAGAATGACTTAAGAAGTATTCTTTCTTGTTCAATTTTGAGGAAGATTTTACGACATATTGGTGTTAATTCTTTAAATGTTTGATAAAATTGACCAGTGAAGCCATCAGATTTTAGACTTTTTTTTGTTAGAAGTTTTTTCTTTATCACTGATTTGATCTCATTATTAGTTACAGGTGCATTCAGATTTCCTATCTTTTACAAAAATATGTAGTTTTGGTAGGCCATGTTTATCTAGAAATTTGTCGCTTTCATTTAGGTAATCCAATTTGTTGATATGCAATTCTTCATAACACTCTTTTATAATCATTTTTATTTATGTAAAATTAGTAGTAATGACCCAAGTTTCATTTCTGATTTTAGTTATTTGACAATTGTTTCTTTTTATCACTTAATCTGTCTATAGATTTGTCATATTATTATTTTTTCTCAAAGAACATAGTGATTAATTTACTCTATTGGCTTCATATTGTCTATTTTATTTATATAAGTTTTTTATGTTCTGTGTTCTCTTAACCTTGTGTTTAATTTGCTCCTCTTTTTCTAGTACCTTGGGGAACTAGAGGTTGTTTATTTGAGATATTTCTTCTTTTTTAATCTAAGTATTTACAGCCATAAATATTTTCATAGCACTGCTTTTACTGCATCCAATAAATTTTGATATGATGTGTTTTCATTTTTAATTTTCTCAATGTATTTTCCAATTTCCCTTGTGAATTTTTCTTTTATCCATTTGCTATTTAAGACTGTGCTGCTTAACTTTCACATATTTGTGAATTTCTCAGTTTTCTTTCTGTTATGGGTTTCTGGTTTTAATTCATAGTGATTGGGAAAAATACTTTGTATGATTTAAATCTTTTAAAATTTAGAAAGACTTGTTTTGTGGCCTAACATGATCTATACTAGAGAGTTTTTCATGTACAGTTGAGAAAAATCTGTACTCTGTTGCCGTTGCATGAAGTGTTCTGTATAAGTTTGTTAGATCTAAGTGGTCTATAGTGCTGTTCAAGTCCTGTATTCTCTTACTGATTTTCTCTCCACTTGTTCTACCTATTATTGAAGGTGAGAATTAAAGGCTTTTACCATTATTGCAGAGCTATCTGTTTCTTGCTTCAATTTTGTTAATTTCACTTTATTTTTTGAGCTTTAATGTTTGATGCCTATGTATTTATATTCTTATATCTTTTTAAAAATGAACACTTTTATTAATGTTCTTTATCTTGTAAAAGTTTTTGACATAAAGTCTATTTTGTCTGATATTAGTGTAGCCATCTCTTTTGTTTATAATTTGCATGGAATATCTTTGTCTTTGTTTTCACTTTTAACCTATTTGTGTCTTTATATTTTAGCTAGGTTTCCCCTAAAACCTGTCAGAGACACAATGAAAGAAGAAAATTTCAGATCAATACACCTGTTGAACATAGATGCAAAATTTTGCAACAAAATACTAGAAACCAAATCCAGCAGCACATCAAAAAGCTAATCTACCACAATCAGATAGGCATTATTTCTGGGAAGCAAGGTTGGTTAAACATATGCAAATCAATAAATGTGATTCATCAAATGAGCAGAACTAAAAACAATAGCCATGTGACCATCTCAACAGATGCAGAAAAGGCATTTGATAAAAATTCAAAATTTCTTCATGTTAAAAACTCTCAAAAAACTAGGAATTGAAGGATCATACCTCAAAATAATAAGAGATGTCCTTGACAAACCCACATCCAATGTCATACTGAACAGGTGAAACGTGGAAGCATTTCCCTTAAGTACTGGGACAAGACAAGGATGCCAATTCTCACCACTCCTATTCAACATAGTACCAGAAGTCATAACCAAATCAATCAAGCAAGAGAATGAAATAAAAGTCATCAAAATAGAAAGTAAAAATATGTCTTCACAGATGGTATGATTCTATACCTAGAATACCCCATTCTCTGCCCAAATGATCCTTGAATTGATAAAATTCAGTAAAGTTTCAGGATACAAATCAATGTACAAAAATCAGTGAATTTCTATACACCAATATAGTTCAAGCTGAGGGCCAAATCAGGAATGCAGTCCCATTCACAATTGCTACAAAAACATAAAAATCAAAAAACAAAAAAAACCAAAAAAAATCAGGAATACAACTAACCCAGGAGGTGAAAGGTCCCTACAAGGAGAGTTACAAAACATTACTTGAAGAAATCAAAGATGACAAAAATAAAATTGAAAAACATTTCATGCTAACGGATAGGAAGAATCAATATTGTTAAAATGGCCATGCTGCTATTCCTTTCTAACTACCAATGTCATTTTTCACAGAATTAGAAAAAACTATTCTAATATTTACATGAAACCCAGTAAAAGCCTGAATAGACAGAGCAATTCTAAGCAAAAAGAACAAAGTGTAGGCATCACATTACCCAACTTCAAACTATTCGTCAAGGCTACAGTTATCAAAATGGCATAATACTCATACAAAAACAGACTTATAAACCAATGGAGCAGGTTAGAGAAACATAGAAGTAAAGCCACACACCTGTAGCCTTCTGATCTTTGACAAAGTTGACAATAATAAGCAATGGGAACAGGATTCTGATATGGTTTGGTTTTGTGTCCCCACCAAAATCTCATGTTGAATTGTAAACCCCAGGTGTTGGAGTAGTGGCCTACTGTGAGGTGGTTGAAAAATGGGGCAGACTTCCCCCTTGCTGTTCTTATGACAGTGACTGAGATCTTATGAAATCTGGTTGTTTAAAAGTGTGTAGCACTTCCTCCTTCACTCTCTCTCTCTCCTGCCACCATCTGAGGATTTGTCCCCAGCCATACCTCCTGTACAGTCTATGAAACTTTGAGTCAATTAAACCTCTTTTCTTTATAAATTACCCAGTCTCAGGTAGCTCTTTATAGCAGTGTGAAAACCGACTAATACAGAAAAGTGATACCAGAGAAGTGGGACATTACTATAAAGATATCTGAAAATGTGGAAGTGATTTTGGAATTGTGTAGTGGGCAGAGTTTGGAACAGTTTGGAGGGCTCATAAGAAGAAGGAAGATGGGGGAAAGTTTGGAGCTTCCTAGAGACTTGTTGAAAGGTTGTGACAAAAATGCTGTTAGTGACATGGACAGCAAAGTCCAGGATGAGTTGGTCTTAGATGGAGATGAAGAACTTATTGGGAACTGGAATAAAGGTCACTCTTGCTATGCTTTATCAAAGAGCCTGGGGGCATTATGTCTCTTCTCTAAAGATCTGTAGAACTTTGAACTTGAGAGAGATGATTTAGGGTATCTGTCAGAAGAAATTTCTAAGCTGCAAAGCATTCAAGGTGTGACCAGGCTGCTTCTCACGGTCATATACATGAACAGAGATTATCTGAAACTGGAACTTGTATTTAAATGGAGAGGAGAGCATAAAAGTTTGGAAAGTTTGAAGCCTGACCATGTGGTAAAAAAGGAAAAAAACAAAAACAAAAAACAAAAAAAACACAACATTTTCCAGGGAGAAATTCAAGCCGGCTGCAGAAGTTTGCATAAGTAAAGAGGAGTCAAATGTTAATGGCCAAGATAATGAGAAAAATGCATCCAGGACATTTCAGATAGCCCCTTCCATCACAGACCCAGTGGTCTAAGAGGAAAAAGTGGTTTCATGGGCCCTGCTGCTCTGTGCACCCTTGGGACGTAGCATCCTGTGTCCCAGCAACTCCAGCTCCAGCTGTGGCTAAAAGGGGCCAAGGTACAGCTTGGATCATTGCTTCAGAGGGTGCAAGCCCCAAGTCTTCATGGCTTCCATGTGGTGCTGAGCCTGCAGGTGCACAGAAAGCAGGAGTTGAGGTTTGGGAGCCTCCACCTGGATTTCAGAGAATGTACGAAAACATCTGGATGTCCAGGCAGAGGTCTGCTGCAGGGCTCAAGCCCTCATGGAGAACCTTCACTAGGGCAGTGCCGAATGGAAATGTGTGGTTGGAGCTCCCACATAGAGTCCTCACTGAGGCACTGCCTAGTGAAGCTGTGAGAAGAAGAATGGTAGATCCACAAACAGCTTGCACTTTGCACCTGGTAAAGCCACTAGCACTCAACGCCAGTCAATGAAGGTAGCCACAGGGGCTGTATGCTGCAGAGCCACAGGGACTATGCTCCCCATGACCTTGGGAGCCCACCCCTCGCATCAGTGTGACCTGGATGTGAGACATGGGATCAAAGGAGATTATTTTGGGACTTTAAGATTTAATGACTGCCCTGCTGGCTTCAGACTTGCATGTGGCCTGTAACCCCTTTGTGTTGGAAAATTTCTCCCTTTTGGAATAGGACCATTTCCCAATGCCCGTATCCCCATTGTATCTTGAAAGTAACTAACTTGTTTTTTATTTTGCAGTCTCATAGGCAGAAAGGACTTGCCTTGTCTCAGATGAGACTTTGGACATGGATTTTTGAGTTAATGCCGGAATGAGTTAAGACTTTGGGGGTTTGATGGGAAGGCATAATTGTGTTTCGAAGTGTAAGAAAGACATGAGATTTGTGATAGGCCAGTGCTGGAATAATATGGTTTGGCTTTGTGTCCCCACTCAAATTACATGTTGAGTTGCAACCCCATGCTTTGGAGGAGGGGCCTGAAAGAAGCTGATTGAATCATGGGGCAGACTTCCCCCTCCCTATTCTTGTGATAGTGAATGAATTCTCATAAGATCATGTAGTGTAAAAGTGCGTAGTGCTTTCCCCTTCTATCTCTCTCTCTCCTGTCACCATGTGAAGATATGGTTGCTTCCCATTTGCCCTTCTTCCATGACTGTAAGTTTCCTGAGGCCCCGACAACCATTCCTCCTTTATAGTCTGTGGAACTGTGAATCAATTTAACCTCTTTATAAATTACCCATATCGCGTTCTATAAAACTTCTACTAGAATCAATTTGTCCATGTGTACAAAATAGCTTGGGATTTTGATTTGTATTGCACTAAATCTGTATATACAGTTGGGAAAAGGTGACATTTAACAATATCAAATTTCTCACTCTTATAACAATAAATAGTTTTCTATTTATGTAGACCTTCTTTAATTTCCTTCATCAAAGATGAAATCATGAGTAAGTGTTGGATTTTGTCATATGTGTTTTCTACATTTATTTATATGATCATATGACTTTTATTCCTTTGGCCTATTGATATGGTAGAATATATTGATTTACTTTTGGATGTTTAACCAGTCTTGCATACTTAAAATAAGTCCCAGTCTCGCATACTTAAAATAAATCCCAGTCTTGCATATTTAAAATAAATCCCACTTACTCATGATGTCTAATTATTTTGATACATTGTGGGATTTAATTCACTAATACTTTGTTGGGGATTTTTGCTTTTATGTATTTATGTTCATGAGAAATTCATCTTATAATTTTTCTTTCCTGTAATATCATTATCTGGTTTTGGTATTACAGTAATGATAGCAAAGAATAAATTAGAAATGTTCCCTCTGCTTCTACTATCTGAAAGACATACTAGAGAATTATTATAATTATTTCCATAGCTGAATAGTATTTCTCTTTTTACATCCTTGAGGAATCACCACACTGTCTTCCACAATGGTTGAATTCATTTACACTTCCACCAGCAGTGTATAAGTGTTCCTTTTTCTCCACTGCCTCAACAGTTATTTTTTGACTTTTTAATAAAAGCCTTTCTGACTGGTGTGAGATGGTATCTCATTGTGGTATTGATTTGAATTTCTCTAATGGTCAGTGATGTTGAGCATTTTTTCATATGATTGTTAGCCACATTTATGTCTTCTTTTGAAAAGTGTTTGTTCATGTCCTTTGGCCAATTTTTAATTTTTTTTTGTTTTGTTTTCTTGTAAATTTGTTTAAGTTCCTTATAGATGCTGAATATTAGATCTTTTTCAGATGCATAGTTTGCAAACATTTTCTCCCTCCTGTAGGTTCTCTATTTAATCTGTTGATAGCTTCCTTTGCTGTGCAGAAGCTCCTTAATTTAATGATACCTAATTTGTCAATCTTTGTTTTTGTTGCAATTGCCTTTTGTGTCTTCATCATGAAATCTGCACCAATTCTTATGTCCAGAATGGCATTACCTAGATTTTCCTCCAGGGTTTTTTTTTAAATTTATTTATTATTATTATTATACTTTAAGTTCTAGGGTACATGTGCATAATGTGCAGGTTTGTTACATATGTCTACTTGTGCCATGTTGGTGTGCTGCACCCATCAACTCGTCAGCACCCATCAACTCGTCATTTACATCAGGTATCACTCCCAATGCAATCCCTCCCCCCTCCCCCCTCCCCATGATAGGCCCCGGTGTGTGATGTTCCCCTTCCCGAGTCCAAGTGATCTCATTGTTCAGTTCCCACCTATGAGTGAGAACATGTGGTGTTTGGTTTTCTGTTCTTGTGATAGTTTGCTAAGAATGATGGTTTCCAGCTGCATCCATGTCCCTACAAAGGACACAAACTCATCCTTTTTTATGGCTGCATAGTATTCCATGGTGTATATGTGCCACATTTTCTTAATCCAGTCTGTCACTGATGGACATTTGGGTTGATTCCAAGTCTTTGCTATTGTGAATAGTGCCGCAATAAACATACGTGTGCTGCATGTGTCTTTATAGCAGCATGATTTATAATCCTTTGGGTATATACCCAGTAATGGGATGGCTGGGTCATATGGTACATCTAGTTCTAGATCCTTGAGGAATTGCCATACTGTCTTCCATAATGGTTGAACTAGTTTACAATCCCACCAACAGTGTAAAAGTGTTCCTATTTCTCCACATCCTCTCCAACACCTATTGTTTCCTGACTTTTTAATGATAGCCATTCTAACTGGTGTGAGATGGTATCTCATTGTGGTTTCGATTTGCATTTCTCTGATGGCCATTGATGATGAGCATTTTTTCATGTGTCTGTTGGCTGTATGAATGTCTTCTTTTGAGAAATGTCTGTTCATATCCTTTGCCCACTTTTTGATGGGGTTGTTTGTTTTTTTCTTGTAAATTTGTTTGAATTCTTTGTAGGTTCTGGATATTAGCCCTTTGTCAGATGAGTAGATTGCAAAAATTTTCTCCCATTCCGTAGGTTGCCTGTTCACTCTGATGGTAGTTTCTTTTGCTGTGCAGAAGCTCTTTAGTTTAATTGATCCCATTTGTCAATTTTGGCTTTTGCTGCCGTTGCTTTTGGTGTTTTAGACATGAAGTCTTTGCCCATGCCTATGTCCTGAATGGTACTACCTAGGTTTTCTTCTAGGGTTTTTATGGTATTAGGTCTAACATTTAAGTCTCTAATCCATCTTGAATTAATTTATGTATAAGGAGTAAGGAAGGGATCCAGTTTCAGCTTTCTACTTGCGGCTAGCCAATTTTCCCAGGACCATTTATTAAATAGGGAATCCTTTCCCCATTTCTTGTTTCTCTCAGGTTTGTCAAAGATCAGATGGCTGTAGATGTGTGGTATTATTTCTGAGGACTCTGTTCTGTTCCATTGGTCTATATCTCTGTTTTGGTACCAGTACCATGCTGTTTTGGTTACTGTAGCCTTGTAGTATAGTTTGAAGTCAGGTAGCGTGATGCCTCCAGCTTTGTTCTTTTGACTGAGGATTGTCTTGGCAATGCAGGCTCTTTTTTGGTTCCATATGAACTTTAAAGCAGTTTTTCCCAATTCTGTGAAGAAACTCATTGGTAACTTGATGGGGATGGCATTGAATCTATAAATAACCTTGGGCAGTATGGCCATTTTCACAATATTGATTCTTCCTATCCATGAGCATGGTATGTTCTTCCATTTAAGTCTTTCATCCATCTTGAGTTAGTCTTTGTATATGGCTTAAGGAAGGGATCTAGTTTCAGTCTTCCACATATGGCTAGCCAGTTTTCCCAGCATCATTTATTACACAGAGATTCCTTTCCCCAGTGCTTGGTTTTGTCAGGTTTGTTGAAGATCAGATAGCTCTAGGTGTTTGGTCTTCTTTCTGGGTTCTCTATTGTGTTCCATTGGTCTATGTGTCTGTTCTTGTGCCAGCACCATGCTGTTTTGGTTACTGCCCTGTAGTATAGTTTGAAGTTGGGTAGTGGGATAGCATGATGCCTCCAGCTTCCCCCCCCCCCACCACCGCCTTCAGCCTTTCTTTGGTTCCACATAAATTTTAAAATAATTTTCTTTTTCTAGTTCTGTGAAGAATATCAGTGGTAATTTAATAGGCATAGCATTGAATCTATACATTGCTTTGGGCAGTATAGCCATTTTAACAATATTGATTTCTTCTATCCATGAGCATGGAATGTTTTTCCATTCATTTGTGTCATCTCTTATTTCTTTGAGAAATGATTTGTAGTTCTCCTTGTAGAAATCTTTCACGTCCCTCGTTAGCTGTATTCCTAGTTATTTTATTTTATTCTGTGTGTGGCAATTTTGAATGGGGTTGAATTTGTGATTTGGCTCTTGGCTTGACTGTTGTTGGTATATATGAATGTTTGTGATTTTTGCACATTCATCTTGTATTCTGAGATTTTGCTGAAGTTGTTTATCAGATTAAGGAGCTTTTGGACTGAGACTATGAAATTTCCTAGATATAGGATCATGTGGTCTGAAAACAGGGATAATTTGACTTCCTCTTGAGTTTTCTAAGGTGGAAGCTTAGATTATTGATTCTATATCTTTCTTCTTTTCTATTATATCAATTTAGTGACATACACTTCCATTTAAGCAGTATTTTTACTTCATCTCTCAAATTTTGTTAGTCTATAATTTTATGTTAATGTCACTCAAAATATTTTATTTTTTTCTTCAGTTTTCTTCTTTGGTCTTTGTGTTATTTAGAAATGTGTTGTTAAATCTCCAGATACTTGCAGATTTTTCAGCTATCTTTATGGTATTTATTTCTAGCTTAATTCCATTGTGGTCTGAAAACATAATTTTATGATTTTTATTTTTAAAAAATTGTTAAGAGGTGTTTTATTACCAAGAATGTTGTGTTTTTTGGTGAGTGTTCTGTGCAAACCTGAGAAGAATGTGCATTCTACTGTTGTTGGATGGAGTATGTCTTTGTGTCTATTATGTCAAATTGTTTGATACTTCCGTTTAGGTCAATTCCTGTTTTCTTTCTGTTTGATGTATCAATTACTGAGAGAGGATGTTGATGTTTCCAAGCAACTATAATAGTACATTTATTTATTTCTTCTTGCATTTCTAACAGTTTTTTGGCATCACATATTTTGACACTGTTTTTAGGTGCATACACATAGCATGTTTAGACTTTTTGGATAATTGGCCCCTTTTTCATTATAAAATGGCACTTTGTATTCCTGTTTATCATCCTTGTTCTCATGTCTGCTTTATATGAAATTAATATAGCTATCCAGGCTTTCCTTTGATTAGTATTAACATAGTATATAGTTCTCTATTTCTTCACTTTCAACCTATTTGTGGCTTTATATTAAGCTGAGATTCTTGTAGACGATATATACATGATCCTTGTTTTTTATTCACCCTGATTGTGTCTGTCTTTTAATTGGTATATTTTAGTCTGTTCACATTTAAAGTTATCATTGATAGATTCGTATTAATAAGTACTATATGTATAACTATTTTCTATTTATTGCATTTTTTTCTTATTTTCTGCCTTCTATGGTTCAAATTAAAAATCTTAGATGAACTCATTTTATCTCCCTGTTCGCATATCAGTTTCAACTTTTAAAAAAACCTGTTTTCAGTGGTTGCCCTAGAGTTAGCAATATGTAGTTTTAACTAAGTTCAGTATCACATAACACTTTATCATTTTATAAGTACTTTAGATACTTTCTAACAGAGTATCCCCAAGTCCTCCCTCCCATCCCTTGCAATGTTGCTGTCATTCATTTCACTTATCCATATACTATAATCATCCAGTACATTATTATTATTGCTTTCAAGAAAGTTGTGTTATTTATTATTCTCCTTCATTCATTTTCTGATGTTTTCCTTTCTTTTGTGGATTAACCTTTCTGATCTATATCATTTTCATGCTCTCTGAATAGCTACTTTTAACATTTATTGCTGGACAGATCTGTTAGTGATGAAGTTCCTCATTTTTGTTTGTCTGAAAAAGTTTTTATTTCTCCTTCACTTTGGAAGAACAACTTCACTGAGTAAATAATTCTGGGTTGCTGTTTCTTTTTTTTTCATTATATTAAATATTTTATTTCACTCTTTTATTGCTTGCATGATTTCAGATGAGAAATCCATTGGATTAGCTTTATTTGTCCATCTATTGGCAAGGCATTTTATTTATTTTGCTTTCATCAAGATTTTCTCTTTTTGTGTGTGTGTGTGTGTGTGTGTGTGTGTGTGTGTGTGTGTTTGAATATGATTTCCCTTTTTTTGCTATTTATTTTTTCTGTTTTATATTCTCTGGCCTCCTGGATCTGTGGTTTGGTGTCTGGAAAATTCTCAGTTATTATTAATTATTATTTTCCTTTCTGCTTTTGATATTCCCATTATAGAAAAATTATATCTCTTGTTATTGTCCCATAGTTAATGTTCTGAGTTTTTTTTTTTTTTTTTTTTTTTTTTTTTGAGATGGAGTCTCGCCCTGTTGCCTAGGCTAGAGTGCAGTGGTGCGATCTCGGCTAACTGCCAGTTCTGCCTCCCGGATTCAGGCCATTCTCCTGCCTCAGCCTCCTGAGTAGCTGGGACTACAGGAGCTCGCCACCATGCCGAGCTAATTTTTTGTATTTTTAGTAGAGATGGGGTTTCACCTTGTTAGCCAGGATGGTCTGGATCTCCTGATCTCGTGATCTGCCCACCTCGGCCTCCCAAAGTGCTGGGATTACAGGCCTGAGCCACCGTGCCCGGCCCTGAGTTTGTTTTTAGTTATTTTTTCTCTTTGAGTTTAAGTTTTGGGAGTTTTTATTGACCTGTTTCAACTCACTGATTCTATCCTCAGCAGTGTCTATTCTACTAACTAGTTTATCCAATACGTTCTTCATTTCTGTAACAGTGTTTATTTTCAATACTTCCTTAAGATTATTTTGTAGAGTTTTAATCTCTCTGCTTATGGTACCCATCTGTTCTTCCAAATTATCTACTTTTTCCATTATAATTTTTAACTTATTAATCATTGTTAATTTAAACTGTCTGATAATCCCATCTTTGTAATATTTGAGTTTATTTCTAATGAATCCTTTGTGTCTTCAGACTTTGTTTTGTGCTTGTATTTTGGCGTGCCTTGAAATTTTCTGTTTAAAGCCAGACATGTGTCAGGTAATAGGATCTGAGATAAATGCCTTCTAGTGTTTGGATTTATGTTAACCTGGCTAGTAGCTGAACTTTTTAGAATGTTTGCTGTAGCTGTAGGTGGCAAAGTCTTCAAAATCCTCTGGTGTCTTTGTTTTTATATACCGTCTTACTTTGGACTTCCCTAGGTACTTCTCCTCAGACAAACTGTATCTTGCAGTTCTTTCAGCTATAATCCATTGTTACTATACTGGATCCCTGTTGTGTGGTAGTAAGACGTAGAGTAGCAGAAGTATTCTATAATATTATGGTTAAATCTCAGTCTCTTAGTAAGCCTGTGACTTTAGGCTGTGACTTTCCAAATATTCCTTGGCTTTTTCTTCCTTTAGATAAAACAGGAAGACTAGGTGGTTCTGGATTGAAAGAAATACCCTTCTCCCAGGTGGCCTAATGCTCTGCTAAAGTTTGGTAGGATTTTATCATGAAAAAATTCATAAATTGTTACCTATGTGACAAACCTGCACGTTCTGCACATGTATCCCAGAACTTAAAGCATAAGTTAAAAAAAATTATATGGGTGTATTTCAAGGTGGTTACTCTTTCCCTCTTTTACCAGAATGAAGATTAGTCTTTCTTGTCTTCTGGCTATGAAAACCTCATCAAATTCCTGGAGGCAAAATCTACAATAGTCTGGATGCACCCTAAAGATTACATCCCCAGGAGTTTGTCACTCTTAATGGTGGTCCACACTCAGCCTCTTGCAGTTCATCAAAATTACTTTTTTTTTCAATGTGTTCAGCTTTTTCTTGTAAGGACAAGAGTGACAACTTCTAAGTATTTCATATGTCAGAGTTTAAAGCAAAATTTATTTATTTTTACATAGTTCTTAATGAGCTACATTTTTCCTAAGATAAGTTTATTTAGAAAACCTGCATGAGGGTGGGAGAAATATGATAATCTATACTCTCAGATATTTTCCTGATGCCAAAGGGTTATGAGTGTGATATTTTCAGAGTCAATAAACTAGAATCAGGGTAGGCAGAATCTTTCCTTTTGTTCCCTGAATTATTGGTAGTCAATTTCCTGTAAATGTTGCATATTTACATTATATCTTCACAGCTTCTCAAGACTTTATGTTTAATGTGGCCCAGAAAAGCTTCAGTTACTACCATCACCCAATCTTTCTGATGTGACAAACAAGTGAACATTGATTTTGTATTTCAGGCTATGCCATTGACTTGCCAGATTTTACTAAGGTCTGCATTCTGTCTCCTTGAATCCCCTCAATTTTGCTTGCCCATTAATACTTTTGCAGACTTTCTCTTATTTTTGCCTTTGAAATTTGAGGTACCTTTTAGTTACTTTGCAGATATAGTTTGTATTTTTTTCTTCCATACTGTTTGCTTTTCAGTGATTTATGAGAAAAAATAGAGAAAATGCTAAGTTAACTTCATCATTTTCAACTATAAATCTTTCCATACACTTTTCATTGAAACCTGAGAATGTTATGGGAACCTGTGTTAGAATTAAAGGGTTGAAGAGGATGTAGTGATAATTGTGTGTGTGTGTGTGTGTGTGTGTGTGTGTGTGTGTGTGTGTGTGTTTCTATTTGGGTTTCAGTTGAAGTAATTATAAATGCTCAACACACAGAAGGATAAAATGTTTCTGCTACATCAATAAGTTTCTTTACATCAATAACCTCACTTAAATCATGAGGCAATGTACAGTAATTTAGTAACTTGAAAAGGTCTATGTATTTCTGGATTCATATATCCTTCTGACAATTAAACATCAAAGCAGTAAGAGTGAGTAAGTAGAGAAGTAGCACAGAGCAATGCTCAGATGTAAACAGGTAAGGGAAGCAGCATATTTGTAAGTTAGTCTCCATTATAGCCTTATATTGATGTTCACAAGAGTCAAAAGTGTAAAATAATCAAATAGGGCATATCCAAGATGCTTAGATTGCTTTTTCTAGGTGTTTTTGTTATAAGGTTGCATTTGATTTCCTGTACCCTTTGAATTCATTATGAATTACTAAGATGTATAAAATATATTTAAAAGTAAATTTTGAAAAATCAAGTAATTGAGTTTTCTGTTGTCCACTTTTAGAGAAAAATAACGAGGTAATACATTTTAGCTTTAAAGAAGAATTTCTTGCATTTAAAGGTAAATTTTCATGAGAGAATTCTGAGAAGTATGTTTGTCAGACTAAAATTATTTAAACAATTGCAAATGTCATACTACCCTTCTTGAGTACCAGACTTTTTTCCTAATGAAATAAATTATTCAAAGTTGTAACTTAGTTTTTCCTATAAAAACCTTCAAGATGAAATAATTTAAGCACAATATTGTTTTCTCTGAGAAACAATTTCATACTAGGCGATTACAGTTAGTAAAGGGCACAGTAACAATACATTTAAAAATGAAAATGATTACCAACATATTAAATCAATTATCAATGATGTTTATATAATGTAGAGTTTAAACTTTTTGAATAATTTATATATCCATTCAGTAGTTCATTATAATATATATTACATTTATTTTTGTTTATGTGATCCCCCTAAATATAATGATTATTTTAGAATGTTCATGTACTTTTCATCTATCAGAAGTTTTTCATACAATTTACTACTCTTTATGTGAACTACTTTATTTTGTTCTGTGACATTTTAGTTTTCTGCTTTTTCTCCTGTCCCCTTGGCTACTTCTTCTAAGTCTACTTTTCTAGTCCTACTTTCTCTGTAAAATCATAGAATATTAAAGTCATTTAGGGTTTCTTGTCATTTAGCACATTCATTCCATTGTCCTCTGATCCATTCTACCACCCAAATATATGCATCAAAATTTGTCTCAATTTTTCTCCAATTTATTCATCTAACTGCATGTTTTTCTTCAGTTTCACCTTGGTTGACTGCTCCAGCTAGCTATTGCTATTTAGCAAACTATTCCAAAGTTTATTGCCGTAAAACACACCAAATTACTATTACTTAAAAACTAGTGAGCTGACTATTCTGTTTTTTTTATCCATCTTATTTGTATGGTTAGGTGGCAGCTATAATGGCTGTAGGGGTCAAGGTGGTATCACTCATACATTTTGCAGTTGGTGCCAGCATTGGCTGTGCCAACTCAGTTCTTCATGTGGTCTCTCATTCTCCAATAGCCTAAGCCAGCTTCTTCACATGGAAGTCTCAGAAGAGCATTCTAAGTGGGCAAGAGCAAAATTGCAATGCCTCAAACTAGCACCATGGCATTATGAAGTTCAACCATTTTAGAAGCCATCGATATTCTGATAAATTTATATCCCTATTCCTGACCTCTTCCTGACCTTCATACCTGTAGATCCACTGCCTACTCATGATCTCTACTTAAATGTGTAATAGCTCAAACTTCAAATAATGAAAACTTTGATTTTCTTCTAACTTATACCTCCATTAGTATTCTATATATTCAGAAAATGTATCCACTCAGCAAAACTTTATTGTACATATATTATGCCAGATATCATTTTAGGTGATGGGTATAACATTGAATGAAATGGACAATGTTCATGATTTTATGGAGTATGTCTACTACTGATGAAAGTGTCAACAAATAAAAAACAAAATGTCAGGTTATAAATGGTAAGAAGGAAAATGAAAAGGGTAAGGAGATAAAGAGTGATGGAAATTGTTAATATTATAGATAGAGAAGTCAAGAACAGACTCTCTGATTAGGTGACATCTGAATAGATACCTAAATGAAGTAAGAGAGTGATCCAGTTATATATAGGTGAGAATTACATAATGGGCACCATCCAGCTATTTAAGTACCAAACAAGTGTCAATCAAAGATGACTGATTCCCTCACCGCTTTTTAAGATGGGAACTAATTCAGTTCACTTTAACTTTAAAATATATTCCATATTAATCTACTTATTTTTTATGTTTAAATATTTAATCTTTGTGGGTACATAGTGTATATATTTATGGTGTATATGAGATTTTTTGATACAGACATGCAATGTGAAATACTCACATCATGGAGAATGGGGTTTCTATCCCCTCAATCATTTATCCTTGTGTTACAAACAATCCAATTAGACCCTTTTAGTCATTTAAAAATGTACATAATTTATTATTGACTATAGTCACCTTGTTGTGCTATCAAGCAGTAGGTCTTATTCATTTTTTCAACTACTTGTTGTATTTATTAACCATCCCCACCTCCCCCCAGTTTCCCACTATCAATTTCAGCCTCTGGTAACCATTTTCCCAGTCCAATTGCTATCATTTTGTCCCAAGTTATCATCTATCCTGGTGAACTACAATAGTGTAACCGCTATCTAGCTATGTATTGTTTTCACCTTGCAGCCAGAATGATATTTTAAGACTGTAAATCATATTTTGTGACCCCTGTTCTTAAAATTTGGTTTTCCATTGCACTTAGAATAAAATACAAGTTCGTGAACTAGGTCCCCAAGGCCTAATGATAGGGTTCTTGATGACCACTGTACCCCATTCTGCTGTATCTTCCCCTTGGTCTTCAAGTTTCAGTGATTCTCTTTAAACTTAGCTTCAGAGTTTCAGAGAATTAAATTTGTTTAGAAACATACACATCTTTCTCCATTCTCTATCTAACTACTACCTCGTGCTTCAGATCTCAGCTCGTATTCTTCTTTTCTGCAGTCTCCAGACTAGCATAGTGCACTTTATTTTAGAGTGTGTACCTTTATCACATTTTGTTGAAATTAGCAGTTTAATGGTCTAGTTTTTCTAGTGAACAATAAACTCAGTGAAGTTAGGCACCATATTTGTCATGTTTATTATAACACTGATATTTTATTATTTTATTATGTAAATACTTATTGTCTGCTTGTCTATTTTCTCTAAATAAAAGGTAAGCTCTCTGAGAGCAGGAACCACATCAGATTGTTCATCTTTATGTGCCTCTACAATTTAAAAAATCCTAGAGCATAGGAGGTGCTCAAAACAACATTTTCAAATTTTTGTTTACATTTTAAATATACATACAGAAAACTGAACATAATGTAAGTATATGGGTTAATAAATAATCGCTGACTTATCACTATAATGTAAACCAGTATCCAGATAAAACATAAAAGAGTACCAGCACTCTAGAAACTAACTTATGCTTCCTTTTCATCATTACTCATGGCCTAAGGGTAACCACTATCATAAGATCTACTAATATAGATGAATTTTGTCTGTTTTACTACATTATATTATTGAAAAATACAGTAGGGTTTTTTTGTTTTGTTCCTGGGTATTTTCACTCAGCATTATGTTAGTAAGATTTATCTATGTTACTTGATACAGTTGCAGTTTTTCTTCATGATTACTATATACTATTTCCTTTTGTAAAATATACCAATATTTATCCATTATACTATTAATAGAAAACTTCCAGTTTGAGGATCTTACAAACAGTGCTGCCATAAGCATTCTAAATCATGTCTCTTGGTGAACAAAATGTAGGCATTTGTGCTGGTTGTATGCAAAAATGTCGAAGTGAAATTGGTGGGTCATGGGGTAGGCATATGTTCAGCTTTAGTAGATACTACTTAACAGTATTCCAAAGTTGTTGCACCAATTTACACTCCCACCTACAAGGTAAGAGAGTTATAGTTGCTCTATATCCTTGCCAAAATATGGTATTTTTATTTTAGTCATTCTGGTGGATTTATAGGATATTTCATGGTGGTTTCATTTGCATTTTCTTGATAACTAATAATGTTTATCAACTTTTCATGTATTTCTTAATCATGTGCATACTGTTTTGTGAATTCTTCTCAAATAGTTTTCCTGATATTTCCATTTGATTGACATAAATCACATTTCAGAAAAATGTATGATTTATTTTTCTGTGCAGAAGCTCTTTAGTTTAATTAGATCCCATTTGTCTATTTTGGCTTTTGTTCTAATTGCTTTGGGTGTTTTAGTCATGAAGTCTTTGCCCATGCCTATGTCCTGAAGGGTATTGCCTAGGTTTTCATGCTTTGGGGTTTTACATTTAAGTCTTTAATCCATCTTGAGTGAATTTTTGTATAAGGTGTAAGGAAGGAGTCCAGTTTCAGTTTTCTGCATATGGCTAGCCAGTTTTCCCAGCAACATGTATTAAATAGGAAATCCTTTCCCCACTGCTTGTTTTTATCAGGTTTGCTGAAGATCAAATAGTTGTAGATGTATGGTGTTATTTCTGAGGCCTCTGTTCTGTTTCATTGGTCTATATATCTGTTTGGCACCAATACCAAGCTGTTTTGGTTACTGTAACCTTGTAGTATAGTTTGAAGTCAGGTAGTGTGATGTCTCCAGCTTTGTTCTTTTTGCTTAGGTTTGTCTTGGCTATATGGGCTCTTTTTTGATTCCATATGAAATTTAAAGTAGTTTTTCCTAATTCAATGAATAAAGCCAATGGTAGCTTGATGGGAATAGCATTGAATCTATAAATTACTTCGGGCAGTCTGGCCATTTTCATGATACTGGGTCTTCCTATCCTTGAGCGGAAATTATTTTTTTCCATTTGTCTGTGCCCTCTCTTATTTCTTTGACCAGTGGTTTGTAGTTCTCCTTGAAGAGGTCAGAAACTATCATCAGAGTGAACAGGCAACCTACAGAATGGGAGAAAATTTTTGCAATCTACCCATCTGAAAAAGGTCTAATATCCAGAATCTACAAGGAACTTAAACAAATTTATAAGAAATAAAGAAACAACACCATCAAAAATTGGGCTAAGGATGTGAACAGACACTTCTCTAAGAAGACATTTATGTGGCCAACAAACACATGAAAAACCCCATTACTGGTCATTAGAGAAACGCAAATCAAAACCAGAATGAGATACCATCTCACGCAAGTCAGAATGGTGATTATTAAAAAGTCAGCAAGCAACAGATCCTGGCAAGGCTGTGGAGAAATAGGAACTATTTTACACTGTTGGTGGGCGTGTAAATTAGTTCAACCATTGTGGAAGACAGTGTGGTAGAAAATTTTTGCAATCTACCCATCTGAAAAAGGTCTAATATCCAGAATCTACAAGGAACTTAAACAAATTTATAAGAAATAAAGAAACAACACCATCAAAAATTGGGCTACGGATATGAACAGACACTTCTCTAAGAAGACATTTATGTGGCCAACAAACACATGAAAAACCTCATTACTGGTCATTAGAGAAACGCAAATCAAAACCAGAATGAGATACCATCTCATTTCAAGCATAAGAAAACAGCTATTGCCAAATACTTCATTTATTCAAATAATAGTAATAAAACCAGTGCCACTGGATTATGGTAAGTGAATATGAAAGTGATATGAGATGAACACATGGACATGGGCAGGGAAGAAGATCATATTGGCCCTCGTAAGCCAAAGGAAGGACTTTGGATTTTATTTTAACTTTGATTGCCAGTCCTTAGAAAACATTAAGCTAGAAGGTGACCAGAAGACAGAACAGAAATGGATGCTCCTGTTGGACACACATGAGCTAGTTCTGAAAAGATTAAAAAAAAAAATGGTGTAGTCCACTTGTGCTTGAGAAAGATGTTTAAAGCTTAACACTGTTCACAGCATACAGTGTGAGAGAGCCAAATATGACAGAGTCAGAAGAGAGTTTCCCCATGCAACTATTTCTGCCTGCAACCTAATCTCTGAAATCTATTTCCCACACTGCTGCAGGAGTAGTGTATTGGTCCATTCTCACATTGTTACAAAGAACTACCTGAGACTGGATAATTTGTAAAGAAGAGGTTTAATTGACTCACAGTTCCACAAGTTGTACAGGAAGCATGGCTGTGGGGGCCTCAGGAAGCTTACAATTATGGTGGAATGCAAAGAGGAAGCAATGGTGGGAGTAGGAGAAAGACAGAGAAAGGGAGTTGTTACACACTTTTAAACAACCAGATTCCATGAGAACTCACTCGTAATCAAGAGAATAGCAAGGGGTAAGTCCACCCTTATGATCCAATCATCTTGCACCAGGCCCCGTCTCCAACACTGGAAGTTACAATTTGATGTGAGATTTGGGTGGAGACACAAATCCAAATCATATCAAGTAGTTTCCGAAATACTAGTCTGAACAGGCAATTTCCTAACTTTAGTCCCTTCTTTACTTTCATGATTTTTAAGGCTCTTAGTAATCGGACTCTAGTATTTCTTTCAAGCATACTTTCTCAATTCCATACCCTCTCTTTACCCCAAGCATACTGGCACTCTTGCAATTTCCCAAATTTGCTGTTTTATTAGGTCCTGTTGCCCCTTGGCATGTCACTTCCTCTGCCTGAAATGTTATTTAATCCTCATGCTTCTAACTCAGCATAGATGAAAACCTCTCTGACCACTTCTGCTCCCCAGAATGATATTCACTGCACAGGTATTTAACAAGCAGTATGGCACTGGCACCAACCAATCAAAATAGATGCTGTGTATAGAGGTCATATTTTTAAAGATGTTAGAATAGGGCATGAAACCTGATAAGAACTGTCTTAATCAGTTCAGGCCTCTATAACAGAATGTCATCAGTTAGATGACTTGAACAACAGAAATTTGTTTATCATAGCACTGGAGATTGAGAAGTACAGCATTAAGGCACTAGCAGATCCAGTGTCTCATGAGGGCATGCTTCCTGTTTTGCAACTGGCATCTTGTATCCTCACGTGGCAGAGAGCAGAGACAAAAAGCAAGCTTTCATGCCTTTTCTTAAAAGGCACTAATCTCATTAATGAGGGCTTCAACTTCATGATCTAATTATCTCCCAAAGGCCCCACTTACTAAGACTATCACACTGGACATTAAGATTTCAATGTATAAAATTTAGGGGGACACAAACATTCAATCCATAGCAAACACTATATCACTATTACTATTTCTTATGTTTATATGGACAAAAGAAAAAATATTTGTTACGAAATTGTGAGAATTCTGTTGTATTTTCTATTATTGTAATATAATATTCAATTTGCAGCTTAAAAAATTGTTAAATTATAAAAGATGTATCATGACTTTTGTGGGAATTGAAATAGCATGACAAGAGGAGTCAACTGGCCAGAACTGAAGGTCAATATTGTTGGCTAGTGAGAGGGAGCGTTGTGTTAGATTATAGGGGGTTTGCTTTGTCAATTGATGAGTTTAGATTTGATCCAGTAGACAACAGGGTACCTTTCCAGTAGCTTGTAATTATAAGACTACAAGTTGCAAGTGATCCTTGAAAATGGTGAGTCTGGCAGTGGTGCAGAAAATGGATTTGAGAGCAAAGAGACCTGAGACTAGGAAATTAGTTTGGAAATTGTTGTGGTATTGTGAATAAGGAGGTTTAGATAAGAGTAGTGGCAGCCAGAGTTGAGACAAAGTGCCAAACTTGAATACTGTTAGATACCATGTTTCCTTAGTGGTGAATGAGAAATAATAATGTTAAAAGGGACATAGGGATGGGGTCAAATAGCGTATATAATTATCAGGAATGTATCTATACTGAAGAGTTAACCACTCAGAAGCCTCATTTCCCCTGCCCATAGCCAAATAATTGTATTGGTGATGAGGTAAAAATTAAGGGGAAAAAGCTGACATAATCATCTAAACAAAGCTACAAGGATCATCACTGTGGAAGGGACTATAGTTTTCCATATACATATATATAAAATAGAGTCCAATCACCTTTGATCACATACAGACATCTACAAGATAGGTGCTGTGTCATAAGATGAGTTCTGCAATTGAGAAGGTGAATTTGAGGGTTTGATAAAACCAGAAATATATTCTTCCTGGGTAAGTACTAGAAGCTCCTGAATATTGTCAGAACTGCACTTAGGTTAATAATAAATCCAGTCAGGTTTCCAGTTTTATATCTGGTTGTTCTAAATAAAGCTTAATTAACCACCAGGAAGTAGTATCACCTTTTAAAATACTGGATGTTCAGCTAATGTTGTCACCAAATAATTGCATAAAATAGTTTATTTGGACCAGGTTCATAAAGCAGTAAACAGACTTAGTGAACCAACTCTTGAACATTTTTCAAGGCTAAAATATAGATTGAAGAGCGGTGGACTCACCAAAGTGACAGAATCTCAGCTGCCAGTATTTCTCAGATATGATGTTGAAATTCAATCTCAATTGTCAATTAAAAAAAAAAATCAAGTTGAGGAGTATTTAGCTTCTCCACGAGTTTATCAAATACTGTATGTGTTTGTCTATTCCTGTTTGTTTTGTTTTTAGAAGTTGATGATTTCCTTCCTAGTAAACATTCCTAGTAAACACTCTTGGCCAGTTGGTGGTGATACGATGCCAACATGTAAATGTTGCTTTCCGTCTTCTTTAGAAAACAACTGGGGAATGTAGCAATATAATTATCAACCATTATAACTTGATGAATATTCTATTTCTACGCAGTCTGTTTTTCCTTTGAGGCCCCTCTGTTTAACAGTGAACATTGGCACTAGCCATGAAACAGTACTCTTTGATATACTTAAACATTCTGAATGAAGCTTTTTTTTTTTTTTTTCATTTTTAAGGCCTGAAAAGACATTTTCATATGGTGGAATTAACAGTCTGAAATGACTGTCTAGATTTAGCATAGGCAGTTCAGTTTTACCCCCATTGTAGGCAATTCTATGCTTCTGGGAAAGATTCCAGCACCACCAATTATGCCAAAATATGTTTTGCTAAGATATAGTGAGGCATGTAGTGCAGAATCCTGTGATGTGTATTAAATTCTTGCCCTCTTTTCTCCTAAGTGCTTCTTCAAATAAATCACCTTAAACCTATAAAAATGGAAAGGAGATAAAAGACTTTCCAGGTTTGGGATGCTGAAATGGCCTTTTTCCTTATGATGCCAAGGAAGTAAGACAGTGAAGTATTGTCTTGCTGATGTTTGCTTACTAGTCAAACTAGAAAGCTCAAGAGATTCTTTGTACACAGATATAAACAACCAATATAGAAGCCCATTATATTGGAAATGTTTAGAGTGAAGCAAGGAATGATTATCCCCTCTACACTGGAGCAGACCTTAGGAAAAGAAATGGAATGAGATGTGGGCAACAAACATCCGTATGGAAAGGAAAACCGTCTGAAATTTCAAAGAAAACCCAATTCCATTTTCAGAGGTATTATTTTAAGTCTGTTAATATTCTGAAGAACCTTTTTAAACTGATGGTAAAAATGTTAGTAAAGTAGAATGAGAAGTGATTTATAATGAGTGGGTGCCTAAAGACTGTCTTTTTATGCAACTGAATTTGTTCCAAGCAGAGGAAAAGAAAAATTCAAGCTAGAATCAAATAATAATAATAATAAAAGGTCATTGATCTATCCTTTGAAATAGACAAAAGTAATACAAAGTATCACATTTCAGTGTCAAGAACTCCAGGGAACTAATATTTATAGAAGCTGAAAATTTATATTAGACTGTGGGAAGAGATATTCTTGATTTTTCTCCTTCATTCATTTTCTGATGTTTTCCTTTCTTTTGTGGATTAACCTTTCTGATCTACATCATTTTCATGCTCTCTGAATAACTACTTTTAACACTTATTGCTAGACAGATCTGTTAGTAATGAAGTTCCTCATTTTGTTTGTCTGAAATTTTTGTTTTTCTCCCTTGTAATTTCCATTTCTAAATGCTTTAAAATAATCTAAGTAGAAATAAATTGATAGAAAACAGACAACTGTCTTTGTTTCAGTTTTTAGTTTAGAAGAAGAATTTTTCAATCATGGGAAGAAAGCAAATTGCATAACATATAATTCAAGTTTTCTTCTTAACTGCAATTCAATGTTGTGCTCAGTACCATGTTTGTTATTCTACAATTCTATGACTATTAAGCTACCATGATTTTCAAATTTAGGCAGGAGTTTGTAAAACAAAATTTGCCAGGGAAAAATATGCTAATTAGTGAGATTTGATGTTTAAATTAGGCTTGTTCTGAAAGCACTGCTAACTTTAGCATTGGTGCCTGCACTTAGAGTTTTCTTTTTTGATTAATTTTTTTTTTATCATACTTTAAGTTCTAGGGTACATGTGCACAACGTGCAGGTTTTTTACATATGTATACATGTGCCATGTTGGTGTGTTGCACCCATTAACTCGTCATTTACATTAGGTATATCTCCTAATGCTATCCCTCCCTCCTCCCCCAACCCCACAACAGGCCCTGGTGTGTGATGTTCCCCTTCCTGTGTCCAAGTGTTCTCATTGTTCAATTCCCACCTATGAGTGAGAACATGCGGTGTTTGTTTTTTTGTCCTTGCGATAGTTTGCTAAGAATGATGGTTTCCAACTGTATCCATGTCCCTACAAAGGACATGAACTCGTCCTTTTTTATGGCTGCATAGTATTCCATGGTGTATATGTGCCACATTTTTCTTAATCCAGTCTATCATTGATGGACATTTGGGTTGGTTCCAAGTCTTTGCTATTGTGAATAGTGCTGCAATACACATATGTATGCATGTGTCTTTATAGCAGCATGATTTATAATCCTTTTGGTATATGCCCAGTAATGGGATGGCTGGGTCAAATGTTATTTCTAGTTCTAGATCCTTGAGGAATCGCCACACTGTCTTCCACAATGGTTGAACTAGTTTACAGTCCCACCAACAGTGTAAAAGTGTTCCTATTTCTCCACATCCTCTCCAGCACCTATGGTTTCCTGACTTTTTAATGATTGCCATTCTAACTGGTGTGAGATGGTATCTCATTGTGGTTTTGATTTGCATTTCTCTGATGGCGAGTGATGATGAGCATTTTTTCATGTGTCTGTTGGCTGCATAAATGTCTTCTTTTGAGAAGTGTCTGTTCATATCCTTTGCCCACTTTTTGATGGGGTTGTTTGTTTTTTTCTTTTAAATTTGTTTGAGTTCTTTGTAGATTCTGGACATTAGCCCTTTGTCAGATGAGTAGATTGCAAAAATTTTCTCCCATTCTATAGGTTGCCTGTTCACTCTGATGGTAGTTTATTTTGCTGGCCTGCACTTAGAGTTTTATATCACACCATTGGGATTATACTGTATTTATTAACTGACACACATAGCATGTGACATGAAGGAACTTTGAAAATGCAGTGCTTTTCCCTTTGCATCATAGTTTTATTCATGAACATTGTTTCTTGTGTATAGTGGATGGGGTATGCCCCAGAAGAAAAATAAGTTATTGGTCAAGTGTTTCTATGGTGCTCACACTAAGGCATCTCTGACTATAGACACATGACTTGTTAACTCGTCTTTATAAGCATTGTATCGGAGGAGACTAGGAATAAACTCTATGTTCAGGTTTTCTTTAATTGGATTTTCATTAGGTATGTGACCTAAAGGATGCTAGGTGAGAGACTTTGCTTTCCACTGGTAAGGTGACCACTGTACCAATTTGCCTAGGATTTTCCCTCGGGTTGTGGAACTTTCAGTGCTAAAACCAGAACATACTGAAGAAAATTGAGATGGCTGATGTGTTAGACTGACATCTGTGATGGTCATTAAAACTTTGATGTACATATCTGTATGATTCCGTATAACTGTATCTGTATGATTCTGTATATCTGTATGATTCTCATCCCTTGAGTGTGAGCAGGAATTGTGAATTGGGTACCACTCTTGTGATTAGGCTACTAATCTATGGATTGAGACTTATCACGAAGTCGATTATTCCATGTCAGTGTGACCTAGTTGGGTGATGCTTTATAAAAGGCACCAAGCCATTCCTAAAAAGAGATTCTCTTGCTGACTTAAGTTTTATAGCATTGGCTTAAAAATTACACAATTTATAAAGTTAGAAAGAAGAGCTTTATTTCTTATAAAGGGCTACAGACTGCAAGGTAGCCATTCTGACACGTTGAGAAATGTAGCCTCTGGCAGAGCCTGAAAGGCAGGCACTTTGAGGGAGTGAGGAGTAAATCAGGCATTTAAGCTGAATGGCCATATTTAACAGTATATAGGAGAAACTATGAATATTCATGAAAAGGGGTTGTGCCTATGTGTCATAAGTAAACATGCATGTTACATGTGATCCATGTTCATTTTGGGATGGAGACTTAAGATTTAAATGTATTACTGTTTGGACCTACACATAAAATGGTGAAGTAGGGATACAGAGGCACTCCAGCGTGTAGCCTCTGTAAACTGGCCAGAATCAATCCATGGCCAGTGATCTTTTATCAGGAAAAGTTACAGAACTCAGTCTCTTGTCCAGTTAAAGCTATAGTTATGGCTTGTGGAATAGGGGGGCTCAGTTAGTCAGTGACTGGTGGTGGATGTGCTGCAACTGCTTACACACTGCTTATCTCAAGGCCAGTGATTGTTTAGCTGCTCGAGAGAAATAAATTAAGAAAATCTTATAACAATTAAAACACAGCTGATTCTTAACTGCAGGGTGTGTGACTTAACCTCTGCCTGGTGTGGCCTTAGGTCTTGTATATAATTTGATATCTTACTGCTATAAAGAATCTGTTCTGTTAGTTGTATGATTTCTATTTTAACATTAATATTCGTCGGTTTTTGTGTCTAAACCACAAAATGGAGGGATTATAATAAGGTGTGTCTGACCTCCCTTCCTGTCATGACCAGAAACACAGTTTCCAAAGTTTCCCTGGGATCCATTTGGTCAAGAGAGGGTCTAGTCAAGTCAGTTTGGGGTGCTTTACGGTTTTATTTTAGTCTTCAATAGCCACAAAGAACTGAACTCCGCCAACAACCAGTGAGTTGAGAAAAGTATCCCAAGCCTCAGTTGAGATCACAGCCCCAGTCAACACCTTGATTTCAGCCTGGTGAGACCCTGAGCAGAGGGCCAAGCCATCCTGTTCCTGGCTATCTGACCCATGGACACTGTGTTGTTTCAAGCCTCTAAATTTGTGGTAATTTGTTACACAGCAATAAAACACTACAAATGCAATTGGTCATTCTACTTCAGAATGGAATAAAATATATCGACTTGTCACCCTTTCTTGGACCTAAAATGGGTCATATTTCTTGAACCATGGTACTATTTGTTTTAAGAATCATATATTTGAAGAAAGTATGTCAGAACAGTTGTCATGCATACGTATTCAGCTGTAGGAAGAGGATATAGAGTGAGCAGAGTGTTGCCAAGAAGGGAGTGGAGTGGAATGATCTCTCAGCACTCGGGAATAGATGGTCTCCAATTTGAGAGAAGGCTAAAATAGAATATATATCAGGAAAGGTAGGGAAATGGAGCATATTTTTATTAAGCATTGTACGGAGCAGGGATTTTCCTTTCTTTTCTTTTGTTTTCATTTTTAAGGAAAGGTCACCTAGGCTGGAGTTCAGTGGTGCAGTCACACTCACTGCAGCTTTGACTTCCCAGGCTCAAGCTGTCCTCCCACATCAGCCCACTAAGTAGCTGGGTAGCTGGGACTACAAGTGTATGCCATCACACTTGGCTAATTTTTGTATTTCTTGTAGAGCCAGGGTTTTGTCATGTTGCCCAGGCTGGTCTTGAACTCTTGGGCTCAAGTGAGCCACCTGCCTCTGTCTTCCAAATTGCTGGGATTACAGGCGTGAGCCACCACACTCGGCCCTGAGCAGTGATTTTCAAACTGTGCTTGGTAACCAACCAGTGGGTTATGAAATCAATTGAGAAGGTTGCAATTAGCAATAAAAGATATAGTATATAATAGAATAGAAGATAAATTAACGGAATGCTTGCAGGTAGTAAGTGCATTGTTTTGTAAAACTTTTGTTTCAGTTTGATATTTATATGTATACTGGTTGATGATGTTAAATGTTTTTTACTGAAGATTTCATTCACACAATTTTGGAAAACACTGATACAGTGTAATGGAAAGGCTTCTCAAATTTGCACAGTAGAAAAAGTTGAGAATAATTTTTTAAATTACGTATTACTGGTTCCTTGACTCCACCAAAAATTAATTGAAATTTCTGGTGATCGGATCTGATTATATTTTTGAAAAGTCCACAGGTGATTCTGATTACAGTGAAGTTTGAGAACTACTAGAGTAGAGCAGTAATTTTCTTTTCTTTTTTTTATTAAGGAAAGAGCTTGCTCTGTGCAGAGTCTGCACTCTGATAAAGTGCATAATCTTAAAAAGCCCCAGTTTCCATATTTGTCAAATATGGCTTAAAATTGCAACCACTTCATAAGCGTGTTCAGAGAATGAA
The DNA here is from genome assembly GCF_049350105.2 of Macaca mulatta. NCBI lineage: Eukaryota > Metazoa > Chordata > Mammalia > Primates > Cercopithecidae > Macaca > Macaca mulatta. Next base: position 106,468,178 of record NC_133426.1, on the reverse strand, counting down.
ACTGAGAAGAAAACACATTGCCCAATTTATGGCAGAGTAACAGAGGAGTAAACAGTTTTTTGTCATTCATCTATACAGTGTTTTAAGAATGGTTGCAAGTTGGTGAGAAGACACCGTATGACCACACCCACACAGTTTCTTAGGTGGAATACAAAATTTTGTCAGAAGCAGGGAACCCCACAAGGCAAAACAAGATGCAACATATCTTGGCATAGCTTTCTCATGATTCCAGTTCCCTGAGGAAATGTGTGCTTATAGGTTACGTTGTTCACACACGATGGGCCCTGCTAGAGCTGAGAAATAACTGGATCTGACACAATAGTAAAGTTTGTTGTATACCCCACTTATTTTATATTTGGGACCTAATTCGCCTGTTGAAAGAATTTACACTGGAAATCTTTATATTTTGCTTTAAAGAGAGTGTTTAAAACCTTGTGCTCTCTTTGTTCTTGAACAAAACAAAGAACTGAAATCAGCCATTTCCTCATCTGGGGAAATAGTCAGTGCCTCCTGTTTTTAGGTACTCTATGATGCTCGTTTCCGAGAGCTTCCTAGGTGGGTGCCAAATAGTCTGCTAGGCACTTTGTAGACTTTAACTCACTTAATTCTCCCAACAATCAAAAGAGGGTAGGCATTGCTATTTCTAATGGGTAGATGAAGAAAAGAGTCTCAGAGTGGTTAAGCAACTCGTACAAGGTCACCTAAGTACTAAGTTGTAGAGCTGTGATACTGTGTAGTCAGGGTTCTCTAGAGAAATAAAACCAAATATTTATAGACAAATATTTATTATACGGAGTTGGTTCACATGATTATGAAGCCTATCAAGTCCAAATTTGTAGTGTAGGCTTGAGACCCAGGAGATCCAAATGGTGCAAATCCAGTCCAAAGCCAGGCTTTCTGGAGATGCAGAAGAGCTAATGTGCAGATAAAGTCTAAAGGCAGTCTTTTGGAGAATAACCTATTGTTCAAAGAGGCTCTTCTTTTCTGTTCTATCCAGGATAAAGCCCATCCACATTGTGGAGGGCAACTGCTTATTCAAAGTTCACCAATTTAAATGTTAATATCACCCGGAAACACACACCTTCGAGTTAACACATAAAATTAACCATCACAGATGTAAACCCAGAAAGTCTGACTGAAGATCTCTGAACAATTTTGAGTATATAATATGTGACTGTCTGGCATTAGATAAGTATTTCCAATGTGCTATTTAATGCTCACAACAAATTTATGAGGTTAGTACTATTTTATCCTTATTTTACAAATAAAGACTCAGAGAAGGTAAGAAACTTGTCTATGATCATACAACAAGTAAAGGTTACAGTTGTAATTTCAATACAGGTTTTCTAAATCAAAAGCCTGCTCTTTTTCTTTTACCATACTGCCTTCTCATTGTATCATAATGCCTCAATCGTAGCTTGAAGTGATTGGGGTAATTTTCCGTGTAATGAGAAATAGTTGTAAACAATGCCAGTTATGTAAACAATTTATAGATTACTTTATTAAAATTTTATTTAAAGTCAATTATCATATATATATATCATGTATATAACCAATTTCCTTTGAGAAATCGATATTTGTTGCCTACTCTGAAGATCATAATAAAAAGTGAATGAGCATGTATGTGTTAAATATTTTTCTATGGACTTTATATATGCTATGATTGTTACAGATAAAGAAATTGAGATACAGAAATGCAAGTGGCAAAGTTGGGACTCAAACCCAAGTAGATTGATTCTGGAACCTGAACTTTTGTTTTTTTTACCTCTACAGCAAACTCCCTCTTCTGATAACACACAGCTCTGCAGAATTACTATTGATATTAAGCATAAAACATTGGAATATAGTATTTTCCTCACATCTATGAAAGGTACAGAAAAATAAGCAAGAGAAAAGTAAAAGCAGTTAGGAAGGCTTCAAAATATAAGTAAGACTCAAAGGGAACAAAAGGGGGATTTTAGGATGGATATGATTTTAAATAAAGATTTCATAATTGTGAAAAAGTGGATGTCTCAGTTCTGGAGACATTTAAAATTAGATAATTTGTTAAAAAATGTACCATAGGGGAAAAAATCCTTAACAGAAGAGATTCAAGGAAGAATGCTGTTCACAAAATTGAAAGATCTGAGTTCCCTTTTATAATTTTATTTGGACATTTATATGATTAAAAAATAGTGATTCTTTTATATTGTCTCAGGTTCTAAGACCTGTCAATGGAAGAATGTGAAACCCTTTTCATTTAATGCTATTCTGAAGATTATTATTTTTATTGATATTTTAGTTCAGGTCAGAGATTTGGTTAAATATGAGAATGTTTAATTCTAGAAAAGAGAATAAGGAAACATTGAAATTATGAAGTCTACCACAAGCACATTCTGTGTCTCTATGCACTTCTTGACTTTTGTGATTTTCAATGATAGCATTATAGTATCGGTAGTCAACATTGTTCTCCTCTGTTTATAGGTTTTGTGAAGAATAAATGTACCTTGGAACTATGGAGAACTGCCTGTCTCCTAGTTTGAATATCTCAGTTGATAGATTTCTCCTTCACATATTATTTACATATTGGTTTTGAATCTATGTACCCTGATCTCTCTCCTCCCCTGACATGCACACATATTTAAAAGATGTATCTGGTGTGGTAAATAGAGATTAATGGTAAAGAAAAGATAACTTTAACTTTTTGGAATAAAGTTGTTGTTATTGTTGTTGTTGTTGTTTTCTTTTTTTCAGTGTAGGCTGCTTTGCTTGTAAGGAATTGGCTTCAGGTATTTGTATCAACTTCCACCCCCATTGGGCTTTCAAAGACTTTCCTTTCAGTGATTCTTATAAAATGGAAAGGATCAAAATGGTTAAATAACACTGCACCCTTAATAAACAATACCACCAACAGCATTCCACTGAGGAAAGAAAAATATTGAACTACAAAATAAAACAAGAGGCGCAAATCAGATGCTGTAGGAAGAAAGGGCAGAGAGCCATATTATTAGTGAAAATCCTGGAGTAACAGAACCAGTAGTAGTTGATTTTGTATTCTCTTTCAAGGTTTCAGCTCTTAGAAAAATGAGACATTTACCCTCTTCCACAGTCCTAAACTCTAACATTTCTTGCTGCTCCAATTCTTTAGGACTCATGTAATTTATTAATGCAAGCATGCACTTATGTATCTGCTATTATTTTTGATTTCCTTCATTATTAGCTTCATGGCTTTTTAAACAGGGAGAAAATAGACAAAAGATAGAAAGGAAAGGACTGACAGAAGGAAGGAAGGGAGGGAGGGAGGGAGGGAGGGAGGGAGGGAGGAAGGAAGGAAGGGAGGGAGGGAGGGAGGGAGGGAGGGAGGGAGGGAGGGAGGGAAAAGAAGAACCTAATAAGGAATGTTACTGAAAAATAGTGGAACATAGCAGTGCCTTCCCTGAGAAAACTTTTCAGCGCCTCCAGAAGTGACAGCAGGATGTTTTGTAATGCTAAGAAGATGCTTTTAATGTATATAGAATGACTTAGGACTCAGATATTTCATGAAGAACCACTAATGTGGCTTCTTGTTTTTAACAAGGTCTGAGCATTTTCTGTATTCTTTGCAAGTTGAAAGTTTTTTTAGTGCCTGTCCCTTCCCTTTGGCAAAACAGAGGGGGAATTGACAGTAAAAGGCCTTTCATAGTCTGGATTCACATTCTCACTCTTGCTTTTCACCCTCTCTGGGCACTTCTAAGGAGGGGTTTCTTGCGGTTGGCACTACTGCCTCAGGCATTTGTACCACACTACTGGAGGTTCCCAATTATTCTTATGATCAGACCTTTGCAGCTTGAGGGAAAAGGGACAGTTAATTGGACGTCTTCCATCCTTCCAAATCTAGTGCAAAGTTCTCATATATTATTTAGTAAAGCATGTATAATTGGTCAACCAACACAGTCTCAACTACTTTTTATCTTCCACATTAGGAAATGGATAAATGTATGTATTAACTCTACAAAACACCCTATAGTTATTAACTTATAGTGGAATTTATTAAAGTCTAAACAATATAATGCCATAGTAAGTATGCACCCCTACTATAAAGATAAATTGTTGTCTATGTTCTTGTTCTCTTTGTCTATGTACTGTTGACATTTATAATCTGCATCACAGTTAAAATATATGAACAGTATTGGAAGATTTTGTCAGCCACTAGAGAAGTTTGTTTATATTAAGGCAATTGTCTGTGAAAGAAGGAGATACACTAGTAGAAGCAATGATCCAGTGTCATAAATACAAAAGTAAGAGAAAGTAAACATTAAAAATCAAGTTTCAAAGTAAGCAAAGACCATAGCTCACTCCTTCATCTCCTTCTCCACCATTCTTAAATGTATTGTCCAGGAAATCACCCTATGTTATACTTTGAAAAGAGAGAAATTGCATTAAGAACTTTCTAAGAAACCCAACACATTTTCAAAAGGAAACTGTTAATTTTAGATAGGATCAGACTGGATCCCAAACACTGCAGTATGCAGCTGGATGAAGGAGAAACGTGGTGGTTTCCTTACACACATCCTGCATGAGAAATAAATCCATTAATTAGAGCATTAGAGAAATTCTTTTAAAGCCTGTGTGTAGGCCACATATTTTAGTTTTATAAAAATAACGTATTTTTTCCTTGGCCAGGCGCAGTGGCTCACGCCTGTAATCCCAGCACTTTGGGAGGCCGAGACAGGTGGATCACGAAGTCAAGAGATCGGGACCATCCTGGCAAACATGGTGAAACCTCATCTCTACTAAAAATACAAAAAGTAGCTGGGCGTGGTGGCATGCACTGTAGTCCCAGCTACTCGGGAGGCTGAGGCAGGAGAATGGCTTGAAACCGGGAGGCGGAGGTTGCAGTGAGCTGAGATGCGCCACTGCACTCCAGCTTGGCGACAGAGCGAGACTCTGTCTCCAAAACAAAAAACAAAAACAGAAACAAAAAAGCATTTTTTTTTCTTTTATCAAAAGGGAGATTGTTTAAATTTAACATAAAATTGGAAGTTTATGCTCAGTTGAAACGCCATCTATTTGTGAGCGTGTCCAGTGAGCTCTGATGAACATAGCAGACACTTGTTTTCATAGTACCCTGGGCTGGGAAAAATGAAGGCTTGGAATCTGGGCAAGCTTACAAAAATGAACACCTGAGACTTCAGAAGAACTTTAATCTTCTTGAGATTTCAGGGAGATAAAGTTATTAGTAAGTGGCCAGATGCTGGTATTGAATACCAGATTGTCTTTGCTATCCAAGTAATCTGTCTTTATTTGAATAGCTGGCAAATACTTTTCTGACAACTATTAAGACACTTCTGGAAGTGTTTATGAGTGACACATTTGATTCATCAAGAAATTAATGGATGATATCATGATTGCCAAACTATGATTTTACACAGAAGACCACAAAGAAGGAGAGAAAATTTTTTCCCTCTGTAAACATTTTATTTTCTGTTCTTCCTTTTTTTTTTCCCCCTACATGGCTTTCTTTTGTTGTCATAATGCAGAACTCTACATCCCTTGTAAAAAGAGTTGTGAAGGGGGTTGGGGATTAGTTCTCATAAAGAAAAAAATGTAGAGAATTCTGCAGGTGACAAAGTACATAATGAAACATGCTAGGATTTATTATATCTCCTTCAAAATCCTTAAACTATATATTGCGCACACAATAGCAAGTCTAGACAATCCCCTATGTAGGAAAAAATAACTTTTGAACAGTGCATGTATTCTTTGCTGATTAGAAACTTACATGCTTATACAGTTTTGTAAGAAGAAACAATGTGATTATTAAAATTAGTTCAAAGCGATTGGACTCTACAATATTATGTTTTTTGATCTAATGAAAAGAAAGTGTTGGGAAAATTGAGGAGTATAATGGATTATTATTAAAGTGGTCATTTTGTTAATTTTCCTTGTATACCAGTTGTCAGAAGAAGGTGTGGGCTCTTTGCTAATAGTAGTATTGGATGGTTTATTTTTCATTTGTACAAACTTAAGGTTACCTGTGAAATTTTGTTACGTGTATATGATGCACAGTGATCAAGTCAGGGTATCTAGGGTGTCCACAATCCAAGTATGATACAATTTTAAGTAAATTAACCCTATCCTGCTATCAAACTTTGAATTTATTTCTTCTGTCTTACTGTATGTTTGTACCCTTTAACCCACTTCTTTTTATCCTCCCCTCTCCCCTCTTCTTCACTACAAGGAAGCAATATTCCTTGGAGAAATAGTTGATTCCAGGATTAGGTCATGAAAGGTACAAAATAAGCCTGGAACATATTGCTGTGTAAGAAATTAAGAAAATGTTAAAAAATATATACGGGAACTTATTCAAATGACATAGGGTCCAACTTGAAGGATCTTCAAATGGCCAGTGTTTGAAAAGCTTAAGTAACAAAGTAACCAATGAGAGTAATGTGTTATATCTTGTAGAATGAAATACATATGCAGCAAGACTTAACATAAGTTCTGAAGTAACTCACAACAGTTAGCAATAGCGATCAAGAACACCTGTACTTGTTACTCTGGAGTGTTTGTGAAACCTCAAAATTAGAAGCATATTTTGGTATGGTATCTGTACATATTTTTCTTGGTGATACTCTATAACTTTAAAGAGATTTTTAAAGTTGTAACTTCAGGAGTACTAAGAACAGTTGAAAATTTGAGTTTCCTTTGATATTAAAATCCAGTAGTTTTAATTTTATGTATTTACTGTACTTTCCAGAGGGTTACCTATATGGCTGCAATAAAATACAGTATATAATTTTGTTGTAATAATAGTGTACTTAGTAGTTTTATTTATTTATTTATTTGAGACAGAGTCTTGCTTTGTCGTCCAAGCTGGAGTGCAGTGGCACGAACTCTGCTCACTGGAACCTCTGCCTCCTGGGTTCAAGCAATTCTCTTGCCTGAGCCTCCTGAGTAGCTGGGATTACAGCCTAGTAAATCTAATATAACTGTGGGAAAACCTGCTCATTCATAGCAATGCCTTTAGTTTATCTTCAGATTAGAATAGAAAAAAAGTCTAAGTAAGGAAGGCCAAATGTTGCCTACATCTGAATTATCCCACTCCTCCTTTTGTATTATGACATTATCATGCATACAAATAGTTATGTTTAAACAATATTTTAACCTCATCTAATAATTACACCATATATAAATCTAACAATTATGTCACATTGATTGTCATTATTACTGTAGCTTACAGAAAACTTATAACAGGGTAGGTTAAATGTCTCTCTCTTTATATATAATATAAAGAGGTACTTGCCTATAAGAGAAATCGAAATCATGTATTTATCTGCAAAATATAACATAGATGGATAAATCAGAAACCATGAAATTGGTTACCTACAAATCATGTGTGTGTTGGGGTGGACAGCATGGAAGGGATGGGAAAGTAAGTAATAATTATTGTGATGCTCTATATACACAGGGAATAAAATGAAGTAAACCAGAATGGGGAAAAAACTCTCTAAAACTACATGCAGATAGAAACAAATGTACCCAAATGTATTTCAAATAGATTACATAATCAAACTTAAGGAGGGAAAAAGGGAACTATCCATGCAACGTTTAAAAACAGTGCATTGACTATATACATTCAATTTTGGGGGCAAAAAAAAAAGGATTGCAAATGGAACTGTAACTAATTCTTGAACTCCTTTTGATTGATGATATATAGAAACACGTATAGACATAGAGAGATGATGGATATTCTGACAAGTTTTTATATATTGCAGGATCAAGAAAATACGTGAATATGTGCTTTTTTTTGGAGGAAGAGCTTGAGTTCTTATGGAAGATGGGGAATATGACTATCGAATAGAGTAGTGCAAACTATATGGGGGTAAACTGGAATTGGAGATATTAGTATAAACTTATGATTTTCCAGCCCTGTCAGAGGAAAAGTCCTACAAGTAAATACATCCCACTTATATCTCAGATTATGGTTTTTAAATATCAATCCACACTATAGAAGCACAGCTTCTTAGATAAATGTCTAATGCCAGCACTAATTAGCATAGGTAAAGCACAAAATGAGCCTGGAACATCTTTTGCCAAAATGTAAGAAAGTATTCAAAAGGTGGCATGAAGCATATCCAAAATACAGCTTGAAGGGGTCCCCACTGGTCAAATCTTAGACAATTATAGCATCAAAATAAAAAATAAGAGCAATGTATTATAACCCATTGATTTATTTTTAAAAAGTGGAATCCATGAGTTTATGCTGATCATAAAAATATTGGAGAACAAGAATCAGAATTAATAAGGAAAAACTATAAGCAGCAGAGACTGTTGCAAGTAAATAGGTACATAGGAAGAAATTTGTCTTCAAACATTTGACACACATATTTTTTTTTCGGTCTTTGCGTTTGAAAAGTTCCCATATGACCTGCCAGGGAAAGATTTCTGTACTAACCTTTACCTTTGATCTGCTCTCCTACTTTTCTTGAGACTATTACCAACTGCTTGCATTTCTCTGGATCATAATACAACTCATGAGTAGGAAGAGCTGAGTCTCTTTATTGCCCCTGTACTTGCAATCCTCTATAACCAATTTTTTCTTTCTCCAATCACTCATTCTACCTATAATTTTGAGAAATACGTAATCTTTTTTTAAAAAAAAATTCCATAGGTTTTTGGGGAACAGGTGCTATTTGGTTACATGAGTAAGTTCTTTAGTTGTCATTTGTGAGATTTTTGTGCACCCATCACCCGAACAGTATACACCGAACCCAATTTGTAGTCTTTTATCCCTCACCCACCACCCACACTTTCCCTCGAGTCCCCAAAGTCCATTGTATCATTCTTATGCCATTTCATCCTCATAGCTTAGCTCCCACTTACGAGCGAGAACACACGATGTTTCATTTTCCATTCCTGAGTTATTTCACTTAGAATAATAGTTCCTAGTTCCATCCAGGTTGCTGTGAATGCCATAAATTCATTAATTTTTATGGCTGAGTGGTACTCGATCATATATATATATATATATATATATATATATATATATATATGCCACAATTTATCCACTCGTCGATGGGCATTTAGGCTGGTTCCATATTTTTGCAGTTGCGAATTGTGCTGCTATAAACATGAGTGTGCAAGTGTCTTTTTTGTATAATGACTTATTTTCCTTTGGGTAGATACCCAGTAGTGGGATTGCTGGATCAAATGGTAATTATATGTTTAGTTATTTAAGGAAACTCCACACTGCTTTCCATCGTGGTTGTACTAGTTTATATTCCCAACAGCAGTACAGTGTCATCCATCCATGTCAACATCCATTATTTTATAATTTTTTGATTATGGCCATTCTTGCAGGAGTAAGGTGGTATTGCATTGTGGTTCTGATTTGCATTTACCTGATCATTAGTGATGTCAAGCATTTTTTCATATGTTTGTTAACCATTTGTGTATCTTCTTTGGAAAATTGTCTATTCATGTCCTTAGCCCACTTTTTGATGGGATTGTTTGTTCTTTTCTTGATAATTTGTTTGAGTTCCTTGTAGATTCTGGATATCAGTCCCTTGTCGGATGTAGAGGTCATGACGCTATTCTCCCACTCTGTGGGTTCTCCTTTTACTCTGCTGACTGTTTTTTTTTCTGTGCAGTAGCTCTTTGGTTTAATAAAGTCCTACGTATTTATCTTTGTTATTGTTGCATTTCCTTTTGGGTTCTTGGTTATGAAATCATTGCCTAAGCCAATGTCTAGAAGGGTTGTATCAATGTTATATTCTAGAATTTTTATAGTTTCAGATCTTAGATTTAAGTCTTGGATCCACCTGGATTTGATTTTTGTGTAAGGTGAGAGATGAACATCCAGTTTGATTCTCCTACATGTGGCTAGCCAATTATCCCAGCATCATTTGTTGAACAGGGTGTCCTTTTCCCACTTCATGTTTTTGTTTGCTTTGTCAAAGATCAGTCGGCTATAAGTATTTGGGTGTATTTCTGGGTTCTCTGTTCTGTTCCATTGGTCTGTGTGCCTATTTTTATATCAATACCATGCAACTTTGGTGACTATGGCCTTCTAGTATAGTTTGAAGCCAGGTAATGTGATGCCTCCACATTTGTTCTTTTTGCTTGATCTTGCTTTGGCTTTCTGGGCTCTTTTTTGGTTCCATATGAATTTTATGATTTTTTTTCTAGTTCTGGGAAGAATGATGATGGTGTTTTGATGGGAACTGCATTGAATTTGTAGATTGCTTCTAACAGTATGGTCATTTTCAAAATATTGATTCTACCCATCCATGATCATGGGACGTGTTTCCATTTGTTTGTGTCATCTATGATTTCCTTCAGCAGTGTTTTGTAGTTTTCCTGGTAGAGCTTTTTTACCTTTTTGGTTAGGTACATTCCTAAGTATTTTGTTTATTTATTTTTTGCAGCTATCATAAAAGAGTAGAGTTCTTGATTTGATTCTCAGCTTGGTTGCTGCTGGTGTATAGCAGAACTACTGATTTGTATACATTATTTTTGTATCCAGAAGCTTTGCTGAATTTATCAGTTCTAGGAGCTTTTTGGAGGAGTCTTTAGGGTTTTCTAGGTACACAATCATATCATCAGGAAACAGTGACAGTTTGACTTCCCCTTCACTGATTGGGATGCCCTTATTTCTTTCTCTTGTCTGATTGCTGTGGCTGGAACTTCTAGTACTATGCTGAAGAGCAGTAGTGAGAGTGGGCATCCTTTTCTTGTTCCAGTTCTCAGAGAGAATGCTCACAACTTTTTCCCATTCAGTATTATGTTGGCTTTGGGTTTGCCATAGATGGCTTTTATTACGTTGAGTATGTCCCTTGCATGCTGATTTTGCTGAGTGTTTTAATCACACAGAGATGCTGGACTTTGTCCAATGCCTTTTCTGCATCTATTGAGATGATCATGTGATTTTTGTTTTTAATTCTGTTTATGTGGTGTGTCATATTATTGACTTGTGTATGTTAAACCATCCCTGCATTTCTGATATGAGGAGTCTTCAAAACCATGCAAATATGTGGAAATTAAATAACCTGTTCCTATATGATCATTGGGTCAACAATGAAATCAAGATGGAAATTTAAAAATTATTTGTCCTGAATGGCAATAGTGACAAAACTTATCAAAACCTCTGGGATACAGCAAAGACGGTGCTAGGAGGAAAGTTTATAGCCTTAAATGTCTACATAAAAAAATTTGAAAGAGCACAAATGGACAATCTAAGGTCCTCAAGGAACTAGAGAAACAAGAACAAACCAAACCCAAACCCAGCAGAGGAAAAGAAATACCCAAGATCAGAGCAGAACTAAATAAGATGGAAAAAAAAATGTTTAAAAGGTAATGAAACAAAAAGCTGATTCTTTGAAAAGATAAATAAAATTGATAGATCATTTGCAAAACTAACCAAAAAAATAAGAAAGAAGATCCAAATAAGCTCAATTAGAAACAAAATGGCAGATATTTCAACTGACACCACAGAAATACAAACAATTATTCAAGGATTATATGAATATCTTTACGTGCATAAACTAGAAAACCTCGAGGAGATTAATAAAATCCTGGAAATATGCAACCCTCCCAGATTAAGTCAGGAAGAATTAGAAACCCTGAAAGGACCAATAACATGCAGCAAGATTGAAATGGTAAGAAAAATTTGCCAAACAAAAGAAAAGTCCAGGACCAGAGAGATTCACAGCTGAATTCTATCAGACATTCATAGAAGAAATGGTACCAATCCTATTGACACTATTCCTCAAGAAAGAGAAAGAGGAAATCCTCCCTAAATCATTATATGAATCCAGTGTCACCCTAATACCAAAACTAGGAACAGACGTAACAAAAAAAGAAAACTACAGGCCAATATTCCTGGTGAACACAGATGCAAAATTTATTAACAACATACCAACTAGCCAAATCCAACAGCATATCAAAATGATAATGCACCATGATCAATTGGGATATATATAATATTTAGCACTTATGTAGAGAACTGTTTCACCTCTGCCAGCTTCATCCCTGATCTTCTTTGTTTCTGGCCTGAATCTCTAAGATTGTGTATGACTAAGAATGGCCTTTCTGAATATTCATTGGTTACTTTGACAAGTCTCTCATTTCCTGAAACCCCTGTGATTTCATTCTTTATTCATATTTCTGGAGTTTTTTTTTTTTATTTTTTCTACCTCCTTGAGGGAAAAGTGATGCATACTTTTAGATCCCTGAGTTCCATTTCTCTTTTTTTTTTTGTTTTAAATTTGTCTTGTATCTCAATAAATACTTATGTTTCTCTAAGGAGTCATTAAGAAATTCCACCACATTTCCATGATTAAAGCATTAATCTCCTCTATCAGGTCTTTTGAGATTGTAGTTGGTTGTAACGCATAAGTCAGATAATATTATCCACTGTGGATTTTTTGGATTCTAGCCACCTTCATTACCCTCCGCTTCCTTTTGTTCTTTTATACTCTTCATTTTTCTAATAACCTCCATTTCTTCTTTTCTCTTTGCACACTTTCTTTATCATGTCTTAGATATTAGATTGTATCTGGAGTGGAACGCTTTCTCCTTTTTCTATTTTTTTCCCTTGACAACGTTTTTGGTACTGATTGGGAAGTAGATTAAGCCAAGTGTCAATTCATCTAATTGCTACTTAAATCTTATGGATTCTTAAGTTTCACTCTATTTCTGCCTGCAACTTTAAGTCTTAGTAATTTTTATTATGTGGCACAGTTTTATTTTCTACAGTAGCTGTCATACAAGGCAGACCACAAGGAACTATAAAGAATGAAATAACACCATGTGATTTATCATCTCAAACTAGTTCTTATCAAACTATGGACTTGTCAACTCTCATAATCTGGAGCAATTAGAGACATAGGTAAAAGAAATTAAATGAAAACAACATGATGTAACCACACTCCAAAAGTGTTGCTGTGACAGGAAGTGAAGAAACTTCTTCCTTGGCATCTTTACTGCCCAACTAGGCCACCATGTTCTTGGCTTCCCAGAGTTACAGAAAAGGCTTACAGATGAAATATGAAATTACTGAATGTGGCCACTTTCCATAGTGCTTTAGATAGGTGGGAAATTTCAATTGCTATATCCAAATTTCAAGTTGCTTCACACAGCAATGTAGAATTATTCAGCCTGAAGTATCTGTGGCTCAAAAACTTGGCTCTAACTTGCATCTCAACTGGCCAGCCTGTGATATCAGCAGCTGAGAGCCAAGGGTGCCTGCCAATTCTGCCTCTATGTATGCACACTGAAGCTGATTGGACCGACCCAAATTTTTGTGAATGCTATATTGCTGTTGAGTGTGTAGGCTCATTCCAAATGTCCATGGCAGATACTCATATCTACAATTCAGAGGAGTCCTGTTCCTTGAGCATTAAAAAGGCAAAAGCTAATGAATTTAAATGAGGGTGAAAAAACATGGTATTATTCTAATGGTTCAAATGTTTTTTGTGCCTTAATTGAAGCCTCTAGTAAATTACCACTTTGCTTTGATGTCATTATCTTAATATCCTGGGAAGAATTCTTATAAGAATATTCCTCAAATGTTCCTGGTAAGGATAAATACCAACAGGGAAAATAAGAATATTATTACATTAGAAAAATAGTTGGTATATTTTTTTTCCTAGTTTCACTCTGGGGTGACATTTCGATGGCATTACAATAACCAATTTGTTATCTTTATTATACAAGAGGTGAACAGATTTAAAAAGCTACCTTGCTATCTACCAAATAACAGAGAAATATATTTTCATTTTTTCCTGATTACTATCTATGCAGGTAATTATGCTTCTTCTTTACACACAATTAAAGTGAAAGTTGTTTTCAGTCCATTCTTCTCTGTGGTGAAATTATCAAGTTTGTTCTCAACTAATTATTGTCTATAACATAGCACTGTTTTAGATCCCTGTCACATTCCATTTAGTAAACACAAAATAGCTCTGAATTAGAGTCATCACAGCCTAAGACTTTTATAGTATTAATTTATAGGAGAAAAAATCTTTAGATGGATGTTATCCAAGCTGAAAATGAATTCTTTTGAAAGAATCCAATTGATTTTTGGTTTTTCTTCATCTAGTTCTAAAATATTTTGCCCTTTTACAATCTCTGTTGTTGGGTTTCTATTTTTTTAACTTAAGGTTGCTTAGTTTGTTCTAGTCTAACACAGCCTTTTTGCACCAAACAGTGAGGCTGAACAATTTATGATTACTCTGTGTGTGCACTGCATAGTTTTTCAAGCTTATAGCTGCAAGATGCTTATTTTGGGGAATAAGAGAAGCTTCTGCTAATATTGCACATTACAAATAGGTACATAGTTAAAAAACAGTTTCTAATCATGGAGAATTAGTGAACTCTCTCTGAAGAGAAGCTTTATACTCTTATTATGTCCATAAGGCAGGGGACCCATTATACAAGATTATTTGTCTTTCAGAATGAGCCAGTCCCACTGAAGTTCCCTTAAGAGATACATTTCCATGATGCACCATGAATAAGCTTTTGATGGTAAAAATTTAGCATCCACACTCTTTTTTAGTATTGGTTCACACTGCAACACTTGATGCCCTATACTCTTGGGAAACTCTGATTGCTTTATTTAGTGGTCCATAGTGCCTTGTTTCTGGTAGTTGCTGAAAAATGTTTGCTAAAATTAATCATGGATATTCAATTTTCTCTGTGAGAGATGAACTATTAATGTTTGTTTATTTATTTATTTAGCATTATTGGGCTATGAATCTGTAAAGGATGTAGAGTGATGTGACCTTCCTAACTTCCTTATAGCTCCTATACCACATGGTGGCCAACTTGTTTTCCCATCCCATTCTCATTTCCTAAGCTTTTTAAAAAGTCTGTTTAATATATTCCATTCTCTTATTTTCTACTACCACTATAAATAGTCTTTTGCTTCCTCTTACTCTTTTTTCCTTTATCCAAGACTAAGCTTACCAGCAAACTTTGCTACTACAACTTTAGAGTATCTCTCATTGTCATTTATTTTTAACAATTGATTTAATGTTTTACTATAAAGATAATTCATGCACATGGTAAAGAGTTCAAGCAGAAACATCCTTATGTTTCCTTCCACCTTGTTTGATACTAAAAGGCAAATGCTGCTTACAGTCACTTATCCCAGAGATAGTTCATCATAAATGGCCATTTACGAACATATGTGTCATTTTTATTGAGGAGAAATTCACATGACATTAAATTAATTATTTTAAAGTGAACAATTTTTGTTTGCTGCAACAGCGAATATAATGAAATAAAATATTCAGTGGCATATAGTACACTCACAATGCTATTAGACGGTTAACTAATCTTCCAAAGAAAATGTCATATTCATTGAAGAGTTATTACTTATTATCCTCTCCCCCCAACCGTGGCAACTATCAATCTGCCTTTTGTTATGGTTTTACCTATTCTGGATAATTTATATAAATCAAATCATAAAAAGTATGCTCATTTGTGTCTGGATTCTTTCAAATAGCATAATGTTTTTGAGTTTCATCCATGTTGTGGTAAGTGCCAGTAATTCATTCCTTTTTATGACAAAATATTTCATTGCATAAATATGCTACAAGTTGTTTATCCATTCACTCATTGATGGATGGATTGTTTTCACCTCTTTGCTTTTGTGCAGAGTTCTCTTGAACATTTACGTATAAGCATTTCTTTCAGTATTTGTTTTCAGTTCTTAGAGATATACATTCAAAAGGAGAGCGGTTGGGTCATATGATAACTCTATGTTTAACTTTTTGAAGAATCACCATAAAATAAAGCACACCGTATTTGTCCATTTTCATACTGCCATGAAGAAATACCTAAGACTGGGTAATTTATAAAGAAAAAAGAAGTTTAATGGACTAACAGCTCCACATGCTTTGGGAGGTCTCATAATCATGGCGGAATGCAAAGGAGGGGAAAAGGTATGACTTGCATGGTGGCAGGCAAGGGAGCATGTGCAGGGGAGCTACCCTTTATAAAATCATCAGATCTCGTGAAACGTATTCACTATCATGGGAAAAGCATGAGAAAAACCTGTCCCCATGATTCAATTACCTCCAACCGCATCCCTTTTACAACACGTGTGAAAGATGGGATTTTTTGTGGGGATACAGCCATATCACACACAAAATTGCTTCACAGCATGTGAAACATTTTACATTCCCATCATCTTATACAAAGACTAACATTTCTCTAATTCTCATAAATACTTGTGATTTTCTGGATTAGAAAAATCAAAATTGTTAAAATGTCCATGTTGCAAAAGCAATTTACAGATTCCTTGCAACCCCTATCAAAATACCAATGACATTCATCACAGAAATAGAAAAAATAACCTCAAAATTTATGTAGAACCACATAAGACCCAGAGTAGTCAAAGGAATCCTAAGCAAATAGAACAAACCTGGACACATGACACTAACTGACTTCAAATTATATTCAATTTCTTACTGTTATCTGATTGCTCTGGCTAGGACTTACAGTAATACGTTGAATAGAAATGGTGAGAGTGCACATCACTGTCTTGTTGCAGTTATCAAAGGGAATGCTTTCAATGTTTTCCTGCTCAGTTTTATGTTGGCTGTGGGTTTGTCATAGACGGCTTTTATTATATTAATGTATGTCCCTTGTATGCCGATTTTGCTGACTGTTTTAATCACAGAGAGATACTGGACTTTGTCAAAGCTTTTTCTGCATCTGTTGGGATGATCAGGTGATTTTTGTTTTTATTTCTGTTTACGGGGTGTATCACATTTATCGACGGGCATATGTTTAACCATCTTTGCTTGCGTGGTATGAAACCCACTCAATCATGAGGATTATTGTCTTGATATGCTGTTATATTTGGCTAGTTGGTATTTTGTTAAGAAATTTTGCATCTGTGTTCACCAGGAATATTGGCCTGTAGTTTTCTATTTTTTTTGTTGTTGTTGTTACGTCCGATCCTACTTTTGGTATTAGGGTGATAGCGGATTCATAGAGTGATTTAGGGAGGATTTCCTCTTTCTCTTTCTTGAGGAACTGTGTCAATAGGATTGGTACCATTTCTTCTTTGAATATCTGGATACAAAAATAATGTACACAGATCAGTAGTTCTGCTATACATCAGCAGCAACCAAGCTGAGAATCAAATCAAGAACTCTACCTCTTTTATGATAGCTGCAAAAAGTAAATAAATAAAATACTTAGGAATGTACCTAACCAAAGAGGTGAAAGAGCTCTACCAGGAAAACTACAAAACACTGCTGAAGGAAATCATAGATGACACAAACAAATGGAAACACGTCCCATGATCATGGATGGGTAGAATCAATATTTTGAAAATGACCATACTGTCAAAAGCAATCTACAAATTCAATGCAGTTCCCATCAAAACACCATCATCATTCTTCCCAGAACTAGAAAAAAAATCATAAAATTCATATGGAACCAAAAAAGAGCCCAGAAAGCCAAAGCAAGATCAAGCAAAAAGAACAAATATGGAGGCATCACATTACCTGGCTTCAAACTATACTAGCAAGAAAAGAACAAACAATCCCATCAAAAAGTGGGCTAAGGACCTGAATAGACAATTCTCCAAAGAAGATATACAAATGGCCAACAAACATATGAAAAAATGCTTGACATCACTAATGATCAGATAAATGCAAATCAGAACCACAATGCAATACCACCTTACTCCTGCAAGAATGGTCATAATCAAAAAATTAAAAAAATAATAGATATCGACATGGATGGATGTGGTGAAAAGGGAATACTTCTACACTGTACTGCTGTTGGGAATGTAAACTAGTACAACCACAATGGAAAGCAGTGTGGCGATTCCTTAAACAACTAAATATATAACTACCATTTGATCCAGCAATCCCACTACTGGGTACTCATCCAAAGGAAAATAAGTCATTATACAAAAAAAGATACTTGCATACCCATGTTTATAGCAGCACAATTCACAGCTGCAAAAATATGGAACTAGCTCATATGCCCATCCATCAATGAGTGGATAAAGAAATTATGGTGTAGATGATAGGTAGATAGATAGTAAGATAGATAGATAGATAGATAGATAGATAGATAGATAGATAGATAGATAGATGATAGATAGATAGATAGATAGATAATAGATATGATCAAGTACTACTCAGTCATAAAAATTAATGAATTAATGGCATTCACAGCAACCTGGATCAAATTGGAAACTATTATTCTAAGTGAAGTAACTCAGGAATGGAAAATGAAACATCGTATGTTCTCACTCATAATTGGGAGCTAAGCTATGAGGATGAAAGGCATAAGAATGATACAATGGACTTTGGAGACTTGAGGGAAAGGGTGGGAGGGGGGTGAGGGATAAAAGACTACAATTGGGTTTAGTGTATACTGTTCAGGTGTTGGGTACACCAAAATCTCACAAATCACCACTAAAGAACTTATTCATGTAACCAAATAGCACCTGTTCCCCAAAACCCTATGGAAAAAAAATAAAAACCAAATTGTAGTACAAAATGATAGTAACTAAAACATCATGTTACTGCCATTAAAAACAGACATATAATCCAACGGAAGAAAACAGAGAATACAGAAATAAATTCACACATTTAGAATCGAATCATTCTTGACAAAGATGCCAAAACCACATATTCAGGAAGGAATAGACTTTTCAATAAATTGTCATAGGAACCTGGTTATATTTGCCAAAGAATGAAACTAGATGCCTATCTCTCACCACATGCAAAAATCAACGAAATACTTGATTAAGTACTTAACTGTAAGACCTGAAACTATGAAACTAGTAGGAGAATACATAGGGGAAGTACATGGGGACATAGGTCTGGGCAAAGATTGCTTGAGTAAGGCTGCAAAAGCATAGGCAACCAAACTTAAAATGGACAAATGGGATCACATCAAGCTAATAAGCTTTTGCATAGCCACGGAAATAATTAACAAATGAAGAGATAATCTACAGAATAAGAAAAATACTTGCTGACTGTTCAAGTTACAAAGGAATAATGACCAGAATATAGGAGAAACTCAATATCAAAACAAAAACAAAAACAAAAAAAACATAGCAAAAAACAAATAATCCTGGTATCAAATTAACAAAATATCTGAATAAACATTTATCAAAAGAAAATATACAAATTGCTAACAGGGTCTGAAAAATGTTGAAAATCACAAATCATCAGAGAAATGTACAATAAAATTTCATGTCACCCCAGTTAAAATATCTTTTATCAAAAAGAAACAAAAATAACAAATGGTGGTGAGGATATGGAGAAAAGGCAGTCCTTTTACACTGTAGATGGTGATGTAAAGTAATATAGACACCAGGAGTATATATGTAAAAGAAAGGAAATAAGCATATTGAATAGTTACCTATACTCCCATGTTTTTTACAGCACTATTCACAATAGCCAAGATATAGAACTACCTGTGTCTATCAACAGATGAATGGATTTAAAAAATGTGCTACCCCATGAAATATTCAGCCATAAAAATAATACAATCATGTCATTTGCAACAACACAGATTGAACTGGAGGACATAAGTGAAATAAGCCAGGCACAAAAAGAAAAATATCACATTTTCTCACTCATATATAGGAGCTAAAGAAAAATTGAACTCGTGGAGGTAGAGAATAGAATGATCGTTGCTAGAGTTTGTGAAGGGTAGCAAGGAGGTGGGGGGATAAAGTGGGGAATGGTTAACGAGTAAACAAATACAGTTAGATAGGTTAAATAGGATCTACTATTTGCACAATAGGGTGACTGTAGTTAACAATAATTTGGTGTATATTTCAAAATAACTAGAGGAGTGGAATTGGAGTATTCCTACCACAAAAAGATATATTTTTGAGGTAAAGAATATCCCAGTCACCCTGATTTGATCACTAGACATTATGTGTTTGTATCAAAACATCATATGTGTCCCACAAATATGTAAAACTATTATGTATCTATACAAATTAAAAATGTAAAAAGTATTATTATTATAGCCATTCTTATAGATGCAAAGTGACTAATTGTGGTTTGGCTTTATAGTCCTCTAATGTCTAGTGATGTTACACATCTTTCTGTGTGCTTATTGCCCATTTATCTATCATTTTTGGAAAAATTTCTATTCAAGTGCTTTTCTAATTTTTTAATTGGGTCGTTTGGTTTTTCTTGCTGAGTTGCAAAAGTTCTTTATATATTCTGGATACTGGAACATTATCAGACATAAAATTTGGAAATATTTCCTTTCATTCTGTATATTATATTTTTACTTTCTTGATAACATCTTCTGATGCACAAATGTATTTAATTTTGATGGGTTCAAATTTATCTATTTTTCCTTGTTTTTCATACTTTTGGTGTTATATCTGAGTCCAATGCAAAATTCAAAATCATAAATATTTATCCCTATGGTTTCTTCTAAGAGTTTTATAAAATCATAGCTGTAATATTTATGTTATTGATTCATTTTGAGGTATTTTGTGTATATTGTGTGATATAGGTATCCAAATTTATGTTTTTGTGTAGATATAGAATTTTCTCAGTGTAATCTGTTGAAGATAAAATTCTTTCCTCACTGGATGGTCTTGGTACCCTTGATGAAAGTCAATTGACCATAGATTTATGGGTTTACTTCTGGCGATTCAGTTCTATCGCATTGTACTATATGTGTATCCTTATAGAACTGCACAATACTTGATTATTGTAACTCTACAGTAAGTTTTGGAATAAGGAAGTATAAATTCTCCAACTTTGTTCTTCTTTGCAATATTGATTTGACTGTTTGGGGCTCTTGAAATTCCATATGAATTTGAGAATCATCTTTTTCATTTCTACTAAAATGGTCATTAAGATTTTGATATAGATTGCATTGAATCTGTAGATCATTTATGGTAGTATTTACACCTTGACAATACCACATCTGTCATTTTATGATACATAATACTTTTCTATTTATTTATAGTTCATTAATTTTATTTAGCAATTTTTTGAAATTTTTAATAAATGAGTCTTTGAACATCTTGATTAAATTTATTGCTAGCTATTTTATTCTGCTTCATGCTATTGTAATAGAATTTTCTTAATTTTCATTTGGAATGTTTATTTTTAGTATATAGAAACACAAATGTTTTTCATGTGTTGATTTTGTACCCTGTAACTTTGCATAATGTGTTTATTAGGGCCAGTAGATTTTTGGTGGATTTTTTTTGTTTTTATTTAATACGTGAAAACATGCCACCTGTGAATAGAGATAGTTATATTTCATCTTATCCTATTTGGATATATTTTATTTCCTTTCCTTGCCTAATTAGCTCTAGCTAAATTTTACAGTACTATGATGAATAGAAGTAGTAAAAATGGATATTCTTGTCTTTCTTTTAGTCTTAGGAAGAAAGCATTCATTCTTTAACCTTTGAGTATACTGTCAGCTATGGGTTTTTCATAAATGTCTTTTGTCACGTTGAGCCAGTTTATTTTTTTTTTCTTTTTACTAGTTTAATGAGTGTTTTTGTCATGAAAGCATGTTGGATTTTGTCAAATACTCTTTAGGTGTCAACTGAGATGTCAAGTGTTTCTTCCTTCATTTTATTAATGTAGTGTATCACATGCACTGATTTTATTACGATTTGTACAGTGCTTAATTAAAATGTTCTCCATTTCCTTTTCCCTTCCTGCCTGAGATAAATCCTGATTAGTCAAGTGAAAGGAAAATATATTTTGGGACCCCAAAATCACTAAGCTAAAATTAAAAAGGTCAATCTGGGAAGTATTTAGTGCAATCATGCCTCCTATTCTATTCAAAGTCATCCCTCTGCTCACTGAGATAAATGCCTATCTGATTGCCTCCTTTGGAAAGGCTAATCAGAAACTTAAAAGAATACAACCATCTGTCTCTTATCTATCCATGACCTGGAACCCCCGCCCCAACTTCCTGTCTTTCTGAAACAAATCAATTTACATCTTACATATATTGATTGATGTCTCATATATCCCTAAAATGTATAAAACCAAGCTGTGTCCCAACCACCTTGGGCACGTATCATCAGGACCTCCTGAGGCTGTCATGTGTGCATATTTTTAACTTTGGCAAAATAAACTTTCTAAATTGACTGAGACCTCTCTCAGATATTTGGGGTTCACATTTGGTAACTATGGAAGGATTCTGGGTGGAGGTGCCCCTGAACTTTGGCTAATATCCTATCAGTGCTTGATACCAGCTTGAACTATATTATGGATCCAACCAGTAGGGCAGTATGCTGAGGCCTGGACACACTCCCTGCAGAGAATACCTGATCTCCCCAAATTTGGTGAAGATCTAAAGTTTATTTTGCTCTATAACTCCTTTTTTTGGAGTTTTACCTGCTTCCAGTAAGAAAAGCAAGTTTTTCTGCTTCCATGACGATAGAAGGCAGGGAACCCCTTCCTGGAATTTCAACTTCCTTCCAACAGGGAAGGTGAATTTGAGTTTTTTCCTGCTTCTAGAATGGTAGAGAACACTCTTCAGCCTGAGACCCATCCCCATGTAAGTAGCTACAATAACGTTTTGTCTTGGCTAAAGTTATGATTAACAATCAGTCGATCTTAATTTCTCCTTACCAGTAGAGTGCCCAGTAATCATATTTTTGGGTTTGTTGTTGTTGTTTGTTCCAGTCTTTCTCTGTCAGATTTGACCAAATCTGAATGACTTGGTCAAATCAGAATGAGAATTCCAAATTATTCCCCCCATGGTTACCAAATGTGAACCACAAATATCTGAGACAGATCTCAGTCAATTTAGGAAGTTTACTTTGCCAAAGTTAAGGATATTCACCCATGACACAGCCTCAGGAAGTCCTGATGACATGTGCACATGGTGGTCAGGACACAGCTCAGTCCCAACCAAGCTGTGAGACATGAGACATCAATCAATATATGTAAGATGTAAATTGATTTTGTTCAGAAAGGCAGGACAACTTGAACAAGGCCTCTCTAAATTGGCTAAAATTCCTTGAGCTGCAAAAGTGGGAAAAACAACAGCAACAAACAGCAACAACAACAACAAAAAGCATGTGCTTTGTTTCTGTGTTTCCTTCCCATCTTAAAAAAATGTTATTTGGTTAATTTTTCTTCCACCCTATACCTCTGTGTTAGTCTGTTCTCACACTGCTACGAAGAAATACCCAATACTGGGTAATTTATAAAGAAAATAGTTTTTATTGACTCACAGTTTCACATGGCTGGGGAGGCCTCAGAAAACTTACAATCATGGCAGAAGGCACCTCTTCACAAAGGTGGCAGGAGAGAAAATGAGTGCCAGCATAAGAAATGCCAGATGCTTATAAAACTATCAGATCTTGTGAGAACTCACTCACTATTATAAGAACAACATGAAGGAAACTGCCTCCATGATTCAATTACTTCCCACTGAGTCCTTCCCATGACACATGGAAATTGTGGGAACTACAATTCAAGATGAGATCTGGGTGGGGAAACAGCCAAACCATATCATTCTATCCCTGGCCCCTCCCAAATCTCATGCTTTTACATTTCAAAACAGAATCATGCCTTACTAACAGTCCCCCAAAGTTTTAACTTATTCCAACATTAACACAAAAATCCAAGTCCAAAGTCTCATCTCAGACAAGGCAAGTCCCTTTTACCTATGAACCTATAAAATCAAAGGCAAGTTAGTTACTTCCTACATACAATGGGGTTACAGATATTTGGTAAATATACCCATTTCAAATGGGAGAAATTGACCAAAACAAAGGGGCTACAGCCCCATGCAAGTATGAAATCCAATAGGCAGTCACTAAACCTTAAAGTTTCAAAATGATCTCCTTTGACTCCATGTCTCACATCCAGGTCATGTTGATGCAAGAGGTGGGCTCCCATGGCCTTGAGCAGCTCTACCCTTGTGGCTTTGCAGGGTAAAGCCCCCTTCCTGGCTGCTTTCACAGGCTGGCATTAAGTGTCTGTGGTTTTCCAGGCACTTGGTGCCATCTGTCGGTTGATCTACCATTCTGGAGTCTGGAAGACAGTGGCCCTCTTTTCACAGCTCCACTAGGCAGTGCCTCAGTGGGGACTCTGTGTGGGGGCCCCAACTCCAAATTTCCCTTCTATACTGCCCTAGCACAGGTTCTCCATATGGGCTCCACCCCTGCAGCAAACTTCTGCCTGGACATCTAAGCATTCTCATACATCCTCTGAAATCTAGGCAGAGGTTCTCAAACCTCAATTCTTGACCTCTGTGTACCCACATGCTCAACACCACATGGAAAACACGAAGGCCTGGGACTTGCACCCTCTGAAGTACTGTCCCAAGCTGTACCTTAGCCTCTTTTAGCCACTGATGGAGCTGAAGCACCTGGCCATCATGCCTAAGGCTGCACAGAGCAGGAGGGCCCTGGACACAGCCCAGGAAACAATTTTTCCCTTTAGGTCACTGTGCCTGTGATGGGAGGGGCTGCTGTGAAGTTCTCTGACATGCCCTGGAGATATTTTTCCCATTGTCTTGGTGATTAACTTTTGGCTTCTTGTTACTTACGAAAATTTATGCAGCAGGCTTGAACTCTTCACCAGAAAATGGGTTGTTTTTCTTTTCTATTGCATTGTCAGGCTTCAAATTTTCAAAACTTTTATGCTTTGCTTCCTCTGAATGCTTTGCCCTTTAGAAATTTCTTCCACCAGATATCCTAAATCATCTCTCCCATTCTAAGTTCCACAGATCTCTAAAGCAGTGGCAAAATACCAGAAGTCTTTTTGCTAAATCATAGCGAGAGTCACCTTTGCTCCAGTTCCCAAGAGGTTCCTTATCTCTTTTGGAGACCACCTCAGCCTGCACTTCATTGTTTATATCACTATCAGCATTTTGCTCAAAACCATTCAACAAGTCTTTAAGAAGTTACAAACTTTCCCACATCTTTCTGTCTTCTGAGCCCTCCAAAGTGTTCCAACCTATGTCTGTTACCCAGTTCCAAAGTTGTTTTCACTTTTTTTGTTATCTCTACAGCAGCACCCCACAACCTCAATACAAATTTACCACATTAGTCTATTCTCACGCTGCTATGAAGAAATACCTGGGACTGGGTAATGTATAAAGAAAAGATGTTTAATTGACTCATGGTTCCACATGGCTGGGGAGGCCTCAGGAAACTTATAATCGTGGCAGAAGGCACCTCTTCACAGGGAAGCAGGAGAGAGAATGTGTGCCAGTGATGGAAATGCCAGACACTTATAAAACCATCAGATCTCATGATAAATCACTCATGTTCATGAGAACAGCATGGGGAACACCAAGAGGTTTTCTCCTACCAGGTCCCTCTCACAATACATGGGGATTGTGGAAACTACAATTCAAGATGAGATAAGGACATAGGAAAACCATATCAACCTCCTTCCGCCTTTGCCAACTTCAGTATCAAGAAAAATCGAGAGATAAGTCTTCTAATAACTCAAACCCCTTAAATAACTCAGAGCAAAGGCACCACTCACCCCCTTCGGGTGTTCTGTTTTCTTTGTGTGTTTCAAGCGCAAAACTGGGTGGCTGTTTGGACAGACACCCAGCTAGTTGCAGGAGTTTTTTGTCTGTTTGTTTGTTTTTTGTTTTTTGTTTTTCATACCACAGTGGTGTCTGGAAACCCACTGAGACAGAACCTTTCACTCTCCTGTAAAGGGAGCTGAAGCCAGGGAGCCAAGTGGTCTCACTCAGCGTGTCCCATTCCCATGGAGCCTAGCAAGCTAAGAACCACTGGCTTGAAATTCTCGCTGCCAGCACAGCAGTCTGAAGTCTACTGGGGATGAGATTGAGCTTGGTGGGGGGATGGCTATCTGCCATTACTGAGGCTTGAGTAGGTGGTTTTTCCCTGACAGTGCTAAGGAGCCTGGAAATTCGGACTGGGCAGAATTCACCACAGCATGGCAAAGCTGCTGTGGCCAGACTGCCTCTCTAGATTCCTCCTCATTGTGTAGGGCATCTCTGAAAAAAGGCAGCATCCCTTGCCAGGGACTTATAGATAAAACTCCCATCTTCCTGGGAGAGAAGCTGAGTTGGCTCTTGGCAGAGTGTCAGCAGACTTAAAAGTTCCTGCCTGCCATCTCTGAAGAGAGCAGTGGATCCTGACAAGGATGATTATCCTGGCATAGCACTTGAGCTCTACTAAGGGACAGACTGCCTCCTCAAGTGGGTCCTTGACCCCCATGCCTCCTGATTGGGAGAGACCTCCCAGCAGGGATTGACAGACACCTCATACAGGAGAGCTCCAGCTGGCATCAGGCTGGTACCCCTCTGGGATGAAGCTTCCAGTGGAAGGAGCAGACAGTAATCTCTGCTGTTCTGCAGCATCTGCTGGTGATGACCGGACAAACAGGATCTGGACTGGACCTCCAGAAAACTGCAGCAGACCTGCAGAAGAGGAGTCTGACTGTTAGAAGAAAAACTAACAAACAGAAAGCAATAACATCAACATCAACAAAAGGGACCCCCACACAGAAACCCCATGTAACAGTCATCAGCCTCAAAAACCAAAGGTAGATAAATCCTCGAAAACAAAGTAACACAACTGCATAAATGCTAAAAATTACAAAAACCAGAATGCTTCTTCTGCAAATGAGTGCAACTCCTCTCCAGCAAGGGCACAAAACTGGATAAATACTTAGTTTGATGAATTAACAGAAGTAGGTTTCGGAAAGTGGGTAGTAACAAACTCCTCTGAAATAAAGCAGAATGTTCCAACCTAATGCAAGGAAGCTAAGAATCTTGATAAAAGGTTATGGAAACTGTTAACTAGAATACCCAATTTAGAGAAGAACATAAATGACCCGATGGAGCTAAAAAACACAGCATAAAACTTTGTGAAGCATACACAAGTATCAACAGCAGAATCAATCAAGTGGAAAAAAGTTTATCAGAGATTAAAGAACAACTTACTGAAATAAGATATAAAGACAAGATTAGAGAAAAAAGAATGAAAGACAATGAACAAAGCCTCCAAGAAATGTGGGACTATGTGAAAAGACCAAACCTACGATTGATTGGGGTCCCTGAAAGTGAAAAAGAGAATGGAACCAAGTTGGAAAACATTCTTCAGGATATTATCCAGGAGAACTTTCCCAACCTAGCAAGACAGGCCAACATTCAAATTCAGGAAATACAGAGAATCTCACTAAGATAATCTTTGTGAAGAGCAACACCAAGACACATAATTGTCAGATTCTCTAAGGTTGAAACAAAGGAAAAAGTGTTAAGGGTAGCCAGAGAGAAAGGTCAGGTTACCTATAAAGGGAAGCCCATCAGACTAACAGTGGATCCCTCTGCAGAAACCCTACAAGCAAGAAGAGAGTGAGGGCCAATATTCAACAATCTTAAAGAAATGAATTTTCAAGCCAGAATTTTATATCCAGCCAAACTAAACTTCATAAGCGAATGACAAATAAAATTCTTTCCAGACAAGCAAAAGCTGAGGTATTTTGTCACCACCAGGCCTGCCTTACAAGACTTCCTGAAGGAAACATGAAATATGGAAAGGAAATCTGGTACCAGCCACTGCAAAAACATACCAAATTATAAAGACCATCAACACAATGAAGAAACTGCATCAACTAACAGGCAAAATAACCAGCTAGCATCATAATGACAGGATCAAATTAACATATAACAATATCAACCTTAAATGTAAGTGGGCTAAATGCCCCACTTAAAAGACATAGACTGGAAAATTGGATAAAGAACCATGACCCATTGGTGTGCTGTATTCAGGAGACCCATCTCACGTGCAAAGACACACATAGGTTCAAAATAAAGAGATGTAAGAATATTTACCAAGCAAATGAAAAGCAAAACAAGCAGGAATTGCAATCCTAGTCTCTGATAAAACCGGCTTTAAATGAACAATGATCAAAAAACACAAAGAAGGGCATTACATAAAGGTAAAGCGATCAATGCAATAAGAAGAGCTAACTACCCTAAATATATTGCACCCAAAACATTAGCATCCAGATTCATAAAGCAAGTTCTTAGACACCTACAAAGAGACTTAGACTCCCACACAATAATAGTGGGAGACTTTAACACCCCACTGTCAATATTAGACAAATTGACAAGATATTCAGGACTTGAACTCAGCTTTGGACCAAGAGGACCTAATAGACATCTACAGAACTCTCCACCCCAAATCAACAGAATGTAGATTTTCCCCATCAAGCTACCATGGACTTTCTTCAAAGAATTGGAAAAAAATACTTTGAATTTCATACAGTACCAAAAAAGAGCCTGAATAGCTAAGACAATACTAAGCAAACAGAACAAAGCTGGAGGCATCATGCAACCTAACTTCAAACTGTACTACAAGGCTACAGTAACTAAAACAGTATGGTACTGGTACCAAAACAGATATATAGACCAATGGAAGAGAACAGAGGCCTCAGAAATAACACCACACATCTACAACCATCTGATCTTTGAAAAACCTGACAAAAACAAGCAATGAGGAAAGGATTTTCTGTTTAATAAAGGGTGCTGGAAAAACTGGCTAGCCATATGCAGAAAGCTGAAACTGGATCCCTTCCTTACATCTTATACAAAACTTAACTGAAGATGGAATAAAATGTTAAACGTAAGGCCCCAAACCATAAAAACCCTAGAAGAAAACTTAGGCAATACCATTCAGGACATAGGCATGGGCAAAGACTTCATGACTTAAACACCAAAAGCAATGACAACAAAAGCCAAAATTGACAAATGGGATCTAATTAAACTAAAGAGCTTCTGCACAGCAAAAGAAACTATTATCAGAGTGAACAGGCAACCTACAGAATGGGAGAAAATTTTTGCAATTTATCCATCTGACTAAGGGCTAATATCCAGAACCTAAACAGAATGTAAACAAAATTAAAAGAAATAAACAAACAACCCCATCAAAAAGTGGGCAAAAGATATGAACAGACACTTCTCAAAAGAAGACATTTATGCAACCAACAAACATATGAAAAAAAGCTCATCATTACTGGTCACTATAGAAATGCAAATCAAAACCACAATGAGCTACCATCTCATGCCAGTTGGAATGGTTATCATTAAAAATTCTGGAAACAGCAGATGCTGGAGAGGATGTGGATAAATAGGAATGCTTTCACACTGTTGGTGGGAGCGTAAATTAGTTCAAACATTGTGGAAGACAGTGTGGAGATTCCTCAAGGATGGAGAACTAGAAATACTATTTGACCCAGCAATTTCATTACTGGGTATATACCCAAAGGATTTTAAATCATTCTACTATAAGGACACATGCACATGTATGTTTATTGCAGCACTGCTCACAATAGCAAAGACTTGGAATGAACCCAAATGCCCATCAATGATAGACTGGATAAAGAAAATGTGGCACATATACACCATGGAATACTATGCAGCCATGGAAAAGGATGAGTGCATGTCCTTTGCAGAGACATGGATGATGGTAGAAACCATCATTCTCAGCAAGCTAACACAAGAAGAGAAAACCAAACACCGCATGTTCTCACTCATAGGTGAGAGTTGAACAATGAGAACACATGGACACAGGGAAGAGGGGAACATCACACACTGGGGCCTGTTGGGAGGTGCAGGGTAGGGGAGCAATAGCATTTGGAGATATGCCTAATGTAGATGATGGGTCAATGAGTGCAGCAAACCACCATGGCTTGTGTATACCTATGTAGCAAACCTGCACATTCTGTACATGTACCCCAGAACTTAAGGTATAATAATAATAATAATAAACAATATCTTATATACTGTTCATCGCAGACCAACTTTCCTTAAACTCATCAGTATTTAAAACTTCTGCTTCTTAGGAATTTCTTCTCGTATGAAACTATGTCTTCTCAAACTTCCATTTGGCAATTCTTTGAAGAAATAATAGCTGGTACCTACAATTACCAAATTCTTCTTGTTTCTAAATTCTGCTTTGCAGTTTAATAAAAACAGTCATATTCTCTCCTGCAAAAAAACAACAAAAAAAAGACAAAGAAGGGTATTACATAATGGTAAAGGGATCAATGCAGCTAGAAGAACTGACTATCCTAAACATATATGCACCCAATACAGGAGCACTTAGATTCATAAAGCAAGTCCTTAGAGACCTACAAAGAGACTTAGACACCCACACAATAATAGTGGGAGAGTTTAACACTCTACTATCAATAGTAGACAGATCAACAGGACAGAAAATTAACAAGGGTATTCAGGGATTGAACTCAGCTCTGCACCAAGCAGACCTAATAGACATCCACACAACTCTCCACTCCAAATCAACAGAATATACATTCTTCTGAGCACCACATCTATGCAAAAGAATGGAAATTATAACAGTCTCTCAGACCACAGTGCAATCAAATAAGAACCTAGGATTAAGAAACTCACTCAAAACTGCAAAACTACATGGAAAATGAACAACCTGCTCCTGAATGACTACTGGGTAAATAACGAAATTAAGGCAGAAATAAATAAGTTCTTTGAAACCAATGAGAACAAAGACACAATGTACCAGTATCTCTGGGACACAGCTAAAGCAGTGTTTAGAGGGAAATTTATAGCATTAAATGCCCACAGGAGAAAGTGGGAAAGATCTAAAATGAACACTCTTTAACATGACAACTAAAAGAACTAGAGAAGCAAGAGCAAACAAATTCAAAAGCTAGCAGAAGACAAGAAATGACGAAGATCAAAGCAGAACTGAAGGAGAGAGAGACACGAAAAACCCTTCAAAAATTAATAAATCCAGGAGCTTTTTTTTAAAAAAAAAGATTAATAAAATAGATGGACCACTAGCCAGACTAATAAAGAAGAAAAGAGAGAAGAATCAAATAGACACAATAGAAAATGATGAAGGGGATATCACCACTGATCTCACAGAAATACAAACTACCATTAGAGAATACTGTTAACACTTCGCAAATAAACTATAAAATCTAGAAGAAATGGATAAATTCCTGGGCACATAAACCCTCCCAAAACCAAACCAGGAAGAAGTTGAATCCCTGAATAGACTAATAACAAGTTCTGAAATTGATGCAGCATCTAGTAGCCTACCAACCAAATAAAGATGGTTTCACAGCTGAATTCTACCAGAGGTACAAAGAGGAGCTGGTACCATTGCTTCTGAAACTATTCCAAACAATAGAAAAAGAGGTACTCCTGCCTAACTCATTTTATGAGCCCAGCATCATTCCCATATCAAATCCTGGCAGAGGCACAACAAAAAAAGAAAATTTCTAGCCAATATCCCTGATGAACATTGATGCTAAAAACCTTAATAAAATACTGGCAAACTGAATCCAGCAGCACATCAAAAAGCTTATCCATGACCATCAGGTCGACTTTATACATGGGATGCAAGGCTGCTTCAACATACACAAATTAATAAATGTAATGCATCACATAAACAGAAACAATGACAAAAACCACGTGATTATCTCAATAGATGCAGAAAAGGCCTTCAATAAAATTCAATACCCCTTCATGCAAAAAACTCTCAATATACTAGGTATTGATGGAACACATCTCAAAATAATAAGAGCTGTTTATGACAAACCTACAGCCAGTATCATACTGAATGGGCAAAAACTGGAAGCATTCCCTTTGAAAACCAGCACAAGAAAAGGATATCCTCTCTCACCACTTCTATTCAACATAGTATTGGAAATTCTGGCCAGGGCAATCAGGCAAGAGAAAGAAATAAAGGTATTCAAATAGGAAGAGAGAAAGTCAAATTTTCTCTGTTTGCAGATGACAT
Organism: Macaca mulatta; assembly: GCF_049350105.2. Lineage (NCBI taxonomy): Eukaryota > Metazoa > Chordata > Mammalia > Primates > Cercopithecidae > Macaca > Macaca mulatta. Next base: position 106,436,446 of record NC_133426.1, on the reverse strand, counting down.
GGTGGTTTATTTAGAAAACCCCATCATCTCAGCCAAAACTGTTTAAGCTGATAAGCATCTTCAGCAAAGTCTCAGGATACAAAATAAATGTGCAAAAATTACAAGCGTTTCTTTAAACCAATAATAGACAGAGAGCCAAATCACAAGTGAACTCCCACTCACAAATGCTACAAAGAGAATAAAATACCTAAGAATACAGCTTACAAGGGACGTGAATGACCTCTTCAAGGATAACTACAAACCACTGCTCAAGGAAATAAGAGAAGACACAAAGAAATGGGAAAATGTGGAAGACAGTGTGGCGATTCCTCAAGGATCTAGAACCAGAAATACCATTTGACCCAGCAATCCCGTTACTGGGTATATACCAAAAGGATTATAAATCATTCTACAATAAAGACATGCACACATATGGTTATTGCAGCACTGTTCACCATAGCAAAGACTTGGACCAACCCAAATGCTCATCATTGATAGACTGGATAAAGAAAATGTGGCACTTATACACCATGGAATACTATGTAGCCATAAAAACGGATGAGTTCATGTCTTTGCAGGGACATGGATGACACTAGAAACCATCATTCTCAGCAAACGAACACAGGAACAGAAAACCAAACACTGTATGTTCTCACTCTTAAGTGGGAGTTGAACAATGAGAACACATGGACACAGTGAGTAGAACATTACACACCAGGGCCTCTCTGGGAGTGGGAGGCTAGAGGAGAGAGAGCATTAGGAGAAATACCTGATGTAGATTACAGGTTGGTGGGTGCAGCAAACAACCATTGCACGTGTATACCTATGTAACAAACCTGCACATTCTGCACATGTTTCCCAGAACTTAAAGTGTATTAAAAAAAATAAATCTTAGTCTAGTATATTTAATTTATAGTCTTCTTTGTGGATTATTTCTGTCAGTTTTGTTTTCTTTTCCAGGTTAATAAATCATACTTTCCATACTTTACATACCATACTTGTATGCCTTGTATTTTTGCTTATAAGCTGCATATATTAAATATTAGAATGTAGTACCTCTAGAAATCAGATTATGCCCCCTTCCCAGGGTTTATTGTCATTAGTTGTTGAGGGCTGTGACCCTCCAGTTCTTTAGTAGCTTTTACTAAGTAGGTTTGCAAAATTTATATTATTTTTTAGATGTGATCACTGAAGTCTTTTTTTATATATCTCACTGGTCAGCCAGTGATCTGTCAGAGATATGTGTGAGAGCCTGGAGCTAACAGAGAGAAAAAGCTCTCTCAGTCTTTCCAAATTGACTTTTATCTGGGTACACCATCAATGCTAAGCCAGTTCACATGTAACCCTGTGTTAACCTCTACCTCCTGTTAGTGCAGTCCTTAAAGATCAACCAGAAATATGAGCTTAGATTCCTCTCACGTCTTTTCTGAGCATATATCTGTCCCTAGGTATATGAATTGCACTCCACATTCCCTAGTATATATGGTAGCCTTTCTAAACCTTATTGCCCCAAGAATCTTTCTTCTGAGCCTTTTTCTTTACAGAGTTTTTAGTCTGTCTAATGCTTGCTTTTTCTTCCATCAGTTGTCCAAGTCATCTATAAGTAGCATATGTCTTTAAATGCTTTCATCAGACACTTAGCGAGCACTCTAGCCTGAGGTGGTGTGTGAAACTAAGATCAGATTTTGCACTCATTCTTCAATGACTCTCCAGACTAGTCAAAATGCACATCCACAGTATTTTGAGAAAAAGATCCGTATTATCTCATGGCACCAGTAAGTCACACAGGAACAGAAGCCTGCTGAGCTAGGGAATAGAGAGTGGTAGGTAGGTAAATAAGCAAAATTAGCACACTTTCTTACCACAATTTAGCTACTTCTTTCTTCATTAAGCACTCCCCTGTTTGCTGTATCTATTTAGATTCTAGAGTTATAAAAACGATTATTTTGTCAGTTGTTGCCAGCTGAATATTTTTTTCAGTGGAGTGACCATTTATTGATGTTTCCTATTCTGTCATGTTGATGATGCCATCTCTCTATACCTCTTCTTACATATACATTATTAGTTACATAAAAAGCATTTTAATCCCTTATAATTAATGAAATAGTAAAATATTACAATCAATTTTAAATACCTTGTTCTACAACACTAACCTTGGTCTCTTTCATCACCATACTGACCTTTCCTTAAAGATGCCATTGTCATTATTACAAGTGTTTCATAGACACTTAAAATATATAAATATGTTGGCTTTACATAAATGGTATCATATTGCAGGCAGTACTCTACAAGTTGCTTTTTTATTTAATAATATGATTTGAAAATCTACTCCTAGTGTCACTTATAAATCTAGTTCATCATACCTAGCCTTCAATTAGATTACCAATTGAAAAGCAACTTAAATCTTTTCACTACATGTTTTTGAAATACTGGGGGGAGGAAAGATAATGAGACCTAGGATTAGCCACTAGGAATGAAGAGATTGATATTAGGAAGAGAAGGTTGAAAAGATCCAAGACAGAAAGTTCTTAAATAATCCACTTTTCCTGCTGGAAAAAGAGTGACACCAAGTAATCCTCTTAATTGGTGCTTTTTTATTTTGAGTTTAGTTTTCTAAATGTTCTCCTAGCTAGAACAAATCTACTTTTTCTGAATCAACATAGCACTATTTTTATTTCTCATTTATATAAATGAATGAAAGGAATCACACGCAAAATATATTGAAAAAAGCTCTACATGTAAAAAAGTAAAAAGACAAACCACGAATACAAAAATGGCACAAGATTGAAAAGACACTCCATAAAAGAAGATATTCAAATTTTCAATGAGCACAGAAAAAATATAATTTGTATCATTAGTCAAAAAACCAGTACTATGTTATATTACAACTCACTAAATAAAAAAACAACTCATAGATTTATACTAATAAGTGGATAAAGAAATACAGTCATGCACTGCATAGCAATATTTTGGTCATTGACAGACCACATATAAGATGATGGTATCATAAGATTATAATGAAGTGAAAATATTTCTATTGCTTAGTACTTACTGTAATATACTTTTTATCATTATTTTGGAGTATACTTCTTCTACTTATATTAGAAAAACGAAGTTAACTCTAAGACTCCCTCAGGCAGGTTCTTCATGAAGTATTCCAGAAGGCGTTGTTATCATTGGAGATCACAGCTCCATGTGTCCTATTGTCCGTGAAGACCTTCCAGTGGAAAATGATGTAGAGATGAAAGTTGGTGATATTGATGGTCCTGACCCTCTGTAGGCCTAGGCTAATGGTTGTGGTTGTATCTTAGTTCTTAGCAAAAAGGTGTAAAAGTAGAAAGATAAAAGTTTAAAACTAGTAAAAAAAAAAAAAAAAAAAAAAAAAGCTTATAGAATAAGGATATAAAGAAAAATGTTTTTGTACATCTATAAAATGTGTGTGTTTTTTAAACTAAGTGCTATTACAACATCCAATAATTAAAAAAATAAAATTTTATAAAGTAAAAAATAGTTAAATTAAGCTAAGGTTAACTTATTATTGAAGAAATTTTTTTAAGTTTACTGTAACCTAAGTGTATAGTGTTTATAAAGTCTACAGTAGTGCACAGTAATGTACTAGGCCTTCAGTTTCATCCACTAACTCACTGAGTCACCCAGAACAACTTCCAATCCTGCAAGCTTCATTGATGGTAAGTGCCATATACAGGTGTACTGTTTTTTATCTTTTATGTCATATTTCTACTGTAACTTTTCTAGGTTTTCATATGTTTAGATACACAAACGCTGACCATTGTGTTACAATTGCCTACAGTATTCAATAATGTAACATGCCATACAGGTTTGCATCCTGGGAGCAATAGGTTGTACCACCTGGCCTAGGTGTGTAGTAGGCTGTACCATCCAGGTTTGTATAAATACATTCTATGATGTTTACACCACAAAATTGCTTAAGGGCACATTTCTCAAAATTTATCCCTGTTAAGTGATGCATAACTGTACATAAATAAAGGAGAAAGGAAATGTATTCTGTATAGTAAATTGTTAACTAAATATATATTAACTTGTATATAATCACTATATGTAATTATACCACTCCTTTCTCAACCTATAAGCTTTGACTGAAATGGTTTTTTTATACTTAATTTTGAATTTACAATCGAAAGCAGTGGCCAGCTACTGTGTTCTGAAAATATAAAGGATATGAACAGATAATATTAGTAAGAATGAATATGTATATGAATTTAAAATGTACATTTCTGTTTTCTTAGATGTAATTATTTAGAATCATTTGCAGAATCCAGTTAGAATTGACTGTACTTTCTTTTAAAGGCTTCTTAGTTAATGAGAAGATAATTTTTTTTTCTTGCTTATAAATATAATAACATGAGATTCACTATTTAGCTAAAACATTTTTTAAAATTTTATGTTAGGTTCAGGGGTACATATAAAGGATGGTTATATAGATGAATTGCCTGTCACAAGGATTTGGTATACACATTATTTCATCATATGTATATTGCTAGTAGTATGCTTCTCATATGCTTATTACCAGTAGTATGCTTATTGCTAGTATAGTATTTACTAATAAGCATAGTATTTGATAGGTACTATACTAGCAATAAGCATACTACGGCTAATAAGCATACTACTCAATAGGTTTTTCAGTCCTCTCCCTTCTCCCACCCTCCACCTTCAAGAAGGCCTCAGTATCTGATTATCCCTTCTTTGTGTTCATGTGTACTCAATGTTTAGCTTCCACTTATAAGTGAGAAGATGTAGTATTTGATTTTCTGTTCCTGAATTAGTTTGCTTAGGATCTTGACCACCAGGACCATCCATGATGCTGCAAAGGATATGATCTGTTTTTTTCTATGGCTGCATAGTATTCCATGGTGTATATATTACATTTTTTTTTCCAATCTCCTGTTGATGGTCACTTATGTTGGTTCCATGATTTTGCCTTTGTGAATAATGCTGTGATGAACATACGCATGCATGTGTCCTAATGGTAGAAAGATTTATATTCTTTTGGATAAATACCCAATAATGGGATTGCTGGGTCATATGGTACTTCAGTTTTAAGTTGTTTTAGAAATCATCAGGCTGCTTTCCACAATGGCCTAATGAATTTACATTCCTACCAGCAGAGTATAAGCATTCCCATTTCTCTGCAATGTTGCCATCATCTGTTATTTTTTGGCATTTTAATAATCACGAATCTGACTGGTGTTAGATAATATCTAATTGTGGTTTTGATTTTCACTTCTGTAATGATTAGTAATCTTGAGCGTTTTTTCCCTATGCTTCTTGTCCACATATACATCTTCTTTTCAAAAATGTCTGTTGATGTCCTTTGCCCATTTTGTAATGTGGTATTTTTTTGCACGTTGATTGGTTTAAGTTCCTCAGGGATTCTGGATAGTAGACTTTAATAAGATGTAAAGTTTGTAAATATTTTCTTCCATTTAGTAGGCTGTCTCTATGCTCTGTTGATAGTTTCTTTTACTGTGCAGAAGCTCTATAGTTTAGTTAGGTCCCACTTGTCAAATTTGCTTTTGTTGCAATTGTTTTTCAAGTCTTTGTCATACAATTTTTGCCAGGGCCTATATCCAGAATGGTATTTCCTAGATTTTCTGCTAGGGTTTCTGTAGTTTTAAATTTTACATTTAAGTCTTTCATTAATATTGATGTGATTTTTAGATATAATGAAAGGAAGGATCCTGGTTTCAAGCTTTGGCATTTTGGCAGCCATTTATTCCAGTACTATTTATTAAATAGAGAGGCCCTTCCCCGTTGCTTGTTGTTGTCAACTTTGTCTAAGATCAGGTGGTTGTAGGTGTGTGGCATTGTTTTGGGGCTCTCTATTTTGTTCCGTTGGTCTCTACATGTCTGTTTTCGTAGTAATACCATACTGTTTTGATTACTATAACCTTGAAGTACAGTTTGATATTGGGTAGTGTGATGTCTCTGGGTTTTGTTTGTTTGTTTGTTTTGCTGAGGATTGTTTTGACTATTTAGGTTTTTTGTTGTTGTTGTTCCATATGAATTTTACAATAGTTTTTCTTATTCCATGAAAATATCTCATTGGCATTTTGATAAAAATAGCATTGTAGCCAATTGCTTTGGGCTGTATAGCCATTTTAATGATATTAATTCTTTTTATTCATGAACACAAAATGTTTTTCTATTTATTTGTGTAACCTCTGAGTTCTTTCAGCAGTATTTTGTAATTTTTGTGGTAGAGATCTTTCATCTCCCTGGTTAGCTGTATCCCTAGATATTTTATTCTTTTTTGGCTATTATGAATTGGATAACATTCTTTTTTTTTTTTTTTTTTTTTTTTTGGAAATGGAGTTTTGCTCTTGTTGCCCAGGCTGGAGTACAATGGTGCAATCTCAGCTAACTGCAGCCTCTGCCTCCCAGGTTCTAGCGATTCTCCTGCCTCAGCCTCCCAAGTAACTGGGATTACAGGAGCCTGCCACCATGCCTGGTTAAATTTTTATATTTTTAGTAGAAACAGAGTTTCACCATATTAGCGAGGCTGATCTTGAACTCCTGCCTCAGGTGATCTGCCTGCCTTGGGCTCCCAAACTGCTGGGATTACAGGTATGAGCCACCACATCTGGCCTGGATAATGTTCTTGATTTGGATATCAGCTTGGATGTCATTGGCTTATAGAAATGCTAGTGATTTTTGTATGTTGATTTTGTATCCAGAAGCATTGCTGAAATTGTTTATAATTTCTAGGAGCCTTTGGATAGACACTATTGAGTTTCCTAGATATAGAATCATATATCTAAAAAGGGAAATAATTTGACTTCCCCTCTTCCTAAGTTGATGCCTTTTATTTTTTCTCTTGCCTGATTGCTCTGGCTAGGACTTCCAGAACTATACTGAGTAGGTGTGATGAGAGTGGTCATCATTGTCTTGTTCCAACTCTTAAAGAGAATGTTTCCAGCCTGTTCAGTGTGACATTGACTGTGGGTTTGCTACAGAAGGCTCCTATTATTTTGAGGTATGTTCCTTGAATACATAGTTGGTTGAGGGTTTTTAACATGAATGGATATGGAATTTTATCAAAAGCTTTTTGTGCATCTATTGAGAGGATCATGTGTATTTTGTTTTTAGTTCTGTTTAAATTTGGTTCTACTAGTATTTTGTTATGAATTTTTGCCTTTATGTTCATCAGAGATACTGACTTGACGTTTTCCTTTCTCACTGTGTCTCTGCCAGATTTTGTTATCAGAATGATGCTGGCCTTGTAGAATGAGTAAGGGAGGAGTCCCTTCTCCTTAATCTTTTGGAATAGTTTCAGAAGGATTGGTACCAGCTCTTTGTTATACATCCGGTAGAATTGGGCTGTGAATCTGTCTGGTCCTCGGCTTTTTTCTGGTTGATAGGTTTTTATCACTCACTCAATTTTGGAACCCATTGGTCTTTTGGGGGTTTCCTTTTCTTTCTGATTCAATCTTAGGAGTTTGTATGTTTCCAGGAATTTATCCATTTCTTCTAGATTTCCTATTTTATCTGGATGGAGGTGTTCATAATTGTCGTTGAGGGTATTTTGTGTTTCTGTAGGGTTGGTGGTAATGACTCCTTTGCCTTTTCTGATTGCTTTTATTTGAATCTTCTCTCTTTTTTCTTTATTAGTCTAGCTAGTGGCCTATCCATCTTATTTATTCCTTACAATAGTAAACTTTTGGTTTCATTGATCTTTTGCAGTTTTTGATGTCTCAATTTCATTCAGTTTGGCTCTGATTATGGTTATTTATTTCCATCTGGTAGCTTTATGGTTGATATTCTCTTGTTTTTCTGATTCTGCTAGGTCTAATGTTAGGTTGTTAATTTTAGATCTTTCTATCTTTTTGATGCAGGGGATTTAGAACTATAAACTTTCCTATTACTGCTTTAGCAGTGTCCCAGAAATTCAGACATGTTGTTTGTTTTGTTTCATTAGTTTTAACAATTTCTTGATTTTTTCCCCTTAATTTCATTGATTACCCAAAAGTCATTCAGTCACTGACTATGTCATTTCCATGTAATTGTATAGTTTTGAGAGATATTCTTCATATTGATCTCTATTTTTATTGCACTGTTGTCTGAGAGTGGTGTTACATCAGAACAATTGTTCTCAGCTGAGGACAATTTTTATTTTCCTTACAGAGAACATTTGGCAAATTGTCATTATTTTATTTCTATGTCTTGTGGGAGGGTGCTACAGGCATGTAGTGAGTGTAGGCCAGGAATGCTGCTAAATACCCTAAAATGAACAGAAAATTTCCCCCCTAGTTGAAAATGATCATAATGCTGAGGTTGTAATACTCTGCCTCAGAATCAGAGGGTAAAATTCTAGGTATATATTTCCTGCATCATTCTATAACTCTTCTGTGTACATGGAAATCCATGCCTTTGTATGCTATTTTTTCATTCTGTACTTTTTTTTATGCCATAATTTCTCTAGAAAAAGAATAATAAGAAAGAATAAGAATACAGCTGCAGAGGGAATAAATTGAGAGAGTAGCTACTTAAACTGATTCAGAGGAGGCTTAGGCACTTAATTTAAAAATGTATAGCTAGCAATATCAACGATATGATGCAGCATAAGATAGAAGCCTTCATTCTCACACAAAGAAGAGCAATTAGACAGCTATCCACCAAAAAATAATAGCCTTGGGAGGGATGAAGGATTCAATTAAGGATCAGCAACAACACAATGGATCAATAAAATAGAGAGTACTTCACAGAAAGGATCACTGGGGAGATCAGCATATGTGAGAAATATGGAGATGGCCAATATGGGGACTATCAGTATCAATTATGTGGCATGTGCCAAGAGCAGCTTTCTCTGCTGAGGTAACCAGCAGCCATTACCACTATGGAACCCACAGAGAAATAGACACAGTGTTATGCCACCTAAGCAGGAGACATTATTGTGCTACCCCAGAACCAAGGCCACCACCAATGAATGGTGCACACCCTAATGCATGTCCCAACAACATGCATTACCCAGACCATGGGACCGCAGCTGCTCTATGTGTGTGTACTCCAGAATCCAAGTCCATAAGTACACCACACATTCCTATGGCTCAGAAACTGATGCTAGTGCCATCGTGAAATAGCATTGTCCCAGGCCTTAGAGTCGTGGTTATTCTGTGTTCTCCCATGCTATAGTCCCTGTCTCTGCTGCTGCCCTGTGAGCACATGTGCCTTGGACAGCTATGCCAGCTGCAGAGTGACTTAGCATGTGTCCCTGACCCCATTATTGATGTATAAGTTCCTACATTTTAGATACTGGCTCTGAAACCACTCTGTAACTACTTGCACCACAGACATCAGAGACACTACTACAGCAGGTGTCTTCTTACTCTGGTTCCCAGAGCAGCAGTAGCTCTGCACCAACTTGTACTCCAGACCCTGGCTCCATGTCCACAATGCAAGCACCCATGCATCACATACTATTAAAAACATGGAAATGGGGTGCCACTGCTTCCTCAGACCCCAAAGCCACATCCTTCTATGTATGCCCACACTTCATACCTTAGCTCTGTTGCTATTCCACAGGCATTGCACATCAGACACTGGTGCCATCATCACTGAAGTACACCTGCAAGCCAGATTTGGCGGGCAAAAGGGATCCCCTCAGTCACAACATTCCCTGTGGGAGAAAATGTTATTAGGAGAATCTCAGAAGCGATTACCATTGAAGACATCGTCAGCCCATGTTGCTGCTGCAGACACCCATAGGCTTGGCTGCTGAGGACTCCCACAATCTTCTTTGATGCCAGTCTCAGATAACAGAGCTCCTTGGTGATTATGCTATTGTGGTTTCACCAGAGCCATGGCCACCACACCTCATCCAACCAGTTCCCTTGCACCCACCTATAGGGGAAGATCTTTCCCACTGAAATCAGTCCACGAAGTCAAGAAGAAGTAACGGATGAATCAAAAGCACAGATATCAATCAAGGCAACACAAAACATGAAAATCAAGGAAACATGACACCACCACAGGAACACAATTTTCCAGTAACTGACCACAGGGACAAGGAGATCTATGAACTGTCTGACAAAGAATTCAGAATAATTGCTTTAAGGAAGTTCAGCAAGTTCCAAAAAACAAAAACAAAAACACAGATGTACAAATGAACAAAATCAGAAATATAATACACACAAAAATTGAGAAGTTCAATATATATAAATAATTTTTTAAAAAGTGAAATTCTGTAGTTGAAGAATACGGTATAAGAAATGAAAAATGCAAAAAAGCATCAATAGCAGAATTGACTAAGGAGAGGGAAGAATCTATGAACTCTTAACACATGTAATTGTAAAATATCTAGGCAAAGGATAAAAAAGAAAAAAGAATAAAAATAAAGAAGGCCTAGGGGTTTTATGGGGCACCATCAAAAGAGCTAACTTTGCATTATAGGGGTTGCAGAAGGAGAATAGATAAATAAAGGCAAAGATTTAAAGAATATTGGCTGAAAACTCCCCAAATCTGGAAGAAGATACAAACATGTATGTATATCAAGCTCAAAGGAATGTAATAAGATTCAAACCAAATGAAAGGACACCACAATATATTAGAACCAAACTTTAAAAAAAGAAAAAATACAGTCTTCAAAGAGTATTGAAAAAAATAAGAGAAAAGTGGTTCTTCACGTACAAGGAAACGACTATAAGGCTATCTGGACTTCTCGGCAGAAATTTGCAGGTCAGGAGATAGGAAAAACATGCTGAAACGAAAAACTGCTAAACAAGATTACTTTCTCAGCAAAGCTATTGTTCAGAAATGAAGGAAAGAAAAAGACTTCCAGACAAACAAGAGCTGATGCAGTTCATCATTACTAGACCTGCCTTACAAGAAATGCTAAAGGAAATTTTCCAAGCTGAAATGAAAGGATGCTAATTGGTAACGTGAAATCTTATAAAAGTATAAAAGTCACTGGCGAAAGTAAATAAATATTCAAATACAGGTAAATAGTCAAAACCAGAATATTCTAATACTTTAATGGTGGTATGTAAATCACTTAGATGTCTAGTATAAAGTTAAAAGACAAAACAAATTAAATAACTATAGCTACCGTAATTTGTTAATAAATATGCAATATAAAAATATATGCATTGTACCATCAAAAACATAAAATTAGGAAAAGTAAGAGTCTAGAATGTTTATATGCCACTGGAATTAAAATGTTATCAGCTTCAATGACTGTTATAATATTGTATATGTAAACTTCACAGTAACCATAAAGCAAAAACCTATGGTACATGCAAAAAAGATAACAAAAATGAAATTAAAACACACTATTACAGAAATACAGAGGCAGAAAGAAAAAGAAGGAATAAAATGTCAACAAAACAGCCAAACACAATTATCAAAATAGCAATAATTAGTCCTTATCTAACAAAACTTACATTGAATTCACATAGATTACATTCTCCAATAAAAATGCAGAGTGGCTAAATGGATTAACAAGGTGACCTCTCTATATACTGCCTACAAGAGACTCACACCAGATTTAGAGACATACATGTGAAAGCATAGAAAAAAAGATATTCTATTCAAATAGAAACAAAAAGGGAGCAGAAATAGCTATATTTACATCAGATAAAACAGAATTTATGTCAAAAACTGTACAAAAAGACAAAAGTTATAATGATAAAATGGTCAATTCATCAACAGGAAATAAAATTGTAAATATGTATACACCCAACATCACAGCACCTAAACACATATTAAAAAATTTGTTGATCTGAAGGGAGAGATAGACAACAATGCAAAAATGCCTAATTTTCAACAATGTATAGATAATCCAGAAAAAGAATCAATTAAAAACTATTGGGTTTGAACTACACTGTAGTCCAAATGGTCCTAACAGACATACACAGAACATTCCATTCAATAGCCATAGAATATACATTCTCAAGCTTACCTGAAACTTTCTGCAATATAAATCAAATATTAGGCAAAAGACAAGCTTTAATAAACTTAAGAAGACTGAAATTATATCAAGTATCTTTTCTGACCACAATGGCATGAAACTAGAAATCAATAATAAGAGGAATTTTTAAAAATCTAAAAATATGTGGCAATTAAACAACACACTCCTGAACAACCAATGGATCAAAGATGAAATTTAAAAAAATAAACATATATTGACATGAAGTGATGGAAATACAATATATCAAAACTTATGGGATGCAGCAAAACCAGTTATAAGAGGGAAGTTTATAGTAATAAACACCTACATGAAGAAAACAGAAATATCTCAAATAAAAACCTAGCTATGATAGTTAAAGAAGCATAAAATATTAGAACAAACTAAGCTCAAAGTTAGTATAAGAAATAAAATAACAAAGAATCAGAGCAGAAAAAATAAAATGAAGACTAGAAAAAAAAATAGAAAAGTTCAAAAAATTAAGAGTTGGTTTTTAAAGATAAACAAAATAGAAAAACCTTAGCTTTCTATTTAAACATAAACAAAATAGAAAAACCTTCCTTAGCTAGACTAAGAAAGAAAAAGAGAAAATTAAAATAAATAAAATTAGAAACAAAAATGGTAAATTAAAACCAATACTACAGAAATATGAAGGATGATAGACTTCCAAAAACAATTGTACGCAGCAAATTGGATAACCTAGAAGAAATGGATAACCTAGAAGAAATGTTTGCTAGAAACATACCACCTACCAAGACTGAATCTTTAAAAAATGGAAAATGTGAACAGATTCTAAATGAGAAAGGACATTGAATTAAAAATGAACTAATCTCCCATCAAAGAAAAGCTCAGGAGCTGATGGCTTTACTTTTGAATTCTACCAAGCATTTAAAAAAACAATAGCAAAGACATGAAATGCTGGAGGCCATTATCCTAAAAGAATTAATGCAGGAACAGAAAGCTAAATACAACATGTTTTTACTTATAAGTGAGGGCTAAACATTGAGCACACATGGACTCAAAGAAGGAAACAACAGACACTGAGGCCTAGTTGAGGGTGGAGGTTGGAAGGAGGGTGAGGATTGAACTACCTACCAGGTATTATGCTGTTCACCTGGGTACAAATTTATCTGTATATCAAACCTCCACAATATGCAATTTACCAATGTAACAAACCTGCACATGTACCACTTGAACCTAAAATTAAAGTTCAAAAGAAAAAAAAATTATGCCAACCCTATCAAACTCTTTTGAAAAACTACAGAGGCAGTAACACTTCCAAACTCATCTTATGAGGACAGCATTATCCTGATACCAAAGCCAAACAAAAACACTACAGAAAAGAAAATTACAGGTCATTATCCCTGATGAATATACATTCAAAAGTCCTAAACATCATACTAGCAAAGCAAATTCAATGACACATTAAAAGGATCATTCACCACTAACAAATGATATATATCCCTGGAATCCAAAGATGGTTCAGCATACACAAATCCATAAATGTGATACACCACATTACATGGTTCCTTCATTTTTTTTTTTTTTTTTTTGAGACAGAGTCTCACTCTGTTGCCCAGGCTGGAGTGCAGTGACACAATCTTGGCTCACTGCAATCTCCACCTCCCGGGTTCAAGCAATTCTGTCTCAACCTCCTGAATAGCTGGGACTACAGGTGCCCACCACCATGCCTTGCTAATTTCTTTCTTTTCTTTTCTTTTTTTTTTTTTTTTGTTAGTAGAGACTGGATTTTACCATATTGGTCAGGCTTGTCTCAAGCTCCTGACCTCAGGTGATCCACCCGTCTTGGCCTCCCAAAGTGCTGGGGTTACAGGCATGAGCCACCGTGCCGGGCCAGTTCCCTTAACTTTTTTAAAATAAAATACACTTGAGGTGATGTTTCTTTAAATACAAATGTCGAACTTATTGTATAATTATTAATGGCAAACTTAATACTTGCTAGTCCTTAGGTACTGGGAAAACAGCGACAAGGCAACCCTCATGAAGCTAATAGGAAATATATACATATTAGGCAAATAATAAAACGTTAAAAATTCATTGTAAGGGGGTTGTATAATGATGTAATATTAAACAAAACGGGCACTTGATAAAGGGGGAAGAGCTGAAGTTTCATACTTTTAAAGGTAAATTTAAAACATGGGGGAAATTCATAATAAATTCAATAAACATGAAATATTAAACCCATATGTACAGTATGATCAAATTTTTGTTATATGTTTTTATGATTATGATCTAAATTTAGAGTTGATTTGCACACACAAATGTATATATGTGTATATATAAACAAATATGTTTATATGTATATACGTGTGTGTGTGTGTATGTAAGGAGAGAGAGCGAGAGAGGAAATGAGAAGGATAAAGCAAGAGGAGGAGGGAGAGGAAGGAGAGATAAAAGGAGAGACTGAGAATGAATGAATGGAAATTCACCAAAATACTAATAGTTATCTCTGGATATGGGTACAGTTTTTATCTCTGGATATGGTCACAGAAAGATTTTCTTTTCTCCTTTTCATATATATATATGTGTGTGTGTGTGTGTGTGTGTGTGTGTATTCTTATGTTTTCCAAATTTCCAACAAAGAAGATGCATTACATTTACTTAGTAAAACAATTTGGCAGTTTCATATGAAGTTATATATTAACTTACCATACAATCCAATAATTTCACTTCTAGGCATTTACCCAAGAGATATAAAAGCATACTCTCCACTAAAATACCTGTATACAAATGTTCCTAGCAGTTTTATTGATAATCATCCCCAACTGGAAACAATCCAAATGTATATTAGCAGGTGAATGGATAAACATACTATAGTATAACCACACAATGCAATCATAAATGCTTTACTCTCAGCAATTAAAAACACACAACTTGTTGAATTAAATATCTTGTAAATTCTGGATATTAGGTCTTTGTTCGATGCATTGTTTGCAAATATTTTCTCACTTTCTATAAGTTGTTTACTCTCTTAGTAATTTCTGTTGCTGTGCAGTAGCTCTTTAGTTTGATTAGGTCCACTCGTTAATTTTTTATTTTGGTGCAATTGATTAAACAAATCAACAAGCATAAAGCAAGTAATTCAGTTTAAATATCGACAAAGGACATGAACAGACGCTTCTCAAAAGAAGATGTGTAAGCATCCAAAATATGAAAAAAAATGCTCCATATCACTAATACTCAGAGAAATGCAAATCAAAATGAGAATGAGACACCATTTCACACCTGTCAGAATGGCGTTTGTTAAAAAGTCAAAATTTAACAGATGCTGGTAAGGCTGTGGAGGAAAGGGAATGCTTATACACTGTTGGTGAGAATGTAAATTAGTTCAGCCATTGTAAAAAACAGTTTAGAGATCTGTCAAAGAACATAAAACTACATTTTGACCCAGCAATTCCATTGCTAGGATATACCCAAAGGAAAAGAAATTATTTGGCCGAAAAGACATGTGCATTTGTAGGTTTGTTGCAGCACTGTTCACAATAACAAAGTCAAGGAATCAACCTAGGTGCACATCAAAGGTGAATTGGATAAATAAAATATGGTATATGTACACCATGGAATACTATACAGCCATATAAAAGAATAAAATTATGTCCTTTGCAGCCACATAGATGCAGCTGAAAGCCATTATCCTAAGCAAATTATTGTGGTAACAGAAAACCAAATATTGCATATTCTCGCTTGTAAGTGGGAGCTAAACATTGAATACTCCTGGACATGAAGATGGAAACAATTGCCACTGGAGACTACTAGAGGGGGAAGCAAGAGAAGGGGACATGGGCTGAATAACTACCTATTGGGTACTATGCTCAATACTTGGGTGAGAGGACCATCCACCACAAACTTCAGCGTCAAGCAGTGTAACAAACCTGCGCACGTACTCCCTGACTCCAATTTTTTTTTTTTAAAGAAATTCTTTAAAAAGGAAATAAATAGCATTTAAACTTAAAACATGCAACGGATACATACAACAACATCAGTGAATTTCACAGACATTGTTTGGAAAAGAAAACTGACTCAAAAAGTACATATTCCCCTCCCTGTGCCCATGTGTTCTTGTTCAATTCCCACTTACGAGTGAGAACATACTGTGTTTGGTTTTCTGTTCTTGTGGTAGTTTGCTGAGAATGATGGTTTTCAGCTTCATCCATGTCCCTGCATAGGACATGAACTCATCCTTTTTATGACTGCATATTACACCACACACCAGGGCCTGTCGGGGGGTGGGGGGCTAGGGGAGGGATAGCATTAGGAGAAATACCTAATGTAGGTGACGGGTTGATGGGTGCAGCAAAACACCATAGCACGTGTTATACCCATGTGACAAATGTGCACATTCTGCACATGTACCCCAGAACTTAAAAGAATAATAATAATAATGAATATTATCTGATAACACACATGTGAAGTCAAAGAATGTGTAAAATTCATCTATGATGTTAGAAATCAGAACCACTGTTGTTTGTCCAAGAATATGACAGAGTGACTGAGAAGGAGCATGATGGAACATTTTGCCATAGTGGAAATGTTGTATATTATGATTGTAGTGGTGGTTACATGAATGTATATAACTATCAAAACTCATTTACCTGAACATTTAAAATCTGTGCATTTTATTGTTGATACTTTCTACCTGAATAATATTCATCTAAATATATCTATATCAACACCAAGAATAATGCCTGGCACATGGTAGGTGCTCAATGGATATTTGAGAAATGAATATATTAGTAAATTTTCTATCAGCACCACTTTTACCATAACTCATAGCTTTTGGTATGAGTCCCTTTGTTGTTGATGTCCCAAGAAAATGTGAGTTCAGGTTTCAATTCCCTTTTATTGAATGAGCCATGCAAAATAATCTTTCTGTCCTTAATTTTCCATTGGATTATTTTAGGACATGTTCACATTGTCTTTGGGGAAAGATTCATGTGAACTTGAGAAGAATGTGCATTCTGCTACTGTTCTGCGTGATATTATTTATGTGTCTGTTAGGTCCACTTGTTTTATAGTGTTATTCAAGTCCTCTGTTTCCATATGGATCATCTGTCTGGATTTTTTTTTCCATTTTTGAAATGGAGTATTGAAATCTCCTCCTATTATTGTATTGCTATTTCTCTTGTCAGTTCCATCAATGTTTGCTTTATATATTTATGTTCTCTGATGCTTGGTGCATATTTATTTATAATTGTCAACTATTTCTGGTGAACTGATCCATTTTTTATTATTTAATGTTCTTCTTTGTCTATTGTTAACGTTTTGGACTTGCAATATATTTTTTCAGATGTTAATATAGCCACCCTCATTCTCTTTTGGTTTTTATTTGCATGTAATATCTTTTCTCATTCCTTTATTTTCAGCCTATGTGTCTTCTTAAATCCAAAGTAAATCTCTTGTAGACAGTATATAGTTAAATCTTATTTTTAAAAATTCTGTTCAGCCATCCTATATCTTTTGATTGGGAAGTTACTTTAGTATATCTTGTAAGGCAGGTTTAGTTGTGGTGAGCACACTTAACTTTTTTTTGGTCAGGGAAATTCTCTTCCTTCATTTTTGAGGGATAGTTCTGCCAAATACAGTATTCTTGATATGCAGGGTTTTTTTCACTTTTTATATCATTCCACTCTCTTCTGGACTATAAGGTTTCTGCAGAAAATCCTTCTTATAAACTTATAGAGGTATATGATAAGTCACTTTTCTCTTGCTTCTTTCAAAACTCTTTTTATGTCTTTAATTTTGGGCAATTTGATTATATATCTGGGTATAAATTTCACTGTATTCTTTTTATTTCAATCTTCTGGCTTCCTGGATTTGTATGTCCATTTTCTTCCCCAGATTTGGGAAGTTATCAACCATTATTTGTTTGAATAAAATTTCTGGTCCTTTCTCCTTCTGGGACTCCATATTGTATATATTAGTCCACTTTATAGGGTCTCATACATCCTGTAAGCTTTCTTTACTCATATTTAAATTTTCATTTCTCTGACTTAATTATTTCCAATAAACTGTCTTTGAGTTTGCTAATTTTTTCTTGTGCTTAATCTAGTCTGTTCTTGCACACCTCTAGTGAAATTTTCAGTTCAGTTCAGTTAGGCTTCATGATTTTTGTTTGGTACCTTTTAAAATGTTTTTTTTAAATCTCTTCATTTATGTTCTCATGCCATGTCTTACTGCTTTACATTTGTGCACGCATTTTTTACCTGACTTCAGTGAGCATCTTGTCATTGATGTCTAATTGTATTTCATTGTAGTCTAAGAGGAGCTATTGTATAATATCTCATATTTTAACTGTTTAAATATGTGTTTCATTGTCCAGAATCTTATCTCTCCTGGTGAATGTTTCATGTGAGGTTGAGAAGAATGTGTATTCTGATGTTGGATGAAGTAGCTTAGATATTTACATTTTGTTCTGTTGATTGATAGAGTTTTTGAGTTTATGCTGTTTCCAATTTTCTGCTGGTTTGGCTTGTTCATTTCTGAAAGATGGGTGTTAAAATTTCCAATAATAGTAGATTCACCCGTTTTTCCTTGAAGTCCTATTAGATTTTGTCTTGTGTATTTTGATGCTCTGTTTTAGACTCACACATGTTAAAGACTGTTAACATCTCTTTGGAGCACTGATCTCTTTACCATTATGTAATGTCTCATTTTATTAATTTATTTTATTTTTAAATTATGTTGGTGCATATTAGATGTATATATTTATGGGATACATGAGATGTTTTGTTCCAGGCATACAATGCATAATTATCACATCATGGAAAATTGGGTATCCACCCCAAGTATTTATCCTTTGTGTTACAAACAATTCCATTATACTCTTTTAGTTATTTTTAAATGTACAATTAAATAATTATTGACAAGAATACCCTTTTAGTGCTCTCAAATACTAGGGCTTATTTACCATTTCACCCAGCAATTGCATTACTGGGTGTATACCCATATTGGGCATCTACTCATGTCTTTATGGTAATTCTACCATGAAGACACATGCACACATATGTCCATCACAATATTATTCACCGTGGCAAAGACACAGAATCAAACTAAATGCCCATCCACAGCAGACTGGATTTAAAAATGTGGTGTATAAACTAAGCCATCATAAAAACACAAGATTATGTCCTTCGCAGCAACATGGATGGAGCTGGAGGCCATTACTCCAATTAAACTCACACAGGAACAGAAAAGAAAATACTGCATGCTCTCATTTATACATGGAAGCTGAAATATGAGAACACATGGACACAAAATTGGGTAAATAGACCCCAGGGATAACTTGAGAGTAGAGGATTGGGAGAAAGGAGAGGATCAAAAAACTGCCTGTTGGGTACTATGCTTATTACCTGGGTGAAGATACATTGTGTACACCAAACCCTTGAGACATGCAGTTTATGTATATAACAAATCTGCATGCATAACCCAGAACCTAAAATAAAAGTTTTAAAAAAATGTAATGTCCCTGTTTTCCCTGATAACTTTCCTTACTCTAAAGTCTGCTCTTCCTGAAATTAACATAGCTACTCCCAATTTATTTTATTTAATGTTGGCATAGCATATCTTTCTCCATTCACTTTCTTTGACTCTATATGTATCTTTATATTTAAAGTGGTCTCCTTATACACAACCCATATTTAGCTCCTGATTTATGTTATATTTTGACAATCTCTGTGTATGAATTGGTGCATTTAGACCATTGACATCCAATGTGATTACTAGTATAGTTGTATTAATATCTGTACTAAACTTGGGGGAAAAGGTGTGGCAAGTTCTCCTATGCTAGTTTAAACCAACCATTTGTTCTTTCTAGCCCCCAGGAGACTAGAATATGTCAAGCCCCATATTTGTTACTGTTTTTTCTATTTGTTGCCCTTGTTCTTAGTTCCTATTTTTCTCATTAAGTCTTTTACGGTTTTAGTTGAAAAATTAATATGATCCTATTTTCTCTTCTTTATCAGCATATTAGCTATACTTCTTTAAACATAGTGTTTTCCATTTGTGAACAGTTTTATAATGGTCATTTTCAATTCTGTCAGGTGTATCATATATCCTCATTTCATTATGACTGGTTTTTTGAAATTTATCTTTTTCCTTTGTTTGGAACATATTTTCTTATTTCCCCATTTCTTTGATTCTCTGTGTTGCTGTTAACACATTAGACAAAAGAGTTACCTCTCTCAGTCTTCAAGCACTGGCCTTGCACAGGAGAAAACTCTTACCAATTAGTCTGTTCCGACATTCTGGAGGTCTCTCAAACCTTTACGCTAGGCCACACCACTTTCTTTGTTCCTAACATCTAGAGTATTGCAGGTCCCCTTAGTACTTCAAGACAAGCAAGAATGAAGCCAGTTTCTCAGGAAGCCTTCAGAGAAGGTGCATCATTAGACACTCTGCTGCAATCTTTCTATATCCAGGAAGAAGCTGAGAATTGGGAAATTGTGCCTTTTATCTCTATGTTGATCTGGGGGAAGGGGATTGCAGCCGTTTTATTCTAGTTCAAACTGCCCTCTTTGTTCTCATTGGCCCTCAGATGACTAGAGTATAATGGGTCACATTAGCGCACACACACACACAAAGGAATAAACCAGTTATTTTGGCAGTCTTCAGAAAATTTAGGGCATTTGAGTGCATGGTCAATCTTTTTCCTCCCCCTGGTTGAAGCTGGAATCTTGGGTGATTTTATTACCCACTCCCTCTGTGCGAAGTTTAAGGGAAGAGTTGTGGTGAATGCTTAATATGCCAGCTCAAACTACTAATTTTTTCTTTGTAGTCCCCAGGGTATTTGAATATGTCAGGCCTCATAAACTCTCACAGATAGGTAGGATAGAAGCCAGCCTCTCATATAGCGCTTGGAAAAGTTGAAACATAACAGATGCAATACAACTCTTTCCCTCCTCAGGGAGATGCGGAGAGTTGGTACTTTTCACACTCTGATTCTATGCTGAGCCAAGTAGAAGAGCTGTGGCAAGTGCCCACACACTAGTTCAAACCACTTCTTCGTTCTCTGTAGCCCCCGGAAGACACACATATGTCTGGCTCCATCAGCTTTCCAAAACAGGTGAGAGAGAAGCCAGATCCTCAGGTAGCGCCTGGAAGTGTTAGTATGCTAGATGTACAGTCTATCTCTTTCACTCTCACGGAGAAGCTGGGAGCTGAGTGTTCCATTCTGAACATATGCTACTGTGCCAGGTAGTGGGGATTATGGCTAGAGGATGTATTTATTTTTCTGACTGGTTTCAATGTGGATAGTTTCATACTCACCCATGAAGATGAAGCTGCAGGAACCTATCATCTAGTTCCTGGATTTCTCACAAAGGGAAATAATTTGTGTGTTGCTTTTCAATTGGTGTGTCCATGTGGGAGAGTCCAAGTGTTCCTATTCAGTCATCTTGCTTATGTCGCCTGTCTGCTATTTGTTTTCTGTGTGTCATAACTCTTTTTTATTTCATTTCCTCCATTATTGCCTTATTTGTCTTTAAGTCATTTTTTTGATTCTCTTCTAATTTCTTTTTATGTATGTAGTTTTAGATATTTTCTTAATAGTTACTATAGAAGTTACAGTTAGCATCCTAAGTATATAACAATTTAATTTATTTGATATTAACTTAGTTTAAATAACCTACAAAACCCTGATCTTATAGAGCCCTACCACCCTTTTAAGTTGTTGTCATAAATTACATTTTTGTACATTGTTTTCTTATTAATGTATATTTATAATAATATTTTAACGTATTACTTTTTAAAATCACATGTAAGATAAAAAGTTACAAACCAGAAATATAATAATAATGGCTTTTATATTTTCTTACATATTTACTTTTACCAAATTTCTTCATTTCTCTGTATTCTTTTGATTTACTATCCAGTGTTTCTTTCAGTCTTAAGAACTCAAATATATAATTCTTGTAAGGCAGGTACTCAAGTAACAAACTTTCTCAGCTTTTGTTTATAGGGAATGTTCTAATATCTCTTATTTTTGACAAACTACTGTGCAAGATACAGAATTTTTAATTGACAGGTTTTTTTCCTTACCTCACTTTGAATATGTCATTCCATTGCCTTCTGGCTTCCATATTTTCTGATGAGAAATGTGCTGTTAATATTTCTGACAATTCTTTGTACATAAGGAGTCAATTCTGGTGCTCAAGATTCTCTCCTTCTTCTTGGCTTATGACAATTTGATTATAATGTGCCTTTGTGTTGATCACTTTGAATTTATCCTATTTGAAGTTAATTGAACTTCTTGGATGTGTAGATGCACGTCTTTAATAAAATTTAAAATGTTTTTGACTTTTAGGTTCTCAAACCTGTTTTATTCCCCTTTCTTTATCTCTTCTGTTTCTGAGACTTCCATGTGTATGTTGGTATTTTTAATGGTGTCCCACGAAAGCCTTAGGCTATGTTCACTTCTCTTCCTTCTTTTTACTTTCTGCTTATCAGAGTGGATAATTTCCATTTTTTACCTTCAAGTTCACAGATATTTTCCACTACCTACTTAAATTTCTTGAATCCTTCAGTGATATTTACATTGGAGTTACTGTACTTTACATCTTCAGAATTTTACTTTGATACCTTTTTATAGTCTCTATTTCTATTAATATTCTTATTTGTTCATACATAATTTTCCTGCTTTTCTTTAGTTATTTGTCCACAGTTTCCTTAAGCTCTTTGAGCATATTTTAGAAAGTTAATTTATAATCTTTGTGTAGTTAGTTGAATATCTAGGTTCCCCAAAGAACAGCTTAAGTCATTTTTCTTTTTTTACCTCTGGATGGGATTTATTTTTCTGTTTGTATGTCTTGAAATTTTCTACTTTAACCTCGACATTCTGAAGAGTATTTTGGAACTTAAATCTCCTTTCCTCAGGGTTTGCTATTGTTGATTGTTGAGGACTGCAGTTATCCATTTTTGTAGCAACTTTTTAAAACTTTTTGTGATGACTATTTTTTGTGTATATTAACTAAATTCTGTGTTTTCACAGATTGATCATTGTGTCAGTGATCAATCAGTGACCTAAAAGGTTTTCTTAAGTGACTTAATACTCGTATTTTCAGTCTGAGCCTTCTTAGCCTTCTCTTTTCCAGGATTTTGGATTTGTCATCTTGCTTGCCCCATCATAATATTTTAGAACATACATTTCCATAACTACCAGGAAGTGTCACCCACTTCTCTGGTAGTTATGGAAATGTATGTTCTAAAATATTTTGACAGATAGCTCTGCAACCTGGAAATTTACTCGAACCCTGAGATTGGGGCAAAACAAATTTGAGTCTCTGTGTGATCCCTCAGGGAACCACCAGACAGCTCGAAACACATGAACACAGTATTTTAAGAACAAGTTGCTTATTATTAGCCTATTGTCTCCAGCAAGCCACATCTAAAATGTAGGCCATCATATTCATAGCCACTGCCACCATGCTGAAGAATGGGGGTTATAAGATGGTTGTAAAAAATGTCACAGTGTTGTCTTACTGAAATTCAGTTATCCTTTTCTTTATTAAGCAGATTCCTATTTGTTGTGTTTTTAATTAGATTTCAGAGTTCTGAAAGTGTCCAGTCTTTGACAGCTCATTGTTAATTTGCTCTCCTATTTTTTTAATATATTCTCTTTATCCTTTGAATTCTGAAATTTTACCATAACTATGTAAGTAAAAATGCACACTATTTTTAATGAATTGCTTTAAAATCTTAGTGGATCCTTTCAAATGCAATAGTACAAATATTCATTTAGCAAATATAGTAAACACTTATCTTGTTCTAGACTAGACACTATAAGAATGATGGAAATGCAATGGGGAACTGGATAGAAAAGACCTCTATTCTCTTGGAAATTATATTTCATTGTGTTAGACAACAAGTATGCAGCAATTTTTAACCTACATATCCTGATAAATTTATAAAGAAGATACACAGTAAGCTATGATAAAGAATAGCCAAAGAAATTAAATACTTATTGCTATGTGTGTAAATATCCCTAAGAAGTTGGTATATAATATTAGTCTGAAGAATACCTAGGAGGAAGATTTGTGAAAAGCTTGGATATGAGTTGGGGAGAGTAGTCTAGGCAAAAGGAACAGTAAGACCAAAGGCCAAGAGACAGAAAGCATCTTGAGATTTTTCTGGGAAATAACAAGTGGTCATTGTAATGGATATATTGTAAGGAAAGGAAGAGTGGGATAATGGGAGACTTGGAGCAGATTATTTTTCCTACATGCAATAAAAAGCAATGGATGACTAAAAGAAGGATAAAGTGCTCTCATTTATACTTTAAAAGTCCACTATGATTACTAGTTGGAAATAAGATAAGGTATTCATTGATAAACTGAATGTGAGAGATGAGTAGAACATATGACTTGTATATATCCATAGTAATGGCAGATTGCTAGTCATCATTTAAGTTATTTCCTTTTATTCTATCTTTACGGAAGTCTGATTAGATATGTGTTGGAATAGGAGCTCTCCTCTTATATGAACCCTGTCCATTTGTACTGCGTTCTTGGAGAATACCTCTGTTATGTCTTTTAGATAACTTTATACATCCTTAGCTGAGTCTATTCTGTTATTCATCTACATGTATTGAAGTGTTTTTATAATTTCAGTGTCTATAATTTTATAATTTCTGTACTTATATATATGAAATTTTATAATTTCAGTAATTTCATATAGCTGATTTTTTACCATTAATTTTTATGCTTTTTTATAGTATCCTGTTTAAATGGATAAAATATACTAAAATTTTTCTATGGATATAAAATGGACTTACTGTAAGCTTTCTTCCATTTCCTGTATTAATTTTATTTCCTGGAGGTTAATTCTTTAGTTTTCTATGTGAGGTCACTACTTCTCTTTCATAGTGTTCATTTTCCTCAACTGCTGGCTGATTTATTGTTTTCTGGTTATATTCATTAACCTCTATATATCTCTCAGTGAATTCTGGTTGTAATAACTGGACACTTCCTCTGATCATTGCAAAGAAATGTCTGCAAATAAAAATCTGTATTTTTTTATATTATTGTGAGAGAAAAATTGTTGAGATTTAGCTTTCCTTTTAGAATTTTAAAAACTCAGACTCTTGAAAATGTGTAGGATTTTATTTATATAATATATGAATATAGATACAGTTGATATAGGAATATAAATGGAACTATAGGTAAGCCTGGAAGTAAGGAACCTCAAGATGTCAGAACAACAGGACTGAAGGGTCCCAGGTGCCTGAGTTCCTCACCTGAAAGACAGTTGAGCAGAACATCCAAACCATCCAGCACCCACTGCATCAGACTTTGTGTGAGTGGAAAATCAACTTTGATTGTGGTAAGCCTCTGAGATTTGGGGGTAGTTTAATATAAGTTGGCTTATCCTGACAAATGCAGAAGCATGATTAATTATTTTCTATTTTTATGCTTTGAGCCCTTAATGCTTCTCTTATACCTAACAAATTGTGGTTTGTGACTATTCTAGTGTTGAAGTCCTCACACACCAAACATGTATGAGAAAACCCCATAAACCTAAGGAGCCCTAATGCCGGTGCAATATAGCACCAGTCACATATAAGACATTTATATTGCACCGGCATTAGGGCTCCTTATGTTTATGGAGTTTTCTCATACATGTTTGGTATCTTGCCACTAACATGTATTTGTTTGATTTGTTGTTGGTAGGTGCATCATTCCCTCCTAATTTTAAGCCCTCTATTCTGCTGCCATGAACCTTTTAGCCAAATTATCTTCCTTTATATTTCTTAGGTATGAATCAAGCATCAGTCCCCTGTGTTTCCCTAAGTGACAGATAATTCGTATTGGGTACCCTGGTGACGTTGAAGACTCTTCCATTGACATCAAAGTGAGAATAGAGCATCCCCTATACAAGATCACCTCTTCAAAACACTTTAGAAGGCACTATTCACATATGGTGAGACACAGTGTGCCAGAGTCATCTCCCTACTCACACCTTTTCACACTGATAAAACTCTGATTTCAGGTTTTGAAAAGTATCTAAGCATATTCTATGAAAAGGCAGAATCTCTAACAGAAAATAAATAGATAGAAATAAATACAAAAATAGAATAAATAGAAAAATAAATAGAAAATAAATAAAATAATAAATAGAAATAATAAATAGAAAATAAAATAAAAAATAAACAGAAAGATAAATAGAAAAATAAATAGAAAATAATTTATTAGGTATATATTATAAACATCTAAACATTTAAAGTAATCTTAAGTAAATATAAGAGGCAAGGGCAAGTTTGGATAAATTTTATAACACATAACATGAAAAAAATTAGTATTTTAGTCTATGAAGAGCATTTACAAATTAAAGCAAAAATCAACACCAAGATTTAAAAAATTGGTGCATTAGAATGAGAGAAAAAAGTCAGAAACTAGAGAGCACACAGAGTATGATCCCAGTATACAAAGTTCAAGAAGAGGCAAAAGAAATGGATAGTGATATAAGATCAATGATTGCTGGGGCTGGGGTGAAGGAAATAAGTGCGAAGGGATATGAGGGAATTTTATAGGGTGGTAGATATATTCTATATTTTAAGTGTTGTGATGATCATATGTGTAAATACATTTATCAAAACTCATAGAACTGTAAAGTGAAATAAGGCAATTCCTTAAACATAAAGCAAACCTCAATAAATAAAGTTTACAAACTATATACACTTACAACTTACAAAATAAAATATACAAGTGACATCTGTTAAAACAAACACATCAAAAATTACCAGAAGTCAAAGTAACATAAAAATATAAATTGATAAAAACTTTGAGGTTTCATCTGCATTAATTAAATTATGAAATCTAAACATAATGGTAATACCATTATGGTTAAGAGTAAATAAAACCATCTCTCTCATTCACTGTTATTGAAAATGTAAGTTGATGCAAACTTCAGGATGGCAATTTGAAAATGTGTATCCAAAGTCTTAAATATATTCATCAGTTTTGACTCAGCTATAATAATTATAGAAATTTTGATTAAGGATTTATATGAGAAACATTTATGTGATATGATAATTTAAAATATGAAGAAAAATAAATGAACACATATGGAATCGACACATAGCCTTAACAAATCTCAACATTTCACCACACTTGCTACAAACTTTTTAATATGGGAAAAATAAAGATGGTTTTCATTCAGTATCTGTGCCTTTATAATTTCATTCCCTTCCTTCTTTCCTCACATGTTAGCCACTGTCTGGAATTTACTGTTTACCATTTCAATTTGTTTTTGCTTGTGTGACGCTTTGCATGTTTCTCTGCTTTATATAAATGATGTAATAATGTAAAAGTTATTTTGCACATTATAGTTTTACTCAATATTATCTACATGCAGACATTTTAATATATGTAGTGCCATTTCATTTATTATAATTTCTGCATACTTTTCAAAAGTACGAATATGCTACAAGTAATTATTTTATTCTCTTTTAGATAGACTTTGTATAGATGCCAAATTTCATAAATAATGATGCAACAAACATTCTTACATGTTAGTATTAATTTACTAAGGACTGCTTGTAATTTACTTTGTCACCATTTCTGACAAAATACCAAACTAGGTGGTGTATTATCTTACCATTAGTCTATCAAGAGCATTTACAAATTAAAGCAAACTAATTTCAAAATTATTTAAAATTTTTTTACTTTTCAAAATTTGGAGTCTAAAAGTCCAAAATAAAGGTGTTGGTAGACTTGGTCCCTTTTGAGGGCTGTGAGAGAAAGATCCATTCGGTCCCCTGTTTTTGGATTGTAGATGGCCATTTTTTCCCCTTTGTCTCATGACATTGTCTTCTGTTTATGCCTATCTCTCTCCAAATTTTCCCTTCTTGTAACAACACCAGTCATATTGGACTACAGCCTACACTAATGACCTCATATTATGTAATTGCATCTGCAATGACCCTATTTCCGCATGAGGTCACATGCTGATGTACTGAACATTAGGACTTTAACCTGTAAATTGGTGGGAGACACAATTCAACACATAATGGTATATCTCCCTGTGTACGTAAATTTTTCAAGTTTCCCTAGTTCAGTGCTTCTCAGAGATTATTTTTTCCCCCTCCCTCTTGAGGACATTTGGCAACATCTAGGGCTATTTAGGGTTGTCAAAATTGGTGGTGGCAGGTGCTAATGGCATCAAGTGCGTAGTGTTCAGGGATTCTGCTAAATATACCTGTGTACAAAAAGTCCCCACAACAAGCACTTTTCTAGCCAAAAATCTCAATAGTGCTTAGGGTGAAAAACTTTGATATAAATTATATTCCTAGAACTGTAATTGTTAAGTATACCATCTGAAGTAAATTTACTTGCTGATTTGCTTTCTAATATGTTGTTATAATTTATATACCCACAAGCAGTGTATGAGTCTGTTTCTTTTTCTTTTTTCTTTCCATCAACTTTTATTTTAAGTTCCAGTGTAACATGTGCAGGGAGGGCAGGTTTGTTACATAGGTATACATGTGCCATGGTGGTTTGCTGCACAGATTAATCCATTACTTAGATAGTAAGCCCGGCATTCACTAGCTATCCTTCCTGATGCTCTCTCTCCCCCCACTCAGTGTGTGTTGTTCCGCATCTTGGGTCCATGTGTTCTCATCATTCAGCTCCCATTTATAAGTGAGAACAGGCAGTGTTTGTTTTTCTGTTCCTGCATAGTTTACTGAGGATAATGGTTTTCAACTCCATCCATATCTCTGCAAGGGACATGATCTCATTCCTTTTAATGGCTGTGTAGTATTCTGTGACGAACATGTACCACATTTTCTTTAACCAGTCTATCATTGATGGGAATTTAGGTTGCTTCCATATCATTGCGATTGTGAATAGTGCTGCAGTTGACATACGCATGCACATATCTTTGTAACAGAATGATTTATATTCTTTTGGGTATAATATTAATGGGATTGCTGGGTCAAATGGTATTTCTGCTTCTAGATCTTTGAGGAATCACCACACTGTCTTCCACAATGGTTGAACTAAATTACATTCCCACCAACAGTGTAAAAGTGTTCCTTCTTCTCTGCAACCTTGCCAGCATCTGCTGTTTCTTCACTTTTTAATAGATGCCATTTTCATTGTGGTTTTGATTTGCATTTCTTGAATAATCAGTGATGTTGAGCTTTTTTTTTCATATGTTTTTTCATATGTTTGTTGGCTGCATGAATTTCTTCTTTTGAGAAGTGTCTGTTCCTGTCCTTTGCCCCCTTTTTAATGGGGCTGTTTGTTTTTTTCTTGTACATTTGCTTAAGTTTATTGTAGACTCTGGATATTAGACCATTGCCAGATGCATAGGTTGCAAACATTTTGTTTCACTCTGCTGGGTGTCTCTACACTCTGATGATAGTTTCTTTTGCTGTGCAGAAACTTTTTAGTTTAATTAGATCCCATTTGTCAATTTTTGCTTTTGTTGCAGTTGTTTTTGGTGCTTTCATCATGAAATCTTTGCCCATGCTATGTCCTGAATGGTAGTGCCTAGATTTTTTTTAGGGTTTTTATAGATTTGGGTTTTACATTTAAGTTTTTAATCCATCTTAAGTTAATTTTTGTATAAGGTGTAAGAAAAAGGTCCAATTTTAATTTTCTGCTTATGGCTAGTCAGTTCACCTAACACCAATTATTAACTCAATGTGTCTGTTTTTGTAGCAGTATTGGGCTGTTTTGGTTATCATAGTCTTGTAGTATAGTTTGAACTCTGATAGCATGATGCCTCCAGCTTTGTTCTTTTTGCTTAGGATTTTCTTGGCTATATGTGCTCTTTTTTGGCTCCATATGAATTTTAAAATAGTTTTCATTCTAATTCTGTGAAGGATGTCAATAGTAGTTTAATGGGAATGACATTGAATTTATAAATTACTTTGGGCAGTATGGCCATTTTCATAATACAACAAAAATAGAAAACTTCAGGACAATATCCCTGATGAACATACATGCGAACAACTTCAATAAAATCCTGGCAAACTGAATCTAGCAGCACATCAAAAAGCTTATCTGCCACAATACAGTTGGCTTCAACCCCGGGATGCAAGGTTTGTTCAACATGTACAAATCAATAAATGTCATTCATCACATAAACAGAACTAAAGACAAAAACCGCATCTCAATAGATGCAGAAAATGCCTTCAATAAAATTCAATATCTCTTCGTGTTAAAAATTCTCAATAAACTAGGTATTGAGGGAACATACCTCAAAATAATAAGATCCATATATGACAAACCCACAGTCAATATCATACTGAACAGGCAAAAGCTGGAAGCATTTCCCTCGAAAACTAGTACAAGACAAGGTTACCTTCTCTCACCACTCCTATTTAACATAGTACTGTCTGTTCCGGCCAGAGTCTGTTTTTTTTATGTTTGTCAACACTTGTGATGATGTCCATAACATTTGCCAAATTATTTAAGATGATATCTCATTATTTTTAACATATATTTCCTTGACTAATAGTTAGAAATAGCATCTTTCCATATGTTTGTAAAACATTCAGGAATATTTTTTAATTAATTATTATTCATATTCATTTTGCATGTTATTCTAGGGTTGTCTATCTTTAGGAATTAGATATAGATTTTTATACTAAGATCTTATAAATCATATGAATTTAGAGATAATTTCTCAAAGTTTCTGGCATGATTTTTAACTTTTTTTATTTCTTATTTTATTATTTATTTATTTTATTTTATTTATTTATTTTTTAAGGTAAAAACCTTCTTTTATTCACTAAACTCAACTGGCCTGACCACTGCCAGATGGAAATGATGAATTTTCTTTTACTTTTTTTCTTATGTAGGTGGCTGCTGCCCAGCCATCCCACCCGCAGTCCTGTGCCCGCTTTGCCCTGAACCCTCAGACACTGGCCACACGTGAGGGTACTGTGCCAGGTGGCCTCTCATCCATGCTGGGTGGTCATTTGTGGGTTCAGGTGCAGGTCAGAAAATGCTAGGGCCCTCCTCAGGCAGGTCAGGCTTTTCCGCTCCCCAGTTAGCAGCCCTCAGTGGCAAAGCATTCTCTGCGTGGTCCCCACAGCATTTGTGGGTTTACCATGGAGCTTTCCATGGACACACACACTTCCCAATGCCAGCAGGGCCAAATATTTAAACCACTGATTTGCTCTAACCCAATGACTGGTTATGAAATCTGTGCACAGGGAGGTTCTCCCCATTGCTCTGTAATGGTGGCTATGAAGCTGAAGTGCTGTCAGGGGACAATTCTCAAACCTTCTGTTGACCCACAGGCTGTCAGCTGGTGGGTGAGGGAACTTCAGTTGGGAGGGGTCTGGGGTCAGGAGGCTTGGTCTCGAGCCAACTGGACCTGGCACCCTTTCCAGCAGAAGAGTCCCTGGCACACTAATAACAGCAGCCTCCACCTTCCAGGAGGGGAGGGTCCTGTGCCACTGCCTGCCCAGGGTCTCAGGTGAGCAAAGGCTGTTTGTGGGAGAAAATGGGGCTGGGTCCATGGAAGGAGAGGTGTGAGGCTTTTGATGAAGTGACAGTTGTCTGTGGGCCTTCTGCACAGAGTGCACTGGGTGGAGAAAGCCCCTTGTCACCCCATGCACTCCTACCTCCCAGCCCTGCTCAGCCAGAGGTGGAGAAAGGATGACTCTGGACAGTGACAGGAGAGGAAGGGGTTCCCTGCAGGGGGATGACCTGGCTTTGTGCCTTTGAGGCAAGTGAATGTGTCCACAAGAGGTGCGCCCAAGCAGAGGCAAGTGGAGTGGACACCCTGGGTCTGATGTAGCCTGGTCTGGTCTGGTCTAGTCTATTCTGGAATGATCTGGTCTGGTCTAGTCTGCTCTGGTCTGATCTGCTTTAGTCCAGTCTGGTCTGGTCTAATCTGGTCTGTTTTGCTTAGGTCTGGTCTGGTATAGTCTGGTCTGGTCCGGTTTGGTCCACTTTGGTCCGGTTTGGTCTGGTCTTGTCTGGTTTGGTCCGCTTTGGTCTGGCTGGTCTGGTCCAGTTTGGTCCGCTTTGGTCTGGTCTGGTCCTGTTTGGTCTGGTCTGGTCCGGTTTGATCCAGTTTGGTCCGGTCTAGTCTGGTTTCGTCTGCTCTGCTCCGGTCTGATCCGGTCTGGTCTGGTCTAGTCCGGTCTGATCTGGTCTGGTCCGGTCTGATCTGGTCTGGTCCGGTGTGGTCCGGTCTGCTTCGGTTTGATCCGGTCTGGTCCGGTTTGATCCAGTTTGATCCGGTTTGGTCCTGTTTGGTCTGGTATGATCCGGTTTGATCCGGTTTGGTCTGGTCTGATCCAGTTTTATCCGGTTTGGTCTGGTCTGATCTGGTTTGATACGGTTTGGTCTGGTCTGGTCCGGTTTGGTCTAGTCTGGTTTGGTCTGGTCTGGTCCGGTATGATCCGGTCTGGTCCGGTTTGATGCGGTATGATCTGGTCTGGTCCGGTTTGATCCGGTTTGATCCGGTCTGGTCTGGTTTGGTCCGGTTTGGTCTGGTCTGGTGCAGTTTGATCCAGTTTGATCCGGTCTGGTCCAATTTGGTCTGGTTTGGTCTGGTCTGGTCCAGTTTGATCCAGTCGGGCCCGGTCTGATCCGGTGTGATCCGGTTTATTCGGGTTTGATCCAGTCTGGTCCGGTCTGATCCGGATTGATCTGGTTTGAGCCGGTTTGATCCGGTCGGGCCCAGTCTGATCCGGTTTGATCCGGTTTGCTCCGGTCTGATCTGGTCTGGTCCGGTCTGATCCGGTCTGATCCGGTTTGGTCCGGTCTGATCCGGTTTGATCCGGTCTCATCCGGTCTGATCCAGTCTGGTCCAGTCTGATCCTGTTTCATCTGGTTTGATCCGGTCTGATCCGGTTTGATCCGGTCGGGCCCAGTCTGATCCGGTTTGGTCCGGTTTGCTCCGGTCTGATCTGGTCTGGTCCGGTCTGATCCGGTTTGGTCCGGTCTGATCCGGTTTGATCCGGTCTCATCCGGTCTGATCCAGTCTGGTCCAGTCTGATCCTGTTTCATCTGGTTTGATCCGGTCTGATCCGGTTTGATCCGGTCTGGTCCGTTCTGATCCGGATTGATCTGGTTTGATCCGGTTTGATCCGGTCGGGCCCGATATGATCCGGCTTGATCCGGTCTGGTCTGGTTTGATCCGGTTTGATCCGGCCTGGTCCGGTCTGATCCGGTTTCATCCGGTTTGATCCGGTTTGATCCACTCTGATCCGGTCTGATCCAGTCTGGTCCGGTTTGGTCCGGTTTGATCTGGTCTGGTCCGGTCTGATGCGGTTTGATCCACTCTGGTCCAGTTAGATCCCGTTTGATCCAGTCTGGTCCACCTTGATCCGGTTTGATCCAGTCTGGTCCAGTTTGACGCCGTTTGATCTGGTTTCATCCCGTCTGGTCCGGTTTGATCGGTTTGATCCGGTCTGATCCGGTTTGAACCGGTCTGGTCCGGTCTGATCCGGTTTGTTCCGGTCTGATCCGGTTTGATCCGGTCTCATCCAGTCTGATCCGGTCTGGTCCAATCTGATCCGGTTTGATCCGGTCTGATCCGGTCTAATCCGGTTTGATCCGTTCTGGTCCAATCTGATCCGGTCTAATCCGGTTTGATCTGGTCTGGTCCAGTCTGATCCTGTTTCATCCAGTTTGATCCGGTTTGATCCGGTCTGGTCCAGTCTGGACCGGTTTGATCCGGTTTGATCTGGTCTGGTCTGGTCTGGTCCGGTCTGATCCGGTTTGATCCGGTCTGGTCCGGTCTGGTCCGGTCTGATCCGGTTTGATCCGGTTTGGTCCGGTCTGATCCGGTTTGATCCGGTCTGGTCCGGTTTGAACTGGTTTGATCCGGTCTGGTCCGGTCTGGTCCGGTCTGATCCGGTTTGATCCGGTCTGGTCCGGTTTGGCCCACTCTGATCCGGTCTGGTCCGGTCTGATCCTGTTTCATCCAGTGTGATCCGGTTTGATCCGGTCTGGTCCGGTCTGATCCGGTTTGATCCGGTCTGGTCCGGTTTGATCCGGTTTGATCCGGTCTGGTCCAGTCTGGTCCGGTCTGATCCGGTTTGATCCGGTCTGGTCCGGTTTGATCCGGTTAGATCCGGTCTGGTCCGGTCTGATCCGGATTGATGTGGTTTGATCCGGTTTGATTCGGTCTGGTCTGTGGTTTGATCCGGTTTGATCCGGTCTGGTCTGGTTTGGCCCACTCTGTTCCGGTCTGGTCCGGTCTGATCCTGTTTCATCCGGTTTGATCCGGTCTGGTCTGGTCTGATCCGGTTTGATCCGGTCTGGTCCGGTCTGATCCTGTTTCATCCGGTGTGATCCAGTTTGATCCAGTCTCATCCGGTCTGATCCAGTCTGATCCGGTTTGATCCAGTTTGATCTGGTCTGATCCGGTCTGGTCCGGTCTGATCCGGTCTGATCCGGTCTGGTCCGGTCTGATCCGGTTTGATCCGGTCGGGCCCGGTCTGATCCGGTTTGATCCGGTCGGGCCCGGTTTGATCCGGTTTCATCTGGTCTGGTCCAGTCGGGCCCAGTCTGATCCGGTTTGATCCGGTCTAGTCCGGTTTGATGTGGTCGTGCCCGGTCTGATCCGGTTTGATCCGGTCTGGTCCAGTTTGATCCGGTCGTGCCCGGTCTGATCCGGTTTGATCCGGTCTGGTCCAGTTTGATCCGGTCTGGTCTGATCTGGTTGGATCCAGTCTCATCCGGTTTGGTCCACTCTGATCCGGTTTGATCCGGTCTGGTCCGGTCTGATCCGTTCTCGTTCGGTTTGATCCGGTTTGATCCAGTCTTGTCCGGTCTGATCCAGTCGGGCCCGGTCTGATCCCGTTTGTTTCGGTCTGTTCTGGTCTGATCCAGTCTGATCCGGTTTGGTCCACTCTTATCCGGTCTGGTCTGGTTTGATCCGGTGTGATCCGGTTTGGTCCACTCTGATCCGGTTTGATCCGGTCTGGTCCAGTCTGATCCTGTTTCATCCGGTGTGATCCGGTATGATCCGGTCTGGTCCGGTCTGATCCGGTCTGGTCC
This sequence comes from Macaca mulatta, assembly GCF_049350105.2. Taxonomy (NCBI): domain Eukaryota; kingdom Metazoa; phylum Chordata; class Mammalia; order Primates; family Cercopithecidae; genus Macaca; species Macaca mulatta. The sequence goes on along the minus strand of NC_133426.1, from coordinate 106,401,538 downwards.
TTTTTGATCCGGTTTGATCCAGTCTTGTCTGGTCTGATCCGGTCTGGTCCGGTTTGATCCGGTCTGGTCTGGTCTGATCCTGTTTGAACCGGTCGGGCCCAGTCTGATCCGGTTTGATCCGGTCTGGTCTGGTTTGGCCCACTCTGTTCCGGTCTGGTCCGGTCTGATCCTGTTTCATCCAGTGTGATCCGGTTTGATCCGGTCTGGTCCGGTCTGATCCGGTTTGATCCGGTCTGGTCCGGTTTGATCCGGTCTGGTCCAGTCTGGTCCGGTCTGATCCGGTTTGATCCGGTCTGGTCCGGTTTGATGCGGTTAGATCCGGTCTGATCCGGTCTGATCCGGATTGATGTGGTTTGATCCGGTTTGATCCGGTCTGGTCTGTGGTTTGATCCGGTTTGATCCGGTCTGGTCCGGTTTGGCTGATCCGGTCTGGTCCGGTCTGATCCTGTTTCATCCGGTGTGATCCGGTTTGATCTGGTCTGGTCCGGTTTGATCCGGTTAGATCCGGTTTGGTCCGGTCTCATCCGGTTAGATCCGGTCTGGTCCGGTCTGATCCGGTTTGATCCGGTCTGGTCCGGTCTGATCCGGTTTGATCCGGTCTGGTCCGGTTTGAACTTGTTTGATCCGGTTTGATCTGGTCTGGTCCGGTCTGGTCCGGTTTGGCCCACTCTGATCCGGTCTGGTCCGGTTTGATCCTGTTTCACCCGGTGTTTTCCGGTTTGATCCGGTCTGGTCCGGTTTGATCCGGTCTGGTCCGCTTTGATCCGGTTTGGTCCGGTCTGATCCGGTTTGATCCGGTCTGGTCCGGTTTGAACTGGTTTGATCCGGTCTTGTCTGGTCTGATCCTGTCTGGTCCGGTTTGATCCGGTTAGATCCGGTCTGGTCCGGTTTGGTCCGCTTTGATCTTGTTTGATCCGGTCTGGTCCGGTCTGATCCGGTCTGATCCGGTCTGGTCCGGTTTGAACTTGTTTGATGCGGTTTGATCCGGTCTGGTCCGGTCTGGTCCGGTTTGGCCCACTCTGATCCGGTCTGGTCCGGTCTGATCCTGTTTCATCCGGTGTTTTCCGGTTTGATCCGGTCTGGTCCGGTCTGATCCGGTTTGATCCGGTCTGGTCCGGTTTGAACTGGTTTGATCCGGTCTGGTCCGGTCTGGTCCGGTCTGATCCTATTTGATCCGGTCTGGTCCGGTTTGAACTGGTTTGATCCGGTCTGGTCCGGTCTGGTCCGGTCTGATCCGGTTTGATCCGGTCTGGTCCGGTTTGGGCCACTCTGATCCGGTCTGGTCCGGTCTGATCCTGTTTCATCCGGTGTGATCCGCTTTGATCCGGTCTGGTCCGCTTTGATCCGGTTTGGTCCGGTCTGATCCGGTTTGATCCGGTCTGGTCCGGTTTGAACTGGTTTGATCCGGTCTTGTCTGGTCTGATCCGGTCTGGTCCGGTTTGATCCGGTTAGATCCGGTCTGGTCCGGTTTGAACTGGTTTGATCCGGTCTTGTCTGGTCTGATCCGGTCTGGTCCGGTTTGATCCGGTTAGATCCGGTCTGGTCCGGTTTGGTCCGGTTTGATCTGGTTTGATCCGGTCTGGTCCGGTCTGATCCGGTCTGATCCGGTCTGGTCCGGTTTGAACTTGTTTGATCCGGTTTGATCCGGTCTGGTCCGGTCTGGTCCGGTTTGGCGCACTCTGATCCGGTCTGGTCCGGTCTGATCCTGTTTCTTCCGGTGTTTTCCGGTTTGATCCGGTCTGGTCCGGTCTGATCCGGTTTGATCCGGTTTGATCCGGTCTGGTCCGGTCTGATCCGGTTTGATCCAGTCGGGTCCGGTCTGATCCGGTCTGGTCCGGTCTGAACCTGTTTCATCCGGTGTGATCCGGTCTGGTCTGGTCCGGTCTGATCCTGTTTCATCCGGTGTGATCCGGTCTGGTCCGGTCTGGTCCGGTCTGATCCGGTTTGATCCGGTCTGGTCCGGTTTGGCCCACTCTGATCCGGTCTGGTCCGGTCTGATCCTGTTTCATCCGGTGTGATCCGGTTTGATCCGGTCTGGTCCGGTCTGATCCGGTTTGATCCGGTCTGGTCCGGTTTGAACTGGTTTGATCCGGTTTGATCCGGTCTGGTCCAGTCTGGTCCGGTCTGATCCGGTTTGATCCGGTCTGGTCCGGTTTGATCCGGTTAGATCCGGTCTGGTCCGGTCTGATCCGGATTGATGTGGTTTGATCCGGTTTGATCCGGTCTGGTCCGGTCTGATCCGGATTGATGTGGTTTGATCCGGTTTGATCCGGTCTGGTCTGTGGTTTGATCCGGTTTGATCCGGTCTGGTCCGGTTTGGCTGATCCGGTCTGGTCCGGTCTGATCCTGTTTCATCCGGTGTGATCCGGTTTGATCTGGTCTGGTCCGGTTTGATCCGGTTAGATCCGGTTTGGTCCGGTCTCATCCGGTTAGATCCGGTCTGGTCCGGTCTGATCCGGTTTGATCCGGTCTGGTCCGGTCTGATCCGGTTTGATCCGGTCTGGTCCGGTTTGAACTTGTTTGATCCGGTTTGATCTGGTCTGGTCCGGTCTGGTCCGGTTTGGCCCACTCTGATCCGGTCTGGTCCGGTTTGATCCTGTTTCACCCGGTGTTTTCCGGTTTGATCCGGTCTGGTCCGGTTTGATCCGGTCTGGTCCGCTTTGATCCGGTTTGGTCCGGTCTGATCCGGTTTGATCCGGTCAGGTCCGGTTTGAACTGGTTTGATCCGGTCTGATCCGGTCTGGTCCGGTCTGATCCGGTTTGATCCGGTCTGGTCCGGTTTGGGCCACTCTGATCCGGTCTGGTCCGGTCTGATCCTGTTTCATCCGGTGTGATCCGGTTTGATCCGGTCTGGTCCGCTTTGATCCGGTTTGGTCCGGTCTGATCCGGTTTGATCCGGTCTGGTCCGGTTTGAACTGGTTTGATCCGGTCTTGTCTGGTCTGATCCGGTCTGGTCCGGTTTGATCCGGTTAGATCCGGTCTGGTCCGGTTTGAACTGGTTTGATCCGGTCTTGTCTGGTCTGATCCGGTCTGGTCCGGTTTGATCCGGTTAGATCCGGTCTGGTCCGGTTTGGTCCGGTTTGATCTGGTTTGATCCGGTCTGGTCCGGTCTGATCCGGTCTGATCCGGTCTGGTCCGGTTTGAACTTGTTTGATCCGGTCTGGTCCGGTCTGATCCGGTTTGATCCGGTTTGATCCGGTCTGGTCCGGTCTGATCCGGTTTGATCCAGTCGGGTCCGGTCTGATCCGGTCTGGTCCGGTTTGAACTGGTTTGATCCGGTCTGGTCCGGTCTGGTCCAGTCTGATCCGGTTTGATCCGGTCTGGTCCGGTTTGGCCCACTCTGATCCGGTCTGGTCCGGTCTGATCCTGTTTCATCTGGTGTGATCCGGTCTGGTCCGGTCTGATCCGGTTTGATCCGGTCTGGTCCGGTTTGGCCCACTCTGATCCGGTCTGGTCCGGTCTGATCCTGTTTCATCCGGTGTGATCCGGTTTGATCCGGTCTGGTCCGGTCTGATCCGGTTTGATCCGGTCTGGTCCGGTTTGAACTGGTTTGATCCGGTTTGATCCGGTCTGGTCCAGTCTGGTCCGGTCTGATCCGGTTTGATCCGGTCTGGTCCGGTTTGATCCGGTTAGATCCGGTCTGGTCCGGTCTGATCCGGATTGATGTGGTTTGATCCGGTTTGATCCGGTCTGGTCCGGTCTGATCCGGATTGATGTGGTTTGATCCGGTTTGATCCGGTCTGGTCCGGTCTGATCCGGATTGATGTGGTTTGATCCGGTTTGATCCGGTCTGGTCCGGTCTGATCCGGATTGATGTGGTTTGATCCGGTTTGATCTGGTCTGGTCCGGTTTGATCCGGTTAGATCCGGTTTGGTCCGGTCTCATCCGGTTAGATCCGGTCTGGTCCGGTTTGGTCCGGTTTGATCTGGTTTGATCCCGTCTGGTCCGGTCTGATCCGGTCTGATCCGGTTTGATCCGCTCTGGTCCGGTCTGATCCTGTTTCATCTGGTGGGATCCGGTTTGATCCGGTCTGGTCCGGTCTGATCCTGTTTGATCCGGTCGTGCCCGGTCTGATCCGGTTTGATCCGGTCTGGTCCGGTTTGATCTGGTTTGATCCGGTCTGGTCCGGTCTGATCTGGTCTGATCCGGTTTGATCCGCTCTGGTCCGGTCTGATCCTGTTTCATCTGGTGTGATCCGGTTTGATCCGGTCTGGTCCGGTTTGGCCCACTCTGATCCGGTCTGGTCCGGTCTGATCCTGTTTCATCCGGTGTGATCCGGTTTGATCTGGTCTGGTCCGGTTTGATCCGGTTAGATCCGGTCTGGTCCGGTCTGATCCGGTTTGATCCGGTCTGGTCCGGTCTGATCCGGTTTGATCCGGTCTGGTCCGGTTTGAACTTGTTTGATCCGGTTTGATCTGGTCTGGTCCGGTCTGGTCCGGTTTGGCCCACTCTGATCCGGTCTGGTCCGGTTTGATCCTGTTTCACCCGGTGTTTTCCGGTTTGATCCGGTCTGGTCCGGTTTGATCCGGTCTGGTCCGCTTTGATCCGGTTTGGTCCGGTCTGATCCGGTTTGATCCGGTCAGGTCCGGTTTGAACTGGTTTGATCCGGTCTGATCCGGTCTGGTCCGGTCTGATCCGGTTTGATCCGGTCTGGTCCGGTTTGGGCCACTCTGATCCGGTCTGGTCCGGTCTGATCCTGTTTCATCCGGTGTGATCCGGTTTGATCCGGTCTGGTCCGCTTTGATCCGGTTTGGTCCGGTCTGATCCGGTTTGATCCGGTCTGGTCCGGTTTGAACTGGCTTGATCCGGTCTTGTCTGGTCTGATCCGGTCTGGTCCGGTTTGATCCGGTTAGATCCGGTCTGGTCCGGTTTGAACTGGTTTGATCCGGTCTTGTCTGGTCTGATCCGGTCTGGTCCGGTTTGATCCGGTTAGATCCGGTCTGGTCCGGTTTGGTCCGGTTTGATCTGGTTTGATCCGGTCTGGTCCGGTCTGATCCGGTCTGATCCGGTCTGGTCCGGTTTGAACTTGTTTGATCCGGTTTGATCCGGTCTGGTCCGGTCTGGTCCGGTTTGGCGCACTCTGATCCGGTCTGGTCCGGTCTGATCCTGTTTCTTCCGGTGTTTTCCGGTTTGATCCGGTCTGGTCCGGTCTGATCCGGTTTGATCCGGTTTGATCCGGTCTGGTCCGGTCTGATCCGGTTTGATCCAGTCGGGTCCGGTCTGATCCGGTCTGGTCCGGTCTGATCCTGTTTCATCCGGTGTGATCCGGTCTGGTCCGGTCTGATCCGGTTTGATCCGGTCTGGTCCGGTTTGGCCCACTCTGATCCGGTCTGGTCCGGTCTGATCCTGTTTCATCCGGTGTGATCCGGTTTGATCCGGTCTGGTCCGGTCTGATCCGGTTTGATCCGGTCTGGTCCGGTTTGAACTGGTTTGATCCGGTTTGATCCGGTCTGGTCCAGTCTGGTCCGGTCTGATCCGGTTTGATCCGGTCTGGTCCGGTTTGATCCGGTTAGATCCGGTCTGGTCCGGTCTGATCCGGATTGATGTGGTTTGATCCGGTTTGATCCGGTCTGGTCCGGTCTGATCCGGATTGATGTGGTTTGATCCGGTTTGATCCGGTCTGGTCTGTGGTTTGATCCGGTTTGATCCGGTCTGGTCCGGTTTGGCTGATCCGGTCTGGTCCGGTCTGATCCTGTTTCATCCGGTGTGATCCGGTTTGATCTGGTCTGGTCCGGTTTGATCCGGTTAGATCCGGTTTGGTCCGGTCTCATCCGGTTAGATCCGGTCTGGTCCGGTTTGGTCCGGTTTGATCTGGTTTGATCCCGTCTGGTCCGGTCTGATCCGGTCTGATCCGGTTTGATCCGCTCTGGTCCGGTCTGATCCTGTTTCATCTGGTGGGATCCGGTTTGATCCGGTCTGGTCCGGTCTGATCCTGTTTGATCCGGTCGTGCCCGGTCTGATCCGGTTTGATCCGGTCTGGTCCGGTTTGATCTGGTTTGATCCGGTCTGGTCCGGTCTGATCTGGTCTGATCCGGTTTGATCCGCTCTGGTCCGGTCTGATCCTGTTTCATCTGGTGTGATCCGGTTTGATCCGGTCTGGTCCGGTTTGGCCCACTCTGATCCGGTCTGGTCCGGTCTGATCCTGTTTCATCCGGTTTGATCCGGTCTGGTCTGGTCTGATTCGGTTTGATCCAGTCTGGTCAGGTCTGATCCTGTTTCATCCGGTGTGATCCAGTTTGATCCGGTCTCATCCGGTCTGAACCAGTCTGATCCGGTTTGATCCAGTTTGATCTGGTCTGATCCGGTCTGATCCGGTCTGGTCCGGTCTGATACGGTTTGATCCGGTTTGATCCGGTCGGGCCCGGTCTGATCCGGTTTGATCCGGTTTGATCCGGTCGGGCCCGGTTTGATCCGGTTTCATCTGGTCTGTTTGATCCGGTCTGGTCTGGTCTGATCTGGTTGGATCCAGTCTGATCCGGTTTGGTCCACTCTGATCCGGTTTGATCCGGTCTGGTCCGGTCTGATCCGTTCTCGTTCGGTTTGATCCGGTTTGATCCAGTCTTGTCCGGTCTGATCCAGTCGGGCCCGGTCTGATCCCGTTTGTTTCGGTCTGTTCTGGTCTGATCCAGTCTGATCCGGTTTGGTCCACTCTTATCCGGTCTGGTCTGGTTTGATCCGGTGTGATCCGGTTTGGTCCACTCTGATCCGGTTTGATCCGGTCTGGTCCAGTCTGATCCTGTTTCATCCGGTGTGATCCGGTATGATCCGGTCTGGTCCGGTCTGATCCGGTCTGGTCCTTTTTGGTCCGGTTTGATCCAGTCTTGTCTGGTCTGATCCGGTCTGGTCCGGTTTGATCCGGTCTGGTCTGGTCTGATCCTGTTTGAACCGGTCGGGCCCAGTCTGATCCGGTTTGATCCGGTCTGGTCTGGTTTGGCCCACTCTGTTCCGGTCTGGTCCGGTCTGATCCTGTTTCATCCGGTTTGATCCGGTCTGGTCTGGTCTGATCCGGTTTGATCCGGTCTGGTCCGGTCTGATCCTGTTTCATCCGGTGTGATCCAGTTTGATCCAGTCTCATCCGGTCTGATCCAGTCTGATCCGGTTTGATCCAGTTTGATCTGGTCTGATCCGGTCTGGTCCGGTCTGATCCGGTCTGATCCGGTCTGGTCCGGTCTGATCCGGTTTGATCCGGTCGGGCCCGGTCTGATCCGGTTTGATCCGGTCGGGCCCGGTTTGATCCGGTTTCATCTGGTCTGGTCCAGTCGGGCCCAGTCTGATCCGGTTTGATCCGGTCTAGTCCGGTTTGATGTGGTCGTGCCCGGTCTGATCCGGTTTGATCCGGTCTGGTCCAGTTTGATCCGGTCGTGCCCGGTCTGATCCGGTTTGATCCGGTCTGGTCCAGTTTGATCCGGTCTGGTCTGATCTGGTTGGATCCAGTCTCATCCGGTTTGGTCCACTCTGATCCGGTTTGATCCGGTCTGGTCCGGTCTGATCCGTTCTCGTTCGGTTTGATCCGGTTTGATCCAGTCGGGCCCGGTCTGATCCCGTTTGTTCCGGTCTGTTCTGGTCTGATCCAGTCTGATCCGGTTTGGTCCACTCTTATCCGGTCTGGTCTGGTTTGATCCGGTTTGATCCGTTCTGGTCCGGTCTGATCTGGTTTGATCCGGTCTGATCCGGTTTGGTCCACTCTGATCCGGTGTGATCCGGTCTGGTCCGGTCTGATCCGGTTTGATCCGGTCTGGTCCGGTTTGATCCGGTTTGATCCGGTCTGATCCGGTTTGCTTTGTTCTTTTGACTTAGGATTGTCTTGGCAATGCGGGCTCTTTTTTGGTTCCATATGAACTTTAAAGCAGTTTTTTCCAGTTCTGTGAAGAAAGTCATTGGTAGCTTCATGGGAACAGTATTGAATCTATAAATTACCTTGGGCAGTATGGCCATTTTCACGATATTGATTCTTCCTATCACCAGTGGTGGTGGAGGTGATAGATAAAATATTACCCATTTGGAACAATGGATAATATTCAGATGATGTACACTGAAACGTCAGAATTCACTACTAGGCAACATATCCATGTAATACAACTGCACTTTTACCCTGAAATCTAAAAAAAAATAATTGAGTAAAACATCAAATTATGAAAATAAATATGATTAGTTATGTAAATATTGTGGTTATCTATACCAATTATGAATATGCATATACTGTTTATGAGTTCATATTTATGTAGAAAATTATAAAAATGTGAACAGGAAGAACACACCACCTTAAGTTTCTTGATTACTTCTAAAGGAAGTGATTTGGAATCAGTAACACAAAAGAGCATTAGTCCACCTGTAATGATTTATATATCTTTAGATAGACCTGAAACAAAAATAGTGAAACATGTGTTTAATATGGGTGATGTAAAATTGGATACTTTATATATGATTATCTAGTTCATGTATTTTTGATATATCTTATGATTATTTTAAAAATTCAATTAAGCCAAAGATCAAGGATTTTCTTTATTAGAAGCAAACTCTTCCTTCTCTTGGGAATCTGGACTCCTACCAATTATACACTATCTGTGTGTCTTTGAGAAGGTAGAAAATATTTACTTTATCTTTGCAGGTCCCAAAATGCCTAGTACAGTGTCTCACACAGAATAAATATTTCAAACTTTAATAGTCACTGGTGATTTTTTCTCATGCTTGTGACTGGAATGATTGATTATAGGTACAGAATGGAACAAAATAATATAAATGTATTGTTTGAAGGTATTGACTGTATGTTTATAAATGTTAAATTCATCTTTAGTTAGAAACAAACAAAACTCAGGCAGCCAAACTTTCCTGAGTATAGGAAAGTGTATGTGGCCTGAAATGATTGACACCTGACTTTAAACATAAATAGAAGCATTTGTATTGGCTTGTAAACAAAGGCTCACTACTCCAGAATAGACAAGAAGATAAGGAAGGTGCTCCAGGTCAGTACTTCTAAGACACAATACAGTAATAAGCTAAAGAAATGAAAGTGTTGCTGGAAGATTGCTAATTTACCTGACATGTTAATAATTTTTAATATTAATAAAAGTCATCTGTCACCTGCACAGAGAAAGTGTGTGCCATCCTGTGTGCATTTGAATATGTACATATTTGATTTTAATAGCCTGCAATGTGGTTAACTGGATAATAAAAGTTATGAGGTTATCTTTATTTCAAATCACTGATTTACAAAATATAAAAGGCAATTCAAAATACATAATATTCAGCTCTTGGAAAGCGATGTTTTATATGAAATGCAGACTTTATTTTTCAATTACTTAAACTCAAAAAAATGCGGTGGGTTCTGCACATAGAAAATTCTGCTTTTATTTATGCACGAGTAAGTGAATGCATCTATAAAAGCATATGCACATATGAGATTAGATTCTTAACGTATTCAATCTTTCTGTGGGCTACTCCCATGGTTTTTCTGAATATACAGATTTTCAGTTCTTAAAGAACATGAAGTGAAAATGTTTATTGCAATTGCACATGTACAGTATACCTATTGTATATATGTGTATTACATAATACTGTTTATGTGAAAGTGGGGGTACTCATTACAATGTTATTATAGTAATCAAATATTTTTATTTCATGCATCAATCATTAAAAGAGTGCCCTATACAAATGCACTTAGTGAAAACATTCCACTGACAAGAACAAGGACAATCTGAAAAAGATGTGAGCACTGGGGCATGCTTTGAGAAACTACTAAGATTGAGCTATTTGAGTCAAATCTTCTGAACGTTTGATAACTTCCTGCACAAACCTACCTGGCACTATGCTGATGAATTTAGTACTACATTGCTTAGACCAGAGTCAATGAACTTTTCTCTTGAGGGAATATGAAGTTGGGTCATGGAGATACTGAGTCATTGTGGAGTCCCACTTTACTTATGGGAATGCAGACTAAGAGATCTTAATTAACTTACCAAAGAATTTATAGGCAGTAAGAGTGGAGATAATAAATAGTGGAAGAAACCATCATTCATAGAAATTAAATCTTTATGGAATGGTTTAGAAATTTTCTCCTGTGGGATACAGAAGCAGATGTATATAGACTTAACATGGTTAACTCAAAGTTTCACTATCTTCCTGGATTTAATATATATATGAGGCCTAGAGAACAACCTTCCAAGGGTTTTGTAATCCATTTGGAAAATAAATAATAAATCTTGTAGAAACATAGAATCTTTAGCCTTTAAGTAATTTATAAATTATAGAGAGAAAATTAAGACCTGGGGATGTTAACTTCTTTCTTTCATTCATGTTTTAGCTTTCGAAGAGAGAGTGAATTTTAAGTTGACAGTCAAGCTTTCAGATTTGTTAAAGACCTATTTCTTTTAAAACTGTGCCTTAAGATGAACTCTCATAAAGGAAGTGCATATGAGAAAAGAAGTATATCATTTTAGACAAGATACTGGCTGGCTTGGCAGAAAGAATTTTAAAATGAAATTTATGAGTTAAGAAGATGGTAGTGATGGAAAGTGAAAATTCACTTAATACCTTCACATGAACAAAAACTTTCCCCTATATTGCCCTAATGCTTTTTATGTCTTTTATTCTAATGCAATAATTTATAATTGATTAAATTAATTGGTGTGACTGTTTTTAATGTCAGTCTGTTTTGTCCATTTGTTATCAGTCATTTGTTCTCTTTCTTTTACTGAGTTTATTAGGATTATATCAGTTCTTTTAGAATAATTCATCTACTCTCAGGACCACTCTTAGTTCTAAGGTACTATAAAACCACTATAGACATGTGCTGATTACTTACAATTACATATCCCATATTGGAAAATCTAAAACAGGGAATGAAGGAGAAATCACTTATATTAAACTTTGAGAAGTGATTATATTCTCCTACTTGAACATAGATATGTTTGATGTTCTATGAATTCAGACAAATTAAAATAAAATAACGGAATACCAATATTTGCTGCACTTAAGCTGAAAAATATTATTTCTTCAATCTTTAACTTATGTTCAATCTCCTTTTATGTTATCAGTAACAAGTGGTAGGAAAAGATAACTGGTTTGTTATTATTCCATAGCAATCACATTCCTAATTGACAAATATTTAGCAGGATCTTTAATATGCTTTGGAGGCAAGAGCCCGTATGTATGATTTACTTATACTGAAACACATATGTTTTGTTTATCTGATATTTAAATTAAATTGGGCATACTGTATTTTATCTGGCAACTCTAAATTAATAGACTTCTTATCTCTTGCATTCAAGATTTTAAAAAGGTATGACATGACATTTGATCTCACATCTTTTTTCAGATCTTTTCATTGTGTTTTACTGAGTAGATTTCTTTTTGGCCATTTATTGGTAATGTTAATATCCTCTTATATTTAAACAATACTTAACAAAGTTATTCTGTGTTTGTTATTTCATTTGATCCTCATAAAACCCTGTGAAGTTGGTCAATATATGCACTTTATAAATAATAAAACTGAACACGTAGACGTTTTCTGACTTGCCTGAGGTCACATGTTCTGTTAGTAGCAAATATCAGATTTGGGGACCCCTTCAGAGCACACTTTATAAAATATATTACAGTTTTCTAACTATTCTAAAATAGAAAGCATCGACAAAACTGATCCTTTTACTTGAGCAATTTTCAGATATATTTCTTAAGTATGTAATATACCATACATATTTTCTTCACACAAATTGAAACATTTTCCCTTTTCTTTTCCCATTTCCAATACTAAAGTACTACTTATCAATTGAATAGGAACATATAATTATAAATTTATCTTTCCTGAAATATTATTTTAATTATAGAGAAAATGCCACTTGACTAATGATATTAATCTATCTTTATAGGAGGTAAATGAATAAGGAGGTTAGGTATAGGTTACTTCTCATAAATACATAATATGAAAAGTCTTGGGCCGGGCGCGGTGGCTCAAGCCTGTAATTCCAGCACTTTGGGAGGCCGAGACGGGTGGATCACGAGGTCAGGAGATCGAGACCATCCTGGCTAACACGGTGAAACCCCGTCTCTACTAAAAAAATACAAAAAACTAGCCGGGCAAGGTGGTGGTCGCCTGTAGTCCCAGCCACTCGGGAGGCTGAGGCAGGAGAATGGCGTGGACCCGGGAGGCGGAGCTTGCAGTGAGCTGAGGTCCGGCCACTGCACTCCAGCCTGGGCGACAGCGCGAGACTCCGTCTCAAAAAAAAAAAAAAAGAAAAGAAAAAAAAGAAAAGTCTTCAGATTCTATGACAGAGGCATTCATTCAATCAATCAATAACTATCCATATAGTTAACAAGCACTTGTTGACAACTCCGTATAAGAATTACATTATGACATGTCTTTAAGATAAAAATGAGCATAAGACACATCATTTTAGGCTTTGGAAAATAAAACAGCATCAAAAGGAAAAAAAGAACAAGTTATGCACAGTACCTGCTTTCCTGAAGCTTGCTGACTACAAAGCATAGAGTGTGGAAATTAAGTGTTAGGCTTTTCAAAGACAGAGTCCTTCCAACAATGATAGGCTTTGTTGCTTGACTTGAAAATTCAAGGGTAGGCAGAGAGAAAGGAGAGGAGCAGTACAAGTAAAAGTGCTGAGATGGGTATGAATTGTTCTTATTCAGGTGACCTGTGAATGTCAAACCAAGAGAATTAGATTTTATCTTGTAAGTATTTGAACAGGGTACAATATTGTGAAAGCAATGTTTTAGAAAAATCATTCTGTTAGCTACATTAGGTCTGTATCAATAACACACCATAACTTTGATGCATACTGTCTTTGAAGAAGCCACATTTTTGTTTCCTGTGAATCTGCCATCAAAATTCATTGACTGAAATAAAACAATTGAGCTGTTAGTAAAGGGAGAAAGTAATCAGGCATCTTGCATCTTAGATTCTCAGATGATATATGCCAACCGATGTTGGAGGTGTGGTGTGAAAAAGGCACAATGACAAGAAAAGCCAGGAGAAAGATGTGTACCGGGGACAGTATTTTTGATTAGAGTCATTTTTTAGGGTATCAGAGACCCAGTCAATGGAGGCATAAATTTTTCTTTTCAGTACAATACATCAATCCTAGATGAATGACTAAAAATTGCATGAGAAGTTGGGCACATCTAACTTATTTCCTAATACAGATCTAAAAAAGGTATTTTCCTACTGCTAAGCAAAATGAGTGTGCAACCAAGTAATGTCATAGGACTATATAATAGTAGTTTTATTTGGGAATGAATAGAGAAGAAAATAGCATCAAAACAATACCAAAACAACATGAAACCTATGAAAAAAATCTTCACTTTTCTAAGGACTTAAAGGATAAAAAATGAGTTTTGTAAATAACTTCTTAAATTTAAGAACCAGAAAAAAAGCAGGAGAATGTTACAGTCTCCACCAAAATGAAATACATTCAAGGCCCCTGAATAGGGAATAGAAACCTAAATGGTAAGAAAAATCTGAGATGAATAGACAACTGATTAAGATGAAAATAGGAAGGAATTTAAGAAAACCAAATGAGTACTAAGATGTGTATTGAAGGCCTTAAAAGTTATAATTGTGTAGAAAATTAAATCAATGATATTGAGACTTAATTCGAGAAGCTCAAGGATTCAGTCTTTAATAATAAATAAATACATATGATATTAGTGGCATGTTAATATGGAAGAAAAAGAATGATATGCAGTACAAGAAAAATGGGAATGTTTTATCAAGATTGTAATCATGAAAAAAAAGCTTTCCTAATTAAAAATATAAAAGAGCTGGGAAATTTAGAAAAGATAGAAATATAGGAATGTGCATTCAACATCTAACCTCTGAATTTTGCAAAAAGAAACCAACAATAAAAGAAAAAAATTACAACAGAATAAGGTGATGACCCCAAATTTATACTATAAACAAGGAAGTATATTTCCTTAATGTAATACAACTTTAATAAAATTCAAAGAGGGCGCAGGGAGTTAAACTACAATTCCATTACCTGAGAGAATGAGAAAACTTGTGAGGGCATGTAGGTGGAGAATATTTTTAGGGATACAGTTAAATTCCTCTAGCTTGGCAAAGAGCTGAGATGGTGCATGAACCATTTCAGAATGGTACACATAAATAGCTTTGGTTTAAGAAAATTAGGGAAATTCTTGTGTTGCATATTCAATTTTTTCTCTGAAACAAATAAAAAGGTATGTGTTGAAAGCCATAAGGTAATTAAAAGGTTAGAATTTGCTGCATCCATGTCCGTTTAGCAAACTATCACAAGAACAGAAAACCAAACACCGCATGTTCTCACTCATAGGTGGGAACTGAACAATGAGATCACTTGGACTCGGGAAGGGGGACATCACACACCGGAGCCTATCATGGGGAGGGGGGAGGGGGGAGGGATAGCATTGGGAGTTATACCTGATGTAAATGATGAGTTGATGGGTGCTGACGAGTTGATGGGTGCAGCACACCACATGGCACAAGTATACATATGTAACAAACCTGCACGTTATGCACATGTACCCTAGAACTTAAAGTATAATAATAATAATAAATAAATTATAAAAAAAAGAAAAAAAAAGGTTAGAATTTGGAGAAAAAAAATACTTTGAATGAGTCATTGTAAGGAAGGGAAAGTCCAAGATAAGTTTGCTGTCTATGGGTTTATAATGGTTCTAACCTTCATAGTTATCCAATTTTCTCTATTCCTGATAAGCAGCCTGGAGGTAGGCGCTGAGAGTTCAGGAGTTGAATTGAAAATAATCTTGATGGAATATGAAAATAAACGAGAATGGATGGTCAACAGATGGGAGGAATGCAGAGGATTTGAGTGACCTGGATTAAAGGAACAGGTATATCGAAAGTGACTGAATGATAAAATATATGAGTAGAACATTGTAATCACACAATGGAACATCTGAGTTTAAAATTTTAGAAGCAATGCCATTATTGAAGCCTACTAGGTGCACAGTATATCCATTGGGTTTGGAGAGTGTATGGCTAAAATAGTGTAGTGAAGTTGTTTGAAGATGAAGATTTCGAGGAAACCATGCAAAACCCGGCTTGGAGATAAAGATTATAAAACATGGCGGCCGGGCGCGGTGGCTCATGCGTGTAATCCCAGCACTTTGGGAGGCCGAGGTGGGTGGATCACCTGAGGTCAGCAGTTCAAGATCAGCCTGGCCAACATGGCGAAACCCCAACTCTACTGAAAATACAAAAATTAACCGGGCGTGTTGGCACGTGCCTGTAGTCTCAGCTACTTGGGAGGCTGAGGCAGGAGAATCGCTTGAACCTAGGAGGTGGAGGTTGCAGTGAGCCAAGATTGAGCCACTGCACTCCAGCCTAGCTGACAGAGCCAGACTCCGTCTCAAAACAAACAAACAAACAAAAAAAATGGCAAAGGCTTCAATAATTGTGGATAAATTATCAGAAGCTGTGTATATGACAGTGAAGTGGCTATTTGTCAGTTAATACAGCCAGCCATATGGCATAAACCTCAAAAGAGCAGAAATTTTATATGTTGGTGGAAAACTATGGATTTGAAAGTGTTAAGATGGAACTGGATAGTACAGCATTGGAGTTAAGAATGTGGAATCTAATGCCAAATTGCATATTATCAAATGGTGGTTCACTCCGTAACTGTGTAACCTTGGAAAATTTACATATATTCCCTGTGCCTCTGTTTCTTCATTTCTAAAATGGGGATGATAATTTTACTCACGTTACCCTGTTTTGTATTTATGTATTTAATTAATGTAAAGTATACAATATTAGGTTAAAACAGGACTAGCTACATGTAATGCAAAACCTAATTTAAAGAAACATAATTCGATTAGTGTTTGTTATTCTTTATCTTTTCTATAACTTTTATTTTAGGTTCAGAGGTACATGTGATGGTTTGTTATATAGTTAAAGTGCGTGTTGTGGGGTTAGATTGTTTCACCACACAGGTAATAAGCATAGTACCCAACTGGTAGGTTATTTTTTATACATCCATCCTCTGAAACATTTATCCTTTTAGTTACAAACAATCCAATTACACTCTTTAAGTATTTTAAAATGTACAATTAAGTTATTTTTAACTATATTCATTCTGATAGGTAGTTTTTTGACCCTCTGCCTCCTCCCACCCTCTGCCTTCAAGTCAGCCCCAATGTCTTGTTTTTCCCCACTTTGTGTCCATGTTTACTCATTGTTTGGCTCTCACTTATAAGTAAGGACATGCGATATTTGGTTTTCTCTTCCTGCATTAGTTTACTTAGAATAATAGTCTTCAGTTCCATTCATGTGGCTGAAAAGGACATAATCTCGTTCTTTTTATGCCTGTGTAGTATTCCCTGGTGTATATATACCATATTTTCTTTATCCAGTCTATCATTGATGAACATGTAGGTGGATTTCATGTCTCTGCTATTGTGAATACTGCTGCAATGAACATACACATGCACGTGTTTTTATGGGAAAATGACTTATATTCCTTTCGGTACATACTCAGTGATGGGATTACAGAGTCACATAGTAATCCTGTCTTAATTTCTTTGGGAAATTACCACACTGCTTTTCACAATGGCTGAACTAATTTAAATTACTACTGACTGTGTATAGGCATTCCCTTTTCTCCACAACCCTGCCAGCATTTGTAATTTTTGACTTGTAAATAATAGCCATTCTTATTATATGGACTGGTATATCATTATGGTTTTGATTTGCATTTCTCGAATGATCAGTGATTTTGTGCATTTTTTCATATGCTTGTGGGCTGCATGTATGTCTTCTTTTGAAAAGTGTCTGTTAATGTGCTTTGTCCACTTTTTAGTGGGGCTGTTGGGTTTTTAATTATAAATTTGCTTAAGTCCCTGAAAATTTCTGAATATTAGACCTTTGTTGGATGCATAATTTGCAAATGTTTTCTCTCATTCTGTAGGTTGTCTATTTACTCTGTTGATCATTACTTTGACTGTGCAGAAGCTCTTTAGTTTAATTAGTTGACACTTGTCAAGTTTTGTTTTTGTTGCAATTGCTTTTGGCATCTTCATCATAAAATGTTTTCCAGGGCCTGTGTCCACAATGATATTTCCTAGGTTATCTTCTAGGATTGTTATAGTTTTAGGTTTTACATTTAATCTTGAATTCATTTTTGAATATGGTGTAAGAAAGGAGTCCAAGTTCAATCTTCTGTATATGGCTAGCCAGTTATATTAGCATTATTTTTGAGTAGCTAGTCATTTCCCCATTGCTTATTTTTGTAGACTTTGTTGAAGATTAGATGGTTGTAGTTGTCTGGAATTATTTCTGGGACCTCTATTCTTTTCAATTGGTCTATGTGTCTGTTTTTGTACCAGTACCATGCTGTTTGAGTTACTGTATCGTTATAGTAAAGTTTGAAGTTGGGTGTTGTGATTACTCCAGTTCTGTTCATTTTGCTTAGGATTGTCTTGGCTATTTGGGTTCTTTTTGGTTCCATATACATTAAAAAAAATTTTTTTTTCTAATTATGTGAAAAATGTCATTGGTAGTTTGATAGGAATATCTTTGAGTCTGTAAATTGCTTTGGGCAGCACGGCTATTTTAACAATATAGATTATTCCTATTCAGGAGCATTGACAGTTTTTCCATTTGTTGGTGTCATCTCGGATTTCTTGGAGCAGTGTTTTTTAGTTCTCATTGGAGAGATCTTTCACCTCCCTGGTTAGCTGTATTCCTAGGTATTTTATTCTTTTGGTGACTATTGTGGATGAGATTGCATTGTTGATTTGGCTCTCAGCTTGGATGTTGTTGGTGCATAGGAAAGCTACTGATTTTCGTACATTGATTTTGTATCCTGAAACTTTACTGTAGTTGTTTACCAGTTTGATGAGCTTTTGGACAGAGACTCTGAGTTTTCATACATATATAATCATACTATCTGCAAACAGGGATGGTTTCAATTCCTCCCTTTCTATTTGGATATCTTTTATTTCTTTCCCTTGCCTGATTGCTCTGGCTAGGCCTTCCAGAATTATGTTAAAGAGGAGTTGTCAGAGAGAACATCCTTGTCTTGTTCTGGTTTTCAAGGAAAAGTCTTCCAGGATTTATCCATTCAGTATGATGTTGGTTGTGAGTTTGTCACAGATGAGTCTTATTATTTTGAAGTATATTCCTCCATTGCCTAGTCTGCTGAGAGTTTTTAATGTGAGTAAATGTGGAATTTTATTAAAAGGCCTTTCTGCATCTATTGAGAAAATGATGTGCTTTTTGTTTTTTGTTTGTTCATGTGATGAATCACATTTATTGATTTGGGTATGGTGAACCAACCTCGCATCATAGGGATAAAACCTACTTGATTGTGGTGTATTAGCTTTTTTCATATGCTGCTAGTATTTTACATTCAATGTGCTAGTATTTTGTTGAGAATTTTTGCATCTATATTCATCAAGGATATTGGCCTTAAGTTTTCTTTTTTTGTTGTTTCAGCCATATTTTGGTTTCAGGATGATGCTGGCTTCATAGAATAAGTTAGGGGGGAGTTTCTCCTCCTTAATATTTTGGAGTAGTTTTAATATGAATGGTGTCAACTCTTGTTTATACATCTAGTAGAATTTGGGTGTTAGTTCATCTGGTCCTGGACTTCTTTTAGTTGGCAGGTGCTTATTACCAGTTCAATTTCAGAACTCATTATTGGGTTGTTCAGGGATTCAATTTCCTTCTCATTCAGGCTTGAGGAGTTGTTTGTGTACAGGAATTTATCTATTTCTTCTTGGTTTCTAGTTTGTGTGCATAGAGGTGCTCACAGGAGTCTCTTAGAGTTTTTTGTACTTTTCTGGGGACAGTTGTACTGTCCCCTTTGTCACTTCTGATTGTGTTTAATTGGGTCTTCTCATTTTTTTAGTAGTCTAGCCAGCAGTCTATCTATTTTACTAATTTTTTCAAAGAACCAATTCATGGATTCGTTGATCTTTTGTATGATTTTTCACAACTCAATTGCATTCAGTTTAGCTCTGATTTTGGTTATTTTTTTTTCTTCTGGTAGCTTTAGGGTTGATTTACTCTTGTTTCTATAGTTCTTCTAGTTGTGATATTAGGTTGTTAATTTGATATTTTTCTAACTTTTTGATGTGGGTCTATAGCGCTATAAATTTCCTTCTTAAAACTACCTTAGCTGTGTCCCAGAGATGCTGGTATGTTGTATCACTTTTCTCATTAGTCTCAAGGAATTTCTTCATTTTTACCTTAATTTCATTATTTACCCAAAAGTTATTTAGGAGCAGGTTGATTAATTTCTGTCTAATTTTATAATCTTGAGTGATTTTTAGTACTGATTTCTATTTTTGTTGCACTGTGGTCTGAGAGTGTGGTTGGTATATTTTAGATTGAATTTGCTGAGAATTGTTTTATGTCCAATTGTAGGTTGATTTTAGAGTCTGTGTCATGTGGTGATAAAAAGAATGTATATTTTGTTGTTTTGGGGTAGAGAGTTCTGTAGATATCTATCAAGCCCTTTTGATACAGTGCTGACTTCAGATCTTGACTCTTTTTGTTCTTTTCTGCCTCAATAATCTGTCTAATATTGTCAGTGGAGTATTTAAGTCTCCCACTATTACTGTGTGGTTATCAAAGTATCTTCTTAGGTCTCTAAGAACCTGTTTTATGAATCTGAGTGCTCCTGTGTTGGGTGCATATATATTTAGTATAGTTAGGACTTCTTGTTTGATTGAACCTTTTACTACTATGTAATGCCTTTCTTTGTATTGTTTGATCTTTGTTGACTTAAAGTCTGTTGTGCCTGAAATTTGGATAGCACCCCTTGCTTTTTCTGTTTTCCATTTGCTTGGTAGGTTTTTCTCTCTCTCTTTATTTTGAGCCTATGAGTGTTATTGCATGTGAGCTGGGTTCCTTGAAGACAGTTGAGTCTTGCTTCTTTATGCAGCTTGCCACTCTGAGCCTTTTAATTGGGGCAATCAGTCTGTTTCTATTCAAGGTTGATATTCATATGTGCTGGTTTGATCCTGTCATCATGTTGCTGGCTGGTTAGTATGCAGACTTGTTTGAGTGGTTGTTTTATAGTGTCAATGGTCTGCTTACTTAAGTATGTTTTACTAGTGGTTAGTAACTGTCTTTACTTTCCATATTTAGCATTTCCTTCAGGGCTTCTTGTAAGGTAGGTCTGGTGGTAACAAATTCCCTCAGCATTTGCTTGTCTGAAAAGACCTTATTTCTTGTTCACTTATGAAGTTTAGTTCTGCTGGATATGAAAATCTTGGTTGAAAATTATTTTCTTTAAGAATGCTGAGGCCAGATGTAGTGGCTCATACCTGTAATCCCAGCACTTTGGGAGGCCAAGCCAGACAGATCACCTGAAATCAGGAGTTGGAGACAAGCCTGGCCAACATGGTGAAACCCCATCTCTACTAAAAGTACAAAAACATTTAGCTGGGTCTGGTGGCACATGCCTGTAATCCCAGCTGCTCAGGAGGCAGAGGTTGCAGTGAGCTGAGATTGCGCCACTGCACTCCAGCCTGGGCAGCAGTGCGAGACTCTGTTTCAAAAACAAAAAAGAAAGAAAGACAGAAAAGAATACTGAATATAGGCCCTCAATCTCTTCTGGCCTGTAGGATTTCTGCTGAATGGTCCACTGTTAGCCTGATGGGATCCCCTTTGTAGTTGATCTGCTCCTTCCATCTACCTTTAACATTTTTTTGTTTCATTTCCACACTGAAGAGTCTGATAATTGTGTGTCTTGGGGAAGGTCTTCTTGTGTAGTATCTCACTGGGGTTATGCATTTCCGGAATTTGAATGTTAGAATCTCTAGTGAGGTTAAGGATATTTTTATGAATGATATCCTGAAGTATATTTTCCAAGTTGCTTGCTTTCTTGCAGTTATTATTTTTATGCTTTTTCCTTTTTTTGGTCTGAGTTAGTTAAGAGAGTCAGTATTGGATGTCTGAGATTTGTTCCTCAGCTGGTTCTATTCTGCTGCTAATACTTAACTATTGCATTGTGAAATTCTTATAGTGTGTTGTTTAGTTCTATCAGAGGAGTTTGGTTCTTTCTCTTAATGAGCATGTTGTCTATCTATCGTCTCCTGTATTGTTTTACTGTAATTCCTAGATTCCTTGGATTGGGTTTTGACTTTGTGCTGAACCTCAGAGATTTCATACCTATCCATATTCTAAATTTGATTTATGTTATTTCAGCCATTTCAGCTCACATAAGAATGCTTGCTGGAGAAGTCATACAGTCATTTGGAGGAAAGAAGACATTCTGACTTTTGAGCTGCCAGAGTTCTTCCGTTGGTGTTTTCTCATCTATGTGGGCTGATGTTCCTTTAACTTTAATGTAATTTGAATACAATCAGTAGACTTCTTTTCTGAATGTTTTCAGAGGTCTGAGGCTTTGTGTAAGGTCTTTATTTGTAGATGAGTTCTTGTTCTTGGTTTCACAAGGGAGTATACTAGCAAAGTATTTTTTGGTGTTGAAGTTTGGGCTGTTACCCAGTAGATGGCATTTAAGTGTTATGGTCAGTAGGTAGGCTCTTGCTCAGCCACATGACTCCTCTGTATTTCCTCAAGATTGCAACCAGGCGCCCTCTCAGTGGTCTGAAAATTTGGGCTCCTCTCCTGCTCTAGTACTGGCTATAGATCTTGGCTTGGCACTCATAGGCTGCACTCCACAGCTCTGGGCTGAGCTCAGGCGTTATGCTCCCTCCACAGCTTGGGGGCAGCAGAGGAAGGGATCATGGCAGTGGTTGTGGCAAAGGGCCTTTTACTTGTCACTTGGGGCTCCACCCCAGAGAGACGCAGAGCCACTATCAATCAGTGCAATTATCTCAGACTGGGGTGGTTCTGTTGTGTACCCAAGCCACAGGGGCCCTACCTGGTGGTGAGCAGGGAGGGTGAGGATATGATGAGGGAGACAGCCTGGTTTCTTTTCCTTAGGGCAACTGCAGCTTGCTAGAGGTGTGGTTAAAACACTCAGGGTCTTTGCTCCTTCCCCAGTTCAAGGGCAGCAAGGGTAGAACAACCGGAAGAGCAGTGGCAGAGAGACTTTTGGTTGCTTCTGGGAGCTCCACCTCAAAGAAATGCGGATCCACTGCGAACGGGAATGTTCAGCCATAGTATGGGGTACTGCACTCTCCGGCTCAAGTTTGGGGCTCTGGTTGGTGAAGAGCAGGGAGTTGAGGGCTCACAGAGAGGAAAGACTGGGCGCCTCTCTGTATGGTGACTGTGGAGTGCTAGAAGTGTGTGTGAAGCCTCAGCCCTTTGTTTCTTTCCCAGACTGAGGGCAGCAGGGATAGATCCACTGCTGTGGCAGTGGCAGAGGGGCTTTCAGTTGCCTCTGGGAGCCACTGCCAGTGGGTATGCTGAAGTAGGGGTGGGGCAGCTGTTCCAACATTATGAGCCAGGGGCCTTGCTTGGTGAAGATTGGGGGATGAAGAGTTACAGGGAAGAGAGACTGGACTCCTCTCTGTATGGTGGCTGCAGTGTGCTGGAGGTGCCAGCATAATGACCAGGTCCTTTGTTATTTTCCCTAGCCCAAGGACAATTAGGATGGTACCACTGCAGCTGCAATGGCTGAGGGGCTGTGGTTTGTCTCTAAGATTTCCTCCTCAGAGAAACACAAAGCCACCTCCAACTGAAGTGTTCAGGCAGGGGCAGGGGAGTTGAGCTGGAGTCCCAGGTTGGGAGACCCTGCCCAGTGAGGAGAAGTAGGAACAGAAATCTTCATGGAAAACAGTCTGGTCACGTTTCTGTGGAACAGTTACACTGTACCTGGGATCTACACAAGTCCCTAATCACAGCACACCTTCTGGAGTCTCAGGGTAACAGTGGCGAGGGCTGCAGGGCGATAAAAAGTGGTGGCCTGCTGATAAGGTTTGGATCTGTGTTTGCACCCAACTCTCATGTTGAAATGTAGTCTCTAGTGCTGGAGGTGGAACCTGGTGAAAGGTGATTGGATCAGGGGTGTGTTTGGTTGTTGTTGGTTCTTTTGCGACAGGTCCTTACTCTGTGCCCCAGGCTAGAGTGCAGTGGCACAATCTCGGCTCACTGCAACCTCCACCTCCTGGGCTCAAACAATCATCCTGCCTCAGCTTCCCAAACAGCTGAAACGACAGGCACATGCCATCATATTCAGGTGTTTTTTTTTTTCTTGTAAAGACGAGGTTTTGCTATGTTGCCCAGGCTGATCTCAAACTCCTGGGCTCAAATAATTCACTAACCTTGGCCTCCTAAAGTGTTGGGATTTCAAGCATGAGCTACTATGCCCAGCTGATAGACATGGTTTCTATTGGTTGAGCACCATTTCCCTCTTGCTGTTCTTATGACTCTGGGAGTGGTGTTCTCAATCTCCATCTGTTTGTGGGGTCCACCACCTGTCTTTTAAAGTGCCTCTAGTCTTCAGAGTTGCCAGATGGCTCTTTCCTTCCAAACCTCCTGTGCAAAAGGCAATGCAACTAGGCTTAAGCTGTCAAGAAAGAAGAACAAACAGCAAAACTTCATTCCAATTGAATTCTTTTTGTTTCTAAAGAGCTGTCCAGGAAGTCCGAACCATTTTTTTTTAATTTTTTTTTTTACATCTCATTGACCAGAACCCTGTTGCATAGGTATCTATCTGCAAGGTGGGCTGGGAAATGCAGTTCTTAGTTAGGAACTTAGTTCTTTGTACATTGAGGTTCAGTTCATAAGGGGGAAAGAGAGAGTGCTATGAAGTAGGTATCATTTGCTGGCACACATCCTTATGCATAATTTTTTTTTTTTGTAAAACAAAAGATGTGTGTAAAGGCACACATCCTTACACATGCATATTTGTGTAAAGATATGTGCCAGCACATATTTGTGGCACACAGTATCCAACACATGAATATTCAGCAAATGTTCTCTGTTAGTACCATTATCCTCAACTCCTGACCCTGAGGTTCATAGTATATGATAAAATGAATACCCTCGCTTTGATAAGGTTATAGGCAAAACTTGCCCTTGGAGAAGAGCCTGTTTCAGTTAAGGTAAAGATATAGAAAAAGTAATTCAGTGAATATATTTAAAACAGAGATGACTATCAACTTTACACAGTGTAAAGTTCTGGAAGGGAAGGAAGGATTATGAATTTTGATCAGGAAATGAAATCGTGGAGCAAGAGAGAAGGATATGTGAGAGGATAAATAGCTAGAATGCCTTACATTTAGAGTGTGTACTAGTTTTTTATTGCTGTGTAACAAAATACCACAAACTTAGCAGCTTAAAACCACATATGTCTCTTATCTTAATTTCTGTAGGCCTGAGGTTTTAGAATGGGTGGATTTTCTTCTTAAGGTCTCACCAGGCTAAAACCAAAGTATCAGCTAGGGCTGCGGTTCTTATCTTGACTCAGAGTCCTCTCTCAAGCTCACTATTGGCAGAATTCTGTTCTTTGTGGTACAAGGACTGAGGCTCTGCTTTCTTTCTAGCTGTCAGCAGGGACTACTCTAGGCTTCTACAGCACCCTTATGGTTCCTTGTCATGTGGCCTTCATAAACAGATAGCAAAATGGATGTTTGTTTTATTTCCAGAAGACAAGAGTGCATGCTCTTTTGTCATCAAATGGAGTCTTGCTTTCCCATCACTAGCTGTAGAACACTCCATCTTTAAGGTGCTGATGTTATTAGGTTAGGCCCACTTGGATAATCTCCCTATCTTAAAATCAACTGATTTGTGTCCTTAATAACATCTACAAAATCTCTTCACAATAGTTCTTAGATTAGTGTTTTACTGAACAAGGAGAAGGTGTGTGTATGCCAGATGCTGGGAATTTTTAGGGCCATCTTACGATTCTGTCTACCACAGAAGGTGACCAAGAAAAGTAGAATGTGCAGCATAATGTGTTTAGATGGCCACAAAATTGCCAAAAGAGTGGAGTAACTTCTGCTTTGAATTTGGCATGGACATTTAGAATTTTTAGGATTCATCTGTAGTACAGATTGATTTTGTATTTTCTTGGAATGTGAGTTATTTTAACTAAAATATTCCTCCAAACACATTTAGAATCCCTTCACATGCTTTGACCTTTGAAGGCAATAAGTAGTACTCTGCTCTAATATTTGTTAACAACGATTACTACACTTTGAATGTACTTTGTTAAAAAACATTTTAAAAATAGTTTTTAGTAAAACACAAAAGCAAAATTGCTTAACAATACAGTAACCATTTCACCAAAGCAACATGGTATTACTATAACTACAGACACATAAGTCAATGGAACAGAATAAATAACTCAGAAAGAAATCTACATATTTACCACCAACTGATTTTTGACAAAACTACCACAATCATACATTGAAGAAAAGATACCCTATTCAATAAATGATGCTGAAAAATAGTATATCCATATGCAGAAGAATGAAACTGGACTGCTATCTCTTATTATTTGCAAATGTCAACTCAAGATGGATTAAAAACTTAGATGCTTAAAACTATAAAACTAGTAAAAGAAAACATAGGAAAATCACTTTAGGAACTTTGTCAAGGCAAGTATTTTATGGCTAAGAACTGAAAAGCACAGGAAACAAAAAGAAAATTAAAAAATAGAAGTATATTAAACTAAAAAGCTTCTACACAGCCAAGGAAACAATCAATAAATTAAAGAGAAAATCTTTTGAAAGGCAGAACACATTTATGTACTGTTGATCTACCTAGCGAGTAATATCCTGAATATGCAAGAATCTCAAACAACCCAAAAGTGAATAATCTAATAATCCCATTAAAAGTGAAGAAAGTGGATAAATCAAAATTTCTCAAAAATATACAAAAGGCCAACAAGTATATTGAGAAAATGCTCAACTTGACTAATCAAATACAAATTAAAACCACAGTGAGGTATTAACTTACCCCAGTTAGAATGGCTATTACTACATAGACAAAAATTAAGAGACATGGGTGAAGATGCAGAGAAAAGGGGCATCTTACATACTATTACTGGGAATGTAAATTAGTACAGCCACGGTGAAAAACGGTATGCAGATTTCTCAAAAACCTAGAAATAGAACTACCATACTGTACAGCAACCCACTAATGGGTATTTATCTAAAGAAAATAAAATCAGCGTATAAAAGGGATACCTATGCCTACACAATTATTGCCACACTATTTACAATAGTAAGGACATGAAACCTAAGTGTCCATCAACAGATGAATTGATAAATAAAATGTGGTATATACAGACAATAAAGTACTATATGGCCATAAAAAATGAAATTCTGTCATTAGCAGCAACATGGATGTAACTGGAGGTCAGTATGTTAAGTAAAATAAGCCAGATACAGAAAGGTAAATGTTTTATATTATCACTCACAGGAGCTAAAAACTTTGATCTAATGGAAGTAGAGAGTAAAGTGATAAATACCAGAGGCTAGGAAAGGTGTCTGTGTGGTGGTGGGGGAAGTGGGGAAGAGAAGTTAATGGGCAACTTATAGTTAGATAGAAGAAACAAGTTCCAATATTTGATAGCAGAGTAGGGTGCCTATAGTTAACAACAATGTATTGTATATTTCAAAATAGCTAGAAGACTTGAAATGTTCTCAACACATAGAAATGATAAACACTGAAGGTAATAGGTACCCTTAATACCCTGAATTGATCATTACACGTTCTGTGCATGGAGCAAAATATCACATGTACTCCATAAATACATAAAATATAATGTATCAATTAAAAATAGTTGTGTTTTTGGCATTTTATAAATTACATTAAATGATGTTTTATTCAATTAAACAAAGCAAATAATTTCCTATTTGTAATAAGCCTCTTCTTACAATTTTTTAAATCAAATACTTGTAAATGTTCATGTTTACCATGCTTAAATATTTGTATGTACAATTTAGTCTTAATTATGTTAATGCATTTTGATGGTATACATTTTTTAAAGATAAAAATAATTGCCACCCAAATATAAACATTGTTAACATTTTGGTGCATTATCCTAAAATCTTTGTAATGTAATTAACATAATTTAAGTTATAATTTGTGTTTTTTCTTCTTTTTAAATACACTTCTATTTAATGTACTTTTCTTTCTTTTCTGCACTAATAATCAACATTTATAATGTGAATGAATCTAAAAATATCTGTACATAAGGGCATATGTCTTACATAAGTGTGTTATGAAATATGTCATATGACCATAAGTATATTAAACACAAATATAATGCATAGACAGAAATAAAAGTTTAAAAAGAAAGACAAAAGAAACCTAGAGCAAAATTTGGAAGGAAACAATTTGAAATAGTCACAATTGTTATCTTTGTGGGTGAAGACTGAATGATTTATTTTCTTTCTGCTTTTCTCTATGTTCCAAAGTTTTTATAATGAACATGGTGTTAAATTTACATCACAGCAGCATTTCTTTCTTTCTTTTAAGAGAGAGACAATGTTGTTATTTTCCTGAAATATAATAAAATTCTTAAGAATTAAAACTTAAATTTTCTCTGACGGAAAAGTTAAACAACTAACATTTCATATTATTCTACATTTTTAATTGCTCCCTTATTTTGCACATCTCAGGTTTTTAGTTAATGTACATAAATAAGGTAGTTTGGTCAATTGTTCAATGCTTCTTTTATTACTTGTAAATGTTTGTTCTCCTGAAGTTGCTTAGTAACATCAGAGAATGAAAATCCAGACTGCATTATCTTGTCATACATCTACATACATTGCTATTATACTGTGAATTACGTGGACTAATGACTCATGATTGTTTTTCCTCATCAACCAACTGATCCATTTTCTGATCACAAATAAGCTGTTACATGCAGAGCTCAGAATTTTTAATCCATCTGAGACCTTCTGGGTGTCATATGATTGAGTTGCCCAGGCATATGCAGTGATATCCTGCTAAAGCAGCTCTCTAACAGTGGAAAAGGAACTCTAATCTGTAGCATTTTCTAATATAAATAATTCCACAGTGAAGACAATTTCATTATGAATGATGTAAAAACCAACTTGCAAAATTTCTGAAAGTTTAAAAATCAGATCTCATGAGCCAGTATGAGCCAGCTCCAAAACACATCTATTGAATTGAGAACTTGGTATCTGCGTAACTCGACAGTGCTCTTGGTGCACTGCTATGAAAAGAAAAGTTTGATTCCATGTTATTTTGAGCATAACCATTTATCTGTTACTGCAGCCCACGCTAAGTTGGAACTACTACAAGTATTATAACAACTAATGAAGATAATACTTAAAGTAGTAGACTAAGACTGCACAACTAGTAATTGTCTGGTTTTACAGCCTCTATTTTTTTCTGTAGATTTGTTAACAAAGTCAAGAAATCAGGATGCACACACTTGCTAGCAACATGAAGAAATAAAACTGGGTTTTTGTTTTGTTTTGTAGACAGCACTAAAATTATGACATTACAAGCAACCTTTAGTAAACTAACATTCTAGACTGTAGTAAACTTATTTGCATTTATATTCCATTTCCAAAATGGTCATAATTGAGATAAAAATGGAAAAAAAATGTATTTTAGGGTACACAATATACATATGGTATATTTTCTTTTTTAAATGTTGAAACATAAATAAATTTGGGAATATGGGTACTTACATGGAAATGAAAATATTGTTTTGAGGTTGCTGCTGTCTGAATCAATGTTGACATTCAGAGAGAAAACATATATATAAGCCTTATTGATAACTGCTACCTGAGAAACAAGAAGAGGTATTTGAGCATAAGGATAAGCCTAATCACATCTGATTGAACTTTCTAATCTTAAGAATAAAAATGATTGAATGATAATTCTGGTTTTAGTTGGAAATGAAGAAAGTTGGAAAGAGCACTTCTCCAGATCTTACAGCTCTATAAAGTGCTGGACCAACAGCAAGTTCATAACTTTTCTGGAACCCATCATATTACTGACATCTCAAAATGAGAAAATGACTAGAATCTTGGGAGAGACAGACACTTACTGGGAGAGATGAGACTTGAGCCCTGGATTGTATGGGTAAGATTCAACTGGACATCAATAAGAGGAGTTCAGCCAGGGTTATTGGCAAATTGGTGAAGGTCAGTAAACTGCATATTCTGGTAGAGGGTTAAGTCCCTGGTGGTTGCATGTACATAGGAAGTCTACATCCTTTTTCTTGCTTTTTCTTCTAAGATCCCACTTTGTGATCACAGAGAGCTTGGAAAAGTCTTGAGAAAGTCGCCCTCATGTTCATAAATGAAGGATGGGAACAGTAGATACAATAGGATGGACAAAAATCTTCATCTGGTCTCCTCTTCCTTATTTACTCCAGCAAACAATAACTTAAATTTGTGGGAGGAGGGACAACAAACACTGTCATATTTAGAGTACTCGTGAAATCTGATTACAGCTGTAGGAAGGGGACAGGTCAGTTGGGCATTAAAGTGGGACAGAAATAAATTCTATGTTCAGAGCTATGCAAGAAGAGAATCAGCACTGACAGTGGTCTCCATGGGTTCTAAGGACAAAGTACCAGCCTAAAACTGAGGGATACTCAAAACAACAGAGAACAATGCAAAGGAAAGACTTAAGGCTAAGGGTAGAGCTGACATTGGAAAATAAAATCCACTGCCAAACAAACTCTTATTATAAATGTAGGCTATCACTAAACAATCAAATGGAAATATTATTTAAAGACTTTGATAAAGAATAATTTTATTTCACATCAAGTTAAAAAGCTTCTGAATAACAAAGTAAACAATAAACAATGTGAAGAGATAACCCACAGAATGGAAGAAAACATTTGCACACTACCTATCTGATAAGGGATTAGTAACCAGAATATAAAATGAACTCACACAACTTATTAAAAAGCAAATAATCTTATTTAAAATGTGCAAATATCTTAATAAACATTTCTCAAAAGAAAATATACAAATGGTTGACAGATCTATAAAATGCTCAACATCACTATTCATCAGAGAAAGACTAATTGAAACTACAGTGTAATATTACCTCACCCAAATTAAAATGGGTTTTATTGAAAAGACTGGGAATAACAGATGCTAGGGAGAATGTGGAGTAAAGAGAATCCTCTTACGCTGTTGAGGGGAATGTGAATCAATACAGCCACCATGGAAAACTATATGGAGGTTTCTCAAAAACCTAAAGCTAGAACTACCATGAGATCTAGCAGTTCTACTACTGGCTACATATTCAAAAGAAAGAAAGCCATTTTATAAAAGTGACATCTGCACTCTGATGCTTCTTGCAGCACTATTCACAACAGCTGAGATATGGAAGCAATGTAAGTTTCCATCAGCAGATGAATGGGTAAGGAAAACATGGTACATACACACATTGGAATATTATTCAGTCATAAAAATGGAATAAAATCCTGTCATTTACAACAAAATAGATGGAACTGGTGGACATTATGTTAAGGGAAATAAGCCAGGCACAGAAATAAAAAGGTTGTATAATATGTTCTCACTCATATGGAGGAGCTTAAAGAAACTAGACTCATGAAGACAGAGGGTGGAATGATGGTTACTAGAGGTTGGGAAGGGTAGCACGGATGGGGGGATAAAGCTGGAATGGTTAATCAGTACAGAAATATAGTAA
This sequence comes from Macaca mulatta, assembly GCF_049350105.2. NCBI lineage: Eukaryota > Metazoa > Chordata > Mammalia > Primates > Cercopithecidae > Macaca > Macaca mulatta. The sequence goes on along the minus strand of NC_133426.1, from coordinate 106,371,009 downwards.
GATGTAATAAATAAGATCCAATACTTGGTAGCACAATAAGGGCACTATAATTAATAATCTGTTGTATATTTTAAAATAACTAGGAGAGGAATTGGAATGTTCCCAACACAAAGGAATGATAAGGGCTTGAAGTGATGGATACCCTAATTACATACCCAATAAATATGTATAAATACTATGTATCCTTAATAATAAAAATAAAAGTGTAAAAAAATTAATTGAAAAACAATGATTTCTAGAAATACATTAGTAAGCTCAATACAGCTAAGGAAAGAATTAGTGAACTTGAGTATAGGTCTATAGAAGTAATCAACACTGAAACACAGAGGAGAAAATATTTAAAAAATGAAAACCAGATTATCCAATAACTGTGAAACAATAAACAACTGTCTGATATAAGGGCAATTAGGGTCCTAGAAGGAGGGGCGAGAAAGAGGAGAGAGAGAGATAGAGAAAAAGAAACAAAAGAAGCGTTTGAAGAATTATGTAATGGGTGATAGTTTTTGTAAATGACAAACATCAAATCACATATCCAAGAAATTCAGAAAATACCAAGCAGTATAAATAGCAACATACACACACACACACACACATACACACATCCCTAGACATATCATACTCAAACTGCTTAAAAACTATAGAGACAATTGTTAAAGCAGCCAGACAAAAAAGAAATATCACATATAGGAGCAAACAAACATTACATAGAGGTATAAAGATCAAACAAACAAAAATTTGGGGAATATATATGCAGTAGATTTACTCTATAAAAAATGTTAATAGAAGTTCTTCAGGCAGAAAAGATACCATACCGAAATTTCATTGTACAAAAAGAAGTAAAGCGAAAAAAATAATGGTAAAATAATATTTTTCTAACTTTAACTGCTCTAAAATATAACTGCCTAAAGCAAAAACAGTAGCAATGTATTATGTTTTTAAATATATATGTGAAAATAGAAGTATAATAATAATAGTATTCAGGTTGGGAAAGAAGATTGGGAAATACAATGTTTAAGGTTCTTTTATTTTACAGGAAGTGTTAAAATATTATTTGGAGGTAGACTGAATAATTGAAAGTAATCTGCAGTGCAATCATGAATAGAATTTTAAGAGGAGGTATAGTTGATTAATAGAGAGATAAAATGTAATCCTGATAATTATCAGTTAACCTGAGACAGGAAAATAAAAAACAGCAAACACATGGAATATATAGGAAAACCTAAAATGATGAAATTTAACAATCTCAATCACTATAAATGTGAATGCTCTAAGACCATGAGTTAAAAGATGTAAAATGTCAAATTTAATACAATAACCATGACTCAACAATATGCTCTCTACAACAAAGAGAAAGACGCAAAATATTATAAGTTAAATGATAAACAAAGATATTGTAAACACTAACAGAAAGATAAAATAACTGTATTAACATCATATAAGTTAGACTTAACAGGAATAAATATTTGCTGGAATAAAGAGGAACATTATATTATAATAAAGGGACAATTCCCAAAGTAAACGTAATGATCCTGAATGTGTGTCCAGCTAACAGAAGAGCTTCAAAACACATAGGTCAAAGGTTAATTGAACTCAAAGGTGAAACAAGCAAATTCACGAATAGAGTTGACAGTTTAATGCTCCTTCCTCAAAAACTGACAGAAAAGCAGGCAGAAAATCAGTAAGAATACAGATGACTTGAACAGCAACACTATCCACTAACTTTACCTAATAGATATTTAGAAAGCAATCCATGCAACAACGGCAGAATAACATTCTTCTTTAGTGGACAGGAAACAGTCACCAACATAAAGGTAAAAATTATTTTACCTTTAAAAAATTATAAATAAATATTTGATATATTGCATTTTCATTTTAATTCAGTTCAAAATATTTGTTTAACTTTGTCCTTGAAACTTCCATTTTGATAGATGTGTTATTTGGAAGAATATTTTCTTAAATTCAAAATTATTGTCAATTTTTCTGACACCTTCATACTATTGATTTCTCTACAGTTCTGTTATGATACAAAATTATACATTTAAGGACTCACATTTTCTTGAAAAAATGTTTTCTCATCCAGAAAATTTATAACATAAGTGATAAAATTTATAATTTAAGAAAATGAGTCCTTCACGAGTCCTTAAATGTATAATTTTGAATCATAGCACAACTGTACAGAAATAAATACTATAAAGATATCAGGAAAATTTACAATTATTTCTAATTTAAGAAAACATTCTTCCAAATAACACATGTGTCAAAATGGAAGTTTCAAGAGCAAAGTTAAATAAATATGTTGGACTGAATTAAAATGAAAACACAATATATCAAGGTTTCAGAGTACATTTAAAGCAATCCTTAAAGGGAAATTAACAGGATAAAATGCTTAACATTAGAAAAGTAGAAAGACATAAAATCAGATTTCTAAACTTCCATTACAAGAAACTAGGAAAAAAAAGAGTCAATTATATAAAAGGAAAGCAGAAGAAAGAAAATAAGAAAAATAAGCAACAAAATAAACAATGAAATTAAAAACACAAAAACAAAATCAGTGAAGTCAAATGTAGCCCTTTGAAATGATTAATAAAACTCATAAACCTCTAATCAGACTGAGCAAGAAAAAATAAGTAGATACATATTACCAATGTCAGGTATGTAAGAAGAGACTTCACTACTAACCACTAATTTATAAAATATTAAGGGAACACTACTCTCTGACCTTAAATTTGACAACTTGAATTAAATTGATTAATTCCTTGAAAAACAAACTATCAAAATCTCACTCAAGAAGAAATAATATGAATATACATATGAAATTGAATCTGGTATTCAATTCCACAAACAAAAGTCCAGGTCCATGTAGTTTCACTTTCAAATTCTACCAAACAAGTACCAGATAATCTCTTACAGGAAAAGAAAAGGGACTACTTCTCAACTAATTTTAGCAGACAAAGACAATAGAAAAATAGAAAACTACAAATCAATATCTCATATTAAACTAGTCAGAAAATCCTCAGCAACATATTAGTAAATTAAATTCAGCAATATATAACAGGATAAAATATCCAACTAAGTCAGATTAATCTAAAGGATGAGAAGTTGGTTCAACATTTGAAAATTAATACCATTTACTAGGTTAACAAATTGAAGAAAATAATGTGATCATCTCATTAGATGCAGAGAAAGCATAAATTTAATATTCATTAATAATAATTGAAAAAAACTCTCAAAAGCTAGGATAGAAGGGGACTTTATTTTTTTTAACATGATAAGAGGTATCTACCAACTACTCAAAGCCTACAGCTAACTTCATACTTACTGTTGAAAGACAGAATATTGTACCCTTATGGCAGGAAATAGGAAAGTTTCTTCTATCTTATTACTCCTATTCAATACATACTGGATATTTTTGCCAGTGAAATAGGCAACAAAAAGTAATAAAGGCACACCAATGGGAAAGGAAGGAGGTAAACTGTATTCACAGATGACATAATTGTCTTCATAGGAAATTCCCAAGAATCAGCAAAGATGTTCCTAGAACTACAGAGTTCAGTCTTTTCAGAATGCAATATCAATACAGAAAATAAATGTTAAATTATATGTACTTGTAATCAACTTTACATAAAAATGCCATTTGCAATAGCATGAAAATTGAAATACTGGGATAGAAATGTAGCAAAATGTGTGCATGATCTGTATGCTGGGTGCCACAAAACACTGATGAAGGAAATCATTAGAAACCAAAATTATTGTGGACCTATTTCAGATGCATGAATGTAAGACTCAATATTATTAATATGTCACTTCTTCATGATATAGTGCTAAATTCAATGCAATAAAAATCAAAATACCAGCATGTTTTCATGCATATCAAAAATCTGATTCTAAAATGTATATGGAAAGGTAAAGAAATTAGAAGAGCCAAAACAATTTTGAAAAGGAGCAGAGTTAGAGGACTTGCATTACCTGATTGCAAGTTTTTCTCCAAAACTACAATAATCAAGAAAATCTGCTATGGGCAAAAGGATAGAAATATGGAAGAGACTAACAGCAGCATAAAGATTTCAGTAGTAGATTCACACAAATATAAACAACTTACTTTTCATGAAAGCAATTGCAAAGATAATTCAATGGAGAATGGTTAATCTTTTCGACAAATGGTACTGGGACCATTACTTGGATGTACATACACAAAATAATGAAGCTAAACACATGCCAGATACTATATTGTACATAAAACACATTCAAAATATATCATAGACATAAATATAAAATATAAACTTACAAACTTTCTAGAAGAAAACATGAGAAAATCTCCATGACCTTCTTTTAGCAAGTAATGTTTAGACATGACAGCAAAACTTCAATTCATTACAAAACAGACAAATTGAATTTCATCAAAATTAAAATTTTTTTCTGGAAAGACACTATTAGAATAATAAAAATCCCAAACAATGACTTGTAAAAATATTTGCAAAACTCATTTCTGAAAAAGAACTTGTATCCAGAATATATGAATAACTCTTATAACTCTTCCAGAAAGGAAACGACCCAATTTGAAAATATTTAAAGAGATGTTTTATCAAGGAAAGTATATAAGTGGCAAATAAATGTAGGAAGATATGTTCAACATCATTAATTACTGAGGAAATGCAAAGTAAAACTGGAATAAGAGAGCACTGAATGTCTGTTGAGACAGATAAAAACTGGTAATACCAAGGGAGGATGGGAATAACTGGAACTCTTCCTTGCTGTAGCAGTAAAAAAAATGGTACAGCCACTTGGAGAAATAGTTCGTCAATCTCTTAGAAAGTTACCAGGAGTCACAGTAACCCCACTCTTAAGTGTTAACCAGGTAAATTGAAAACTATGCTCACACTAAAAACCTGTATGCTAATGTTCACAGCAGTTTCATTAACAATAGTAAAAAACAACAACAACAACAACAACAACAACAACAAAAAACAAAAAACCAGGAAGCAACTCTTTTCTTAAAAAAACCTGATGAATGAATAAGCAAAACATCATACATACTAATTTGCTGAGTAGTATGTTGTGAAAAGAAATAAACCATGGATTCATTGAACATAAATGAATCCTAAATGCATTTTTCTAAGCAAAAAAAAAATAAAATAAAACTTAAATGATATGCATTGTTTCATTCTACTTATATGGCATTCTTAAAAAAGGCAAAATATAAGGATATAGAACAGGCCACTGTTTGCGAGATATCAATGGGGAAGAGAAATTGAGTACAAAGAAGCAGTTAATGAGGAATCTTTGAGTGATGAAACTGTTCTGGTTCCTACCGTGGAAGTATGGTTCTATGCATTTGTTAGATTCCATATAATTGTACATTACAAAGAATAAATTTTGCTAAATGCAATTTTAAACACCTAAATTAGGATATCAGCAGAACTTAAGATAAATGCAGACTATTTCAAATAAATCTAACTATAATAAACATTTATGGCATTACCCTACTGAAGGGAATAAGGAATAAGAAAAATGAACGAAATCACTTTGGAACAACATTTTGCCCTGATACTGTAAGATAAAAGACAAGAAAAACTGCACGCAAACAACTCTACTATAGTAGGTAAATTTGTTTCTCATAGGAGTAGGGATGGGCAATTCTCAAACTCCTTACCTGTATCAAAACAAACAAACAAAAAAATACACTAGGGTTTAACAAGTAAGTACATTGATAGGGTTCAACTAAGGTTGAAGAAATAAGTAAGTACATTGAAAATAATGAGAGCCAGGTTTCTCACTGTTAGAGAAGAAAGTTACAAATAAACAAGAAGGTAGATAGAAGAAACTCTGTTGTGCTGAAATTTAAGATGGATATATCAGTATCAAATCATATTTTTAAAATATAAACATAGAAATTAATATAAATATGTATGCATACTTGGCTTAGTATACACATTAGTTCTGCTTGCTAAGACAGCCTATAACCTGTGAATATCCTAGTGACAATGAGCACACCTAGCATTCAGCTCATAGCTTCCAAATGCCATTCTCCAGTAAAGGAAACCAGCACTCTCTGGAGAACTGTTTATTCACAGGACTGGGGTATGGGAAATACAAGGTAAACACGGGACACCCTGTGGTGCCAGAAAGTAAGAAAGTGTTAGGGAATAAAACAGATGGGGGCATGTCAAAATGACATAGGAGCCTACTCAAAAGATGGCCCAAGGGCAGAACTTGGAACAATCTGATCAACAAAGTAAATAATGACATCAATAAAATTATAACCCAAATAATGAAATATACATTTATGATTCATGCTGATATATTTATTGAATAAATAGGTGATAAATGGAGAAAGTATGAAAACTCATACAGAAGAATATCAATTAATTAAATGTAGAAAGAAAGAAAAAAATAGAAAATCACCAATAGTTCACAGGAGTAATAATTGCTGCATGAAAGATCCACTGATAAATGCTAAAATTAATAGGCAAAAGTTTAGATAGAATAATTTTGGCATACACTCAAATTATCTGCCCCAAAGTATTTATTAATTACACATTGGAAAGCAGAAACTTTTCAGTGGGTAACTTTGGCTGACACTATTTTAACTAAGGTTGACCTTACTAGTAATAACACATATTGATATAATGTATGATGTACTGAGAAGGGCACAAAACCTCTTTGGTATTTTCCCCATAATGAATGATGTCAGTCTAATCACATGAAAATATCAGGCAAACTCAAATCAAAGGACATTCTACAACATAACTGACTAGTGCTCTTTAAAACGTCAAGATCATGAAAGACAACAGAAGCCTGAAAATCTATCACAGATTGCAGGAGATTAAGAATATATTACCACAGAAAGCAATACAGGATCCTGGATTGGACCCTGCAACAGAAAACAAGAAACAAACAGAAAATTAGGGGAAAAACTGGTGATATCTGAATCCAATCTGACATTTCATTAATAGTATTTTGCAAATTTCTTAATTTTGATAATTGTACTATGAATATGTAAGATGCTAATTTAGAGGGAGTTGGATGAAAAGTATATGGGGACTTTATGTACTATCTTGGCAATTTTTCTGAATGTCTAAAATTATTTCATGAGGGAGCTCTATTTTTAATTTTTTGGGGAGCCTCTATAATTTTTTTCCATTATGACTGTAGTAATTTACATTTCCACCAACAGCGTATGAGTTCCCTTGTCTCCTCGTGCTTGCTAGCATTTTTTGTTTTTATTTATTCAGTAACAGTCATTCTAACTGTGATGAGGTAATGTCTTATTATGGTTTGGATTTGTGTCTGACGATTAGTGATGTTGAACATTTTAAAATATACATGTTAGCCATTTTTACATCATTGTTGGAGGAATGTCTATTAGGATCTTTTGCCCGTTTTAAAAATGGGATTATTTGGTTTTCTTCCTATTGAGTTGTTTTGGCTCCTTCTATATTTTGGATATTATCCCCTTGCCAGATGCATAGTTTGCAAATACTTTTTCTCACTCAAGTTTGTCTCTTCACTCTTTTGATTGTTTCATTAGCGGTGTAGAAGCTTTTTAGTTTGATGTAATTCCATTGCACTACTTTTGTTTTTGTTGAATGTGCTTTGGGGTCTTATTTTAAAACTTTCTGCCAAGTTCAATTTGATTAAGTGTCTCTGTTATGCTTTCATCTGATATTCAGAGTTTCAGGTGTCATATGTAAGTCCTTGATCCATTTACAGTTGTTTTGTGTATATGGTGAGACATAAGGGTCTAGTTTCATTCTCATGCATATGGATATCCATTTTCTTCAGCACCATTTTTTTAGTAGAGACTTTGAAAAAATCTCCAGTGTGTATTCTTGTTCCCTTTGTCAAAAATCAGTTTGTTGTAAGTGTGTGGATTTTTTTTCTGGTTTCTATTTTCTCTTCCATTGGTCTATATGTCTGTTTTTATGCCAATATCATGGTGTTTTGGTTACGATAGCTTTATAGTATACATTAAAAATAGGTAATGTGATGCCACCAGCCTTTTTTTTTTTTTTTTTTTTTTTTTTGGTGCTCAAGATTGCTTTGGCTATATGGGGTCTTTCACATTTCCATATGAATTTTAGAATTGTGTTCCCTATTTCTGTGGAGAATGTCATTGATATTTTGATAGGGATTGCATTGAATCAATAGCTTGCTTTGGGTAATATAGACATCTTAACAATATTAATTCTTCCAACTCATGAGTATGGAACATTTTTACCATTTATTTGTGTCTTTTTCAATTTCTTTCATCAATGATTTACAGTTTTTTATAGCGATATTTTACCTCCTTTGTTAAGTTTATTTTTAGGTATTTTTTTTGCAGCTATTGGAAATGAAATTGCTTTTTTGATTTATTTTTCAGATAGTTTGCTCTTGAAACATAAAAATGCTACTGGTTTTTTTATGTTGATTTTGTATCTTTCAACTTTACTAAATATATTTATTAGTTGTAACAGGTTTTGTGGAGCCTTTAGGGTTCTCAATATATGTAATCGTGTCATTTGTAAATAGGGACAATTTGACTTTCTCTTTTCTCATATGATGTCCTTTATATCTTTCTCTTGCTTAGTAGCTCTGGTTGCATGCATACCCAAAGGAAATAAAATCAGTATGTCAGAGAGACATCTGTACTCCCATGTTTATTGGAGCACTATTCACCATAGCTATGATATGGAATTGACCTAAATGCCCATCTACAGATAAATGGATAAAGAAAATGTTATATATATGTGAGATCTATCACAATGGAATACTATTCATCTATAAAACTGAATGAAATTCTGTCATTTGCGGCAACATGGATGAACCCGGAGGACAGTATGTGAAGTGAAATAAGTCAGTAACAGAAAGACAAACTCTGTATGGTCTCACTTATGTGTGGAATCTAAAAAGTTTATTTCATAAAAGTAGATAATAGAATAGTTACCAGAGGCTGGAGAAACTCAGACGAGCAGGAATGGGAAGAAGTTGGTCAATGGATGGACACAAAGTTACAGTAAGACAGGAAAAATAAGTTATGGTGTTTGGTGTTTTATTACATAGTTAGGTAACTATAGCAAATAGTAACGTAGTATATATTTCAAGATAGCTAAAACAAAGAGTTTGGAATGTTGTCACCACAAAGAAATGATAAATGTTTAACATGATGAATATGGTAATTACCCCAGTTCGATCATTATACAATGCGTATGTGCATTAAAATATTACACTATATTCCGTATGTCCCATTATTATGTAATGTATAAATAAAAATAATTAATTGTAAGAAATGAATTTAAAAAGTAAACATTAACAATCATTTCAATAAAATATGTTAAAATCAATAAAATAAAAAAACACATAGAGTTTATTATTCTGAAGAGCAACCACAGTTACAAATAATATCATAGTCACTTTGGACAAATTTCCATGCTTGAAACCTGTGTTGTAAATCTCAATGCTTAAAGAGTGAAAATGGAAACATTTTCTGAAAGAATAGAAAGTAAAATAGGAAAACAGCTTATCTGTATATTGCCTTATAGTTTTCAAACACTAATTACTTGTTCTTGAATTAAATTATCTCTCACAAAAACCTTTTGAGAATGGTATCTGTTTTATTACACAATTAGGGTAATTAAGGTTAACAGAGAGAAAGTTTATTCTATCTTCAGAACTTACTCATCTTATAACTAAAAGTTTGTAATTTTTGACAAACATTTCCTCATTTTTCCTACCTTCACCTTTTGCAACCACCATTATCATCTCTGTTTCTATCATTTTGACTTATTTTTATAAGTATATCACATTTTCACACTGTACACTTTAAATAGAAACAATCTTATTTGTCAATTGTACCTTAAGAAAACTGAAAACAAATGTTTAAAGTTATTGAGATCCCCCAAAAAAGAGAAAGTTCATTTCTCCAAATCGCTTGGCTAATTAGTCACAGAATCAAGACTTTAACACAAACATTCCAACTTTATGTTTTGTGCATGCTACACAAACCAAAAATACCCTGACATCAATTTATTCTGTTATTGGTGCAATTTACTTCATGTATTCAGGAGTAATAGTTATTGGTTAATGTCTCCTTACTCAATACAGTTATTCTGTATGTTCACAAGTTTTAAAAATAACTTTCTTCCAACTAAAGAAATAATTAACATTGATGAAAATCAACTACTAAATGATATCTCTGAAATCATTTTTTGAGAAATAACTTTGAGTTAAATTTTGATAACATTATTTGCAGAGAGTACTTGATATATATTTAATTCATAGTATTTGTGTTCTATATGAAGATTCAAATTTTTATATTGAGCCTTATAGACTTCATCATGGTTGTGTACTGGGCCATAGATCTGTTTATATTTATTCATTAATGCATTGCTAATTAAAAATGTGTTTCATTAAACTTGTAAAAAAAAAAAAAGACAGGGAGAATGAACATGTTGAAATTAAGGACCCTTAGGCTATAAGACAACTTCAACAGTTGAGCTGTTAAGACTAATGTGGGCAGCAAGAGTGTCAAAAGTATCTATCACTTACTCCAGTGTATAAAATACAAAATAAAGAATACATGTCAGGTATGACAGGTAACATTAAATAGTATTTTCCTAACTCAGACTAGATAATAAGGCTTTAAGTCACTTTGCTTGTGGTTAATTCCTTGGACCTTACTATCATAACTACACACTTTTGATAACCTAGCAGTGTTTTTAATTATACAATTGGGTCAACTTTTCCATTGTTAATGGAAACATGATGATTTCCAATTATTTAGTACTAAGTGCCAAAATTACTAACGATTAGATCATGTTCATTTCTTGAGCCACTCTGCTTTAAGAATATGTTAAATATAATATATATTATCTGTTAGCTAGCAATGGGGTTAAATTGTGCAACAGGCAGATTTTCGCTTTGGCATCCTTGTGTATTTTTATGCAATCTGGAGCATTTATCCTTCCATTACTTCTATGCTTTTCAGTGCTCTCATGCTGCTTTTGCCTTCACTAATTCCCCAGTAGTAGTGCCCCATTGATGAGTACATATGCCTGGCATGATCCGTGCTTCAAAACTGCATACTCACTCTTTTTATATCTGCCATTTGAAGCTCTTATTCTTCAGTTTATGAGAACTAAACTAGGTTCTTGTCTGTAACCCTTACAATTATTATGTTCACAACAGGACAAATTATTGTCCTTTATAATTCTATAAGTAAAGAAAAATTTCTAACCCAAAATTAGGTTTAGGAAAGTAAAAAACATAGTATAAGAATCTGTAATTCAAACATGTTTAAAAGTAAGCTGCTGAAAACTTAAGAATCAATATTTCATAATAGAGGAACTATAAGATCTTGTAAAGATCAGGCCAGAAAAACAAGTGGAGCAAAATTCAAGAGACTTGAAGTATCATCAAAAGATAAGTAGAGAAAACAAAAAAGGAAACAAAAATTAATGTCAATCCAATTCAGAGGTGAAATATAATATAGTGCTTAATTTACATATTAATTTATGTTATTTTATCAAATATATAATGATTACCTAGTATATAAAAGTTTTGTGTGAGATACCAGAGATAAAACTGTGAGTGAAACCAAACACAGTTCCTGTCCTTATAAAATTTACTGTTTGTGGGGAAGAAAGACATTAATCAAATAACTATACATATTTCTATGACATCGAGATGCATGGGTTAAGAGAGAACAAAAGAAAATAATTTTACTTCTTCACAATATTGAAAAAAGTGTTTTCTGGGGAAGTAATGTTTTACCTGAGATTGTAAAGATGAATAAAGGCAAACATGAAATCACATGGATGTTAAAGGAGACAATGTGTTAAAAAATGATGGGGGAGCACATGGCTGGTTCAAAAATTGGCAAGTAGGCTAGTGTGTTAGTCTATTCTCATACAACTATAAAAAAGTATCTGAGAGTGGGTAATTTATAAAGAAAAGGGGTTTGCTTGACCCACAGTTCTGCATGCTTAACAAAAAGCATGACTGGGAGGCCTCAGGAAACTTATAATCACGGCTGAAGGCTGCGCAAGCAGCAGGGTCCTGGCCTGGCCGCGAAACCATTTTCCCTCATAAGCTTCTGGGCTCGTGATGTGAGGCAGATCTCTGTAATGCCCTGGAGACATTTTCCCCATTGTCTTGGCTATTAACATTCGGCTCCTCATTACTTATGAAATGTTTTTGCAATTGGCTTGAATTTCTCCCCAGAAAATTGTTTTTTCTTTTCTACCACATGGTCAGGCTGTAAATTTTCCAAATTTTATGCTCTGTTTCCCTTTTAAACGTAAGTTCCTATTTTCGACCATCTCTTTGTGAACGCATATGACTGTATGCTATTAGCAGCAGTCAGGTCATATTTTGAATGCCTTGCTGCTTGGAAATTTCTTTCACCAGATATCCTGAATCATCTCTCTCTAGTTCAAAGTTCCACAGATCCCTAGAGCCAGAGCAAAATGCCACCAGTATCTTTGCTAAAGCATAGCAAGAGTGACTTTTACTCCAATTCCCAATAAGTTTTTCATCTCCACCTGAGAACACCTCAGCCTGTACTTCATTGTCCATATCACTATCAGCATTTTGGTCAAAACCATTTCACAAATCTCTAGGAAGTTCCAAACTTTCTCTCATCTTCCTGTCTTTTTCTGAGCCCTCCAAACTGTTCCAACCTCTGCCCATTACCTAGTTCCAAAGTCATTTCCACATTTTCAAGTAACATTATAGAAATGTCCCATTCCTGGGACCAGTTTTCTGTATTATTCGATTCTCATGTTGCTATAAAGAACTACCCAAGAATGCGTAATTTATAAATAAAATAGGTTTAATTGACTAACAGTTCCATAGGCTTAACAGGAAGCATGACTGAGAGGCCGCAGGAAACTTACAGTCATGGCAGAAGGTGAAGGGGAAGCACACACATCTTCACAATGGTGGAGCAAGAGAGTAAGAGAGCAAAGGGGGAAGTGCCACATACTTTTAAGCAACCAGGTCTCATGAGAACTCACTCACTATCATAAGAATAACCAGGGGGAAGTTCGCCCCCATGATTCAATCACCTCCCACCAGGCCCCTCCTCTGATGTGTGGGGATTACAATTCAAGATGAGATTTGGGTAGGGACACAGAGCCAAACCATATCAGCTAATACGGCTGCAATAAAGACAGCAAAAAGAACAGTATAGAAATAAAGCCCAATGAAAATTATACCACACAGGACTTCGCATATTGTTAAGAACTTCTGATTTTTTTAAGAGCAATGAGAAGTCACTTAAAGGATTCAAATGGGTAGATGGTATGACCCAAATTGTAGTATGCAAGGGAAAACATAAAACAGAACTCACAGAATGGCAGAGGAAGTAAAAGGTAGTGATAAATACAAAAGACATATTGGCAATAGCAAGAAATTAGACAAGTGGCTGAAGAAGGGTGAAGTCACTACATTGATTCTTAGGATTCTTTGTAGCATACATGGATAGATATCTTCTTTCAGCTGGGCATCTGCGAGTATGCTGGTACTCCTCTGCTCTCAAAGCCTGATGAGAAATGAGACTTCTACTAATTTTTGTCCCTTATGGATTTACCATTGTAAAGTCTGTTTATGCAGGTCTATTGGAAAAGTAACCATCATGACTGACCACAGAAACTTAGACTGAATAATGTAGTCCTCCATTTTATAGACATAAAAGTAAAAAAGCTGCTAAACTTTTGATGAAAACCAACAGCATTGAATGGAAGAACCAATATTTCAGGTAGAAAAAATACTTTTGAAAAAATGAAGAGGAAAACGTCAAGGAACATAAACTAATTTTTATAAGGACAAGTAATATATTTCCTCAATTTCAAAAAATATTCATTCTAAGATATATTTTTAAATCAGTGTTTTAAGGAAAAATATTTACAAATTTGTTTAAAGGTACGTATCAGTTAGCTTGGGCTAAAATAACACATAAACCTTAAACAACAAAAACTTATTTTCTTGCAGTTCTGGAGGCCCTTTATAGGCCCTGTCTCCAAATACAATCTCATTGAGGGCTGGGGCTTCAAGATATAAGTTTTGGTGTAAACAATTCAGTTCATAGCAAAGTGCATATTAATTTTAGAAATATTGAAAAGACAAGTGAATGTGTATATTGAAATCTAGAAGACTCAAGAGGATGGTGTATTCATAAAAAATGACAGGATACTATGAAAAAGGAAGGATTAGAAAAAGTATTTGAAGTAGAAATAATAAAATTTACAGAATAAAGAATTTAACATGTCTGAATAATATATATACACACACACATATATAGAGAGAGAGCACTTAAAATAAAGTTAAAATACTCTATAAATAACATACAACATTTAAAAAGTGAAAATATAACAAAATATGAGGTATATGGCATAGGAGAATCGGCTCTAAAGTCATCTAATAGGAGTTTCAGAACAAAGAAAGAAAGAAAAGCAAAGGGTGAATGTAATCTAGAGAAGCAATTTTCCAAGGTACTTTTGTTTACTTGCAGGGTCCACTGAGTGCCAATAAAGATGACTAAGAAATATATACGGATACATTTCTTATCTTTCAAATTCTATGATTAAAAAGTAAATTTCACGTGTTTTCAGAGAGAGATAAATATAATAACAACAAGCAATTAAAAATCAGAATTGCATCAGATTTCTCTTCAGTGTAACTAGCAGGGAGTACAAAAATATTTACCAAATTTAAAAACAAAATGGTCTTGAAACTATATAGTTTGAAGTCTTACATTTTAATCTTAAATCCAACTGGGCACGATGGCTCATGCCTGTAATCCCAGAACTTTGGGAGGCCGAGGCGGGCAGATCACCTGAGGTCAGAAGTTTGAAACCAGCCTGGCCAACATGGTGAAACCCCATCTCTATTAAACACAAAAATTAGCAGGGCATGGTGGTGCGTGCCTGTAATCTCAGCTAGTACTTGGGAGTCTGAGGCAGGAGAATCACTTGAACCCAGGAGGTGGAGGTGGCAATGAGCTGAGATTGAACCACTGCACTCCAGCCTGGGTGACAGAGTGAGACACTGTCTGAAAAAAAAAATAATAATCCAACTTGGGTTAATTTTTGTGTATAGTGAAAAGTAGAGATCCAGTTTCACTCTTCTGCATATGTCTAGCCAACTATCCAGTGCTATTTGCTGAACAGCTTGTCCTTTGCCCATTGCTTACTTTTGTTGACTTTGTTGAAGATCAGATAGCTGTAGGTGTACAGCTTTATTTATGGGTTCTCTAACTTGTTTCATTGGTTTATGGGTCTCTTTTGGTAGAGTACCATGCTGTTTTGACTACTCTGGCTTTGAGTTTGGGTAGTGTGATGGCTCCAGCTTTCTTGTTTTTGCATAGCATTGACAGATTGCTTTAGGCAGCATGGCCATTTTAACAATATTGATTTTTCCAATCCATGAGCATGTAATATAATTCCACTTTCTTGGGCATGTCTGATTTCTCTCAGCAGTGTTTTATAGTTCTCCTTGTAGAGATATTTAACCTCCTTGGTTAGATGTATCCTTGGGGTGTGTGTGTGTGTGTGTGTGTGTGTGTGTGTGTGAGAGAGAGAGAGAGAGAGAGAGAGAGAGAGAGAGAGACTATTGTAAATGGGATTGTGTTTTTGATTTGGCGCTCAGCAAAACTGTTATTGTTGTATACAGATGGTACTGATTTTGTGTGCTGAAAACTTACTGGAGTTGTTTGTCAGGTCTAGTAAGCTTTTGGTGAAGTCCTTAGGATGTTCTAGATATACAATCATATCATCAGAGAAAGGAAATATTTTTGCTGCTTCTTTTCCAATTTGGATCCCTTTTATTTCTTTCTCTTGCATTATTGTTCCAGCTAGGATTTCTGGTACTATGTTATACAGGAGTGGTAAAAGTGGGCATTCTTCTTTTATTCCTTTTCTTAATGGAAGTGCTTCCATGCTTGCTTATTCAATATGATGTTAACTGTGGGTTTGTTTAAAATGGCTCTTATTATTTTAAGTTGTGTTCCTTTGATGCCTAGTATTTTTAGGCATTTCATTAAGAAGGGATGTTGGATTTCATTGAAAGCTTTCTCTATGTCAATGAAATGATTGTATGATTTTTGTTTTTATTCTGTTTATGTGGTGAATCTCATTTATTGATTTGCGTATGTTGAACCAACATTGCATCCTAAGTATGAAGCCTACTTGATCATGGTGAATTAACTTTTTGATGTGTTTCTGGATTCAGTTTGCTAATATTTTGTTGATGATTTCTGCATGTATGTTCATCAGGCATATCGGCCTGTAGTTTTCTTTTTGTGTTATATCCTTGACATGTTTTGATATTAAGGTCATGACTTCATAGAATGAGTTAGGTAGGAGTCCCTCCTTCTTGATTTTTGGGAATAGTTTAAGTATGATTGGTACTTGTTATTCTCTGTATGTCTGGTAGAACTCAACTGTGAATTCGATAGGTCCAGGACATCATTTGGTTGGTAGACTTTTTTGTGACTCATTCAATTTCAGAACTTGATAGGGCCCATTCAGTTTTTCCTCATTCAATCTTGAGAGATTATATGTTTCCAGGAATTTATCCATTTCTTCTAGATATTCTAGTTTGTGTGCATAGAGGTGTTCATAATATTCTCTGAAAATCTTTTGTATTTCCGTGGAATTGGCTGTAATGTCACCTTTATCATGCGTGCTTTCTATTTAGATCTTCTCTCTTCTCTTCTTTTTTAATTTAGCTGGTAGCCTATCAATGTTGTTCATCCTTTCAAAGAACAGACTTAGTTTTACTGATCCTTTGTGTGGATTTATGGGTCTCAATTCAGTTCTGCTCTGCTTATAGTTATGTCTTTTCTTCTGCTAACTTTGGTTTTAGTTTGTACTTGTTTTTCTAGTTCCTCTAGGTATAATGTTAAATTGTTGGTTTGTGATATTCCTAACTTGTTGAGGTAGGCATTTAGAGCTATAAACTTTCTGCTTAACACTGCTTTTGCTGCATCTCAGAGATTTTTGTATGTTGTGTTCTTTCTTTTCATTTATTTCAATGAATTTTTTAAATTATTTAATTTTTTTGTCTACCCAAAGTCATTTAGGAGTAAGTTGTTTAATTTCCATGTAATTTTCTCATTATGAAGCATTTTGTTGGTATTGATTTATATTTTTATTCCATGATGGTCCAAGAGTATGGCTGGTACAATTTCATTGTTTTTGAATTTATTAAAACTTGCTTTATGGCAAAGCATATGGTTGATCTTAGCCATGTTCCATGTGCAGATGAGAAGAATGTATATTCTGTGGCTGATGAGTGGAGTATTCTGTACATGTCTATTAGGTCCAATTGGTCAAGTGTCAAATTTAAGTTCAACATACATTTGATAGCGTACTGCCTCAATAATCTAACACTGTGGACCATTGCTGTCCCCTACTATTACTGTGTGGCTGTTTAAGTTTTTTCATAGGTCTAGAAGTACTCATTTTATGAATGTGGGTACTCCAATGTTGGGTGTGTATATATTTAGGATAGTTAAATCTTTTTGTTGAATTGAAACATTATCATTATGTAGTGCTCTTCTTTCTTTCTTTATTTTTTACTCGTTTGTTTAAAATTCTTTTCATCTGACATAACAGCAGTGCCTGGTCTCTTTTGTGCTCCATTTGCATGATAGATTCTTCCCCTACCCATTATTTTAAGCATATGGGTGTTGTTATATGTGAGATGGCTCTCTTGAAGACAACAGATAGATGGGTCTTGTATTTTTTATTCAATTTGCCAATTTGTGCTTTTTACATGGAGCATTTAGACTGTTTACATTTAAGGTTGATAGTCATATGTAAGGTTTTGATCTTATTATGAAGTTTTTAGCCAGTTGCTTTATAGTTTTATTGTATAGTTGCTTTATAGGGTCTGTGGACTGTGTATTTAAGTGTGTTTTTGTGGTAGCAGGTAGTGTTCTTTTGTTTGCATATCTAGAAACTTCCTTGATGATCATTGGTAGGGCTAGTCTAGTGGTAACAAATTCCCTTAGTGATTGTGTGTCTAGGAAAGATTTTATTTCTTCTTCACTTACGAAGCTTAATTTGGCAGGATATGAAGTTCCGGGTTGGAATTCTTTTCTTTCACAATGCTCAAAGTAGGCCCCTAATCGCTCTTGGCTTGTAAGGTTTCTTCTGAGAAGTCCACTGTTAGCCTGATGGGTTTGCTTTGTATGTGATTTGACCTTTTCCTCTAGTTGCCTTACTTTTTTTTTGTTGTTAGCTTTAATCTTAGACAGTCTGGTTATTACATTTCTTGGTGATGTTTGTTTTGTGTAGCATCTCCAGGTGTTCTCTGAATTTCGTGTATCTGGATCTCCATTTCTCTAATAAGATTAGAAAAATTTTCTTGACATATTCTCTTAAATACGTTTTCAAATTTGTTTATTTTTCTCGTCATTCAAGAATGCCAATAATGTGTAGGTTTGGTGTCTTTATTTAATCCCATAATTCTTGATGACTTTGTTCTTTTTTAAAATTCATTTTGCTTCATTTTGGTCTAGTTGTTAGTTCAAAAGACATGTCTTTAAACTCTCAAATGCTTTTTTCTTCTTTGTCTAGTCTATTAATAAAGATTTTAATTGTATTTTGCAATTCATTCAGTATTTTCTTATTCCAGGAGTTCTGACCAATTTCTTTCTTTCTTTTCTTTTTTCTTTTTTTTTTTTTGAGATGAAGTCTCACTCACTCTGTCATCCAGGCTGGAGTACAGTGGTGCAATCTTGGCTCAATGCAACCTCTGCCTCCAGGGGTTAAAATGACTTTCCCACCTAAGCCTCCTGAGTAATTCATTTCATGCAAAAAGGATTTTTTTTCTTTCTTTCCCTACTTTATTATTATTATTATTATTATTATTATTATTATTATGTCATACTCTTTGCCCCCTCCAGAAGAGTTGTGGCTGTAGAAAATTTGGGGTAGGTTCTTTTTGTTTTGCTACTATAGCCTTATGCACTTCTCTTGGATGGTTTAATATTGGGCTTTGTGATTGTACCATAAAGCTAGCTGCAGCCAATGTGGACAGGTTTATACATGATCCTTGTTTACTGGAAGAAGGTCTTGTCTGCCACAAGCAAAGGGCTTATCTATAGAATTCACAGTGGTATAAGCTCCCTGCTCAGCTCCATAGGGAGAAACCAAGATGGGTAGGGTCAAAGCAGTCAGTCTTGCCTACAGGTCATTCAGTGGCAGGCACAAGCATCAGTGCCAAGGCAGGGACCTAGTGGGTAGCCCCCTAGTGCCCAGAGGTGTGACTAGGTATGGAGCTGGGGAACCTCTGTGGTTTCAAGTTTTCTGCATAGTGAGGGAAGGGGATACCTAAACTCTTAATCCAGGACAATGGGCTCCAGATCCCGGGGGATCTGCCTGAGTATACAGCAGAAAGTGTCTTACTGCATCACAATCTCTGCACAGGAGGTTTGGGTGTCTCAGGCTGTTTATCCACACAAGAGGGTGATCAGACTGCCTAGAGATCTTCCTGGGTATGGAGTGGAGACAGCCCCATTGAAATGAAATCTATGCATAGTAGGGATAAGAAACTTAGGCTACTGGTCTAGCTGAACAGGTTCTCTGAATGCCTAGGTATCTGCCTGGCATGGGGACAGCCTCCCTTGCACCACTATCTATGCACAGAAAGGGTAGGGGAGCTCAGGCTCCTGATCCAGGAGAGTGGGTGCTCCACATGTCTGGAAATTTGCCTTAGCATAGAGTTGAGAGGGCCCCACTGCATCTGATCTATACACAGGAAAGGTGGGAGGGCTCAGGTTGCTGATCCAGGAGAGTGGACATTCTGAATGCCTGAATATCTGACTAGGCATGGAGCAAAGGGTCGCCCTGGTCTATAATCTTTGCACAGGGAGGCTAGGGCAACTCAGACTGCTGATTTGTGCTAGTGGGTGCTCCGAATATCTGGATATCTTCCAGGATGTGGAACAGAAAGGGCTCCTCAGCACCACAATCTCTGGAGACAGAGCAGGCTATGATGCCCTGCAATGTCAGACACAGACCCATTCCAGGTCACAAAGCTGGCCCTGACTGCAAGTCTGGTTGCCCAGGAGAAGCTGTGGCTGCAGCAGCTCTTCTCCTGCCCCAGACCTGCAACAGGGGAGAGCATAATTCCAGTGCCTATAGCTGGGTGTTTTCCATACTTACCCCCTCAATTCTGGCTCTAAAGGCTCCTGCCCCACTCCAGAGCAGGTGCTCGTATCTCCGATCCAAGACTAAAATGCCTGCATCACCACCACTGCCAAGTCACCAAAGAATAACTAACTTTGTATGCACCCAGATTAAAAAGGACATCCTGCTCTCCCTCCCCAACCCAAGAAAATGCCTGCAGCTTTCCCTGGTGTCTTTTCCTCTCAGCATCTCCAAACCTTTCCCTAGTTTATCTCCAAGTTTTGGGAGTAGCAGAGTTCTCTCTTTTGCCTTGGATTGCTTGGATCTTCATTTAAAAGGTGAGTCACAGAGGGAGAATCTGCCCGCCTCCCATTCTGAGGCTTTGTTCAGTTTTATCAGCTGAATGCCATCATAGGGGCCACTTGCCCACTCTCTCCTCCCTGGGATCTGGGATGTCCTTCACTATTCTGGTGGATTCCTGTTTTCCATCTTGAATTACATCTCACAGAATTTATCTTTATTTATAATTTTGCTATTTCCAAGCAGCTGAGGCACGCTGAAAGCCCCTAATCCACCATTTTGGAAGAAAACATAGTGCACACTGTTTCTTTAAAATCTTCTTGGAAAAGGTCACACCTAAAAGGTATGAAGATTCAAAATAAAGACAAGTATATCTAAAATATACTCAGAAAGAGCAAACAGACACTTTATTTCTATTAGTTCAGGTAAAATCCAAAGAAAAAAATAAACATTAAATTAAATGAAAAATATTTTAGATTTTTAGAAGTTCTGATCAACCAAGAAGACATAGCATACCTAATTATTTATGTATCAAATAACAAAGCATCAACATATTATTAAGAAAATGTAAAGTAATATGTTCAAGAACCTTGGGAGTTCAGAAGCATTTCCAGGGAAAATACAGTGTAGAAGGAGAAAGAAAAGATGATAGATTTTACTATATGAAAATTTATTTATAGCAAAAGACAATATTAAAAATGTGTAAAATTATCAAGTAAAAATCCAGTAAAGTCTAGTAGGGATTTTGGCATTCAAAGTCTCCATAATACATTTAATGAACTTTAAATAAAAACATTTTATAAAATATTACATTCCCGGCAGCAGTAGGCATACTCATGCCCAGATGCTGGTTTCTAAATGCCAGTTTCTAAAATGAGGAACCAAATCCTTCCACGAATGGCAGGTAATTTATTTATGAGCCTGGAGAATCTTCTACCATTCAAAAACAGGAAAGTCTTCAAAAACTGAAACTATGAGATATGTCAAAGAGACACAGGAAGCAACCTGAAAGAGTTCCCAATGGTCAAATCTGGAATAATTTTAGCAACAAAATAAATTAGTATTGGAATATAGCCCAAAGCATAAAATAAATATACAGAGCTCCATACTGATACAAATAAATTAGTGAATAAATAAAACATGAGAAAGAGTCATCTTTCTTACAGAATAATTTCAAATAATGTGTGCAGACACTCACCTCCTTAAGAAGATAGAGCCTAAACTTTCTCCCATACTACCATCCCTGCTAAAGGGTGGACAGAAATTAGTCACCTGCTTCCAAAGAATAGATTACAGAAAATGCAAAAATAATAACTTTCCCATGGAGAAATATGACTTAACCTAATGCTCAAGATTAATATCACCGTGAAAATTTATGTGATATCTGGCTACCACTAAATAGGATAGGATGAGAAGGACACTTCACCTGTGTGGTATTCTTCCCCAAAACCCATAACCCCATATAACTAACCTAAATCATGGAGCATTCTACAAAACATTAGTGCTCTTCAAAACTATGAAGGACATGAAAACCAAGGAAAGGTGTAAGAAAACTGTCAGAGATCAAAAATTAAGAAGACATGATGACCAAGTAAAATGTGGTGTACTGGATGGTATATTGGAACAGAAAAAGACATTAGGTAGAAACAAAATAAACTGAATAAAGTATGCACTTTGAATAATTGTAATGTACCAATGTTAACTTCTTAGTTTTGATAAATCATGCATTTGTAAAATGTTAAGAAATGGGAAACTGGGTGAAGGTACAGAAAGTGTCTGTTATATAATTGCAACATTACTATACGTTTAAAAAATTCCAGATTAAAATATTTCAGAAATACCATGTTGCCTAACTCTATCTGTCTTCTCCCTCCTCCCTCACATTCCCCTCTCTGTCTCACATGCACACAACTTCTGCAGAATAATTTGCCAGTTTGTAATCCCTGACAAAATAAAGATATTCATAAATTTTATGAAAATATCAAACCAGCTGTTTGATTGTTTAATCAAAACACAATTGACTGCCTGAGTCCAGTTTTTAAACTTTTCAACTCACTCCTTAGGTGCAATACAGCACCTGTAAAAGTCTCCATGAATGTACCTCAGAGAATTTATATATCCAAGTTGCGATCAAATAGTCTACAATTTTCTTTAAATCATGAGAGTTTGCAATGTTACTATTGCAGTAAAACTCAAGATGTAAGGCTTACAAAACTAAATGTAATGTTAATTGCTAAATTGGATGGTATCCCATAACTTAACTGTTAGACAGGTATTACTAACTACAGTCACCAGGCTGTACATCATATTTCTAGAATGTATTTATCCTACATAACTGAAACTTTGTATCCTTTGACCAACATCTCTCCACTTTCCCCACCCAGTCCCATCCCTGGTAAACACCATTCTACTCTCTGCTTATATAAATTCAATGTTTTTAGATTCCATGTATAAGTGGACCATGTAGGATTTTTTTTCATATTTGGCTTATTTCAATTAGCATTATGCTCTTCAGATTCATCCATGTTGCTGCAATGGCAGTGTTGTCTTCTATTTTAAGGTTAAATAATATTTAATTATTTCATATGTTGATGAACGCTTAGGTTGGTTTTATAACTTGGATATTATAAATGATGTTGCAATAAACATGAACGTTCATATGTCTCTTTGAGATATGTATTTTATTTCCCATATATATAATGAGGGACTGCTGGATCATATTAAACTATCTGAAAAGGAAATCAAAATAACAATCTCATTTACAATAGCATCAAGAAGAATAGATTAGAAATAACCAAGGAAGTAAAAATCTGCACACTGAAAGCTATAAAATATTGATTAAAGAAATTGTAGAAAACAATTAAATAGAAAGCTATACCATGTTCATACATTGGAAGAATTAATATCTTTAAAATGTCCATAGTATTTGAAGTGATTTACAGATTCAATAAAATTTATATCAAAATTCCAATGGAATTTTTCACAGTAACAGAATAAAACAATCTAAAAATTAATGTGCAGCCCTAGAAGATTCAGAATAGCCAAAACAATCTTGAGAAAGAAGAACAAATTTGGAAACATCACATTTCCTGATTTCAGTTTATACTAAAAAGCTATAGTAATCAAAATAGTATGGTACTGTAATAAAAAACAGACACATAGACTAATAGAATAGAATAGAGGGTCCAGAAAAAACCTATACATATACTGTCAAGTAATTTTCAACAAGGGTGCCAAGAAAACACTAGAGTCTCTTCAACAAATGATGTTTCGAAAACTGAATACCCACATGAAAAAGAATGAAATTTGACCCTTATCTTATATCACATGCAAAAATCAATTAAAATGGATTAAAAATTAAATGTAAATTCAGAAACCATTAAACTACTAGATGAAAGCGTAGGGAAACTGATACTTGACACTGCTGTTTAGAATTTTTTTTTTAAATATGATAATTAAAACATAGTCAGTAAAAGCAAAAATAAACAAGTGGGACTACATCAAACTTAGAAACCTATGCACAGCAAAGGAAACAATCGACAAAATGAAAAGGCAAGTTACTGATTGGGAGAAAATATTTGTAAACCATATATCTGATAAGGAACTCATACAATTCAACAGTAAATATACATAAATAAGTAAATAAGTATATAAAAATAACCCAATTCAAACATAAACAAAAGTCCCAAAGACATAATTTTTCCAGAGAATACATACAAAGGGTTAACAGATATATTAAAAAGTCCTTAGCTTCCTAATCATTAGGAAAATGCAAATCAAAAACACATGATATATCACCTCACACGATTAGGATAAAAAAGATTAAAGATAACAAGTGTTGGCAAGGATGTGGGGAAAATGGAAGCTTTCTACACAGTTGGCAGGAATGTAAATTGGTGCATCCATTATGTAAAACAGTATGGAGGTTCCTCATAAAATTAAAAATATATCTATCCTGTGACTTTTCCTTTTTCGAACAAAACTGTTACAACTTGGCACTAAAGGAATCAATTATGTAGTTAAGAAGTAGGATTTGATTTTATTACATTGGCCTCTCCGTTAACAATGGCATTGACCGTTTCTCTAAGACTGTTAGTCAGTTCTTTAATTAATGCTAATTGTGTTGGTGCTTTGGGGGACATTTGATACAGTTCACTAGAAGTAGAAGACAGACCACTGATTCATTCACTTAGCTCCTTAGTAGTCTCAGAATGGTAATGACCCACAGTCCCTACTTCCCTGGCTGAGATTTTATTTAGTGACCTTGAAAAACCAAAAGACCATATTTTCATTTAGTAATTCCTACTCAGCTTTTTCAGTGACTTGTATCACGCCTAATTCAAGTTTGCTGAGAATCTCTTCACATAGTTAACCCAGAAGGAATGTGGCTGTAGTTTTTATACATTTTCAAAATAAAGGATCAGATATTAATTCTTTAGTAACTTCCCTTTATAAAACAGAAATGGAATTCTGCCTTATTTTATTAAATCATGTTGAATCATATTACTTTATGTAAATTGAGTCATATCATTCCTTTGTCTATAAAAGCAGTATGCCAAACTTTGAGTATATGACCGTTTTGTTAGACAGAGGCAACATTTTCTTTCCATTTTCTGTAATATGCATCCTTATGGAAGGAGGAGTCACAATTATTTGTGTTTCAGTTTTTTTAATAATGACATTATCAGTTTCTAACAATAAAGTCAAGAATTTTATAAAAATCTTTGCTTCATCAAATCAATCATAACAGTGTGTTTAAGTCTCCATAGCTACAACTTCAGAGAATGTGATCCTTGTTTTGAATTCCAGTGACATGCAGAGGAACTCCAGTCTTCATTACTGGCAACTAAAGTCTTTTCAGAAAAAGACTTGGTTTGGTATCCATAACTTCTGACATCCACCCCCAAATAACTCATATTTAGAAAACACAAAATGTTGAGAGTAACCTTGAAATACATTCAGCAATTTGTTGAAATGCTTCTCTGAACAAAGAGCTCAACCAATCTCTTCACCCCATTAAGTTGTGTAACTTCATTCATATTCATCATCTATACAGCATCTGAATCACACGTAGTTCTAATACCCACCCCCAGCTGCTGCTGCAGATCAGAACGTTTTTTCAATTGTGATAATTTTTACTGATTTTTCTGCTTGGATCCTGACATGTCGGTTTCTAAACAGAGAATGAGGGTTTTATGTTTATGTGTGAAGGAAGGACTAGGAAAGATTTTGACTACATATTTTTTTAACTCTCCACCACAAAAGGTATTTTATATCAGCCTCAACTCTAAGTCTGCTTTTGAAAAAGCATGGCAAAGCTGATTGTATATGGAGCCAGCCAAGAAATGCGGTCAAAGGCCTATGTCCCTGTTGAATAATTCTTCAGTCAATCTAAAGCATAAAGCAATAGGAAATTGTAGGCTGTATACATTCCTAATCTGTGTATGGGCTTGAAACAACAACAGAGGCAAGAAATAACTCCAATAACAAAACACTGACATGTTCCAAAATGCATTGTACTTTATAGCTCAGTAATACTATCCTTTAATTCATTTTTTGCAGGTCTTGTAGCTGGTTTTCTGTGTTCTGTTAAATGTTTGTAGAATTTTGTCTGAATTGAGAAAGATCAAATTTTGATGGAAAAAAGAAAACTCATATTCATATTCCAAAAATTGCCACTATGTGTACAAAAATATGTACACACACACAGACACACACACACACACACAGAGAGAGAGAGAGAGGCTTATTAACCACTTGTTAACCCTTTGATGAATATTCAAGATTGCTAACATTACCTGCTTTCTGGCTCAAAATATTTTTCAGTATTAAAGAGCTGAGCTCCATTGAATAAAATTTGGTGTGATTTTTAAGATAATAAAAGGTATTTTCTCTGTACATCTACTCTGCTCCTTCTACTCCTACTTCCACCACTAACTTTGTCATATACTTTCCACAATATTTACATTTCAACAATTAGAGTTAATTTTGAAGGAGTAAAATTACTAATCTATGTTGAATCATTGTCTCTGGACCATCATAGTTAAGATAACAGGTATTTTTAGAAATGGAGCAGCAGAGGTCAAATTCCTGGAGAAACGGTAAAAGAAAAGTTTGGGACATGAGGCTTTATTGAGGTGGTATACATGAACTATGATGATGGAACGCATACATAGTAAGTAGTGGCAATGACAGTTCTGAGCATTCTAGAAGCACCTAGCAATTTCATTGTAAGTAGCACTTTATAGGGGAAAATATTTGTTATTGAAGTGCACAGACCATGAAAGTACTAGGTGGAGTGAAAGAAACAAAAATAAACAAAAGATAAATTCTCTCTCTCTCTCTCTCTCTCTCTCCATATATATATATAAATTCTCTCTATATATATAAATATATATAATCCCAGCATAAACCTTAGATGTGGAAAAATGCTTAACTAGCAATTTTTCCTGTCACAGGAAGAGAACAAATGAATTTCTTGCACTAAAAAAAAGCAATAAGAACTTGGAGAGAGAATAACAAAGAAACGATGTAAAACCGTCTAAGTTCTAAGAAAGTAAGGAAAATAACCCCCTTTAACTTTATATTTCTCCAGGAGAAAAAAAAAATTGAACCTCTTTCTCTGGTGAAACCTGCAAGCTTCATGGAAAATTATCCTTTCACATCACGTTATAAGAACGGATAGTATGATATCTAACAATTAGAGTACAAAAAAGAGACTCTCAGATTTCCTAAAGCTCTGGAGTGGCTAGAAAGAATACAAACATTTTCCCATGGTCCACAGAAATTTGATGTGAAAATTAGCCAAAGAGTCAAGAAAGCCTGCTAACAGGGGCTCCTGTTATGAACGGTATGAGAATATTCATATACTCTTGAATGGTATGAGAGAAGACTACAGCAGAAGTCAAGAGTGAATAATCCAGCAGGGAGTCAGACAAGGGTACTATTATATACTGTTATATCCAAATAATGTCATCAAGCAAGGGAATGTAGCCTAGTATTAGAATTATTTGCATTTCTGAATACCAAGACAAATCAAGATCAAGAGTGAGATGCTTCATCATAATGACGGCAATGTGGCATTTGTGTAAGCACTCTTGTAAGCTTAGAACATATCACAGGAAGAAGAAATAGGAGCGAGGAATATCATAAATTTGATCACATTTCAATTAAAATGTCTGAGAAAAATTATGAAAGAGACTGAATTCGTCTGGAAGTAACTTGATTATTTTTTCTGCTTCAGACACAATAGAGGCTCCAATGGAAATTAATTTTTATCAAAAAATATGTTGTATATTTATACACCCAAGTTCATGGTGTCATGAAATGTGAACATGGTATTAGCATATCAGCTTTCTATTTGAGATTTTATTTTTTCAAAGAATAACATAAAGTAAAAGAAAATAAAAGAAAACAGATAAGGATTTGAAATTCCTGCAATATTGACAGTTTGTTGCCTGAGAGATTGGTGAGTAAAACACATTAGAGAGAAAATGAGCACATCAACTCCTTAGTCTGTGTATGTTTTGCTCAACATTACACATACAGTAAAGGATTATTAAACTTTCAGACTGGAAAAATCTTTCAGACATTTAATATTAAAATGAGGTTGGCCTTGATAGTAACCTAGACTCATTGCTTTATGTAACGTTAGAGTTGAAGGATCATCTTCTCTATTTTATTGATGTGAAAACTGAGATCCAGAGCAAGAAAATTAATTGGCCTCCTTAACCCTGTCATCGATAGTGAAAGAATTTAGCTGAGTTATAGGAAATGTCTAGCCTGGATTATACTCTTGATAAGAACAAACAAAAAGTAAAAATAATACGCCATGGTATTATTACTTTGGGGTATTTTGAGAAGTAAGTGAATATTTTGATATAAATTATTTTCAAAAGGGTTAATTGATATATAAATGTGAAGTATCTTTATTAATGCTGTTAATGAAATCATGACTATGCACCACAGTGCCTAGGATAGAATCTCCCATATGGAGAAAATAATCTTTTTGTCTGAGTTAATGGAACAAGGTGAAAATGAAATTATGTCTTTGACATACGGGAGATGACTATTCGAAACATCGCAGTATGGTTTTGGCTACCCATTGCATTAGCTTAGCTTGTGTGAAATCTACAAACATTATTAGTGGTCATAAAATTACCAGGCCTTTTCAGAACTGACTACAGAATTGGCCTCTGTGACCTTCATCAGTCCTACAGCCTGCTTTACATTGACGATAGCAACTGTAATAATTTTATTATATCCAAATATGTCAGCCATAAATTTCAAATGACACTTTGCTTTTCATGTTACTTACTTCACAGAACTAAAAGGAAAGCCTGACAATATTTTATTACCACCCTTTGGAACTTTGAAGATGTCAGTCAAATCTTTTATAATTTTTCACTGCCAGCAGCATTCCCATGCTGTGCCAAAAACCATATATTTGCTATGGTCAGAAACATCATTAAAGGCTACTTTTAAAATTTAATTTAGCTGTTACACATGCAACTGATTTGGGTATTTGCTTACTTTTTACTTGCTTTCCTGTGTTTTGTTTTCCAAATAAAATAATCATTTATTATCATGAACCTTGGTATATCTGAGGAGAAACACACCAGACAAACCAACAAAAGCAATACACCTACAGATAACTTTTTCTTTCTAACAAATGGATTTTCTCCAAGTTGTGTCCAGATGTTACTGCCACCCGTTTATTTCACAGGAGCAGCTTGCTGAGAGCTGTATCTGATTTACCCTGGTCCTGGCCCTGCCAAATGGGATCCTAATCCACAGCAAGTGTTAGCAGCAGTTCTCAGCCTCCATCATCACCTCTTGATTTAGATGATATTTCAAGTCTATGGTAATCTAAAATGTGCAACTTTAGGGTTCACTTTATCTATACCTTTTCCCCCCTCTAGGGCCCTTATCTATCATGTTGTCAAAACACCTTTGCATCATGCACCTTACATTACCTGTTTTCAGACCCATCTTGAGACCTGTTTAAAGCTTCACTGCTTCTGAGATGCTGATTTACCCTGTAGCATATCCTGGGTCAGACTTACAGTAATATTTCACATGGCAGCTTTCCTCAGTATTAAGGAAGAAATTACAGTTTTTCCAAGAGCCTGCCGCCTTATTAATTCTGAGTTCAGAGAAAATATTTATTTTCACTGTGCCGTATTGATTGCATCAGCAACCCATGTTGATCTCAAGTGTCTCATCCTGATATTTAAGTGTCTTTTTAAGAATATATTGTTCCAAAAACAAAACAGGAAAGAAAAAAAACACCACCCTCTTCTCTCTGAGAACTTTAGATTCAGGAATTTTCATGGACACTGTACCAAGAGTTCATCAAGTCATTTGACGTGTATTCTAACCATTCCTTTGTAACTAGATTTACTGGATGATGGTAAGGTAGGAATACATGCTACTTCCCCCTTTACAATGCAAAGCTTGTAGAAAAGAAAATCACACTTGTTAAATTAAAAAAAAAAAAAGGCACATGTTGAGTGGACAGTATGTGTCTTAACTCTCAAATTTAATTTATTAGCATGTGAAATCAATGTGCTAAGTGTGCTCTTTAATGTTTCCAATAGGAATTAGAGATGATGAAAAAGTACAGAAAAGGAAATGGCTTTGAAATCTGAATCTACCACTTAACCTTGAACAGGGGATTTGACCACTTTTTGCCTTCATTTTCCTTTCTCTCTCATGAGGAAAAGAATTGTAATCTGATTTTTAGATCCCCTCATTGCTTCACGAAACTGCTCTTGCTTAAAACATCAACAAACTCTATAGTCTCAAAACCAAGGAAAAATGATCAATCCTCAACTTGCTTTACCTTCTTGAAATACTCTCTTCATTTGGATTCTGTGACTCCACGCTCACCTAGATTTGGCTTGCTTCTCTGTGTGTCCTTATCAGTATCATTTAGAAGTTTTAACTCCTCAGGATGTCCAGGAAAAATGCTGCATCGTTTCAAAGTATGTTCCAGCATTATTTTGATGTATAATTATGATCGTATTGTTTATGGATAATCATTTTATTTTCTCTACATTGTGGTTACAAAAAGATCTCAATCTTTCCCTGAATGATTATCATGGTAGTATTGATTTGAATGAAACTTGGTTTTGCAATTGGAATTGGCTTATAGTTGACATTGTTGACTACATCCCAGAAGCCAGATATGATTTCCTAACTCAGGTTTCATAGCACATAGGATATTGACCATTGTCTAATAGTCTAGCAGATCTTTATTTTCATGTAAAACTTAAAACAAATTGGATCCACATTCTCTCCCTGTATCCTCAAGTACATACAGCTCATCCTGATATGGTTTGTTTCTTCTTGGTCAATAAATCAAACTCAGTTCACTAAATAATATGACAATGGTCAAATCTGAATTACTGATGGAGATATTTTTATCTAGGGTTTCTCTATTGAATACTGATATATGATCTCAATCATTTTCAACTTTATTTCCAAAGTATATTCTTAAACTTAGGTCATTCCTTGAAGGTCAGAGAGGTAACATTAAGAGGAATTGGTTCAACAAAGAGGAGAATTGTCATAAGAGGACACAGACCCAGATTTTGAAGCAGCAAACTAACTGCATCCAAATGATTCTACCTTTATTTCCAAGAAGCAAAACATATTGGAGAAATTAATTATTGAGGTCAACATGTTCTAGTATCTGACATTACTATGACTTTAATCAGTTTGTAAAAATCATTGAGACTATAAATCCGGTCTTTGCTGTCATGAAGATTTTCAATGACTGAATTGAAAATCACACTTTTAAAGTCTTGATTTTTAAAAAAAAATTTAAAAATATTGTCAAGCAATTATGCAAATTCAATAACAGAATCTTTAGAAGTCTCATGGGGGAATCTGGCACAGCCTATTTTTAAGAGAGTTGTATTTTATTGTAAATGTTGGTTTAGTGTACACAGCCTAACATATGTCACCAAAATGTGTTATATCCCTAGGTAACTCTTGAGTAAAATCTGTTGTGTTTTATGAGAGTCATGACTATTTTACTTTAGATTTTATTTTAACATCTAATTCTGAAATTGAGGTATTTTATGTCCTTGTATGTAATCCAAGATATTGTCTATGTAACATTTTATATTCCAGAAGGCAAGACAACAAATCTGATTTGAGTTATATTTGGTTTCTCATATTGTATACTCATGATTTTTCTTTATTAAAAATATTTCCCCTTTATAGTCTTTCCCGGATATTCTCTTCCATCCTTATTATCTATCTTTCTACTTATCTTCTTAGGTCCATAAGTGTTTTGGGTTTGCTTGCTTTGTTTTGCCATTTGGTTTAAAGACAATTTGACAACTGCTTAAGACTTTGGAGCTAGGTGGCATAGTTGTTAAAGGCTTTGGCATGTGGTCAGACAAAAAAAAAAAAAAAAATCCTGGTCTGCTACTTACCAGCTATGTTGTCTGAAACAAATTATTTAAAATTACTGAACACCAGTTACCACATCTGTAAAGCAGATATTACAATATTCATTTTATAATTATGTGGTCTCAAATGAGTTAATTTTGTGTTTACTGCTTAACAGGTTGCATGGCACATAACAAGCACTTGATACATAGTAGCTTTTATTATTATTAATTGTTCGTATTCAAACAAACATTGAGGATGAAATCGAGAATTTACTGTCATGAAAGTTATATCTTAAGTCATTGAAATTTAATTCAGTAAATACTTATTGTGCTATACTAGGCAGTAGAGATGCAGAGATTACCAAGTAAATACCACTTTCAAAGAGTCCACATGGTTAATATATCTACTAACAATTTAAATATATTAACTACTCTTCTGCTCAGTTCTTCTCCAAAGTAACATTTATTAAAGCCCTAGACTTTTAAAAATATAATACAAATCACATTTATTCTTTTCTAAGGATTTTACTCTTTTATACACAGGTACATGCTCTATAAATATTTAACTGATACCAAAGAATGGCACCAAAAATAAGTGTTCTATCATTAGTCTTTTTCAATTCCGTTCAAGACGATTTGTTACCAACTGAGATACATCCTAATTAGACACATTTGTATCACATGTATGTATTCATTCACAAATCTGTCTTCAGCTGTACATTTCTTGTCCTGACATTTATTCAAGTATCATTCTATATCCTATAGGAATTGCTAACACTTTCCTCCACACAGGCCAAGTGTACTGAAAAGCTCTACACTTTAAGAAGACCTGGAAAATATGGTAACGTTCCAACTGTGGGGAAGCTTGTGTATTGAATCTTACGTGTTAATTTATATATAACCCTTCAATAACTGTCAGTAAGGTTTTTCTGTTAGAAAAATTTTAAGGTTCAAAAAAAATCTACACACAGTGTATTAAGAAAAAAAAATATTAAAATAAAAATGTGGATTGTTTGACAACTGAAAAGTCTGGGGGGCAGAACTGACTTCAGGAACAGCTGTATTTGGGGTTAAATGATGTCATCAGGACTCAGTTAAGCTCTGTGATTGACTCTTCTTTGATTTTACCGGCTACAAACTCAAGCTGTATAAAGTCAGAAGGTAGCAGCAGCTCTCTACTATCTCTACGCCATCTCAAGTTTCTGTCCAGGCAAAAAGGATAACAGCTTCAGCCGGGCATGGTGGCTCACACCTGTAATCCCAGCACTTTGGGAGGCCGAGGCGGGTGGATCACTTGAGGCCAGGAGTTCGAGACCAACTTGGGCAACTTGGTGAAACCGCGTCTCTACTAAAAATACAAAAATTAACCGGGCATGGTGGCGGACGCTTGTAATCTGTAATCCCAGCTGCTTGAGAGGCTCAGGCATGAGAACTGCTTGAACCTGGGAGGAGGTGGAGGTTGCAGTGAGCCAAGATTGTGCCACTGCACTCCAGCTTGGGCAACAGAGCAAGAGTCTGTCTCAAAAAAAGAAAAGAAAAAACAGCCTCTATACCAGAGATATCATCAAAAATTTTGATTGCTTATTATTGGCTACAGTAGGTCAAATACCCATTTTTAAAACAAACGCCAAGAACAAAGATATGGCTTAGGCTAATCAGGATCTAAACCAAGTGGTTCTAGGTAGTCTCAGTTCTACACAGATCACATGAAATTATGAAGAAGAGCATATTCCTCAAAGAAAATATTAGGTGCTTGTTTTAATGGAAGAAGGATGTTGGGCAAAAACGGTAGCTATCTATTGCATAAGATAAGATACTTTATGATACTGAAATATTTTAAAAATATGCCTTCAAACACCTAATGGTCATACAGCTAGAAAATTTTCTTTGTTACACTACAGAAAACTGATCAACCGTTTGATTTTATTTGGTCAATATGATTTTGTCAGCTATCACAAGATGTCACAGATTATGGTCTTCCTTAACTTTTTTGGCATTATACACTTTGTAGCTGTGCTTCATACTCTCTGTTAGAAAAGGTTTACTTTCCTATCAAGTTATAAATACCTCATGAGTTCAAAGTTAGTATCCTAAGAGTGAAATAAATGTTGTCAATATTATTTATTTTCCAAGTATTACTCAGAGCTAGAAAATTTAAATGACCAAAGTGCCTTACTTCAACTTTCATCTCACATACCATATATTTGATGAAAGTGGTAAACTGTCAGAAAATTTTTTATATCAGAAGCATGATAAATGAATAAAGACAAAAAGACAAGAGGAGACAAAATTGAAACAATAAAAGGGTGATTACTGAGTTTTTAAAAAATGGGCACTATTACCTGTAACTCGAAATCTAGAACAGGTGGTGTCGCAGAATCAGTTTGTACTTTGATATCTTTCAAATCTCACTCTTTCATGAAGCTATTGATTTTATTTTGGGCTAAAAAAACATTCATTTTTAAAAAAGCTTTTGAAAATAAAGTTGAGTTTTTCAAAAGCTATGTTTCATTCTATAAATGTACTTTCCTTTAAAAGGCATTCAACCATTTGTAACTTCTTGTAAAACTGAACTATGGTCAGTGCTTTAGTAACTGTAGAAAGAAAAGATCTGGTACATATAGCAAATTCAAAATGTCCCAAATTGTGCTACATGGAAAACCCATGAAAAGTCATAATACTGATTAATAAAAGTCTAATGAACATAAAAAGTGATATATAGTTAATGAAATGTGAAAATGTGTCAAAGGCAATATCTTTATGGGTAATATACTTTTATTTTCATTTTCTACTTCTCTTGCATTTCATGGCTCAGGTTAAGCCAGAGACAAAAAGTAATAGATGTGATTATTTACAATATAGTATCCACCCTATACCTAAGAATAAGGAAATGGATATGTATAAGTTTATCAAATTCGTGCATTGAGTTTTCATTATTAGTTTAAGAAACCTCACAAGTTCCACAACTGACTACTACCATTTTCATTTTCTTTTCTGGAAAGATGCTGTCACAAGAAAGAGGATGAATAAGAGAGAGAGGATATTTAAGACAAACCTGCTTTTTTACTTTTATCCAGAAGACAAAGACCTATTCTACAACACTCACATCTATCCCTCCCTTCATCAACACTATCTAGTGCTATTTTCTGCTGTTTTCTGTTTGCATCCTCATTTTCATCTCCTTTCTCCTATTTACTTATAAATTCATATTTATGTCTAGGACATATGTCCTGTAATCTACCCAGCATTTAGCCTCTTTTATCTTATAGGTTCTTTTCTGTTCCATTTTATTTGTAATTGTATATCAAATATTTATTTATTCATACCCAACCCTACAGCTCCATAATTATCTTAGTATCCCAAGAAATAAAATATCCAAAGGAAAAGAAATTTGGTAAACCCAACTGAACAGTGGCTAAAAGTCCAAAATAAGATGTTTGATAGTCAATACGTTAAACATTTTATTTTTAAACTTTTTATAAACTTCTATAATTTCAATATTTTCACAAATTAAAAATTTTAGAACCTATAGCTTGAGTACCAAAATGTAGAAATGTTCATTACCAAAGACTTAGTACTTGATGCTGTGTAAATTAATATGTTTTCTAGAGAATAACTACAGAAGATAAGATCAACATACCTGTGGTCAATAGCCTGTAAAGAGCAAATGATAAAAGTGAATTATAAAGGAATTAGACATGTGGCAATATGATATGCTACATGTTTTGCAAAATACTTCCTTTTACCAAACAACTAAAATACTGATAAAACATATTTTTAAAGTTAAATATAGAAATATCAGGAACGTAAGGAGCATTATTAGTGGGGAAAAATAACAAGAAATAACAAATAATAAGAAACAACAAAACATAACATGATGCAAAAGGTACACTGAGATCCATAACTGTTTTGGTATCATGTATCAATCCTTGGTTTTAATGGGTCAGAAGTAGAGGAGAAGAGACAGAGCCTAGGGCCCAAGTGGGGTGGGAAGTTGAAATGAGGGCTCCACAGGAAGCAGTTGTATCTAAAAAGCCACACACTTATAGTTTGATTTAATAAGAAAAAATAAATTTCCAACTGAGGAAAATAGTCTGAACCACCTGCTTATCTTAAACTTAGCTCTTTGTGGAAAGGGGAACAAAATCTCCCTAGGGTTCTCAAACACAAGCTAGCATTTATGTGAGTTTGATAATTGAATCTAACTATGCATTTGTGGTCTGCCAAAATGAAAGCTGAGAGGCAACAGTGATATCAGAAAATGGTGGACTAGAAAGCTCCTGGCCCTTCTTCCTCCACAAGCACGTTTAAAAAGAGAGACAGATTAGATAAAATAGTCTTATGCTAAACCTCTGGGAAGTTAAACATTTACAGCAAACCAGCAAATGCCCAAATAAGAAAAAGCTACATTCAAAATGGTAGAAAAGTTTATGGCATTTTCACTCACCCATACCCCACACCCTCCATAGCATGAAGCAGTCTTGTTCAATAGGAAGCTAAATCTCAGTTCCAAATTAACTCCATCAAGCAGAAGGGAGCAGAATAGACTTTATTTATGAGGGATGTCTGATGGACTAGTTTCTAGTCTGTTAACTCAGATCTCAGATACAGAGAAGCAGCAAGCAATACTTATAAAACTGCATAAAGCATAAGCCCTTCAAATTTCTGGGGCAAGAGATTGCAGGTGGAGATCTACAGTAAACTTGCTAAGGAATCCAAAAAAAGCTAGAATTAGACTCCTTGGAAAATTAAAACATTATAAAGCAACCATATCTGCAGGTGAAATAAAAAAGAAAAAGACATACACAGGCGTAGGCAAAATACATGCTCAGGAAAGTTCTGAGAAGACTTAAGCTTTCACACCTGACTAATGCCAAGCATCATACTACAACCAGTTAATTCGTGAAGCACAGAACAAGTCTTCAAAAACTGAGAAAGGAAGCTGTTTTTTTTTTTTTTTTATGTCCAATTGTTAAGAACAACAATGACAAAAAGAAAATTAAAGGGCATACAAAGAAATAGTAAACAGTGTCCAACTCAAAGGAAGAAAATAAGTTGTCAGAAATATTATCTGAAAAAGTGCCGGTATCAAACTTACGACAATTTAAAGCACATATCTAAAATATGCACAAAGAACTATATAAAGCCATGGAGAGAGACAAAAAGTTAAAGGAAATAAAGAAAATGATAAATGAACAAAATAATAATGTAAACCAAGAGATGGAAATTATTTATTAAAAGGTGTTGGATGAAACTTCTGGAGCTGAATAAATAGCATAACAGAATTTTAAAAATATTAGAGGTGTTCAACAACAGATTCAAATGGGCAGAAGAAAGAATTAACAAACTTGAAGACAGGTCAAATGAAATTATTGAGCCTAAGGAACAAAAAAAAATAAAATAAAGAAAAGGTATCAGAGCTTAAGGGACTGAAATGCTATCAAGTTGATCATGGGAAATCCAGAGAAGAAGAAATTAGAGAAAGATGACACAGAAATTGATTTTTAAAAATAAAGGCTGAAAATGTCAAAATTTGGTGAAAAACATGAGTATACAAACACAAAAAGCTCAAAAACAACCAGTAGGATAACCCCAAAGGATGCACACTCAGACACATAATAATCAAACTGTCAAAATCTAAAGACAAGAAAGAATCTTGAAAACAGCGAGAGAAAAACAACTTGTCACTTACGAGAGATCCTCAATAAGATTAATGGTGGTTTTTCCCAGAAGAAACCATGGAGGCAAGAAGGCAATTAATGTACTTAAAAAACAAACAAACAAACAAACAAACAAAAATCTATCGTCAGAGATTTCTGTATCTGACAAAACTGTTTCTCAAAAATGAGGAAAGTACAAAGACATTCATAGATAAACAAAAGCTTACGAAGTTTATTACCACTAGACCTACCCTAAAGAAATGTTACAGGGAGTCCATCAAGATGAAATAAAAAGAAATGAGACAACTCAAAGGCATATGAAAATATAAAGATCTTTGGTAAATGTTAATACATGAACAAATGTAAACCCCAGTATTATTTGTAATTTTGCTTTGCAACTTGACTTTTTTCCATATTATTTAAAATATAAATTCATAAAATAATCATAAATATATGTTAATGGAGATACAATATATAAAAATGTTTTGGCGACATCAATAAGATAAAGTGAGGAGAATACATCTGGAGAGAAATAACGTTTTAGTATGCAATTGAGTTTAAATTTGTATCAACTTAAAATAGATTTTTTATAACTTTAGGTTGTTATATGTAATCCCTATCATAACCACAAAGAAAATGTCTATAGAATATAAACACAAAAATGTGAAGGGAATCAAAACATGTTACAACAAAAAATCCACTAAACACAACGGAAGGCTATGCCAGAGAAAGAAATATTGAAAAATAAAAATACAAGGCATACAGAAAACAAATTAAAAAGTAAGTTCTTTATAATCAGTAATTACTTAAAATGTAAATTAATTAAACTCACAAAATGAGAGGCAAAGATTGGCGAAATAAATTTTAAAAATCTGATTCAAGTAGGTGCTATCCACAGAAGACTAAGTTTAGAATAACTGTACATATGCACCTTGTTCGCTAATGGAAAAAATTAATATTGTAAAGATATCAGTTCTACCCAAATTGGTTCACAGATTTACTACTATTAGAATAAATTCCCAAAGGTACAGATTTAAAAAATTGGCAAGATGATTCCAATGTATATGGTCATACAAATAGCCAAAATAATAAATTCCTATAAAGAAAATATGCATGTTTTGCCCTACTAGTAATTAAAACTTATTATAAAACTAAAATAATTAAGACTACGTTACGTAGGGAAAATAAATAGGCTAACGGCATTCTATTTCTACCAACGTTTGTGATAAAAGTTTCCTAGATTGAAGCCAGAAATGGTGGCATGTGCATGTAGTTCCAGCTACTCAGAAAGCCAAGGAGGAAGGATTGCTTGAGTCTGGGTGTTCAATATGAAACAGGGCAACATAGCAAGACCCTATCTCAAAAAATAAATCCTTAAATTTGTAGAAGAAAAAATGTTTAGTCCATAATCGTAATCCTAGAAAAAAAAATGACTACTGCTTATGGTCTGAGAAAACCATCTACAATATTTTCTTTTCCTCCTTCGTATAAATTTATGGGATACAGGTATAACATTGTTACATAGATATATTGATTGGCAGTGAAGTCAGGGCTTTTAGAGTTATTCATTACCTGAATAATGTATATTGTGACCGTTCTTATTATGCACACCCCTGGAAGCCCCGCTTCCAAATTTTCATTGTCTATCATTTCACACTCTATGTCCATGTTACAAATTATTTAGCTCTCACTTATAAATGAGAAGATGCACTGTTTTTCTTTCTGTTTCTGAGTTGTTTCACTTAAAACAATGGCCTCCAGTTCCAACCATGCTGCTGCAAAAAAACATGATTGCATTGTTTTTTATGGTTGAGTAATATTCCATTGTGCATATACACCATGCTTTCTTTATTCAGTTATTTATTGATGGACACATGCATTGATTCCATATGCTTGCCGTCATGAATAGTGCTGTGATAAACATATGAGTGCCGGTATTGTTTTGGTATATGGTATTTTTTCTTTGGGTAGATACCAGGTAGTGAGACTGCTAGATCAAATGTAATCAACTGGAAATTTAATCTTTCAGTAGCTGAAACTCTAAGCTATTTGTGTGGCTATATGGCCTAGAAATCTATCACTTTTTTGCCCAAAGATGTTTTATTTGTATTTTAATTATTATTTTTAAATTAATAAAATGTATTTTCTAAAGTAGTTTTAGGTTCACAGCAAAACTGAGCAGAAAATACAGAGAGTTTTCCTAAATCCTGTCTCCCCACATACAACCTCCCCCACTATCTACATCTTGCACCACAGTGTTATATATGTTACAGCTGATGAACCCACACTGACACGTTGTCATCACTTAATGGTCATAGTTTACATTATAATTCACTCCTGTTATAAACTCTGTGGGTTGTGACAAATGTATAATGACATGTATCCACCATTGTAGTATCATACAGAATAGTTTCAGTGCCCTAAAAATCCTCTGTACTCCATATATTTATCCCTTATTTCCTCTTAACCCCTGGAAACTACTGGTCTTTTTTGCTGCCGTCATAGTTTTGCTTTTTCCAGAATGCCGTACAGTTGGATTCATATATTAATGGTATGCAGCCTTTGAAAATGGCCTACTTTCACATATTAGTATGCATTTGTTTCCTCTATGTCTTTTCATGGCTTTGCTACCAGATAAGGGTCCTGATCCAGACCCCAAGAGAGGGTTCTTGGATCTTGCACAAGAAAGAATTCGAGGTGAATCCATAAAGTGAAAACCAGTTTATTAAGAAAGTAAAGGAATAAAAGGATGGCTACTCCATAGACAAAGCAGCCTCAAGGGCTGTTGGTTAGCTATTTTTACAGTTATTTCTTGATTAAATGCTAAACAAGGGGTGGATTATTCATGAGTTTTCTGGGAAAGGATTGAGAAATTCCCAGAACTAAGGGTTTTTACCCTTTTTTTAGAACATATAGGGTAACTTCCTGACATTGTCGTGGCATTTGTAAACTGTCATGGTGCTGGTGTGTGTGTCTTTTAGCATGCTAATGCATTATAATTCGCATATAATGAGCAGTGAGGAGGACCAGAGGTCACTTTCATTGCCACCTTCGTTTTGGTGGGATTTTGCCAGCTTCTTTACTGCATGCTGTTTTATCAGCAAGGTCTTTGTGACCTGTATCTTGTGACTAAGAATGCCTTAACCTCTTGAAAATGCAGCCCAGTAGATTTCAGCCTTATTTTACCCAGCCCCTATTCAAGATAGAGTCGCTCTTGTTCAAACTCCTCTGACAACTTGGTAATTAATTTATTTTTAGAGCTGAATAATATTTTCTCCACTCCCCTATTGAAGAACATCTTCGCTATTTCCAAGTTTTGGCAGTTATAAATTTAAGCTTCTATAAACAACCATGTGCAAGTTTTTGTATGAATATAATTTTTCAATTCATTAAAGTTCAAGAAGCACAATTATTGTATCATATAGTAAAAGTGTGTTTAGTTTTATAAGAAACTGACAAGCTGTCTTCCAAAATGGCTTTACTTCTTTGCATTCCCACCAACAATGAATTAGAGGTCTTGTTGTTCCACATCCTTTCCAGTATTTGGTGTTATCAGTATTTTGGATTTTTGCCATCCTAATAGCTGTTCAGTGGTATTGAATTGTTTTACTAACTTGTGATTCCCTAGTCACATATTATACTGAGAACCTTTTCAGATGCTTATTCTGTGGTCCGAATGGTGATGTTCCACCAACATTCATATGTTATAACTGAATCCCCAATGCTATAGTATTAAGAAGTGGGGCCTTTCGGGAAGTGAGTGTCATGAGGGCTCCATTTATATTAATGGGTTTAATGACCTTATAAAGAGGTTGAAGGGAGCATGCTTGCCCCTTCTGCCATGCGAGGGCACAGCATTCATCCCTTTTGCTATGTAAAGACACACAGAAAGTGTCATTGTGTCATCTATGAGGAATGAGCTCTTAGCAGACACTAAATCTGCCAGTGCCTTGATCTTAGACATCCCAGCCTTCCAAACAGTGAGCAATAAAATTCTCTTCATCAATTACTCAGTCTAAGGTGCTTTTTGTGATAGTTAGGAACAGGATAACACAGCTTACTTGCCATCTGTATGTCTTCTTTGGTGAGGTGCCTGTATAGGTCTTTTACCCATTAAAAAAATCAGGTTGTTAATTTTCTTATCTTTTAGCTTCAAAAGTGATTTGTTGGGAATTAGAGAAGACAGGCCACAGACTGGGAGAAAATATTTGCAAAAGACATGTCTGATAAAGTACTGTTATTCAAAATGTATTAACATCTCAAGGACTTTAAAAATATGTATGACCTTAGTAGTGCTTAGAATTGCTACATTGACAACCTTGCGTGGAAAAGAATCTATGTTACTTTCAAACGAGTAGATCTTCAATGGGAAACAACCATATGAGCTCTCTTACTTCAGGATTTTATTGTGTTTATGATTAATTCTGTTCTTGGATTTTCACTTGAGTTTTGCACTGAAGGGACCAATTACCTTCTTTTAATTTTTTTTTTTTCAATGATTACCTCAACTTCAGGAGCATGACTGAAGCCCCGGTATTTCTTTTTGCAAAGAGATAACTGACAATGGGAACTGTAGACTTGAATCACACCACATCTCCAAATAATTCCAAGCTTAATAACAACCTCAAGAGTTCTTCAGAGCCTACTGAAGTATTTGTATGTAAAATTAGTCAGAAATTCCTTTGGAAATAAAATGTATTTTTGGGAAACTATGAGAATCATATTATATAAATAAGAACATTTAAAAATAATTGCATATGCCATCATGATGGGACATGTCATGTAGAAGTCATGCATGGCATACCATGAGTAGGACAATGGAATTGAATTTCTGCATCCCAAACTTTACTGTTTCTACGTACAAATAACTACTACTGCTGTTCAAAAATGCTTTGAGCAAAAGCTCTAACATTCCAAATGATCCTGCAAATCCCATTTCTATATGCTTTTTAAGTTGCTTAGTTCTGAATCAGCAGTCTAAAAGTGTGTTTAAACACTGCAGGTAATCATTTCCCACGGAACAAATAGGAAGGAAATCAGGTTATGGTGAGGGCACCCAGCAGGACTCTTCTACTGTCTACTCAGTGTCAATGTAAACTGATTTCTTTAAGAAGACATTCAGGGAAAAGAGAACAGATTGCAGGAAACATGTTCTGCATGCAAGAAAGAGCAAAGAGATAGGATACAGGATACTTGGTGATAATTATGCAAAAAAGATTTTAAAAAAACAGAGAAACAGTATAGCTATAGAATAACAATGTTGCAGCAGGTGGAAGTTGCACAAACTGGGTTTGCTTGTTGCAGCATAAAACAGATAATACATAAGTGTTCTGGCATATTCTTTTATGCAAAATAATTGCTACCTCACAATTTCCTGATGATTTCTTTATCATGGTTCATGTTACTCAAATTGATATTTTCCAATCACAAGGTTTGAGCTAATAAGTTTTTTAAAAGTGCACCATCTAACAACTGCAGATGAATATATGCATTAAGAATAATCCTAACAAAACATAAAATTTTCAGCATGTATCTGGAGTATTATGAAGTGCTCAGGAAATTGAGATATATTTGTGCTTGCAAACTTAATTAGCTGCATGCTAGTTAAGCGTATCAGTATACAGAAGAGAACATTATCACAAAGGGCAAAATCTTCCAGTCCAAACTTGAACACCAAAAGGCAGATAGCTCACTGAATAAAAGCTATGCATTCTTTTACTTTAAAAAAATACAGTAATATTAATAGTAGGTGGAGCACTTTTTAAAAATTAAACATTTTATCTTGAGATAACATAAAATTTGCATGCAGTTTTAAGAAATAACACGAAGGTCCCTTATTCCCTTTCCAAAAGTTTCCACAATGGTAGCATCTTGCAAATCTATAGCTCAATATCAGAACCACGTTATTGACATTAGTACAGAAAAATTCCATTGCCAATATATCTTTCTCTTTTTTAGCCACATGTATTACCATTACTACCACCCATTGGCACTGACCCATTGGAAAGTACTTATCTTTTCTCTATTTGTATAATTTCATCATGTCCAGATTGTTATATACATGAAATTCTACAATAGATAAATTTTTGTAATTGACTTATTTCACTCAGCATAATTCTTCGGAGATTCATCCAAGTTACCTTGAGTATCAACAATTCATTCCTTTTTTTGTTGAGTTTATGGTACACTGGTTTATTTAACCATTTATTGAAGGACATTTGGGTTATCCTCAGTCTTTGGTTATTATAAATAAGGCTCCTACAAACATTGAATACACATATTTTGCATAAATTTTCATTTCTTGGGCAATTTCTCCAAAGGTGAAATTGTTTGGTCATGTGGTAGTTGCATGTTTTGTTTTGCAACAAACTGCCAAACTGTTTTCCATAATGACTTCATCATTTAAAATGCCCACCAGCAATTTGCGAGACATTCTATTTTACTGCACCCTTGCCAGAATTTGATGATGTTATTGTATTTTTATTTTAACCATTCTCATAGGTCTGTAGTGATAACTAATTATCATTTTAATTTTCATTTTCCTAATAGCTAATGAAGTTGATTATCTTCCCATGTGCTTATTTGTCATCTGTATATACTCTACAGTGAAATGTCTGTTCATGTCTTTTTTCCATTTATAATTGGATTTTGTTTTGTTTTGTTTTGTTTTTTTACTGTTTAGCTTTGAAAGTTCTTCATGTATTCAAGATATTATTCCATTGTAGGATATATGGTTTCTACTTCCATTCTGCAGCTTGTCTTTCCATATTCTTAACAAGGTCTTTTGTAGAAAATTTAAAAAAATTGATGAGGCCTAGTTCTGTTATTTTTTTTCTTATGGATTGTATTTTTGGTGTCAAGTTCATGATCCATTTCAAGTAAATTTTTGTATGAGGTGTGAGATTTAGGAAAAGGGTATTTTGTTTGTTGGTTTGGTATTGCTTTTGTTATTGTTGTAGTTGTTTGCCCATAGGTGCTTTGTTGCTCTAGCACTAATTGTTGAAAAGGATATCCTTCTACTGTTGAATTGCTTTAGCACTCTTCTCAAAATTCAGTTGGGCATATTAGGATGGTTTTGTATTTCTGGGTTACCTTTTCTGTTTTATTGAATTATGTGCCTATCTATCTACTAGTGCCACACTGACTTGGTTACTCTAACTACATAAAAATCATTAGAATCAGGTAGAGTAACTTATCTCACTTAATTTTTGTTTTTTCAAGTTTGTTAAGCTAGTTTAGGTCTTGTGTCTTGCCATAAAATTTTAAAATAAGCCTTTGTAAGCCATAAAAAGCCT
The DNA here is from genome assembly GCF_049350105.2 of Macaca mulatta. Classification (NCBI taxonomy): domain Eukaryota; kingdom Metazoa; phylum Chordata; class Mammalia; order Primates; family Cercopithecidae; genus Macaca; species Macaca mulatta. The sequence continues at coordinate 106,326,232 of NC_133426.1, read as the reverse complement.
TTCTGGTATTTTGATAGGAGCTATTAATGATTGAACCTATACATTAATTTGGAGAGGCTTCCACATTTTTACCATGTTGAGTCTTTCAATTCAGGAGGATGGTATGTTTCTCCATTTCTTTAGGTGTTTGCTGATTTTTAAAAATCAGCATTTTGTAATTATTAGCATACAGATCCTGTACTTGTTTAGTTAAGTTTATATTTAAGTACTTCAGTTATTTTTGGAGTAATTATAAATTGTTTTGACTTTGAAATTTAAGTTTCCATGTGATAATTAGTGTATAGATATGAGATTGAGGTTTGTGTGTTGATCATAAATTCTGTGATTTTGATGAATTCATTAGCTCTAGATGTTATGTTGTTGACTTTTGGGGATTTTCTTCAGAGAAAATCATGTATATACAAATAAGAACATATTTATTTTTTCCTCCAAAATGTGATTGCCATTTATTTGCTTTCTGGACTAATTGCCCTAGATAGAACCTCCAGTAAAATGTTGAATAGAAGTGGTAAGAGCAAACAGCCTTTCATTGTTCCTGATTTAGGGGAAACACATTAAGTTTTTCACTGTTAAGTGGGATGTTGACTATAAGGTTTTTAAGATGTTCTTTATCAAGTTCAGGAAGTTCCCCTCTACTCCAATTTTTGAGAGGGTTTTATATTTTATGAATAGATGCTAGATTTTGTGCAATCCCATTTTTGTATCACTTGATAAAATTATATGATCTTCCTCCTTCAATCTGCTGACATGATTATTTAAATTGATTGATTTTTGAATGATGAAACAGTTTTGCGTACTTGAAATAAATCCGATTCAGTCATACTACATATTTATCATTATATATTGTTGAATTAGTTTTCTTATATATTGTAATTACATTTTGTGTATGAGTTCATGAAAGACATTGGTTTATGGTTTTCTTTTTTTTGTTATTGACTTTGTCTGGCTTTTGTATCAGGATAATACTGTCTTGATAAAATGAGTTGAATAGTGTTAGCTTCTCACCTATTTTATGGAAGAGGCTGTTATGCTGTAAACTGTAAAATTCCAAGTGCTGTATTTACAACTTAGAGCCTCATAAGGACTTAACGGCCTAACCATGAATTTTCCTTCTCTCACCATATAGACCTCCACCCAGAGGGAAAATTTCCCCACTTGGCTAGTTCCCTTATCAGTAAGATCAACTCTTAACTGCCTAGACTTCAATCCTATCAGTTTCACCTTCCTGCCAACTCTTGAAATTATTCAAACAACCAAGTCACATGCTACTGAGAGAAACAGGGATCACCTCACCATATTCTTACTATAAAGCCTGCCTTCCACATCCCTGGCTGATTCATTCCATTTCTGAGCACAACACTTTTGTGGCTTTCCATGCATGGCCAGTGTCCTTCCCAAATATTTGAATTTATGTCACTAATAAAGTGCTACTAATTTCATCTGTCCATCATAAATTGTCAGGTATTCGGCTTTCTTTTTATTTTTGGGTATGGGGAGAAGCATCTTTCACCAGTAGGGTGAATAAGAACTGGTTAGAACAATTGTGTACTATTGGTGTTAATTAATCCTTAAATGTTTGGTAGAGTTCTTTGGGGAAACCATCTAGTCTTGGAGATTTCTTTTTGGAAGCTTCTTTATTAGAAATTCCATTTCTTTAATGATTATGGGACTATTCACACTATTTCATTTTGGTTGAGTTTTGGTATTGTGCAATTTCTAAGTAATTGGTCTATTTCTTTTACTTTTCTTTGTATAAATGTATAGGGTTCAAGCAATTTTTCAGCATGCAGTGGTCAAGTCAGAGCTTTATGGTATCCATAGCCCAAATAATCTACAATGTACCCATTAAGTAATCTCATCATCATTCCCTTCCACTGCCTCAATCTTCTGAGTTTCCATTGTCTGTCATTGCACTGTCCACATCCATGTATGCACTTTTTCTTAGCAACCACTTATGAATGAAAAATATATAACATTTAATTTTCTGTGTCTGTATTTTTTCACTTAAGATAATGACCTTTGGTTCTATCCGTGTTGCTATAAAAAATACTCCCATAATTTCATTATTGGTTATGACTTTATTTGGGCATATTAGGATGCTTTTGTATTTCTGGGTTACCTTTTTTGTTTTATTGAATTATGTGCCTATCTATCCACTAGTGCCACACTGAGCTGGTTACTCTAACTACATAAAAATAATTAGCATCAGGTAGAGTAATTTATCTCACTTAAATCTTAAATTACTCACGTAAACACGTGTGATATTCCATTGTGTATATATACCACATTTTCTTTATTCAGTCATCCACTGATGGACACTTAGGTTGATTGCATATTTTTGTGATTGTGAATAGTGCTGTAATAAACATATGAGTACAAGTACCTTTTTGATAAATTGCCTTTTTTCCCTTTGGGAAGATACCCAATATTGGGATTGCTGGATCAGATGGTTGTTCTACTTTTAGTTCTCTGAGAAATCGTTATACTTTTTTCCATAGAGGTTGCACTAACGTATATTCGCACCAACAGAGTGTACAGTTCCCTTTTCTCCAGATCCTCACTAGAATTTAACTTTTGTCTTTTTAATAATAGGCATTATGACTGGGTAAGATGATACCTCATGGTGGTATCATCAGAGGAATGCAAATAATGCTGAGCTTTGTTCATATGCCTGTTGACTATTCATGTGTCTATATTTGAAAAATATCTATTTATGTCTTTTGCCCACTTTTAATGAAATTTGTGTTTGTTGTTCTTGTTATCATTGTTGAGTTCCTTGTAAATTCTGGGTATTAGTCCCTTATTGGATGAATAGTTTGCAAATATTTTCTCCCATCCTGCAAGTTGACTGTTCATTCTGTTGATTATTTCTTTTGAAGTACAAAAGGTTTTAAGTTTAATCAAGTCCCGTTTGTCTATTTCAGTTTAGTATAAACAGTATGATGTTGGTGGTGCAGTTGTCATATATGGCCTTTATTATTTTGATGTATGTTCCTTCTATATCTAGTTTGTTGATAATTTTTTTTTATCGTAAAAGGTTGCTGCATTTTACCAAGTACTTTTTCTGCATCTATTGAGACAATCATCTGTTTTTTTTGTGCTTAATTCTGTTTATGTGATATATCACATTTATAGATCTGCATATGTTAAACCATCCTTGCATCCCTGGAGTAAAACTCACTTGATCTTGGTGTATTATCATTTTGATGAGCTGTTGGATTCAGTTGGTTAGTATTTTGTTGAGGAATTTTGCATCTATGTTCATCAGGGATATTTATCTGCAGGTTTTTTTTTTTTTTTTTTATATTGTTGTTGTGTCCTTAATAATGTACTCGTAGAAAGAGGTAGGAAGAATTCCCTCCTTCTAGATTTTTTGGAACAATTTCAGGAGGAATGGTATTAGTACTTCCTTTTATTTTTGGTAGAATTTGTTTGTGAATCCATCAGATCTTGGGCTTTTCTGTTTTGGAAAATTTTTTGTTACTACTTTAATCTCAGTAATAATTGTGGGTCAGTGTAGTTTTTCTATTTCTTCCTAGTTCAACCTTGGGAGGCTGTATGTTTCCAGGAATTTACCCACTTTAGTTTTTCTAGTTCATGAGCCTATAGTAGCTTATAATAGTCTCTAGTAATCTTTTCCATTTCTGTGGTGTAGTTGTAATATCTCTTTTTATTTCTGATTTTGTTTGTTTGGTTCTTCCCTCTTTTCTTGATGAATTAGCTAGCAGTTTATCAGTTTTGTTAATCTATTTGAAAAAAATCTTTTTCATCTCACTTATTTTATTTTTAAAATCTCAATTTCATTTAGTTCTGCTCTCCCCTTTGTTATTTGTTTTTGCCTGCTAGCATTGGGTTTTCTTTGCTTTTGTTTTTTCTCGTTCCTTAGGGTGCACTGTTAGACTGTTAATTTTTATTCTTTCTACCTTTTTGATGCAGGCATTTAATGTTATAAACTTCCACTTTAGTACTACTTTTGCTGTATCCCACAGGTTTTGGTATGTTGTGTTTTCTTTTTCATTTCTTCAAACAAATAATAATTCTGTCTTATTTGTCTCATTTACTCAACAGTCGTATAGCAGCATGTATTTTAATTTCCATATATTTGTATAGTTTCTGAATTTGCGGTTGGTATTGATTTCTTGTTTTATTCTTCTGTGGGCTGAGAAGATACTTGGTATGATTTTAATTTTTTAAAATTTGTTAAGACTTGTTTTGTGGCTTAACATATGGTTTATCTTGGAGAACACTGCATGTGCTGATGAAAATAATGTATATTCTGCTATTCTGCAGTTGTTAGGTATAATGTTCTGTAATGTATGTTAGATCCATTTGGTCTAAAGTCCAATTTACGTCCAATGTGTCTTTGTTGATTTTCTGTTCATGTAATCTGTCTAATGCTGTCAGTGGTGAGATGAATGCCTAATATTATTGTACTGCCATCTAGCTCTTTTTGTCAGTCTAGTAATTTTTTAAATGAATCTGGGTGCTTCAGTGTTGGGTTCATATATGTTTAGAATTGTTATATCCTCTTGCTGTGTTGTTTCCCTTATCATTATATAACGAGCTTCATTGTCTTTTAAAAAATGTTTTTGACTTAAAGTTTGTTTTACCTTATATAAATAGAGCTGCCCTTGTTCACTTCTGGTTTCGGTTTGCATAGAATATATTTTTCCACTTATTTTTTTTCACTCTCTGTGTCCTTGTTGGCAGAATGTAATAACATTTTTTGTTTCAGAGACAAAATCTTGCTCTGTCACTGAGGCTGGAGTGCAATGGCGTGATCGTGCCTCACTGCAGCATTGAACTCCTGGATGCAACTGATCCTCCTGCTTCAACCTCTCAATCATCTAGGAGTACAGGTGCATACCACTACCTCTGGCTAATTTTTTTTTTTTTTTTGTAGAAATAGATTCTCACTATTTTGCCCATGCTGGTCTCAAACTTTTGGCATCAAGTGATCCTGCCTTTGCCTCTCAATATATTGCAATTAAGGGCATGAGCCAATGCATTTAGCCAGATCGTATATTTTATTCATTCAGCCATTCAATATCTTTTCAGTGGGTATTTTTTTTTTTTTTTTGACAGAGTCTCGCACTGTCATTCAGGCTGGAGTGCAGTGGCCCGATCTTGGCTCAATGCAAGCTCCACCTCCTGGATTCGTGCCATTCTCCTGCCTCAGCCTCTCGAGCAGCTGGGATTACAGGCACCTGCCACCATGCCTGGGTAATTTTTTATATTTTTAGTAAAGATGGGGTTTCACTGTGTTAGCCAGGATGGTCTCCATCTCCTGACCTCAGGATCCACCCTCCTTGGCCTCCCAAAGTGCTGAGATTACAGGCGTGAGCCACCGCACTCGGCCTTAAGTGGAGAATTTATTTTATTTACATTCAAGGTTAATATTAATATGCAAGGTATTGTTTCTCTCATATTATTGTTTTCTAGTTGTTTTGTAAATTTTTTTTGTCATTTTCTGTTTGTCTTTGTGGCTTGGTGGAATTCTGTAGTGGCTCCGTTTGATTCCTTTCTCTTCCTCCTTTGGGAGATTGCTTTATTATAAAGTTTTATACTTTTGTGTTTGTTTTATGATGGTGAATGTCATCCACTCATTTCCATGCTTAGAAATGCTTTGAGCATTTCTTGTAGGTGCTATCCACTAGTGGCAAATTTCCTCAGCAGTTGCTTGTCTGGGAAAGACTTTATTTACCCTTCCTTCCTGAAGGTTAATCTTACTGGATGTAGAATTTTTGGCTGACATTTTTGTTTTGTTTTGTTTTGCACTGTGAATATGTCATCCCATTCTTTTCTGACTTAGAAGGTTTCTGATGAGAATTCCACTGTTAGTCTGAATGTCTTTCTCTTATTGGTAACTAGACATTAGTCTCTTACTGATTTTATAGTTTGTTCTTTGACTTTAAACAGTCTGATTATAATATGCTGTGATGATATCCTTTTTGCACTGTATTATCCTGGGTATCATTGGGCCTATTATATCTGAATGTCCAAATCTCTTGGTAGACTTGGGAATTTTCCATCTGTTATTTTATTAAAATAGTCTTCTAAGACTTTTGATCTCAATTCTCCCTCAGGAATACTGATAATTTATAAGTTTGGTTGCTTTATGTAGTGCCAATAATCTTGAAGGCTATGTTCATTCTATTTTATTTATTTTCCTTATTTCTGTCTGACTAGATTATTTCAAAAGACCTGTCATCATGTCTAAAATTCTTTCATTTGCTTGGTCTATTTTATTGTTGAATCTTTCAAATGTATTTTGTATTTCTGTCAATACATTTTTCAATTCCAGAATTTCTTTGTTTAATTTAAAGATCTCTCTCCTTGGTAAATCTCATTCGTATTCTGAGTTGATATTCTGAGTTCTTTGTATTGGTTTTCAGATTTCTCTTGCATCTCATTGAACTTCTATAAAATCAATATTTTCAAATCTTTATCTGGGATGTCAGGGATTTCTTTTTGGTTAGGATCTACTTGTGTAGAATTATTGTGTACCTTTGAAGCTGTCATATTATTTTGCTTTTTCATGTTTCCTCTGCCTTTACATTGATTTCTGTGCACCTGGTGTAGGAGTCACTACTTTTTTGAATTTACTTTCACTGTGGTAGAATAAGATTTTCTTGAAGATGCTTGTTGGGTAGGATGCTTTAGTTTTGCTTTTGGGTGCATGCAGTAGTGAAAACTCTGTAAAATTTTGTTGGCTATAAATAGCCTTAGTGGTGTCTGTGGTTTTCTCTGTGTGTTAGGGTGTGGTTATTGGTAGAGTCTATGGTGAAGGTATGCTGGAGACTGGTATGTCACATGGACCCATTTTCAGCTTTTAGTAGCAGAAGCGGTGGGCTAAGCATGTCTAACTCTGTGCTCTCAGTCAGCATATGCTGGCACCTGTGTTGGTCATTCCTGGCAGCCTAATTCTTGGGTTTCTGGGTAGCTTTCTCAGATGCTAGTTATATTAGCAGTGTACTGGGTAGGTCAGCAAACTCTTGAGCTCCTGGACAGCTGGTGTGATATAGGCAATAGTAGTAGTAGTGGTAGTGGGTGGTGGGGTACTCTCCTAATTTCCAAATGTTGTGCACTTGTGCTGGCAGTGGTTGCAATGGGCTGTACATGTTGGCATTCAGGCCAGCACGTGACTTGTAGGTGGTAGCAGTAGGGTGTTTGTGCTTGACCTCTGTCATCCAGAAGAAGTGCTTTGGTGTTCCATGTGGGGGATTGGGTTATAAAACTCCCAGCACCCTGGATCCCACACTGTCTTGGAGGATACAGCAAAGTTGGGTGGAGCTGGACCAGGCAGACTTGCCTTCATGGCCCTCAATGGCAACTGCATTCACCAGTCATGATGGCGGGATTGCTACATCCTCAGACCTCTTGTAACATGCTTGGGTGAGGGGTGATCACCACTGCATTGAGGTCTGGCCACAAGGAGGGCATGGCTGGTTCCAGTGGCCACAGCATTGGCAGGTGGGTGGGGAATTTGCATCCCTCTCATTCCCCATTCCTGGTAGAATTCCCTCCTCCATCTTAGCTATTGCAGCACCTGGCTTTTCAGTCAGAGCCAGCAGATTTTCCCAGCCAAAATCTCACACCTGGGCCATAGGGGCCCCTGCCCAGCTCAAGTCCAAAACTCCAGGGCAACTCTCATCCTCCTCAGGTACCAGGGGATTGGTCTGCTTACAACACCAGCAGATGGAGCCACACTACACTCACTTCTCAGTCTATTTTGTGGAAGACCACCTTTCTCTCATGCCCTGGCTTCACAAGCAGCAGCCCAAGTTTCCCTAATGCCCAGGACTAGTGCTTCTGGTTCCCAGGACCATGTATGGTCTGCTAAAAGCCAGGATCAAGAGTGGTATCTTACTGGATCTGCTACTCAGGTCCCAGAAAAGATGCAGGGCCCAAGGTATGTTCTCTCCCTGGAGCAGATCCTTCCCACAGTCTCTCAGCTGCTCCCAAGTCAGAAACAGGGCTTGGGAAGGTCAGTGTACTCCCCTGTGGTCTAGACTGTGTGATTCTCTAGTGGAAGCGTCTACCATAGGAAGGCATTCACTAACCCTCTACAGTATTCGGAATTCAATTTCAGTTTTCGGTTTTTTCAGACCACGCAGGCTGCCTATTTTTCTTCTCTTCTCTATATTTTAGTGTTTCTTGTCACTTTTCTATTGAATTCTCATGTTCCCACTTGGGCAATGTATTCAGAGTTTGATCATCTGCATACTATTTTGTTTCTTCTAGGTGGATGAGGTGTGTTTGAAATGCCTCTAGTTATCCATCTTTGGTCCATTTCTTTTTTTATGTTGTCCAATTTAAAGGTGAGAAGTCATTCATACCATTTTCTTATTATCTTCTTAGTTGTTGCTGGATCTGTAGTAATATCCTTTGTTTTACTCCTGATTTTGGTTATAAGTGTTTTTGTTCTTTTTATCTTTTTCAATCTTGCTATAGATTTATTAATTGCATTTTTTGAATAATTAGCTAGTGGTTTTATTGATTTTTTTAAACTTTATTGGATTTCTGCTCAATTTTTTATTATTTCCATCTGCTTGCTTTGGGTTGATTTTTTCCCCTCTCTTGACAACATAATGTAAGCATTTTGTACTATGTTTCCTTTTCAACATGTATTAGCTACATCTAAAATAACTTACAGTGTTACATTTTTATTTAGTTCTATATATTTTTAAATTCTTTTAGATTTCCTCTTTGACACACAAATTGTATAAATATATGTATTTAAAATATCCTTGTATTCAAAAATGCTCTTTTTCTCTTTCTGTTAATATTTCTACTTTTCTATCTATTACAGTCAGAGAACATATTGTATTATTTCAAATTTTTAAAATATTTTGAAGCTTGTTTTATTAACCAGAGTATGTTGTGGCTAGGGAACATTTCATGAGCACTGGAAAAACATACGTATTCTGTGGTTAAGTGGAATGTTCTTTAGATGCTAATTAAATCTTGTTAATTAATGTGTTGTTGAGTTCAGTATCTTTACTAATTTTTTGTCCAGTGGTTCTATCAATTACTGATAAAGGGGAGTTGAAGTCTACAAGTATAAGTTTATCTTTTTCTTGTTTCAGCTTTTTAAGTTTTTGTTTCATGTATTTTGAAGCTGTTTTGTAGTACATACACATTAAAGATTCCCACATCTTCTTGGTGAATTTATCCTTTCATAATTATGTAATGTACCTCCTTGTTACTACTAATCTTTGTTATAAAGTCTACTTCATCTGAATTTGATAAAGTCACTTCTATACTACACTATATGTTGTTTTTAGTAAAGTTAGCTTAACAGATGTTTTCCATCTTCACTTTTTTTTTTTTTTTTTTTTTTTCCTGAGACGGAGTCTTGCTCTGTCGCCCAGGTTGGAGTGCAGTTGCGGAATCTCTGATCATTGCAACCTCCGCCTCCTGGGTTCAAGAGATTCTTCTGACTCAGCCTCCTGAGCAGCTAGGATTACAGGCACGCACCACCATGCCTGGCTAATTTTTGTGTTTTTAGTAGAGACAGGGTTTCACCATGTTGGTCAGGCTGATCTCGAACTCCTGACCTCATGATCCACCCGCCTTGGCTTCCCAAAGTGCTGGGATTCCATCTTTTCACTTTAATTTATGTGTGTCTCTGTGTTTGCAGCAAATTTTTATTTTTTTAACACAGCATATAGTTTAATCATTTTTTTAAAATTAACTTGGCCTATATCTTTTATTTGGTGTACTTTGACCATTTTCATTTTTGTTAATTATTATTTGTTAGTAATTAAGTCTACCATATTATAGTCTGTTTTCTCTTTGTTGTTTCTCTTTATTCATCCCCCCTTTCTTGGCTTCTTATAGACTCCTTGAATTTTTAAGAATTTAATTTTGTTTTACTTATGCTGTGCTTGAGTATATTACTTTGTAATGTTTTCTTGTGGTTTCTCTAGATATTTTATTATAAATACAAAAGTTCTCACAGTCTACTAACAATCAATGTTTTACTACTACAAAATAGGTATTGAAACACTGCTTCCACTCGAGTTCCTTTACCTTCCCCTAATATTAAATATAATGGTATCTAGTTCTACATGCATTGGATACCACAACAGCTGTTATAATTTTTGTTTCAATAATCAGATATAATACAAGAAATTCATGGGAAGAAGAAAAATCTATTTACTTCTACTTTTACCTATTATGTTGTTTGTTCTTTCTTCAAGTTCCAATCCTTATCTTATCATTTCCTTTGAAGAGATCTCTTTAACCCTTCTATATAGATAGATTGGCTAGAGTGAGATGATCTTAGTATTCTTTTATTGAGAATGTTTTTTTCTTCCCTTCATTCTTGAAGGAGAGTTCTATTGGATATGGAATTCTCAGCTGACTTTTTCATTTCAGTATTTTAAAAAATATTTTGTCACTTCTCTCTGACCTCCACGAGAAATAAAATATCATTTGAATTGATGTCTTTCAATTGTTAATGTATCATTTTTATTGATTTTAAGATTATTTCCTTTGTAGTTTTGTTTTCAGAATGTTAATTCAATGAATTTTGGCATTAATTTATTTGGATTTACTTTATTTGGTGTTCACTCAGCTTTTTGAATTTGTAGGTTTGTGCCTCTCAACAAAGTTGGGAAGTTATCAATGATTATTTCTTCAAATACGACTGTCACAATCTCTCTCCCTCTACTTCTGGAGCTCAAATGATATAACTATTAGATATTGGGTTACCATCCCACAAGGTTACTGAGTTGCTACTAATTTTTATTTTTCAGTCTATTTTCTCTTTGTTGTTTATCTTAAGGAAATTATATTTATCTTTCCTCTAGTTCACTGATTCTATCTTCTCTCATTTCAATTCTACTGCTGAAACTTTCCAGTAATTTTCAAAATTGATTTTAGTTAGTTAATTTTTCCATCCTGTAATTTGTATTAGATTTATGATGGCTAATGTTCTATGTCAATTAGACAAGGCCATGGGGGTGCCCAAATTAAACATTATTTCTGGGTGTTTCTCTCAAAGTGTTCTCACATGAGATTTGCATTTGAATCATTAGACACAGTAAGCAAAGTAGATTGCCCTCCCTAGTGTGAGTTGTTGTCATCTAATACCTTGATGGTTTGAATAGAACAAAGGGAAAAGGGAGGAATATGACCACCCTTTTTTTTTTTCTTAGCTCACTACACTCACTGGGATATCTAATTTCATCTTCTGATGCCCTTGGACTGGGATTTATCCCATTGGTTCACTGGATTCTTAGGCCTTCAGATTTGGATTGAATTACATCAATAGCTTTCCTAGGTCTGCAGCCAATAGACAGAGATCATGGTGTTTATCAGACTCCATGATTTTGTGAGCCAGTTCTTGACAATAATATTTGCGCTCTCTCTCTCTCTCTCTCTCTCTCTCTCTCTCTCTCCCCCTCTCTCCCCCTATCTCTTCTGTTGGTTCTGTTTATCTGGAGAAATTTGACTAATACAGACTTTGATACCAAGAATGGTTCTAGAGAAACAATGCTAAGAATGAATTTTCTGATTGGTTCCAGGGTTTCCAGAATTGGCTGTCTTATCTGATTAGATTTAAAGATGCTAAAGAGTTTATTTCCAGTAGTAGAGAGAACAATGATTGTCCATGGCACAATCCAGCAGTACAAATGTACAAAATATTTGCAATAGACACTCCCAATTAACATCATATAAGAAGCAATAAGCTGGGTGCCTCTGTAAATAATACCTTCAAAATTTTTGGAAATCTAATGATATAATGATGTTGGCTGGTTGAGTATAATATTGCTGGACAAAGTCGGGTAATAAAAGGATATGATTAGGAATTTGAATTCTCAGCTTAAGCACCACACAAATGACTAAGAACTTCTATGTGTATACTGAAAGAGACTCTTATCTTCTTTAGTCACAGGGTTAACATCACTAAAAATCAAACACAAGATTACATCCTGTGATAGGCTAAATTACAACAGTAGTGGAACTCTCGAATTCTAGGGTGTCTACTGTTAAAGTAAGTACACTTATTGGGGGGAAAATTATGCTGAAAGTTGGGATGGGGATGTCTGGGAAGACCCTGACTAAGCTGGGGACATGGAACCCATAAATTTTCATGAGCATTTGCCAGTGGAAGAAGATCCGCCACCCTTAGTGGAAGCAGCTTTTCCACATAAGAGCAATTGGCTTTCCCACCCCCACCAGAAGTGTACTCCCCAACCCCTTTGTAAGTGGCCACTCCATCTCCTGTGGCAGTAGCATTCCCACATGTAGGGAAATTGGCCTTTCTACTTCCATCTGAGGAGATTAATTCTGTATTGTCTTAGAAAAATATAATGGCCTTTTCTGAGACAGTTGCAATGCAAGACAGTGTTGATTCTCCTCAAGAATCACCCAGCTACCTTTCTTTGTTTCTAGACTGACAACTAGACTCAAAATCACACAGTCTCCTAAAGGTGAGATAATGTGTGACTCTAAAGAAGTGCATTACAGATCAAAAGAACTACTTATATGTTCTAATTTACACAGACAGAAACCTGGGGAACATTTGTAGATATAGATATGAAGGATTTTGAATAACAACAAAAACATAAAGTTGAATCAGAATAAATTTGTTGATATGGGCTCCCTAGGCAGAAATTCTGCATTTAATGTTACAGCTCAGGAAATTAGAAAGAATAGTTTGATTGGTTGACTGAAACATGGACCAAAAGATTTTTCACAGTAAGAAAATTGGAAATGCCTGACTTGCCTTGGTTTAATAGAGAGGAAGAAATTTTAAGGTTTAGAAAGTTTGAATGTTAGAATGCGTTTGTCATGTAAGACCTACTCACCCATACTGGGAAGATCTAGAAGGTCTTTCTTTCACTAGTGCTGTGATAAATAAATTTATTAGGGGAGATGCAGAATCCTTGAAGAGTTCCATGATCACCGTTCTCTGTAAGCCAGGACTCACACTGAGAACTGCAATTACTGAATTTGGAAAGCTAAATGCAATGGATCCCAAGATGGCAAAGGACAAGTAGCAGCTCTCAACTGCCAAATGCAAGATAATCATGCTTACTATAATGGTTAACAAAGTCAAAGCAGCAATCAGAGTAGTTTGACTTGAACAGACAGAAGGCATTGGTTAGTTGATTATGGTGTTTCTAGAAGAAAAACAAATAAAGTCTGCTAAATTTTTACTTGATCTGTATAAACAGAAAATTTCTCACTCAAAAGAATAAAAGTCTGAATTATAAAATCAGAGACAAATGACCCCTCAAACGATTCCCAGGCTTGGGCCAATTTACAATCCAACCTCTTGAATGAAAGGGAGGCTGGGGCCACTTGAGGAGGAATTCCAGTATTTTGCCATTAAATTTTCTTCTAAGATCTTCCAAAGGAACATATAGGCTTTTACTAGGTTATAATTATGCATTGTAAAAAAGAAACTAGTCAGATTTTACAGGGACTACTAGACACTTGCTCTGAACTAACACTAATTCTGGAAAACCCAAAACATTACTGTGGCCCTCCAGTTACAATAGGGGCTAATGGAAGCCAGGTAATCAATGGAGTTTTAACTAAGGCTCTTCTCACAGGTGGTCCAGTGGGTCCTTGAACCCATCCCATGGTTATTCCCTAAGTTCTAGAATGCATACTTGGAATAGAAATATTAGCAACTGGCAGAATTCCTATATCAGTTTCCTGACCACTGGAGTGAGGGCTATTATGATACGTAAAGACAAGTGCAAGGCATTATAACTGCCTCTACCTAGGAAAATAGTAAACCAAAAGTAATATGCATCACTGAAAAGATTGCAGAAATTAATGCCACTATCAAGTACTTGAAAGATATAGGGCTGGCGATTTATTTTACATTCCCATTCAACTCTAATATTTGACTTGTGCAAAAGACAAATAAATCTTGGAGAATGACAATGGATTATAATAAGCTAACCAAGTGGTGACTCCAATTACAGTTGCTGTACCAGATGTGTTTCATTGCTTGAGAAAATTAACACATTTCCTGGTATCTGGTATGCAACCATTGATCTGCAAATGCCTTTTTCTCCCCATAACTGTCCATAAGGCCAGCAAGAGCAGAAATACACATTTACTGTCCTCCGTCAGGAGTATATCAGCTCTCCAACTTTATGTCATAATTTAGTTAGCAGTGATCTTGATAAATTTTTTCTTACAAAATATTAAAATGATCCATTATATTGACGACATTATGCCGATTGGACTTAGTGAGCAAAAAGTGGTAACCACATGAGATTTATTGGTAAGACATTTGTATGTCAGAGGGTAGAAAATAAATTCAACAAAAATTCAGAGAGCTTCTATCTCTGAAATTTTTAGGGATTCAGTCATGCAGGGCATGTTGACATATCCATTCCAAGATGAAGAATAAGGTATTGAAGAGAGATGCACAATTCTTTGTATTTGGGAGGTAACATATTTGTCATATGTGTTTATTACTCTGGCCCATTACTAAGTGATGCCCAAACCTGCTAGTTTTTAGAGGAGCTCAAAATAAGAGAAAGTTCGCAGTAGGTCTAGGCTGTATTCAAGGCTCTGCCACTTGGTTCATATAATCCAGCTGATGCAATGATGCTTGATATGTCAGTGCCAGATAGGATGCTATGGAGCCTTTGGCAGGCCCTTATAGGTCAGTCACTGCACAGGCCTTTAAAATTTTGGAGCAAAATCCTGCATCATGTTCAGATATTTACCCTCCTTTTTAATAAAACAGTCTTATTTTATATTTGAATTTTTTGTATTTTACTTGTTCAATTGTTTAATTCCCTTATAGATTCTGGATATGAGACTGTTGTCATATGCATAGTTTTTGAACATTTTCTCCCATTCTGTAGGTTGTCTGTGTACTCATGATAGTTTATTTTCCTGTGTAGAAGCCCTTTAGTTTAATTATGTCACACTTGTCAATTTTTGTTTTGGATGCAATTGCTGATGAGGACTTATTCATAAATTATTTCCCAAGGCCAATGTCCAGAATGTTGTTTCCTAGGTTTTCTTCTAAAATTCTTACAGTTTGAGGTCTTACATTTAAATCTTTATTTCATCCTGAGTCAATTTTTGCATATGGTGAAAAGTAGGGGTCTAGTTTTACTCTTCTGCATATGACTAGTTAGCTATTTCAGCATCATTTTTTGAATAGGGAGTCCTTCCTCCAATCTTATTTTTATCAATTTTGTTAAAGATCAGATGGCTGTAGGTGTGCAGCTTTATTTCTCCTTTCTCTAACTTGTTCCGTTGGTCTATGCACCTGTTTCTTTACCAGTACCTTTTAGTACCAGTACCTTTTGCTGTTTTACTTACTATGGCCTTATAGCATGTAGTTTGAAGTTAGATAATGTGATGCATCT
This sequence comes from Macaca mulatta, assembly GCF_049350105.2. Lineage (NCBI taxonomy): Eukaryota > Metazoa > Chordata > Mammalia > Primates > Cercopithecidae > Macaca > Macaca mulatta. The sequence continues at coordinate 106,310,870 of NC_133426.1, read as the reverse complement.
GGGTTTGTTTGTTTGTTTGTTTTTGCTAAAGATTGCTTTGGCTATTCAGACTCTTTTTTTATTCCATCAGAATTTTAGAATAGTTTTTTTTTTAGTTTTGTGAAAAATGACATTTGCAGTTTGATAGAAATAGCTTTGAATCAAAGCTTTTTTGGCACTATGGCCATTTTAACAATATTGATAGTTTTTCACCTCCTTGGTTAGATATATTTTCAGGTGTTTTATTTTTGTGTGGCTATTGTAAATGTGATTGCATTCTTGATTTCGCTCTCAGCTTGAACATTATTTGTGTACAAAAAGGCTATTGATTCTTGCACATTAATTTTGTGTCCTGAAACTTTGCTGAAGTCATTTATCAGTTCCAGAATCTTTCTGGCAGGAGACATGAATATGAACTACTATAAAGAAGACGTACAAGTGTTCAATAAACATATTAAAAATGCTCCACATCACTAATAATTAGAGGAATGCAAATCAAACCATAGTGAGCTACTATCTGAACCAGTTAGAATAGCTATTATTAAAAAGTAAAACAAAACAAAACAAAACAAAAAAACGGATTCTGGCAAAGCTGCAGAGCAAAAAAGAATGCTTATACACTGTTGGTAGGAATGAAAATCAGTTCAGCCACTGTGGAAAGCAGTTTGAAGATTTTTCAAATAACTTAAACTAGAACTACCATTTGACTCAGCAGTCCTACTAATGGGTGTATATCTAAAGAAAAATAAATCATTTTTCTCAAAAGACACATGCATTTGCATGTTTATTGTGGGACTATTCACAATAGCAAAGACATAGATTCAACATAAATGCCCATCAATGTGGATTGGATAAAGAAAATGTGGTGTATATACACCATGGAATACTACACAGCCATAAGAAAAGAATGTTCTTTGCAGCAATATGGATACAGCTGGAGGCCATTATCCTAAGTGAACTAATGCAGGAACAGAAAACCAAATACCTCATGTCCTCACTTATAAGTGGAAGCTAAACATTCGGTACTCATGGACATAAAGATGGCAACAATAGAAACTTGGGAGTACTAGATGGGGGAGGGAGGAGGGAGACAAGTTTTGAAAAACTTACTATTGAGTACTATGCTCAGTACCTTGGTTACGAGTTTAGTATCCAGGTAACATACCTGCGTATTTACCCAGTCAGTACAAAATGAAAGTAATTATAAAAGCAGAAAAAAAATCAGCTCTGCTAGTTGGCCTTGATAAAGACTAAATACTTAACCACGGGACATCAAGTTGCATATGACCTGAGCTCCTCGTCATGAACTGGGTGTTATCTGATCTACCAGGCTATAAAGTCGGAAATGTATAGAAAAGAACTGTCATCAAATGTAAGTGATATACACATAATCAGGCCTGAACATGCCCTGAAGGCACAAGTAAATTTTGTGAAGTGTCCCATGGTTCACATTCCTGTTACACTGCATTTTCTCTTTCATCCTGCATCTATGGCCCCATGGGGAGTTCCCTATAATCAGTTGACAAAGGAAAAGAAGACCCCAGCCTGGTTCCCAGATCATTTTGCATGATACATAGGTTTTTTACAAAAAGGTGGATATCTACAACACTATAGCCGTCTATAGGACATTCCTAAAAAATATTGATGAAGGAAAATCCTTCCGGTGGGAAAGCAGCTAGCAGTCCATCTGTTTTTTCACTTTTATTGGAAGGATAGATGATCAGATGTGTAATTATATATTGATAGATATATTGGGTTCTAGTCAGTGGTTTGGCTGGACAGTCAAGGACTTGGAAGGCAAATGATTGGAATATTGGTAACAAATTTGTGGATAGATCTCTCTGAATGGTGAAAAAAAAAAGGTAAATATATTTGTGTCTCATGCAAATGCTAACCAAAGGCTAACGTCAGCCATTATGATTTTAATAATCAAGTGAATAGGATGACCTGTTTCACTCCAGCCACTCTGGTCATCATCCAATTAGTTCATGAACTACATGCTCATGGTAACAGGGATATAGGTTATGCATTGGATCAGCAAAATGAATTTCTACTCCTGAAGGCCAAATTGGCTATGGTTACTGTTTAGTGGCCATTTGCCCCCAATATGGCACTAGTTCCTGGGGTACCTGATGGCAGGATGATTTCATTAGATCATTTCCATCATGGAAAGGGCATTATTTTGTATTTACTTGAATAGACAATCTGGATACAAATTTGCCTTCCTCATATACAATGTTTCTGTCAAAATTACCATCCTTGAAGTTACAGGATGCCATATCCAACATCATGATATTCCACATAGCAATCCGTCTGCTCAAGGAACTCGCTTCCCAGACAGAGAATTTTGGAGTTGTCCCATGCTTGTAATATTCACTTGTCTCACCATGATTTCCACTACCTGGAAGGAGGTGACTGGGTAGAATGGTGGAATGCCTCCTAGGGGTTCAGTTATGGGGTCAGCTAGATAGAAATATCTAGAAGAGCTGGACCAAGCTTCTCCAGAAGGCTATATGTCCTCTGAATCAGTATCCAATATGTGGTGCTATTTCACCAATAGGTAGTACTTACGGGTCCAGGAATCAATGGGTAGAAATAAGAGTGTTACCATTCACTATTACCCCTAGCGACACACTAGAAAATGTTTCGTTATCAATTCCCACAACTTTGCATTCTTTGGCTCTTGTAGGAAACATAGAGTTAGGTCTTCTTTTCTTCTTCTTCTTTTTTAAATCAGCCACTATATGTCTTTGTATTGGAGAATTTAATTCATTTATATTTATGGTGGTATCATTGGGTAAGAACTTCCATTTTGTTAATTGTATTCTGGCTATTTTGTATATCTGTTGTTTCTTTCTTCCCCTCCTGTCGTCTTTCTATGTGACTTGATGACTTTCTGTGGAAGTATGCTTTCATTCCCTTCTCTTTGCCTTTTGTGCATCTCCTATAGGTTCTTGCTTTGTGGTTATCATAAGGCTTACATGAAACCTCTTATATTAATAACAGGCTATTTTAAAGTGATAACAACCTCCATCATATACAAACTCTACACTTTTACATCTTTCCCTTTATATTTTATGTTTTGAGGTAAAATTTACATGTTTTTTGCATAATGTATAATTGTAGGTATAGTTATTCTTAAAATTTTTCTCTTTTAACCTTTATACAAAACTTACAAGTGTTTTAGAAACCACCATTAAAGCATTAGCATACTCTCAATTTTAATATAATTACTTTTATGAAAAAGTTTTATACTTTCTATGTTTTTATGTTACTAATTAGCATCCTTTGGTTTCACCTGGAAGAACTCCCTTTAGCATTTCATGTAAAGCAGATTCAGTGGTGATGATCTCCCTCACATTTTGTTTGTCTGGTAAAGTAAACTGTTTATATCTCTTTAATTTCTGAATGACACCTTTTCCAGGAAAAATATTCTGTTGAAAACTTCTTTTCTTTTAGCACTTTGAATATATCATCTCCCTGTCTCCTGACTTGCAAAGTTTCTGCTAAGAAATATATTCATAGTTTTATGATGATTCCCTTGTATGTAGTGATTTTTTTTGGCTGCTGCTTTAAAGATTTTCTTTTTATTATTGATTATTGATGGTGTAGCCTTCTTTGGGTTGAACAAGATTATAAAATTTTGAGCTTTCTGTGACTCAGTGTTCAGATCCTTCCCAAGATTTGAGGCGTTTTCATCTTTTCATCCATTTTTAATAAGCTTTCTGTCTGATATGGTTTGGGTCTATGTCCCCATCCAAATCTCTTGTTGAATTGTAATTCCCAATGTTGAGGAAGACAGCTGGTGGGAGGTTATTGGATCATGGGGTTGGATTTTCCTCATGCTGTTCTCATGATAGTGAGTGTGTTCTCACAAGGCCTGATGGTTTCAGTCTGTGGCACTACCCCCACCCCCACACTTGTTCTCTCTCTCCTGCCACCATGACAAGAAAGTGCTTGTTTCCCCTTCACCTTCTGTCATGATTGTAAGTCTTCTGAGGCCTCCCAGTCATACTTCTTGTTAAGCCTGCAGAACTGTGAGCCAATTAAACCTCTTCTCACCATAAATTACCCTGTCTTAGGTAGTTCTTTATAGCACTGTGAAAACTAATACACTATCTTTTTCTCTCTCACTTTTTTTTTCAAGACTCATAATGCAAATCTTAGCTCTCTAGATCATGGCCCCAAAATTCCACTGTATTAGTTCATTCTTGCACTGCTATAAATAAATACCTGAGACTGGGTTAGTTGTAATGAAAAGAGGTTTAATTGGCTTATGGTTCCAAAGGCTGTACAGGAATTATGCCTACAGAGGCCTTGGGGAGCTTTTACTCACAGTGAAAGGCAAAGTGGGAGCAGGCATCTTCACATAGAGGAAAAAAGTAGGTGGAGGTGCTACACACTTTTAAACAACTAGATCTCATGAGAACTTTGTCTTGAGGACAGCATGAGGTGGATGGTGTTAAACCATTAGGAACTGGTCTCATAATCCAGTCACCTCCCACCAGGCCCCACCTCCAGCACTGGGGATTACATTTCAACATGAGATTTGGGTGGGGACACAGATCCAAACCATTTCATTCTGTCCCTAGCCCCTCCCAAATCTCATGTCCTTCTCACATTTCAAAATATAAACATGTCTTCCCAACCGTCTCTCAAAGTCCTAACTCATTCCAACATTAACTCAAAACTCCAAAGTCCAAGTCTCATCTGAGATTTGGATTTGACTGAGAGTGGTCAAATCCCTTGTACCTGTGAGCCTGTAAAAAAAAAAAAAGTTACTTACTTTCAAGTGCAATGGTGATACAGGCATTCAGTAAATGTTCCCATTCCAAAAGGGAGAAATTGGCCATAATAAATTGGCTGTAGGCCCCATTAAAGTCTAAAACACAGCAGGGCAGTCATTAAATTATAAAGCTCTAAAATAATCTTCTTTGACTTCATGTCTCACATCTAGGGCATGCTGATGTAAAGAGTAGTCTCCCAAATCCTTGGGCAGCTCTGCTCCTGTGGCTCTGCAGGGCTTAGCCCCCATGGTTGCTTCAATGGCTGGTGTTTGGTGCCTGTGGCTTTTTTAGGTGCAGGATGCAAGCTGACCTTGATTCAACCATTCTGGAGCCTGGAGGACAATGGCCTTCTTCTCACAGGTACAGTAGGCAGTGCCCCAGTGAGGACTCTTTTTGGGGTCTCCAACCCCACCTTTTCCTTATCTACTGCCCTTGTAGAGGTTCTTTATGAGGGTTATGCCCTTGCAGCAGCCTTCTACCTAGACATCCCAGCTTTTCCGTACATCCTCTGAAATGCAGGTGGAGGCTCCCAGGCCTCAGATGTTGCATTCTGTGCACCTGCAGGCTTAACACCACATGAAAGCCACCAAGGTTTACAACCTGCACCCTCTGAAGGAGGGGCCCGAGCTGTACCTGGGCCCCTTTTATCCTGGACTGTAGCTGGAATAACTGGGAAGCAGGGAGCAGTCTCCTTCGGCTGCTCACTGCAATGGGGCCCTGGGCCTGGCCCATGAAACCTCGTAGACCTCTGAGCCTGTGATAGGAGGAGCTACCCAGAATATCTCTGAAATGCCTTGAAGGCATTTTTCCCATTATCTTCGCTGTCAGCACATGGTTCCTCTTAACTTAGGCAAATTTCTTCAGCTTGTGTGACTTTCTCTTCAAAAAATGGGCTTTTCTTTTCTACCACATGGCCAGGCTACAAATTTTCCAAATTTTACCCTCTGCTTTCCTTTAAAATATAATTTCCAGTTTCAGGTAATTTCTTTGCTCACACATATGAGCATAGGTTTTTAGATGCAGCCAAGCCAATCCTCAAATGCTATATTACTTAGAAATTTTTTCCACCAGATACTCTAAATTATCATTCTCAAGTTCAAAGGTCCACAGATCCCTAGGGAAGTGGCACAATGCAGCCAATTGCTTTTCTCAGGATCAAAAGTGAACTTTGCTTCAGTTCCCAATAAGTTCCTCATTTCCATCTAAGACCTCTTCAGCCTGGCCTTCACTGTCCATATCACTACCAGCCTATCGGTCATAACAATTTAACAAATCTCTAGGAAGTTCCACGTTTTCCCTCATTTTCCTGTGTTCATCTGAGCCCTCCAACCTCTTCCAACTTCTGCCCATTACTCAGCTCCAAAGCACTTCTACATTTTCTGGTATCTTTATATAAGTGCCCTATGCCTCAGTACCAATTTTCTGTATTAGTCCGTTCTTGCACTGCTATATAAAATTACATGAGACTGAATCATTTATAAAGAAAAAAAGTTTAATTGGCTCACGGTTCTACAGGCTGTACAGGAAACATGGCAGTGGAAACCTCAGGAAACTTACAATCATGGTGGAAGGCAAAGTGGAAACCAGGTATCTCACATGACTGGTGCAAGGGGAAGAGAGAAATGGGGGAGATACTGCACACTATTAAGCAACAAAATCCCATGAGAGCTCAATCACAAGAGCAACACTAGGGGCATGATGCTAAACCATTAGAAATTGCCCCCATGACCTAATCACCTCCCATCAAGCCTCACCTCCAGCATTGTGGATCACAGTTCTACATGAGATTTGGATGAGTACACAGATCCAAACCATATCACCCATAGACTCTCCATCAGTTTTCTATTTTTCTTCTCTGTCGGGATATTTTTAAATAACTTGTCTTCAAGTTCACAGATTATTTCTTCTGCTCAAGCAACTGTTCTGTCGATACTCTCTATTGCATTTTTCATTTTATTTTTTATATATATTCTTCAGCTTGAAATTCCTATTTGGTTCTTTTCTATAACTTTTATCTCATTATCAAACTTCTCATTTTTTATTTTATATGGTTTCTTTGAGTTGTCTGTTTTCTCTTATCACTCATTGATCATCCTCAAAACAATTATTTTAAACTAATCGTCAGGTGATTCATAGATCTGTTTCTTTGGAGTCGGTTACTGGAAAATTACTGTGTTTCTTTGATAATGTCATGTTTCTTGATTTTATGTGTGTGTGTTTATTAACTTATGTTGATAACTGCACATTTGATGAAGAGCAGTTACCACTTCTAGACTTTGCAGACTGTTTGTGGCAAGAAAAGATCTTCTGTGGGTGGACACAAGGATGCCAGCCAGGTGATATGTGGTGGTTCTGGCTCTGGTGAATGTATAGCTATACATTCTCCATAGAGCTTTGTCAGCTGAATTTAGCCTCAGCAAAGATGATAGAGCTTCTCAGTAGCCAAACCTGTGGGTGTCTGCAGTAGTAGTGAGTCTTTGGTAGTAAAGGCTAATGAGGTCCTCCTGATCTCTTTTTCTCTCACAGGTAAGTCATGGCCAAGAGAATCCCACCTGGTACCAAGTGTGGCCCATGGGTGTGTTTGTGGTGATGATAGTACCAATGTCTGATGCATAGTACTTGTGGAGTGGCCATAGAGACAGGGTCTGGAGAATGTGCATTCATTTGTTCCACTAGTGTCTGCACTATCAATATTGGAACGACCACCTCAGCAGAAGCACCTGTGCTGCAGAACAAAGAAGGGGTTGATCCTCTAGGGTCTTTTGGTGATGCTCTTATATGTAGATAAGAACCATTACAAGTGATTGATGTGAAGAAATACTGGTTTTGTTCTGGCAGACTCTGCTAATAATGTTGTTATGGTAGATTGTGCTACTACTGTTGACTACCGTTAGGTAGAAATTCGATAACTCTGATGTATTTGGTATATTGCTGTGTGCAGATAAGTTATTGATACTATTGGGTTTGGGTTTGTATTTCTTGTCTTCTCTTGGGTTTGTATGTCTTGTCTTCTCTAGGCTTACCCTTACATGATAATATGCCCAATGAGATCAAATGTGAAAAACATTTCCTTTTCTTCTTTTCTGCTTTTTCAAATCTATGCCTGTGGTTACTAGTTTAAAGGGTCTTTGTGGCCCCAGTAAAGGACTTATGGAAAATAAAAAAATAAATAAAATACAAGAATTTACCATAGTGTCGTTATTTAACTCCTGAGTTCTTTAGCCAGTCCATCTTATTTTCATCTTTTATAGTTAGTTTATAATGGTATGTTAAATTATTTTCATCATATTTAGTTGTGATAAGGACAGAATTGAGTAAATTGGATCACTCCATTTTGTGCTGGAATATAAAATGGATCATTTAAATAACATATTTGCTGATATTTTCTATTATTTTTATTTGTTTCAAAAGGATTTACAGGTGTTTATTGAAGAGTTTTCATGATGATTGATTTAAAAATCTTTCTCAGATGATGCCAACGTCTGATTCACCTCTGTACTGGTATTTGTCTATTGTTTTTCTCACTCACATTGTGATTTGCATGGTTTTGGTAAAATAAGTGATTATGCTTATATCCTAGAAAATTTGTATAATATCTTATAAGACAGTAGTCATATTCAATATTTTTTTAGTAGACTGTTCTGTTGACCTGCAATACAAGGGACGTGTGTGTGTGTGTGTGTGTGTGTGTGTGTGTGTGTGTGTTTGTATGCATGTTCAACTTTTATCTAGGTTCTGCTGATATAGCCCAGGAAAACTAGAGTGCTGATTCACACTGCCTCATTGCAGACTGATGGAGTGGTTGTAGAAATTAAGTACCTTTCTTCACCACCCTGCAACCCTCCCAGTAAAAGTAAGACTACCACTTCACATTTTCTCATTCCCTCTGAGTGGTATGGATGTATAATTAGCTCCATGGTTGACCTAAGAGAGAAGTGGAAGGCATACACACACACACACACACACACACACACACTGACACATAACATATGTGTGTGTGTGTGTTGTTGTTGTTGTTGTTGTTGTTGTTGTTGTTGTTGCAGGTTGGGAATAATGAATGAGTTCCTTACCTGGCCCTAGTGACAATCTTGGAGGGTGGGGGAAATGAATGCCAACCAGCCCTACTTTTCACAACCACATTCCAACTCACTGATGCCATATAGGTTTAGAAGTTAGGCCCCAACTGGACTATATGAACTGAGAGAAGGTGGAGAGGCAGAGTCCTCACTATCCTGACCTTGCATCACCGTATTGTGCCTCACTGATACTAAGTGGTTATGGAAGTTCAGTTCCCCACTGGCACAAGTCCTGCATCAAACTACTTCTTTCAGTGTTACTGCTGCCAGATGGTTGTGGATGTTCTTCCACTAGGCCCTGCTGACACCAGGAAGAAGGAAGAGTGCTGACTACCTCCAATTCACAATCACGTTATTCGGTCTCATTTACACCACACGGGGGTGGAAGCACAGCTCCTCAGTCAGACCCAGTGACACCAGGGTGGGGATGAAGTAGATTGAATACCAGCCCTGCTTTACCCTGCCTTCTTAACCTCTCTTTACTGATCGGTGAGGATGAGGGCTGAGACTGATGCTATTCAGTCAGAAAAATCAAGCGGCACTTATTTCCTTTGGGTGAGGAAAGGATCCGTTCCCATTCAGCTTCATTGATTCTACCCCAGCAAGGGAATCAGATTTTCTGCTTCCACAGAGGAATGGGTAAAAAACTGGCTTCCAATTCAGACCTCTTGACACAATCCAGTGGGGAAAGCAGTTTCTTGTTTGCCCCATTGACACTAACATGAAGGAGAATGAAAGTCCAAAACTTCCTTCCATGGAGTGTAATGGCAAATTAGCTCCTCCATCAGCCCATTAAAACTGTGGGAATGGGGCCAAGTTTCTGTTGGTGTTTCACTGAAATAGAGTAAGTTTGCCAAAAACGTTTTCTGTAGTTAAACCACTCTTTTCCAAGTCTCTAGGCTAGGGACAAGAACAGACTTTTCTTGAAGCTTCTTTAGTGTATGCCTGTTGATGGTTCTGGCTTGGAGGCTTTTGCAGCACTATGTTCAGGATGTACAGGAGACAAAAAGGAAACCCTGGAAGATTATTGTCATTTTGCTCAAGTCACGAGGTCACTAGGTAACCCAACTTAGTTTTTATATCTGTTAGAGTATTTTTTTAAATGCTCATTTATTGTGTTATGACTGAGATTTCTTTGTTGTAATAATGAGTACCGGAGAGGACTGGGCCACTCTATTTTGACCAGAATGGGGTTTGTTGGGGGCAATTTTGACTTAAAAATAACATATGAAAAATGATTTGACATCTAAAACTAACTACTTGAAAATTTGCATAATATCCATTTAATTTGCTTAATGCATAATTTTATTAGCACCTTAAATTGAAGAACAACCTCTGGTCCCAGCTTATTAAATATTCGCCTAAAATTGTTATTTTCTTATGATAAACCTGGAGAAACAAATGAATATTAACACACCAGTGGCATAACAACAGAGATGAACAGAAGCAATTTATACATTAAACAACTCTTTTCTCCCCAGGTGTCATAAAATGTAACTTCCCTTGAAATTTTTCATTCACTGGTGAAAAGTTCCATGGTTTTCTGAATTTGAGAATCTGTGGCTACATCAGTAAATAGATTAAAACTTTTTTCTTTTATATGACAGTCGAAAAAAATGTATATTCTATATGAGATTATGTCTATTCCCCACAAACATATAAATTGGAACAGAGTTTTATTTTATAAATTTAAAAATCCTCTAGCCCAATTACATTTTTATTGTTTATTTTTATTTTATTTATTTTTGAGACAGTTTCTTGCTCTGTCGGCCAGGTTGGAGTGCAGTGGTTCAATCACAGCTTACTGCAGCCTCAACCTCCCAGTCCCAATCTACCCTCCCACCTCAACCCTTCAGGTAGCTGGACCACAGGTGTGTGCCACCATGCTCAGGTAATTTTGTTCATTTTTGGTAGAGATGAGGTCTCACTGTTGCCCAGGCTGATCTTGAATTCCTGAGCTCAAGTGATTCTTCCACCTTGGCCTCCCAGCGTTCTAGGATTATAGGTGTGAGTCACCATGGCTGGCCCAATTACATGTTTTAAAGATAGAATGGGTAAGATTTAAATCTACACAAACCATTATTTTCTTACACAAAGTAGTTTCTTTGTTTTTTGTTTTTTACAAAAGAAAGAGATTTATTGGACTTACAGTTCCACATCCCTGCACAAAGTAATGTTTATCAGCATTTCTAATGAGAAATGTATAATTCACAATGGTAAGACGAATTCTAGTCATGTGTTATTTCATATATGAAGTAGATGTTGAAGTGATTAAGTTTTGGTTTAAATAGGACAAATTCATTAGAATTTATTTCCTCAAGGCTTAAACTATTGTACATGTTTCTCAGATACTTACTTGAGTGTTGTCCAGGGGTTTCTGTGGGCGTATCATGCCGTGAATATACAGAAAGCACACTAGGGACACAATTTGTTGTTTTCAGTCCTCTAAAGCATTATGGAGAGCGTTGAGGTCATTATGCACCAAATTACCCTGGTGTTCTGAAAAGTATAATGTCTCTCACATATGCATGTGGAACCATTTACTCTTTAAGAATAATTATAACTACACTGTCAACATTGAGTTATTTATTGTAATTAGAATTGCGACCAGAAATGATTAATAAAAGCATGGATATGTTCAATATTCATTTTAACTAGGAGAGTTTAAAATATACACACACACACTCATTTAGACAAATCATAGTGCATTTCTGCAAACTCCTTCAAGTTATTCCTTGTACTATGATTTTGCACTAGAGGAAGTATATGTGTACATGTTATCCGATTACAGTTGAAGTAGTTGCCATAGCTCTTATCTACACCTCCAGCACTTACAGTGAAAACATGTTAGACAAACCATAAAAAGAGGTTGGTTAGTCATTCAGTTGCTACAGGAATATGGTGCCTCCTTTTTAAATTGTATGCACAATCACCAAAGCCTAACTCTTTTTAAGCTATGCACAGTATATTTCTCAAAGAGGGGACTATTATGCTCTGTCTTTGGCTTGTAGTGGCATTAAGAAAGATAAATAATTAAATGTGGTCCTTTCATCATAAGTACAAGTTTAGATTTTGTGGTTCTGGAAAATAACAACACCTCTGGTACTAGAATAATTCTATGCATAAAATAATTATAAAAATAGTTTATATTTCCAGGAGTTAAAATGTCTGTAAAAATAGATTTATGTAAATCAAATAAAGAAATGTTGAATTATTACATTTAATAATTATTGATTGTGCTCCTTCTGTATTTCAGAAACCGTGATAGGTGATAAAGATATAATGGAGAGAGGGAACTCTTATAGTCAAGTGGGGAAAGCAGATACGAGATCAGTGGCAACAAATAAATACACAATTGTGTATTGTGCTACATGCTGTAAAGGTTGAAATAATATGATATGAGAGGAGTAACAAGGCAGACTTAAATTAAATTAGGTGTCCATGGAACGTGGAGTTTATGGTGATAGATCAGTGTTCCTTCATTCAATAAATTACAGAAATTATCTAATTGAAGGCAACATTGAACTGCTGAGACAAGGAGAACCAGAGCAGCTGAGACTTTGAAGAGAGAATCATCTCAGAAAAGTTATCAGACTTTCAGCAGTATTTAGTGAATTTGGGCACAGAAAGGAGGTCAAAGACTATGAATTCAGTAATGAGTCTGATGGAGTGCTACTACAAGGTGACAACAAATTTGGCAGGAATTTCGGCAGAGCTGGGTGTCCTCAAGGTTAACAACTAGTTTTAGCCACAGAACATTTGCTCCATAAAGTTTCTACATGGGCTTGAAAGCTAAAAACCTAAGGGGAAAGATTCAGACATAAAGAGTTATGTTTTCTTGCTGTTTTGTGAGAAAAATATTAGAGTTCAGAAAAATGAGTAAGGAAAAATACATCAGGATTTTAACTGAAGACCCTGGAGGAACAGATATAAACAAGAGTTAGACTAAGTCTGGCCAGGGATGCAAACTAGCCTAAAATAAGCAAATTAAAGAAGTATGAAGTTGATTAGCCACTACTGTATTTATCTGATAAAAAAAAAAAGAGTTGAACATTCAACAGAGGAGGATAATGTTTTCTATCATTAAATCAAAATTTACTAGGTACACCCAAACACAGGACCACATGACCAGAAACCAATAGGAAACTGATAATAAAAATGGGCCTATAGGTGACGCAGATGTAAAAGTTATTTATAAAGAACTTTAAGTAATTATAACTAATCTGTTGCAGAAATCAAAGAAAAAATTGGATGAAATATAATTCAAATATAAATAATTCCATGAGAAATTTGGGATCTATGAAATAAGAGTAAATAGTCAATGGAATAATTAAAAAACTGAAAAGTACAATACCTGAAATAAATTGGTTAGATGGGTTAGCTACTGATTGGATACAACAGAAGGTTGTGTTAAACACTAATTGGAAGTGTTTTATATGAATCCCATTTTTACACCCTTTGTGTAAAAATTAGTGTTTTCTGTATAAAACACAGAGATTAGTGCAAAATACTATTTTTTTGCACAGAAAAGAATGTAAAAAAAGAAGGGATTCATTTAAAGGTCTGCATTTTATGGAGGTAGAATCACAGAGACAGTGCAGGCAGACAGTAATGCGGAAATATTATCTGATGAACAAATGTCTAAGGTTTTCTCCAAAATTGATGAGAGAGATTTTCCCACAGATTTAATAAACTTTTTGAGCCACAAACATAATACGAATAAAAATACTCAAAGATATATTATGGTAAGACTGTTTTAAAAAGTGAGAGAAAATCATATATGCAGTCAGAGAAAACTTACAGCTGAGTTTTTAACAAACAAAAGGTAGACGACAACATAAACATCTTTAAATGCTGAAAGGCAATAATCAATTTAGCATTCTACACTGAGCTAAAATGCTATCTTAAAATGAAAGAAAATAGCTATTTTCAGATGAACACTAATTTTTCATTAGCAAGACTGCACTAAATATAATGTTTCAGAAAAAATATGATCCAAGAGACAACTGTGGAATTGAAGTAAGAAATGAAGAGCAATGGAAAGGGTAAATATATGAATGATGACTATGTAAATGTATGTGCTTAACATTGACTGTGAACATAATATAGTTTAAAATACATTTAGAGGAGAGGATTTTCCAGAATGGCAGTATAAGTAACTCAGAGGAAGTTTCTGCTAGATATACTCTATTAAATTGTTCAAAATTGTTAAATGTAATTGTTCAAAGTCTTTAGACATTGATCAAAGGTCTTAAAACAAATTGAGAACCATTTCTTCAACAAAACCTACAGAAAACAAAAACATTTAGAGGCAATGGGATTCAAGCCAAGAACTCCACACATTACCTCACAACTCTGTCTTGTAAAAAACAAACAAACAAAAAAACCAAACAACAACAACAAAAAAAACTGTTTTAGTGAGATCAGCAGCTAAGAGAGAGTTTCCCGTCTTTCACAGCTCACTATGTTGGAAGAGTTATTCTGGGAGGTTTGTCCGCCAGTTAAAATAAACAGATCCCATTTTCCACAGCACTATGCTGTGGGTGGCTTATATTGAGCAAGTAGTAAGAGCCAGGTGGTACCTGTTTTTCATTCCCATTATGTAATGGCAATCCACATGGGGCAAGTGATAAAAATTGCAATATTCCTTTCTGGCATAGCGCTGTGTTGTGGGAAAGTTGCTCCAATGGGCTTAACAGCTGAGTGGCAACTACTGCATCCCCAGCTTACTGGATGAAAGATCTATCCCTGGTATCTTTAGACGCTGGTCAACATTGAAAGATTTTTATTATTCCTGGCTTGGGGCTGCAGGAGTTTTACACAAAAGCAGTGGTAGCAACCAGCTGGCCCAAGTTTCACTGCCCATAAACACATACCCATACTCAGATTCGGCTACAGAGGGAGGATCTGAGTGGGGCAGCCATGAAGACTGAGTTCCTCATTCTCTCTCCTCCACCTTCAGCTAAATAGATCAGAATTTTTGTCCAGGGTAGGGTCAGGGCAAGCCTTAAAGACTGACAACAACCTGCGCCTTTCAGAAGACCAAAATTTAATAGACTTTGGAGAAATTAATTTCAAATGGCAAAAATTCAAAGGTTGAAAGCAATAGAGAAATTTACCTACCAACAAGATAAAGCTAACAGGTACATATGATTCTAATAGAGCAGATAGCTGAGAAACTTAAAATGGTCAAGGAAATAACAGTCAAAAAGAGCCCATCTAAAACCAGTAATATCTGATTTTCAGAGATTATATGAATACACAAGGCTGTGGCCTGTAAGGAGCAACATCAGAGTCTGGATACTGTGAGAGAAATAGATTTCATTGAAATCTATTTCAATGAAGCCCAACACAGTCATGCTGAAAGAATTAGAAAGGAGGTATGACAATTTCTTATGAAGTAGAGAACATCAATAAATTCATAGAAATTACAAAAAGGAATCAAATGACAATGCTGGAGTTAAAAAGTACAACAATCAGTATAGAAAATGTAATAGAGTAGCTCCACAATAGATTTGAGTTGGAAGATAAAAGAATCAACCAACTTGAATACACATCAATAGAAATTATGCTGTCTGAAGAAGAGAGAAAAAAATAAGGAAACATAAACAGCACCTCAGAAATGTGGAACACTGATAAATAAACCAGTGTATACATAATGGAAATACCAGAAAGAAAGGAGAGACAGAAAGAATTGGGAAGTATATTTAAATAACAAATGACTAAAAATTACCCAAATTTAATATAAAACATTAATAATTACATCCAAGAAGCCCAACTAAGCCTCAAGTAGTATAAACACAAGAGATCCATAACACAACACAGCATAGTCAAATGTTGAAAGACAAAGAAAAAATTTTGGAAGCAGTAAGAGAAACACAATTCATCAAGTACAAGATAACTCTAATAAAATCTTAGTTGATGTTCTATGAAAAACAATGGAGTTTGGAAGACAGTGAAATGATGTGTTTAAGATGGCACAATTAAAAACAACAGTCAATCAAGAATCTTATATCCACCAAAACTCATATACAAAAATGAAGGAGAAATAAAGATATTTCAAAATAAACGAAAAGTGAAAATGTGTTGCAAGCGGGCTCACATTACAAGAAATAGTAAAATGCTGAAAGCAAATTATACCAGGGTTTTTTTAAATCCACATAAAAATGAATAACACTGATGAAGATATTTATGTCAAGAATGCATATCTTTCACCAATGTTGAGGAAATAAATTGTGAGGCGAGAGCTAGCATCCATGAAGAGCTCCATGATTGTTCTCTGTAGGTAAGATCTTATAGGGGGAACTACCTCCCCTGAACTGGAAAACCTATATGCAATGGGACTGAAAGGACCCCAAGTGGCATGGGCCAAGTGTCAGCCCTTAAGTACCAAAGGCAAGGTGGACGTGCTTACTGTAATAAATAGCAGAGTCAAAGCAGCAATCAGAAAAATCTGACTCTTATAAAACTATGGCATTGGCTAATTGACCTTGGTGTTTCCAGAGGTAAATTGTATAGGAAGCCTATTACATTCTTATTTGATAAGCAGAAAAGTTATAGGTGAAATGAATAAAAGTTTAACCTAAATCATAAAAAAAAAAGAGAAATGGCCCCTCGATCAATTCCCATACTTGAGCCTCTTTATAGACTCAGGCCCCTTGAATGAAGGGAAGGCTGTGTCTCCTTGAAAAAAGACCTTGATATACTACAAAAACTTTATACTATCAATCTTTCTCCCAGCCTTCCTCAAGGGGACTTTTGGCCTTTCACCAAGGTAACTGTGCATTGGAGAAGAGGAAATAATCATACCTTGTAGAGACTACTAAACTCTGACTCTGAAATAATACCTGGGGATTCCAAACATCATTATGGCCTACCAGTTATAGTAGGAGCTTATGGATGTCAGATGATCAATGGAATTTTATCTCACATCCATGAAAAGTGGGTCCAGTTGGTATCAAACACATCCTGTGGTTATTTCCTCAGTTACAGAATGCAAAATTAAAATAGGTATTTAGTAATTGTCAGAATCCCCATAAGACAATGTAATTGCCTATTTTTTGAAATCAAGCTGTACATTCCCCCTCAAATGATTAAATATAGGCCAATTAGAAACGTCAAGATAAATTAGAAAATAATTTTCACTGAATAATAATAAAAATACAATATATTAAAAGTTATGGGATAAAGTTAAACAATCATTCTGAGGGAATTTTATTTCCTTTGTGCACATATTTGATACAAAAGCAGGAAAAATCAAATAATCTAAGCTTACAACAATACAATCGAGACAAAAACTACAAATAACTAGTCCATAAAAAATAGAAGGAAGGTATAAATAAATATAACAACAAAAATACATGATAAAATACAAATGTTCAAAAAAGAAAATAACTAAAGCCAAAATTTAATTATTTGACAAGAATAAGGTGATGAATTGGATGGTTGCTGACAACTCTTCTCTTTCTCAGTTAATAGAATTGGACACGCTTATCACTTATTTTGTGACTTTACACTGTCTTCCACCACAGGCAAAGATTACTTCCTCACCACATGAATTTTTGCTTGGCTTTATGACTTGCTTTAGCCAAGAGAATGTGGTTTGAAATGATTTTGTGTTTCATCCATATCTAAGTCTTAAGAAAACATTAGACTTTTCTCCTTCCCCACTTGCGCTTTTGTGATCTGACACAAGTAGAACATGCACAGAATGCTTGCCAGTTGAAGGAAAATGAGAAAAACCTGGAGAAAATCTGATTCTAACTTGCAGACTGGACTAAGCCTAATGGATGCAAAGACAGAAGGACACCCAACCAACATGTTCATGAAGGAGAAAAAATATGTTAGTGTAACTAACCTACTAGGATTTATATATATACACACACACACACATGCACACACACACATATATATGCACACACATATATAGCATGAGAAAAGCAATGACCATCTTGTATTATTTATAAAATTGAGAAAACTCTGGCAGATAAATCAAGAAAGAGAGAAGACAAAAATTATATCAGAAATAAAACAGGATTTGTCCTACACATACAAAAAATAAGACAATATGAACATTTTATCCTAGTAATTTTAATAATCTATATGAGTAAGCACCTAGAGAAAAAAAATTTGCTGAACTATAAGAAATAGAAAATGTGAGTACTTCATGTCTGTTAAATGAATTAACTCTGCCATTAAGAGCCTTTGGAAAAAAAAAATTCCAGTCTTAAGTAGTTTCAATGATGAGTTTTTGCAAAACTTCTAGTCAAAAAATTATACTAATGTTTTACAAAATTTTCAAAGAACATGATAAATATAGAACACTGAATAATTCTCATTTCACTTATGGGGAAATATGACTTTGATCTCGAAAACTGAGAAACAGGAATTCTAGAAAATATACATCTAATAAATATGAATGGAAAACCTTTGAAAAATTCTGTGATGCATAGATAAAAAAACACAACATGAGCAACTAAGTATATGCAAATAATGCAAAGATGATTTAAAATCAACCAATACAATTAATCACATTTTTTAAAGTAGAAAATCACATATTTGTCTTGATAGATACAGCAAAAAAAAAAAATAAAATTATTTCCAACTTTTATTTTAGGGTCAGGGGGTCCCTGTGCAGGATTGTTACATAGGGATATTCCACGTTGCTGAGGTTTGAAGTACAGATTATTTCATCACCCAGATAATAAACACAGTACCTGATAGATAGCTTTTTGATCCTCACCCTTCCCCCATCCTCCATCCTCAAGTAATCCCCATTGTCTATGGTTCCTAACTTTGTGTCCATCAGTGCTCAGTGTTTAGCTCCTACTTATAAATAAGAACATGTGGCATTTGCTTTTCTGCTTCTGTGTTAATTCGCTTAGGAAAATGTACTCTAGCTCCATTCATCTTTCTGCTAAGAACACAATTTCATTCTTTTTTGTGGCTGTGTAGTATTCCATGGTGCATATGTTCAATGTATTTTTATTCAGTACACTATTGATGGTCAGCTAGATTGATGTCATGTATTTGCTGTTGTGAATAGTGCTGCAATGAACATACACCTGCATGTGTCTTTATGATGCAACAATTTATATTTCTTTGGGTATTAACTCAGTGATTGGACTGCGGGGTTGAATTGTTGCTCTGTTTTAAGTTCTCTGAGAAAGCTCTAAACTGCTTTCCACAGTGACTGAAATAATTTACATTCCCACCAGTAGTGTATAAGCATTCCCTTTTCTCCACACCCTTGCAATTATCTGATACTTTTTGACTTTTTAATTATAGCCATTCTAATTGGTATAAGTTAGTGTATCATTATGGTTTTGATTTGCATTTCTCTAATGGTTAATGACGTTGAGCATTTTTTTCATATGCTTTTTGACTGCGTGTATATCCTCTTTTGAGGGATTTTTTTTCAATGTCTAGTTTGTTGATGGGTTTTAACATAAAGGATGTTGAATTTTATCAAAAGCCTTTCTGCATCTATTGATATTATCATGTGGTTTTTGGTTTTAGTTCTGTTTACTTGATAAATCACATTTATTGATTTGTGTATGTTTAATCAACCTTGCATACTAGGAATAAAGTCTACATGATTGTGCTAAATTAGCTTTTTGATGTGCTGCTGGATTTGGTTTGCTAATATTCTCTTGTAAATATTTGCACCTATGTTCATCAGGGGTATTAGCTTAAATTTTTCTTTTTTCATTGTGTCTCTGCCAGATTTTGGTATCAGAAAGATGCTGGCCACACAGGATGAATTAGAGAAGAATTTCTCCTTCACAATTTTTTTGAAATAGCTTCAATAGGTTTGGTACCAGCTCTTCTTTATACATCTGGTAGACAATTTGGCTGTGAATCTGTCTGGTCCAAGGATTTTCTGGTTGGTAGGCTTTTTATTACTGACTCAATTTCAGAACTTGTTATTGGTCTTTTCAGGGTTTCAATTTTTTCTTTGTTCAATCTTAGGAGGTTGCATGTTTCCAGGAATTTATCCATTTCCTCTAGGTTTTCTAGTTTGTATACATAGAGATGTTCTTAAGAGTCTCTGATGGCTGACTAGATGAAGTCACAAGGAGCATCTCCCACTGAAAGACCAGACCATCAAGAAAATTGACACACTCTGAGCTGACCTTTGGAAGGAAGGCACTGAGAGTGGATGGAGGAAAGATGCAGATTACAGAATAAAGGAGGAGGAAGCTGTGAACCCTGCATGGGACTGATGAGCACCAGGATTCATTCCTGGCCACCAGTTGCTCCTGGGGAAGTGGTGAATTAAATCAGTGAGGAGTGGTCCACTGTCACCACAGACTTCCAGAATGCTAGCTTCAGTAGACCCCTCAATCCCTACAGACTTTTGAGTTTACAGGGAGAGAGTTGCTTGGAGAGATAGCAGAGACAAGACTACAGGCTTCTCCTGCATCTGAAGTGAAGCATGGTCAGGGATGCCCATTTCCAAAGTCCCATCATGTTCCTCTAGGTAGTTTTGGCCTTTGTTGACTATGGGACAAGAACAGAACAGGGTGGTTCTGCCCATGCAGCTGGGGCTGTCTGATCTTAGTGACTTCAGGTCTGTTGGCCTCTCCCATGTTCCTTGCTTGGCTGTGCCCTCTTGTGGCACAGCCTCAGATGCCTAACTGGGGCACTATATGGTGGCTGCCACCATACGTCCACCTAACCATCAGAGATCTTTAACAGACGAGACCCCGCCAATGAGCATCCAACTGCAGCCTCTCCCACTGCTTTGCCAGGGCACACTCACCCACAGCCTCACTCCACCAGTATGTTGGCACATGTGCACACAGGGACTTCACTACTCTGTTGCCACTGGCACACATGCATGCAGACCTCATCACTATTGCCCCACCCCTCCAGCACATGCTAACCCTGCTACACCACTGCTACTGGTGCACACATGGATGTGGGCACTTCTGCCACCTCCTCAATGAAGTGTTTTTGCTGGCACTCATTGTAGTGTTGTTGTCAGGGGACTTGGAACACCTCAGCCCCTTCAGCACAGCAGGTGCTTAACCTTGAAGGGACAGAAAACAAAGCCCCTGGCCTAGTACCGCTCCCCAAATGTTGGAGCACACAGTCCAGGAGTGCTGAGCTGAGTGTTGGCCCCATGAAATCATTGAGAAACAAAGGCAGTCGACTGAGCCCAGCTGATACCACAATCAAACTGCCAAGGGCATCGAAGGATATAAAAGAAAAATGCTGGACAGCAACTTCAAAGATTAAAGGAACAATAGCCCACACAGATGAGAAAGAACCAGTGCAAGAACTCTGGTTTCTCAAAAAGCCAGTGTGTCTTAACTCCAAATGACTGTACTAGCTCCCCAGCAGTGGTGTTGGCCCAGGCTAAAATGGCTAAAATGACAGACACAGAAATTAGAATCCTGACTGCAAGGAAGATTTCCAAGGTTCAGGAGAAAGTCAAAACTGAAAACAAGAAATCTAAGGAATCCAATAAAATGATACAGGAGCTCGAGGATGAAATATTCATTTTAAGAAATAACCAAAGCTGATCTGATAGAACTGAAAAAAATCACTACATGAATTTCATAATACAATCAGAAGTATTAACAGCCGAATAGACCAAGTTGAGGAACGAAATCTCAGAGCACGAAGAACAGTTCTTTAAATCAACTCAGTCAGACAAAAAAATCAAGAAAAAAAGGGATAAAAACTAAACAAAATCTTGAGAAATATAGGATTATTTAACAAGACCGAACCTACAACTCACTGGTGTCCTTGAAAGAGGGGGAGAGAGAGTAAGTAACATGGAAAACAGATTGAAGATATTATCCTTGAAAATTTCCCCCACTTCACTAGAGAATGACATTCAAATTCAGAAAATTCAGAGAATCCCTATGAGATACTATACAAGACATTTCTCTTCATGACAAATTGTCATCAGATTCTCCAAGGTCAACATGAAAGAAAAAATACATTAAAGGCAGCTAGAAAGGGCCAGGCAGCTACAAAGGGAATCCCACTAGGCTTATGATTGACCTTTCAGCAGAAACCCTAAAAGTCAGAAGAGATAGGAGGCCTATATTCAACATCCTAAAAAGAACTAAATTCCAACCAAGAATTTGTATCTAGCAAAACTATGCTTCATATGTGAAAGAGAAATAAAATGCTTTTCAGGAAAGCATATGCTAAGGGAATTCAATACCACCAGACCTGATTTACAAGAGGTCCTTAAGAGTGTGCTAAACATGGAAATGAAAGACTTACTGAACACCACAAAAGCACACATAAGAACATAAGCCCTTGACACTATAAAACAACCACCCAATCAAGTCTGCATAACAACCAGCTAAAAACATGAAGACAGAATCAAATTTTAACATATCACTGTTAACTTTAAATGTAAACATGCTAAACACCCCACTTGAAAGGCACGGCGTGGCAAATTGCATAAAGAATCAAGACACAAGTCTTTGCTATTGTGAATAATGCTGCAATAAATATACGTGTGCATGCGTCTTCTTTTTTTTTTTTTTTTTTTTTTTTTTTTTTTTTTTTTTTTTTTTTTTTTTTTGAGACGGAGTCTCGCTCTGTCACCCAGGCTGGAGTGCAGTGGCCGGATCTCAGCTCACTGCAAGCTCCACCTCCCGGGTTCACGCCATTCTCCTGCCTCAGCCTCCCGAGTAGCTGGGACTACAGGCGCCTGCCACCTCGCCCGGCTAAGTTTTTGTATTTTTAGTAGAGACGGGGTTTCACTGTGTTAGCCAGGATGGTCTCGATCTCCTGACCTCGTGATCCGCCCGTCTCGGCCTCCCAAAGTGCTGGGATTACAGGCTTGAGCCACCTCGCCCGGCCAAGACTGGTAATTTATAAAGAAAAGAGGTTTAATTGTCTCACAGTTCTGCAGGGCTGGGGAGACCTCGGGAAACTCACCATCATAGCAGAAGGGGAAGCAAACACGTTCTTCTTCACATGGTGGAAGGAGAAGAATGAGAGCCGAGTGAAGGGGGAAATCCCTTATAAAACCATCAGATCCCATGAGAACTTACTATCATGAAAATAGCATGGGGGAAACCCCAACCATGATTCAATTACCTCCCACCGGGTTCATTCCATGACAGGTGGGGATTATGGGAAACATAATTTAAGATGAGATTTGTGTGGGGACACAGCCAAACCATATAATTCCTCTACGGCCACTCCCAGATCTCATGTCCTCACATTTCAAAACACAATCATGCCCTTCCAATAGTCCTGCAAAGTCTTAGCTCATTCCAGCATTAACTCAAAAGTCCAAGTCCAAAGTCTCATCTGAGACAAGGAAAGTCCCTTCCACCTATGAGTCTGTAAAATGAAAAGCAAGTTAGTTACTTCCTAGATACAGTGGGGGTACATGCATTGGGTAAATACAGTCATTCCAAATGGAAGAAATTGGCCAAAATGAATGTGCTACAGGCCTCATGCAAGTCTGAAATCCAATAGGTCACTCATTAAACCTTAAAGTTCCAAAATGATCTCCTTTGACTCCATGTCTCATATTCAGGTCACACTGCTGCAAGAGACGGGCTTCCATGACTTTGGGCAGCTCCCTGTCTGTGGCTTTGCAGGGGACAGTACCCCTTCTGGCTGTTTTCATAGGCTGGCATTGAGTGTGTGCAGCTTTTCCAGGCTCATGGTGAAAGCTGTCGGTGAATCTACCATTCTGGGGTCTGGAGGGCAGTGGTCCTCTTCTCACAGCTCCACTAGGCAGTGCCCATTGGAGACTCAGTGTGGGAGTTCCATCCCCACATTTCCCTTCTGCATTGCCCTAGCAGATATTCTCTGTGAGGGCTCCACCCCTGCAGCACACCTCTGCCTAGAAATCCAGACATTTCGATCTCCTCTAAAATCTAGGCGGAAGTTCCCAAACCTCAGTTCTTGACTTCTGTGCATACACAGGCTCAACACTACTTGGAAGCTGCCAAGGCTTAGGGCTTGCACCCTCTGAAGCAACGGCCTGAGCTGTGCATTGGTCCCTTTTAGCCAGGTCTGTAGCAGCTGGGATGCAGGGCACCAAGTCCTGAGGCTGCACAGAGCAGGGGTACCTGGCCCAGGAAACTATTTTTCCTTCCTAGACCTCCCGGACAGTGATGGTAAGGGCTGCCATGAAGGTCTCTGACACACCCTGGAGGCATTGTCCCCATTGTCCAGTCAGTCAGCATTTGGATCCTCATTACTTCTGCAACTTTTTGCAACAGGTTTGAATTTTCCCCAGAAAATAGGTTTCCATTTCTACTGCATCATCGCGCTGCAAATTTTTCAAATCTTTACACTCTGTCACCTCTTGAATGCTTTGCTGCTTCAGAAATTTCTTCCACCAGCTATCCTAAGTTATAACTCTCAATTTCAAAGTTCCACAGATCTCAAGTGCAGGGGCAAAAAGTCACTGGTCTCTTTGCTAAAGCATAGCAAGAGTGACCTTTACTCAAGTTCCCACAAAGTTTCTGATCTTTATCTGAGACCACTCCAGGCTGGACTTCATTGTCCATATCACTGTCAGCATTTTGGTCAAAGCCATTCAACAAGTCTCTAGGAAGTTAAAAAAATTCCCACATATTTCTGTCTTCTGAGCCCTCCAAATCTCTAGGATGTTCCAAACTTTCCCACATTTTCCTGTCTTCTTCTGAGCCCTCCAAACTGTTCTAGTCTCTACCTATTACCCCATTTCCAAAGTTACTTCCACGTGTTTGAGTATCCTTATAGCAGCACCTCACCCTGTATGGTACTAATTTACTGTATTAGTTCATTCTCATGCAACTATAAAGAACTGCCTGAGACTGGGCAATTATAAAGAAAAAAGGTTTAATTTACTCACAGTTCAGCATGACTTGGGAGCCCTCAGGAAGTTTACAATAATGGCAGAAAAGAAGCAAACATGCCCTTGATCACATGGCGGCAGGAAGGAGAAGAATTAGAAATGCGCAAAGGGGGAACCCCTTATAAAACCATCGTATCCCGTGAGATCTTACTCACTATCATGAGAACAACATGGGAGAAAATTCCACCCATGACTGAATTACCCCCCACAGGATCCCACTCATGACATGTAGGGGCTGTGGGAATTACAATTTAATATGAGATTTGCATAGGGACACAGCCAAACCATATCACATATATACTATATAATATATATATATTCATTTACTATAGTATAGTGTGTGTATGTGTATATATATACTATGTATACTACATACAGTATAGTATATATATTATAGTATGGTATATAGAGTATATACTGTATACACACTACAGTGTAGTATCTGTACACTCTATATTATACATATATATAGTATTAGAATACTATTCAGCAACAAAAATAACAGATTATGACTTTTGCATCAACATGGATGGAATTTGAGGCCTTTATATTGAATGAAAATCCTCAGTAACAGAGAGTCAAATACATTCTCATTTATAAGTGGGAGCTAAATAGTGTGTACACATGGACACAGAGTGTGGAACAATGGGTATTGGAGACTTGGAGGGTTGAGAGGGTGGAAGGGGATTTAGGGTTGAGAAATTACTTATTGGATACAATGCATATTATTCAGGTGATAGTTACACTAAAAGCTCAGATTTCACCACTATGCAATATATCCATGTAACAAAACTGCACTTATGTAAACATATGCACTTACATTCCTCAAATTTGTACACATTTTTTAAAAGCCATATAGTCATATAGTTTAAAAAATCAATTTAGTGATTTTGTAATTTCTACAATGTTCTTAAATTTGGTCATCCAATTTACATTAGAACCCTGTCAGTCATAAGGAACTTAACACATTGTGAGACAGTCAATTTCATCTTTGTACAGCCTAAGAGGTACTTCCCATATTAAAGTGAGCATTTCTGACAATTTTATCCATGGTTATTCTTCCATATCTTGCTACCAACCACTTAAAAAGTTCTTGAGATCACAGATACTATGGGTAAACAGAAAAAATAAGTAATATAGAGTTTACCCTGTGGTAGAAGGTAAACTAAAATCAGAGACAAACGTAAACTGAAATTTTAGTGTGGTAGACTCATCACTGCGGAAAGCATTAGATTTTCACTTCTCATTTCTAAGTGGATTGTTCCTAAATGAATGGCTACAGTTTGCTTATAGATCTGCTTTCACACAAGTACACCTACATTTGTAAATTGAGTGTCTCTGGCACTTCTCCTTCCTACCATCTTGTGAAGAAGGTGCCTTTCTTCCCATTCACCTTCTGCCATGATTTTAAGTTTCCTGAGGCCTCCCCAGCCCTGCTGAACTGTAAGTCAATTAAACCTCTTTTCTTTATAAATTACCCTGTATCAGGCAGTTCTTTATAACCGTGTAATTATGCACTAGTACATATGACTTCTGAGATATTATTTGTTGTTGAATAAATAATTATGTCAAGCATCTTCTTACTTTTTTAATGTATGCATACAATAAACACGTGTTCAATGATGAAATCTGAATGTTTATTGATATGTTAGACATTTCAAATTGAAGAATAAAATTCTAAGCCATATAAATTATAACTTTAAGATTATAAAGCTGTTTGCAATTATTTTGCAAGTTTCGTTCTTATTACTGGTATGTTTATTGTTTCTTCCAGCTTTGTGCCATCAACAGGTTGGGTAACGATGTATTGTCTTCTTTTTAGGATTGATTAAAAACATTTAAGAGGTTGGAGGCAAAAGAGATCTTGAAAAACTTACCTTCTGGTTGATATAAATTTATTAATGAACATAGTGTATGTCTGGTTGAAAAGTCATTAAGAAAACAAATTTTTGTACTGTCATCCCAAGCATATTTCTCAATGTTTTTCAGTCTTATCATTTTCAACCTTGTTAAATGCCTTTCTGAATACACTTACATCAAAATCAAGGCAGTAAATGATTAATCTATGTGCACATATCTTGCAACATAGTAACAAACAATAAAGACAGAAACACAAGCTCTAAAGTCAAATTTTATGGGTCTAAATGTTATCTGCAATATTCACCAGCTGTGTGACCTCAGTCATATCACCTAATTTATATGTGCTTTGGTGTCTTCATTCATAAGATTAAAATAATAATAGACTCTACCTCATGGCATGGTTGAGAATATTAAAATAGTTAATGCATATAAAATACTTAAAACAGTGACAGAAGCATAGTGGTTTTGCAATGTTAGCTATTAGCTATTATTTCAACTAATATGTTAGCACTGTGGGGATGAGAGAGTGGAGTAAATTGTAGATCTCTTATTTACTGAGATCACTTGGATAGTATTATAAATACATTAGGCATTCAAATAATAGCCGAGTTTTGTTCTGTGAAAATTTACTGAACACCTACTACATGTTAGAATCATACAATATTTGATTAGTAATCATCCTGAACCACCAAAAAATGTCAACTTAGGTTTACATATAAACAGAAGATATAAAAGAAAGCAGTTGGAATGGCGGAAGAAATAGAGACATCCAAGGCCTTTTTTTGAAGTTGATGATCTTCTATGTGGCAATTGAGAATAAGAGATAAGTTTTTACAAATAAGTAGTTCTGGTAAATAATTAAACCATGAAAAGTTAGAGAAACTTGTAATAAGAATAAGCTAGCTAAACATCAGCTAGTCTTTAGGAGACATACTATGAGGGTCAGGGAACTGAGTATGGTTTTAATAATATTAAGTAGCAGTTTATGATATTAAAATATGGAAACAATCTAAAAGTCCACCAATATGGTATTAATTCAATAACAGTAATAACTTACCAGTGATGCCATCTATGTGTGTATGTATGTATGTACATATGCATGTGTGTGTGTGTGTGTGTGTGTGTGTATAGAGAGAGAGAGAAAGAAAGAAATGGAAAGATGGTCACATTGGTAAGTTTAAAAAAACACATGGCAGAATGGTGTGTGCAGTATGATTGAGCCCATTTTTCTTTTACGTTGTGTTAATTGTAGGTCTGATGGACACAACAAAGATGAAATTGTGATTGAAAAAGTATTATTATATTTATTTTATACATATTTGCATTTCTGTTGAAATTTTTACTATTCAGAGAGATTAAAGTATATATTGCTCATTCTTCACAACAGTTTTATGAAGCAGCCACACATTACTCCAATTTAAAAGTACGTATACAAAAGTCACATGGCTTGTGGGTGTCAGAATTAACACTAGAATCCATTGCATTGTACTTTTTTTGCATGCTGAATATTTTGGAGTTAATATCAACAATGATAACCAGGACTATCTCATGACTGGTTTTGAAATATTTCAGTATGAACTTAACTTGATTCTAGTAACTTTTCCTTAGCTTTTTCCCACTTCTTAAATAAACTACAGCAAGGAAAAAATTTTGCCACAGAAGAGTTAGCCTGCGAGCAAACTTATAATTTACCTTTAGACACATCACTTTCTTTTTTTTTTTTTTTTTTTTTGAGACGGAGTCTCGCTCTGTCGCCCAGCCCAGGCTGGAGTGCAGTGGCGCGATCTCGGCTCACTGCAAGCTCCGCCTCCCGGGTTCACGCCATTCTCCTGCCTCAGCCTCCCGAGTAGCTGGGACTACAGGCGCCCACAACCGCGCCCGGCTAATTTTTTGTATTTTTAGTAGAGACGGGGTTTCACCGTGGTCTTGATCTCCTGACCTTGTGATCCGCCCGCCTCGGCCTCCCAAAGTGCTGGGATTACAGGCGTGAGCCACCGCGCCCGGCCCTACATCACTTTCATTTTTATTCAATCAGAGCGTCTTACAGTCTAAGTTAATTCGACAGAGTAAATTAGAAAGCTTAAAAGAAAATTAATGTTTTTTCCAGCAGCAATCTGATGAATTGGGAAAGCAATTTTCTGAGTGTTACTATAGCAGATTAAAGATAAATTTTTCTCAGAGATAATTTGTTTATTCAGGAATACAACACTTTTTAGTGCATATATTTGGAAAGGAAAGGAAGAATATGTTAAATAAAAACAGTAATCTTTATTGCGATTGAGTTTAGTCTTGCATTTTTTAAAAGGTTTTGAGAGCACTGGTTGTAGAAAAGATGGACCAGAAACAACTTTTATTCCTCCTAGTATGTATGGTTACTAAAACCTGGATAATATTAATATATTTATAAAACAACATGAGATAATTTTTAAAGGGTAAGAGAGGAATGTAAAGCAGCTAGCATACAAGGAGTCCAAAAGACGACACTGTGGTGATGTACCTAATTTTTTTTTTTACCCAAAACACCCCAGACTGGGTTCTAAAGAATACAGTGTGTGCAGGCAAAAAAAAAAAAAAAAAAAAAAAAAATCCCAACAAAAGCTTGTTCTTACTAGCTAAAGGACCAGAAAAAAGAAGCCTAATCAGAGAAAACTTTGAGACAATAGCAATCTTACTGTAGCGAAACAACAAAGGAAAAATAACAGTTTTACTTCTACTTCATAAGAAAAAAAAAAGAGTGGAGAACCTAGACTTCAACATTTGCTCTGCTGTAAGGAGACAACCTTCCCAACATTTCCTCCACCAGAGTGATGTCAGAGAACTAATGATAAGCTGGAACTTTGAACAATGCCATGTGCTAATGGAGCACTCCATTATGGTGTCAGTGGAATAGAAGCCTGCAACATTCATCCCCGCTCCTGGAACACCAAATTTTAACAACTCTCTGCACACAGAAAAGCACCATCACAAGAAAGAAAAATCAGATGAGCAACCAGAGTACCTGGGTTTAAATTCATATAGACAAAAGAGGCATTAAAGAAGGTCGGAGAGACAGTCTTGAGTCACGAACACTACCCCTTACCATTGTCCAGCATAGGTCCTGCAGCTGGGATAGAGAATCTGTGCAATTTGAAAAGAGTGAACACAATGACTGGGAGACCTTACATTGATCTCAGTGCTGCCCTGTCACAGTGGAGAATGAAGCCATGCTGGGCTCAGCCAGCACCTATGCATGGAGGAAACATTTGGACCAGCCCTAACAAAAGAGGAGTCACTCATCCCAGTATTGAGAACTAGAGTTTCTCAGCAGACCCCGCCCCACTGGGCTGAAGCTCTCTGAGCTTCTAGGTAAACTTGAAAGGCAGTCTAGGACACAAAGACTGCAATTCCTAGGCAACTCCTAGTGCTAGGCTGGGTGTAATGCCAGTGGATTAGAGTGGCACATGACCTAGGGAGACATAAGCTAGCAGGGCAAAGGGAGTTCTTGCACCACCCCTCCCCCAACCCCAGACAGCACAGCTCAGAGCAGCAAAATTAATGCCTTTCTTCTTAAGGAGAGGAATGGAAACAGAAAAGAGGACTTTTCTTGCATCTCAGAAACCAGCTCAGCCATAGTAGGACAGGGCAATGTACAGAGTCATGAGGCTCCCATTCCAGCTGCTAGTTCCCAGATAATGTTTCTAAACACACCATGGGTCAAAAGGGAACCCAGCACCTTGAAAGGAAGAACGCAGTTTGGGCAGGATTTTTCGTCTTCTGAATAAAGAGCCCTTGGGTCCTGAATAAGCAATAGCAATATGCAGGTAGTATGCCATGGGACTTGGGTGAGACTCTAAGATATGTTGGATTAAAAGTGTCAATGAACATATGCTCAGCTGTGGTGACTACAGTGAAAGACTCCTTCTGCTTGAGAAAAACAGAGTGAAAAGTAAAGGGGACTTTGTCTTGCACCTTAGACACCAGCTAAGCCACAGTAAGGTGGCTGAGTCAAGCAAGTTCCTGATGTCCCCAAGTATAGGCCTATGGTCTTGGACAGAATTACTGGACCTGACCTGGGCTAGAGGGGAGCCCATCGCCCTATAGGATGAGTACCAGGCCTGGCAGGATTCACCACAAGCTGACTGAAGAGCCCTTGGTTTTAAGTGAACATCAGCAGTGGCCTGGAAGAACTCCCCATGGGCTGGTGGTGGTGGTGGCCAATGGGAGAGGTTCTTCTTCCCATAGAAAGGAGAGAGCCGGCCGGGCGCGGTGGCTCAAGCCTGTAATCCCAGCACTTTGGGAGGCCGAGGCGGGCGGATCACAAGGTCAGGAGATCGAGACCACAGTGAAACCCCGTCTCTACTAAAAATACAAAAAAAAAATTAGCTGGGCGCGGTGGTGGGCGCCTGTAGTCCTAGCTACTCAGGAGGCTGAGGCAGGAGAATGGCGTGAACCCAGGAGGCGGAGCTTGCAGTGAGCCGAGATCGCGCCACTGCACTCCAGCCTGGGCAACAGCGTGAGACTCCGTCTCAAAAAAAAAAAAAAAAAAAAAGAAAGGAGAGAGAGGTGTAGGATGAATTTTGTTTTGTGGTTAGAGGGGCCAGCTTAGGTGCAGTAGAATAGAATACTTAGATTTCTAAGGTTCTTAACACAAATCCCTGGCTCTAAGAAGCATCTCTGGACCCACCCAAGGCTAGGGAAAACTTGCCACCATGAAGTGAAGGACATAAACCTGACTGGCTTCCTCACCTTCTCACTGTTGAGCCCTAGAGCTTTGAGTAAGCATAGGCAGTAGCCAGAGAGTGGTTATAGTAGGCCTTAAGTAAGAACCAGTGCCATGCTGGCTTCAGGTCTGACCCAGAATAGTCCCAGTAGTGGTGGCCACAGGGGTGCTTTCATCACCCAAACCCAAGCTCCAGGTGGCTCAGCACACAGAATGAGACTCCATTAGTTTGGAGAAAGTAAGGGAAGAGAACAAGAGTCTCTGCTTATTAATACAGATAATTCTTCTGGATCTTACCCAAGACCACTAAGGTAGTGCCTCTAAGAGTATATCAGAACCGCAGCATCATTCAGATTGAGGCCCAAGTCTCTGTGAATACCTGGAAAGGCTTCCCAAAAAAGGCGGGTACAAACAAGCACAGACTATGAAGACTGGAATAGCTCTTCAATGTCTAGACACCAACAAACATCACATCACGACAACACATGACTTCATCAAACTAACTAGATTAGGCACCAGGGACCAATCCTGGAGACTGAGGCAAATGTGAGACCACATTTGAGACAGACAATTCAAAATGGCTGCTTTGTGGAAACTCAAAGAAATTCAACATCACACAGAGAAGGAATTTAGAATTCTGTCTGATAAATGTAACAAAAAGATTGAAATAATTAAAAAACAATCAAGGAGAAATTCTAGAGATGGAAAATGCAATTGACGTAAGAATGTATCAGAGTGTCTTAATAGCAAAATTGATTGAGGAGAAGAAAAAATTAGTGAGCTTGATTACAGGCTATTTG
Source organism: Macaca mulatta (assembly GCF_049350105.2). Classification (NCBI taxonomy): domain Eukaryota; kingdom Metazoa; phylum Chordata; class Mammalia; order Primates; family Cercopithecidae; genus Macaca; species Macaca mulatta. The sequence goes on along the minus strand of NC_133426.1, from coordinate 106,278,834 downwards.
AAAACACAGAAAAGACAAAAGAATAAAAAACAATGAAGCATTCATTCAAGACTGAGAAAATAGTCTCAAAATGGCAAATCTAAGAATTATTGGTCTTATAAAGGATGCAGAAAAAGAGATAGCAGTAGAAAGTTTATTCAAAAGGATAAAATCAGAGAACTCCTAGAGAAAGGCATCAAAATTCAACTACAAAATGTTTATAGCATACCAAGCAGATTTAACTCAACGATGACTGACTCAAAGCATTTAATAATCAAATTTGCAATGGTCAAGGCTGATGAAATAATCTTAAAAGCAGCAAGAGAAAACAAACAAATAGCATAAAAGGGAGCTTCAATACATCTGGCAGTAGATTTTTTGGTGGAAATTTTACAGGCCAGGAGAGAGTGGTATGACATATTTAAAGTGCTGAAGAAAAAAAAAACTATTACCCTAGAGTAGCTTATCTGGGGACAACATTCTTTAAGCATGAAGGGGAAATACTTTTCCAGAAAAACAAAAGTGGAGGAATTTAATCAACAACATATATGTTCCACAAGAAATGCTAAAGAAAGTTATCCAATCTGAAAGGAATAGACATTAATTAAAAGTAAGAAATCATTTGAAGGTAAAAAACTCACTGGTGATAGTAAGCACACAGAAAAACACACAATAGTAGAACACCATAATTGTAGTGTGCAAACTACTCAAGTAGAAAGACTAAAAAATGAACCAATCAAAAGTTATAACTACAACAACTTTACAAGATATAGATAGCACAGTAAGTTATAAATAGAAACAACAAACAGTTGTGCAGGGGAATGAAGTTAAAGAATTGAGTTTTCATTTGGCTTATTAGTTTTTTCATTGTGTAATCACTGTTAAGTTGTCATTAGTTTAAAATAATGGGTTATAAGAGTATTTGCAAGCCTCATGGTAACCTCAAATAAAAAGCTACAATGAATATACAAAAAATTAAAAAGCATGAAATTAAATTATACTAATAGACAAAATTACCTTCACTAAAAGAAAGATAGGAAAGAAGTAAAGAAGGAAGATAAAAATTACAAAACAACAAGAAAACAAACAACAAAATGGCAGGAGTTAAGTCCTTACTTATCAATAATGACATTGAATGTAAATGAACTAAAGTCTTGAATCAGAGGACATAGACTGGCTGAATGAATTAAAAAAAAAAAAACCAATAACCTGTTGCATACAAGAAGCACAATTTACCTATAAAGATACACATAGACTGAAAATAAATGGCTGGAAAAAGATATTTCATGAAAATGGAAACAAAATAAAAGCAGGAGTAGCTATACTTATGTCAGATAAAATAGATTTCAAGACAAAATCTGTAAGAGCACACAAAGAAGGTCACTATATAATGATAAAGGGATCAATTCACCAAGAGGGTATAACAGTTGAAAATATATATGCAGCCAACACTGTAGCTCCCAAATATATATATATATATATATCTCCAATATTATTATAGATAGACCTCAATACAATAATACCTGGAGACTTCAAGACTCTACTGTCAGCATTGGACAGATCTTCCAGACAGAATATCAATAAAGAAACATTGGACATAATCTGTACTAGAACAAATAGATTTAATAGATATTTACAGAACATTGCATTCAATAGCTGAAGAATTCACATTTTTTCTTCTTAGTACAAGGATCATTTTCAAGGACAGTCCATACATTAGGTCACAAAACAAGTCTTAAAAGATTTAAAAAATTAAAATACTATCAAGCATCATCTCTCACCACAATAAAATAAAACTACAAATCAAAAACAAGAGGAATTTTAGAAAATATACAAACTCATGAAAATTAAACAATATGCTCCTGAATGACCAGTGGGTCAATGAAGAAATTAAGAATGAAATTTAAGAATTTATCAAAACAAATGATAACGGAAACACAATATACCAAAATCTATGAGATTCAGTAAAATCAGTAGTAAGAGGGAAATTGAAAACTGTAAGTGCCCTAAATGACCAGTAGCAATACCTAGGGAGTACAGCATGGGCCTTGAGGTCTGAGACATGCTGGCTTCAGGGGTTAACCAGCACATTCCCAGCTGTAGTGTCTATCATGAAAGACTTCTGTCTGAGAAAAGCAGAGAGAAAAGTAAAAGGAACTTTGTCTTGCACCTTAGGTACAAGCTCAACCACAGTGTGATAGAGCAACAAGGATGCTCTAGGGGGCCTCAAGTCCATGCCTAGGCTCTTGGACAGCATTTGTGGACCTTCCCTGGGATAGAGAGAAGCCAACTGTCCTGAAGGGTGAGTCCTAGGTCAGGCAGCATTCATCACAGTCTGATGAAAAAGCACATAGGCTTTTGGTGAACATAGGTGGTTCCCCGGCAGAACCCCCGGAAACTGGTATTGGTAGTGACTGCAGGGAAAGGCTCTTATGCTTGTGGAAAGGGAAGGGAAGAGCAGGAATGACTCATTATTTTAGTTTGAGTGCCAGATTAGATGAAATAGAGCAGAATATCAGGTAAATTTCTAATGATTTTATTCCAAATTCTGGCCCCCAGACAGTACCTCTAGAAATGCCTGGGACCTGGGTGAACTTGCTTTCCAGAGGGGAAGCACTTCAGGCAAAGCCCAAGGTCCTGTCTGTCCCAGCACAATCCTAGTGGTGGTGGCCACAGAGGGGCTTGCATCATCAAATCCCCTGTTTCAGGTGATCCAACAGAGACAGACTTGGTTTGTTTGGGAGAAAGTAATGGGGAAATAAAAAAAGAATGTGTGCCTGGTAATCCAGAGAATTCTTCCAGATCTTATACAAGACCATCAAGATGATACCTCTATGAGTCTGCAAAAGCCACAGCAATATTGGCCTTGGGGCCCAAGTCCCTTCTAAATACCGGAATAACCTTCCAAAGGAAGACAGGTAAAAACAAGCCCAGATTGTGAAGAATACAATAAATACCTAACTCTTCAATACCTAGACATCAACAGGCATCTACAAGCATCAAGGTAATATGAGAAAACATGACCTCACCATATAAACTAAATAAGGCACCAGGGACTAATCCTGGAAAAAAACAGATATATGACCTTTCAGACAGAGAATTCAAAATAGCTGTATTGAGGAAACTCGAAGAAATTAAAAATTACACAGAGAAGAAATTCAGAATTCTATCATATATATTTAAAAGGAGCAAAATAATTCAAAAGAATCAAACTAAAATTATAAAATTGAAAAATGCATTTGATATGCTAAAGACTACAATAGAGTTTCTTAATAGCATAATTAATTAAGAAGAAGAAAGAATTAGTGAGCCTGATGACAGGCTATTTGTAAACACATAGAGGGGACAAAAGAAAAATGAATAAAAAGCAATGATCCATGCCTCCAAGATCTAAAAAAAATAGCCTCAAAAGGCCATCTCTAAGAGTTATTGGCCTTGAAGAGGAAGGAGAGAAGGAGATAGGGAAAGAAAGTTTATTAAAAGGAATAATTTTAGAGAAGTTCCCAAACCTAGAGAAAGGTATCAATGCTCAAGTATACAAGGTTACAAAACACCAAGCAGATTAACCCAAAAACGACTACCTCAAAACATTTAATAATCAAAATGCCAAAAAATGAGGATAAAGACAGGACTCTAAAAGCACCAAGAGAAAAAAATAGCATAACATGGAGCTCCAATACATCTGGCAGCAAACTTCTCAGAGGAATCCTTATAGGCCAGGGGAGAGTGTCATGACATATTTGAAGTGCTTAATGAAAAATCTATTACTCTAGAATAGTATATCTCATGAAAATATCCTCCAAGCATAAAGGAGAAATAAAGATCTTTTCAGACAAATAAAAGCTGAGAGATTACATCAACATTACACCAGTCCTATAAGAAGTGCTAAAGGAAGTTATTCAATATGAAAGAAAAGGATGCTTATGAGCAAGAAGAAATCACTTAAAGGTAAAAAATTTACTGGTAATAGTAACCATATAGAAACCACAGAATAATATAACACTCTAATTATGGTAGGTAAACTACTCTTGTTTCAATTAGAAAGACTAAATAATGAACCAAGCAAAAATAGTACCTAAAACGTCTTTTCAAGGCATAGAAAATACAATAAGACATAAAAAGAAACAACTAAAATTAAAAAGTGGGGTATGAAGGCAAAGTGTACAGTTTGTATTTTTTTTACATGTTTGTCTGTTTATGCAATCAGTGTTACTTTGTCATTGGTTTATATAATGGGCTATCAGGTAGTATTTGCAAGCCTCATGGTAACCTCAAATCAAAAAACCATACAATAAATACATGGAAAATGAAAAGCAAGAAATTAAAGCATACAAGAGAAAATCAACATCACTAAAAGGAAGATAGGAAGAAAGAAAGAGGAATAGAAGATAGCAAAACAACTAGAAAACAAACAAAATGGCAGAAGTAAGTCCCTACTAATCAAAAATAACAGTAAATTTAAACGGACTAAACTCTCCAATCAAAGGACATAGAGCGACTGAATGGATGAAAAAACAAGACTCCATGATCTGTTGCCTACAAGAAACACACTTCACCTGTAAAAATACACATAGGTGGAAAATAAAAGTAAAACATATGCCATGGCAATAAAATCCCACAAAGAGATGGAGTAGCTATACTTATGTCAGACAAAATAGATTTCAAAACAAAATATGAAAATACACAAAAAAGTCATTAGGAAATGATGAAAGGTTCAATTCAGCAGGAGGATATAACAATTTTAAATATATATGCACTTATTGCTGGAGCACCCAGATATATAAAGCAAATATTATTAGATCTAAAGACAGAGATAGATCCCAAAACAATAGCTGGAGACTTTGACACCCTAGTCTCAGCATCAAGCAGATCTCCCAGACAGAAAATCAACAAAAATCATCAGACTTAATCTGCACTATAGAACAAATGGACCTAGCATATATTTAGAGAACATTTTATCCAACGGATGCACAATACACATTCTTCTCTTCAGTACATAGATCATTCTCAAAGATAGAGCATACAAAGACCACAGAACAAGTCTTAAAACATTCAGAAATTTTTAAAATAACATCAAGCATCTTCTGTGACTACAATGGAATAAAAGAAAAAATAATGGGGAAGTTTGGAAACTATACAGATACATGAAAATTAAATAATATGCTCCTGAATAACAAGTGGGTCAATGAAGAAATAAGGAAGAAAACTGAAAAATATTTTGAAAGAAATAATGACGAAAACACAACAAACTAAAACCTACAAAATACAGAAAAGGAAGTACTGAGAGGGATCTTTATAACTATAAGTACCTATATCAAAAAAGAAAAAAATATTCAAATAAATAAGCTAATGATGCATCTGAAATAATTAGAAAATCAAGAGCAAACCAAGCCCCAAATTAGTAGAACAAAAATGAATATCAGAGTAGAAATAAATGAATTTGAAATAAAGAAAATACAAAAGATCAAGGAAACAAAAAGTTGTTTTTTTGAAAACATGAACAAAATAAATAAGTCTTAAGCTAGACCAACAAAAAATAGAGAAGAACCAGACAAATAAAATCAGTGTTGAAAAAGAATACATTTTAACTCATACTGTAAAATTTGAAATGATCACTAGTGACTACTGTGAGCATATATATGTGAATAAATCAGAAAATCTACAAGATATGAATAGATTTCTAGCTATATACAACCTACCAAGATTGAACCATGAGGAAATCTAAAACATGAACAGAGTAGTAACAATGAAAATTGATAAGCAAATTCAATAAAGTCAGAGGTTACAAGATCAACATACAAAAATCAGTAGCATTTTTATGTACCAACAACAAACATTCTGAAAAATAAATTAAGAAATTAATCTCATTTAAAATAGCTACAAATAAAATAAAATACCTAGGAATTAACTTAACCAAACAAGGGAAAGATCTCTGCAATGAGAACCATAAAATATTGATGCAAGAAATTGAAGAGGACACGAAAAATTGAAAGAAAAATATGCCATATTCATGGATTAGAAGAATCGATATTATTAAAATGCCCATACTACCCAAAGCAATCTACAGATTCAATGCAATACCTATAAAAATGTCAATGACATTTTTCACATAAATAGAATAAAAAATCCTAACATTTTTATGGAACCACAAAAGGCCCAGAATAACCAAAGCTATCCCGAGGAAAAAGAACAAAACTGGAAGAAGAACATTATTTGACTTTAAGTTATACCACAAAGCTATAGTAACCAAAACAGCAGGGTACTGGCATAAAAATAGACACATACATCAGTGAAACATGTTAAAGAACCAAGAGATCAATCCATACCTCATTTTGACAAAGTTGACATGAACATACATTGGGAAAAGAACAGTCTCTTCAATAAATGGTGCTGGGATAAGGGGATATCCATATGCAGTAAAAGAAAAATAGACCCCTATCTCTCACCATATTCAAAAATCAATTCCAAATGGATTCAAAACTTAAATCTAAAACCTCAAACTATGAAACTTCTAAAAGAAAACATTGAAGTAACTCACCAGGACATTGGTCTGAGCAAAGATTTCTTGAGCAGTATTCCACAAGCACAGGTAATCAAATAAAAATGGACAAATGAAATTACATCAAGGTAAAAAGCTTTTGCAAAGCAAATGAAACAATCAACAAAGTGAAGAGACAAACCACAAAATAAGAGATTGGCAAACCGCCCACCTGACAAGAGATTAGGAGGCAGAATATATAAGGAGCTCAAACAACTTTTAGAAAAAAAATTAACAATCCGATTTGAAAAATGAACACAACATCTGAATAGACATGTCTCAAAAGAAGACACAAATGGCAAACAGGTATATGAAATGGTGCTCAACATGATTAATCGTAAGAGAAATGCAAATCAAAATTACTATGAGATATCATTTTACTCCAGTTAAAATGCTTTTATCTAAAAGTCACACAATAACAAATGCTGGTGAGGATGTGTATAAAGGGGAACCCTTGAACACTGTTGTTGGGAATATAAATTAGTATAACCACTATGGAGAATAGTTTAGGGCTTCCTCAGAAAACTAAAAATAGAGGTACCATACAATCCAGCAATCCCACTCCTAGATATATATTCCAAAGAATGGAAATCAGTGTATTGAAGAGATCTGCACTCTCATGCTTAATGCAGCACTATTCACAATAGCCAAGATTTGGAAGCAACCTAAGTGTCCATCAACAGATGAATAGATAAAGAAAATGTAGTACATATGCAGAATGGAGTACTATTCAGCCATTAAAAAGAAGGAGGTCCTGTCATTTCTAATGACATGGATGGAACTTGAGGTTATCATGTTAAGTTAAATAGGGCAGGCACAGAAATATTAATGTTGCATGTTCTTACTTATTTGCAAGAGCTAAAAACTAAAACAATTGAATTCATAGACGTAGAGAGTCGAAGTATGGTTTCTGAGGCTGGGTAGTACAGTGGGAGAATGGGAGGAAAGTGGGGATGGTTAATGGGTACAAAATTAGTTAGAAAGAATACATAAGGCTGAGTATTTGATGGCACAACACGATGACTATAGTGAAGAATAATTTAATTGTGCATTTTAAAATAACTAAAAGTATACCTAGATTGTAATACAAGGGATAAATGCCTGATGTGATGGATATTCCATTTGTCCCGATATGATTATTATACATTGGATGCCTGTATCAAAGTATCTCATGTAACTCATAAATATATACACCTGCTATGCATCCACAACAATTAAAAATAAAAATATACTATTTGGACATTTTATTATCCCATTTTCAATAACGGATAGAACAATTAGGCAGAAGATCAACAAAGAAATAAAATATTTGAACAACCCTGTAATCAACTAGACCTTGTAAACATCTACAAAACACCCTACCAACAACAGCAGAAAACACTTATTATTCTCACATGCACACAGAACATTCTCCCAGATTGACTAAATGTTAGGTTATAAAACATGTAAATACACTTCAAAGAATTAAAAAAATACAAAGTATGATCTCCAAAACAATGGAATCACTTCAGATACCAATAAGAAAAAGACATTTTGGAAATGTTCAAGAGGGTATAAATCACAGAATGCACTCTTACACACATAATGTGTCAAAAAAGAAATCACAAAAGAAATTATGGAATACTTTCAGGAAAATGAAGTACAAATACCATATATGAGATGTACAAGATGCAGCACAGTGCTCATATATATATATATTTGAGACGGAGTCTCGCTCTGTCATCAGGCTGGAGTGCGGTGGCGTGATCTTGGCTCACTGCAACCTCTGCCTCTCAGGTTCAAGTGATTCTCCTGCCTCAGCCTCCCAAGTAGCTGGTGCTACAGTGTGCGCCACCATGTCCAGCAAATATTTTTGTATTTTTAGTAGAGACAGAGTTTCACTATGTTGGCCAGGATGGTCTCAATCTGTTGAGCTCATGATCTGCCTGCCTCAGCCTCCCAAAGTATTGGGATTACAGGCATGAGCCACCGTGCCCAGCTGAGAAATTTTTAGTTGTAAACAGGTATATTAAAAAACAGTTATCTCAAATTAATAACAATCTTTCACCTAATGAAACTAGATAAAGAAGAGCGAATTAACAGAAATCAAATAGATGAAAGAAAATAATAAAAATTACATAAAAATTAAATTTAGAAAGAATAGGTAAAACAAAGAAAAACTAAAACAAAATCATGTCAAAAGAATCATTTCCAAGCCCACAAAATTGACAAAATGCTAAGTAAACTGAGGAGAGCGAGCGAGAGAGAGACAGAACTCAAATTATTGCAATCAAGAATGAACATGGAACATTAAAACTTACCTTACAGGGAAAGAAAATGAACATAAGGGAATTCTATGAGTAATTGTGCATCAATATATTAGATAACCTAAATGAAATGGACAAATCTTATAAACAAACAAGTAAGGCTAAAATCACACACACACACAAAACCCAGACAAACAAAACAGACAATAACAAGTACTTGGAAATTATGGAGAAATTGGAAACTTCATACATTGCTGGTGGGAATATATAATGGTATACAGCCCTTGTAGAAGACAGTTTGATAGTTCCTCAAAAAGTTAAACATAGATTTACCAAATGACCTAAGAATACTAATTCTTGTTCTAATCATACATGTATATATGCATGTATATATATATATATATCCAAAAGTTTTGAAACCATGTTTTATATATATACAGATGTATACATGTGTGTATACATGTGTTTCATATATATACATACATATATCTCCAAAAGTTTTGAAACCATGTTTCCACATAAAAACTCTTATGATAACATTTTTAACAGCATTATTCATAATAGCCAAGAAGCAGGAACAATTCACATGTTTACAGACTGATGAATGGATGTAAAAATATATTTTTTATGCATGGAATACTGTTTGGCAATATAAAAGAAAGGAATTCTGATAGAAGCTACAATGTGGATGAACCCTGTAAACATTATACTCAATGAAAGAAGCCAGAAACAAAAGGCCACATACGATTCCATTTCTATGAAATATCCAGGAAAAGCAAATCCACAGAGACAGAAAGTAAATTACTGGTTTTCAGGGGCTGAGGGAAGGACTGAATAGGGAGTGGCCCATCCTCCACATGGTCCAGAATGTATACTAAATATGTACTTAAAAATTTACCATCTTAATCAGCATTCAACCCCAAGGAGTCTACTTGTCAAAATATGATAAACCCAACAGATCGATCTGTGCAGAGTTTATTGTTAGAAACAGGATCCAAGGGGGACCTAGAAGCAGTAAACTGAGAATGCATTCCTTTTTCAAAGACTTAGGGCAGTGGGAAGTCCCTACAGGCTTTCTCCAGTGAATCTACCAAATTGCTACATGAACAAAAAGCTAGAGTTTGGGCTTCCATCCCACATAGGGTACCAACATCAGTTCACAACATCTTTTTCTTTTTTTAAAAAAAGAATATATAGATTACATTAACTCAGAAAATAATTTTTATCAATTCCCCCTCTCCTTCTTTTCCACCCAAATCTAAAGGAATCAGAAGTAATAGATCAAGCAGATGAAGTGATAAACCAGGAATATTAGACACAGGTCATTCCTTCTTTTCACGTTAAGTTGCTGATTTAGGACAATATCTCTCTGTGTATCAATACAGTTTAAATGTGAGACTTAGGTTTTTTATTCAGATTAGATTGGACTTCTTAGTATATATGTATAAGACTTTGTTAAAATCTGAAGTTTAGCAGATCGACTATGGGATAATCTGTAGAAATTGTCTAAGAATAAAAACCTTATTGAATTAGCCTGAAGGAGAGAAATATATACTAAAAACCCCCAAAACGCTTTGATGATTATATTCTACTTACTTAATTTTATTCCATAAAATATTCCATGCTACTTGGTTTGAAATATTTTAAAAGTATAAATTATTTTTAAAGAGGACTATAATATACTAAGTCTACTTGCTTCTTTTCAAATTTATTTATTTGTTTGGGAAATATCTATGGCAAAGTTCTAGCTTTTCTATGGTTATGATAAATATTGTTTTTATAACTTTTTTTTAACTTTTAAGTTCAGGGGTACATGTTTAGGTTTGTTACATAGGTAAACTTGTGTCCAGGGGTGGGGGGGGGGGCGGTTGTTGTACAGAGTATTTCGTCACCTAGGTATTAAGCCTAGTACTAATGATGGCAGTGGCTGCCCAACTGTAGCAGCTGCTGTGGGGATGTCAGCTACGGTGGGGGAAGCATGACTGGAGCTGCATGCTCTGTGGAGCCAGTGGGGGCTGAGAACTGGTGGGAGCCCCACTCTCTACAGAGTTAAAGGGGCAGGAGCCCTGTGCTCCCAGGCACTGTTGCAGCTGCCCAGCTGTGGCTCCAGACTCAGGCATCCCTACGGTCTTGGGGGTCTGGGAAGTACCCCCTGCCCCCACAGGCTCAAAAGTGCCTGCTCCTGCTGGTGGGACCCACTCCAATTTGGCAGAAAAGTTGAAGCTGAGCCTGGGCACTAGAGTGACCTGGCCAGATGTGTGCACACTTAGGGGTATGCTGACACAACAGACTCGCCCAGCACCACATCTGCATGGAGGGAGGCTGGTGGGGCTGAGAGCAGCTCACCTTGAACCTGCGGGAACCACTAAGCACAAAGAGCCTAAATGGTGTGATTGGCATGTTGATGGCAGGAGGCAGACAGGTACCTGGGCTGAAATGGGCAGGTCCCTGGTAAAACCCCACCTTCAAGCTAAGGTTGGCTTGAATCCTGGGGGTTGGGCTGCCAGTTCCAAGTGGAGCCCACTGCCTGGAGTGAGAACTTATGGTGCTTTTTATGAGCCCACACATTATGGCTCAATCAGCTTGCACTTCCACCCTTCTGAGCCCACAAAAACTCTGAACTCAGCCATAATGGAACAGACGTTCAGAAGACCTGCCTGTGGAAAGGAGCTACCCACTGCAGGTTTCTTCTCCAATGAAAACCGGACACTCATCGAGACAACCTGCCTGCAGAAAGGAGCTACCACCCACTTTGGGTCTCCTGAGAGCTACTCAGTTGCTCAATGAGACTCCTTTGGCCTTGCTCACTTTTCCGTTGTCTGCATACCTCATTTTTCCTGGACGTGGGACAAGAATTTGGGACCCACCAAATGGTGGGATTAAAAGAGCTATAACATAAACACAGCTAAAGCATGCCCAGCTCCCTGCCACACACCCTGCTTGCCATGTTGTGGGTAACATGGAGAGAAGAGCTGCAGCCCTTTGGTGACCCCAGACCTATGGAGTCCCTGAGCCAGGGCTATGACATCCTCTTTGGGGCTCTGTGGTTCCTTGCATCTTCAAACTTTGGGGCACCATCGTGTTATCCTTGTTCAGTTGTGGGTGCCCACAGCAGAAGCCACGTGTCGTACTTCTGGTCTGGCCACAGCCTTGCACAGAGCCAGCACCTGTGCGAGTGCCTGGAGCTGCCTGCCCTGTCACAGCAGTCAGAGTGCCTGGCTGTGCGCAGTCAAGAAATCCCATGCTCGCTCACCCACACACCCCTCACCACTCTGTGCCTGGCTTGCCCTTGGCAAGTGTGGAAGCTAAGCCGGTAGCATGAGTCAAGCACAGCCCATGGGGCCAAGTGGGCAGACCAAGCCCAGTAGATGTGAATAGTACTCAGGCCAAAGGCACCACTGGCCAGAGGTTTCTGGCTGACAAAGCAACACCCCAAGGATCCCATGACACTCATTAGTTATTGTTCCTGATCCTCTCCCACCTCCCATCCTCCACCATCCAAAAGGCCCCAGTATGTGTTTTTCCCCTCTAGATGTCCATATATTCTCATCATTTAGCTCCCACTTATAAGTGAGAACATGTGGTGTTTGGTTTTCTGTTCTTGTGTCAGTTTGCTAAGGATTATGGCCTCCATGTTCCTGAAAGGGACATGATCTTGTTCTTTTTTATGGCTGCATAATATTTCATGGTGTATATGTACCCAATTTTCTTTACCTAGCCTACCATTGACAGACATTTAGGGTATCTTCAAGCTTCTAGGCACCATCCTGTTATCCTTGTCCAGATGTGGGTGCCCACAACAGAAGCCACGTGTAATACTTCTGGTCTAGCCACAGGCTTGCATGGAGCCAGCACCTGTGCAAGTGCCTGGAGCTGCCTACCCTGCCACAGCAGCCATAGTGCCTGGCTGTGTGCAGTCACAAAATCCCGTGCTCACTCACCCACACATCCCTCACCACTCTGCCTGGCTTGTCCTTGTCTTTGCAATTCCATGTTTTTGCAGTTGAGAATAGTGCTGCAAATTTTATCTGGATGTATTTTAAATAAATATCAGACTATTTTTCAAATAAGGTTGTATTAAGGTTGTATTAAGTCTTTTTACTTCAGTATTCAATTTTATAAGAGGCAAATAACATTCATTTTGAATAATCTAGTTAATTTACTTATTATGTCATCAGGATGTCATGGGTAAAATGTCCTCTAGTTAAACATGGATGCAAATATTTCATATATGTTTAATTTAATACATGTTCTAAAATTTAATGCATTGTACTATGGTTAATTTTTATATTATCTATCTTCCTCCAATAGACTCTGAGCCTGTTTAGGACACAGTTTGTGACTTATTCATCTCTTTATCTCCACCATATTGCCTGTATGCTGGAACATGATGAGTGCCACAGAAGTGACTTAGAATGAACGAATGAACGAACGAATGAATGAATGAAATAATTTAGTGAATATTTCTGCTTGAAAACAAGATCCAGAGTGGAATAAATCTTAGAAGAATGCCATTTTAAGGAGGTCTCAAACCTTGAACATAGTCAAAAGTCAATATTCCTGTAGAAGCAAGTACTATGGTTCAGTGATCATTGTACACATCTCCAAATCCAGCACTCTGCTGTAAACATAGAAAGTTCTTCATAGTCTATGAATTGTGTTAAATTCAATGGAGCAAATGGAGTACAGGTGTACTTTGATTCCTAAGGCTCATATTGCTCTTCATATTGGCTACTCTATTGTAGACTAGCTAGAGTTCTTCTAGGAGTTCACCCAGGTATGCACGCGAGAGCTTAAAAAAAAATTAATGTAAGCCAGTGTCGCTGTGATCAGCAGGATTCAGGTTATGTTCCTATTCACCTCTCATACTTTTTTAAATTTACTGATGTACATGTAGAGACTATAAATTGAATCCAAAATGCTTTTAATGTAAATATTATCATTCTAATAAACCAGGTGTTTTCAGAGTCCTTAATTACTTCAAAGATACTCAGCCTAGCTGTGGAGACTCAAGTTGAGAAATAAACAACATAAATTTTACCTCTGCATTTATCACTAAGTCCTAAGGAGAAAATCTTGTGTTGTCTCTGTACATCCACATTTAACTCACAAACTAGGAAAACACCTCTTTCTACTCATTTCCATAGAAATATGTGAGGAGGATAAACAGGTTTGGGAGCCAGATGTTAGCCATCTACATATGTTTTCACAAATCAACTTTTTATTTGCTTGATTCTACACTGTTCTAAATGCTTCCCTAGTGTCCCATGAGTGCCCTTGAAGTAGCTTTCTTATCTAGCTAATTCTGTCTTAAATTTTGTGGTATATAATTAGTAAATGATGTGCATTCAGCATTACTGATTTCAGGTTTTGGACTGACACAAACTTGAGGTAAGTTCTTCTTGGGTTTATGCAGGGATATATTAAAATAATGGAATTCTACTAATCACAGGGATATTGAGATCCATACACGTTGTTTCAACCTTTTCAGTGGTGATATGACAGGCCTCCAACTGCTTATATGGTAAATATTCAGATTAGCGTTGGAAATGAGTGATGACAGAGTGGCAATGACTCTCTATTTACATCTCTGTTTTACAACTAAAGTAGGCCTGAAGAACTAAAATGTATTTTTAATAGTGTGGATTCTTTCTTCCATGTCTCTTGGAATACATAATTTCATTCTGCAAAGCTAAAAGAAATTTATATTGTACCTTTTTCATATTGTACCTTTTTATTGTTTAAGATGGCCACCTCTGTCACAAAAACTAATTTAAATATTGTCATTTGAAGAAAATGAGTCAAAATTAGTGCTTCAATAATCACAAATGGCACTTGAGGGAAGAAGTTGCCACTACAAAGTATTCTGTATTCCTTTTAATTCAATTGAATAAAATCATGCATTTATTTGTTATCTGGAAATTGAGTGTTAAACACAAATAGGTGTGTGACTGACTTTGAGCCTTCAGACCATTTAGTGTTGGAATCCTGTTAAGTTAGAAACTGGTGAAAGGAACTGCAGTTTGGTATCCCGGTATCTCTGAGGTTCAGCAGTCTAAGTCTGGCTTATGCTCCATGTAAACAGAATTCCTTTTTCTTTAAGAACTCACATTCTGGAAGATCAGATGCATTGCTTTTCTTTTTTGGTTCTTGTCAGAGCAATGCAAATACTGGAGACCTTTCAATCTATATCTACATGGACAGATAGGTACAATTTACATTTAGCATAACTCATTAAAGCAACTCTAATATAAATGTTTCTTACATTTCTCAACAAGGGAAGTTTAAATATGGGTGCTTTAAAGAATGCCAATAGCCACAAATCACTGCTTGTAATGCAATTTGCAATAAAGCCGGATGTATAGAAAGCTGTTTCCTTAGCAAATATTTTAGATAGTTTTATGCTCCTACCACTTTTTTTCATGTCACAGAGGGATATGATATGAAACATCCAATAAAAACTGCTATCTGAATCCAATAACACAAAATAATCCTAAATGATGAGCATTTTTAAATCTGAGATTTAATTGAGAATTTACTGAATGGTGCCATTAATAGTAAAGTCATACATAACTCATATTAGTTGTTAGAGTAATATCCATGTAGATTGTCATAGGTTTTTAAGATATTTTCCACTACAAAAATAGCAAAACTATAAACACATAAGAGTGCTCTATGACCTATCAAAGGTCTTCCTTTGCCTCCCTTATCTTCAGGTAATAGACTTAGATAAAAGCCTAGAAACATAAATGCCAATGTACTGTGGGGCATAACAGTACATTAAACTAAGTAGCACTACAATACCTAAATTTAAAAATATTAGCAATAGCAAGGATGTGGACCCACTATATCTCTAACGTATTTCTGGAGGGAAGGAAAAATGTTCAAGTTAATTTAAAACAGTTTGACAATTTCTTAAATAGTTAACAATGCATCCACTAACTCTATTTATGTGAGCATGTTTCTCTACTCTGTTCCAAAAAGATCAAATCATAGATCTATTTGTCTATTCTTTCACCAGTACCACACTATCTTGATTACTGTAGCTTTGTACTAAGTCTTTAACTCAGATAGTGTCAGTCTTCCAACTTTGTTCTTCTCCAATATTGTGTTGGCTGTTCTGGGTCTTTTGCCTTTCTACATAAACTTTTGAATCAGCTTGTTGATAGCTGCAAAACCATTTGAAATTTTTATTGTGATTTTACTGAATATATAAATGAAGTTGGGAAGAAATGACATCTTAACAATATTGAGTATTCCTATATACGGACCTGAAATAGTTTTTATTTAGTTAGTTTTTTATTTGTTTCATCAGAGTTTTGTAGTTTTCCAAACACACACACACACACACACACACACGTGTGTGTGTGTATATATGCTTATATGTATATATGTTTTTATATATATATACACATCCAAGTCTAGATAGATAGATAGATAGATAGATAGATAGATAGATAGATAGATAGATTTATTCAGAAATATTCCCTTTGGGGGAAATGCTAATGTAAATATGTAAATGATATTGTGTTGTAAATTCAAAATTCTACTACAGTAAACTGATCTTTGAAAAAGAAGCAAAGACAATACAATGAAGGAAAGGTCATATTTTCAACAAATGGTGTTGAAGCAACTGGACATCGACATGTAAAAGATAAATATAGACAAAGACTCTATACCTTTCACAAGAAAATAACTCAGAATGAATCACAGACCTAGATGTAAAATAAAAAACTATAAAACTCTGGAAGATAACACAGAAAAAATGTAGATGACCTTGGATTTAGCAATGACATTTTAGCTATTACACCAAAGGCATGATTCATTAAAAATTGATAAACTGGACTTCATTAAAATTAAAAACTTCTGCTTCACAAAATTATCTGTCAAAGGGATTAAAAGAAAAGCCAAAGAGTTGGAAAAATAATTTTCAAGAGATGTATCTAATAAAAGACTATTACCTAAAATATACAAAGACCACTTAAAACTCAAGTATAAGAAAACAAACAACCCTAATGAAAAATGGATCAAAGTTCTGAACAGATACCTCATAAAAAGAAGATATACAGATCAAAGATAAATATATCAAATGATGCTCCCTATCATATGTAATCAGGGAAATACAAATGAAAACAACAATAAGATACCACTACACACTTATTAGAATACCCAGATTCCTGAACGCTGACAACATTAAATACTGGAGAGGTTGTAAAACAACAGAAACTCTCATTCATTGCTGATTGGAATGGCAAATGGTACAGCCACTTTGGGAGACAGTTTGGCATATTCTTACAAAACTAAACATCCTCTTACCACATAATCCATAAACTACACTTCTTGGCATTTGCTCAAAGGACTTGAAAGTTTGTATCCACACAAAAACCTGCACACAGATGTTTATAGAACTTTTATTTATAATTGTTTAAAGCTGAAAGCAACTCATATGCCCTTCAATAGATAAATGATTACATAAACTGTGGTACATGTAGCAATTGAATATTATTCAGTGCAAAAAAATAAATAGGATATGAAGCTGTGAAGGGACATGGAGAAAATTTATGCATGTTACTAAATAAAAGAAGCCAATTTGAAAAGACTACATACTGTATGGTTCCAACAATATGATATTATAGAAAAGGTAAAACTATGGAGACAGTAAAAAGATCAGTAGTTACCAGGGGATAGGGAAGAGGAAGGGAGAGATAGGCAGAAGAAAGATTTTTAAGCCAGTCAAACTACTCTGTACAATACCATAATTGTGTATACATGTCATTATACATTTTTCCAAACCTGTAGAATGTACTACACCAAAAGTGAACCCTAATGTAAATTATAGACTCTGAACGATAATGATGTGTCAATGCAGGTTAAACAATTGTAACAAATGTACCACTTTGGTGTGGGATGTAGATATGGGGAGGATATGCATGTTTCGGAGCCAAGAGTATTTGGGAAATCTGTGTACCTTTCACTCAATTTTACTGTGAATCTAAAAATATCATTTAAAATTATAATTAAAAAATTAACCATACACTTGCCATACATATTAGTATTCTCCAGGTAAATAGAACCAAACGGATTTATCTATCTATAAGTAGATATAGACTTATTATGGAAATAGGTTTATGTAATTACAAAAGCTAAGAAGTTCCACTCTCTTCTCTCTGCAAACTGGAGAACCAGGAAACCCAGTAGTGTAATTTAATCTGAGTCAAAACACCTGAGAACAAGGGGAGCTGATGATGTAATTCCAAATCTGAGTCTGAAGGCCTGAGAACCATGGAGGACACATTGATGTAAGTCCAGGAATTTGAAGGCTGGAAAACCAGGAGCTCCGATGTCTGAAGGTAAGGGAAAATAGATGCCCCAGCTCCAGCTCAGTGAGATTGAGAGAGAGAGAGAGAGTTATTTTGTTCTTCCTTTGTCTTTTTGTTTTATTTGGGCCCTCAATGGATTTGATATCTGCCTATATTGGTGAGGGCAATCTTCTTTACTCAGTCTACTGATTCAAATGCTAATTTATCCTGGAAACAACCTAACAGACACACCGAAAAATCATGTTTTACCATCTTTCTGGATATCCCTTAGCCCAGTCAAGTTGTCATATAAAATTAACCATCACACTATGTAATCTGGCAATTCCACTCGTAGATGTTTACCAAGATCAGTGAAAGCACATCATTAAGACGTACATTCAAATGTTTTTAGCAACTTTATTCATAACAGTCACAAAATGGAAACAATTCAAATGTTTATCAACTAGTAAATATATAAATAAATTGTGGTAAAATTATACAAGGGAATGTTACTTATCAATCAAAGAGCACAAGCTACTCACAGCTTTTGGTACTGGGTAGTACAATGCTGCTATAACAAATGCCAAAAAATGTGGATGTTACTTTGAAATTGGATAATGGATAGAGACTAAAAGTTTGAGGGTCTTGATAGAGAAAGTCTGTACTGCCTTGTGGAGACTTTTGGTTGAAATATGAAAGCTAAAGGTGATTCTGTTGAAGGCTGGAAAGAAGTGAGGTGAGCTGTAAAGAAAGCTATGGTCATCTTAGAGAATACATTATCTTGTCATGAACAGAATCTTGCTAGATATATGAACATTAGCAACACTTCTGGTAAGACCTCAGGCAGAACTGGAAAACAGTAGAGAAAAAAAGTAATCATTGTCATGAAAGTGGCAGAAAACCTGGCTGAATTAGTCTATTCTGTGGAAATTAGAAAGGATAAACAATGAACTTGTGTATTTGGCTGAGTACTTTTCCAGGCACAGCAAGAAAGGTACAGCATGGTTTCTCCTAGCTGCTTATAGTAAAATGCTAGCAGAAAGAGATAAATTGAGGAATAAAATGCTAAGCATAAAGGAATCTACACTTGAATAATTTGGGAAATTATCAGCCTATATAGATATTATGCTCTGGAAACAGGACCAAGAGTGAAGCTGAACAAGCTTTTGATAAAAAGATTACGCAACTGACTTATGGATCCAATCAAATATCTTGGCAGAAACATTCCCATTATGGACTGCAGCAGGCAGAGCATTGATCCACAGATAATTGTTCTCAGGTCTTAAAAACTAATGGAATTTTTCATTCTGTGTTGCAGACCACTTCAGACTAGTAATCTCTTTATTTCGCCAATTTTGTCTCTTTCAGATTGGAAATGCCTATTCCCTGTCCCATCATTATATTTTGGAAGCAGATAACATTTGTGAACATAGATACATTTTTCCATAGATGGACCACACCCAGATACTTACCTATACTTAATTTGGATGACATTTAGATGAGATTGTGGGCTTACGGTTAATGTGAAATGGGTTAAGACTTTTGGGGATGTTGGGATGAAATGAATGCATTTTGCACACGGGACAGATTGAATTTGGGGGAGTCCAAAGGTAAGACTATACTGAGTCTGGTTAGTGCCCCTCCCCGAAAATCATGTCCCTTCTAGAAAGTCAGAATGTAATCTTATTTGGAAATATGGTCATTGCAGATATAATTAGTTAAGATGTGATAGTACGGAGTAATGTGATTTTTTTTTCTTTTTTTTATACTTTAAGTTCTAGGGTACATGTGCACAACATGCAGGTTTGTTACACATGTATACATGTGCCATGTTGGTGTGCTGCACCCATTAACTCGTCACTTACATTAGGTATATCTCCTAATGCTATCCCTCCCACTTCCCCCCTCCCCACTATAGGACCCAGTGTGTAATGTTCCCCTTCCTGTGTCCAAGTGATCTCATTGTTCAATTCCCACCTATGAGTGAGAACATGCGGTATTTGGTTTTCTGTTCTTGCGACAGTTTGCTGAGAATGATGGCTTCCAGCTGCATCCATGTCCCTACAAAGGACATGAACTCATCCTTTTTTATGGCTGCATAGTATTCCATGGTGTATATGTGCCATATTTTCTTAATCCAGTCTGTCACTGATGGACATTTGGGTTGATTCCAAGTCTTTGCTATTGTGAATAGTGCTGCAATAAACATATGTGTGCATGTGTCTTTATAGCAGCATGACTTACAATCCTTTGGCTATATCCCCCGGAATGGGATGGCTGGGTCAAATGGTATTTCTAGTTCTAGATCCATGAGGAATCGCCACACTGTTTTCCACAATGGTTGAACTAGTTTACAGTCCCACCAACAGTGTAAAAGTGTTCCTATTTCTCCACATCCTCTCCAGCACCTGTTGTTTCCTGATTTTTTAATGATTGCCATTCTAACTGGTGTGAGATGCTATCTCATTTGCATTTCTCTGATGGCGAGTGATGATGAGCATTTTTTCATGTGTCTGTTGGCTGTATGAATGTCTTCTTTTGAGAAGTGTCTGTTCATATCCTTTGCCCACTTTTTGATGGGGTTGTTTGTTTTTTTCTTGTAAATTTGATTGAGTTCTTTATAGGTTCTGGATATTAGCCCTTTGTCAGATGAGTAGATTGCAAAAATTTTCTCCCATTCTGTAGGTTGCCTGTTCACTCTGATGGTAGTTTCTTTTGCTGTGCAGAAGCTCTTTAGTTTAATTAGATCCCATTTGTCAATTTTGGCTTTTGTTGCCGTTGCTTTTGGTGTTTTAGACATGAAGTCCTTGCCCATGTCTATGTCCTGAATGGTATTACCTAGGTTTTCTTCTAGGGTTTTTATGGTTTAGGTCTAAAATTTAAGTCTCTGATTCATCTTGAATTAATTTTCCTATAAGGAGTAAGGAAAGGATCCAGTTTCAGCTTTCTACTTATGGCTAGCCAGTATTCCCAGCACCATTTATTAAATAGGGAATCCTTTCCCCATTTCTTGTTTTTGTCAGGTTTGTCAAAGATCAGATGGCTGTAGATGTGTGGTATTATTTCTGAGGGCTCTGTTCTGTTCCATTGGTCTATATCTCTGTTTTGGTACCAGTACCATGTTTTCGTTACTGTAGCCTTGTAGTATAGTTTGAAGTCAGGTAGCGTGATGCCTCCAGGTTTGTTCTTTTGGCTTAGGATTGTCTTGGCAATGCGGGCTCTTTTTTGGTTCCATATGAACTTTAAAGCATTTTTTTCCAATTCTGTGAAGAAAGTCATTGGTAGCTTGATGGGGATGGCATTGAATCTATAAATTACCTTGGGCAGTATGGCCATTTTCATGATATTGATTCTTCCTATCCATGAGCATGGTATGTTCTTCCATTTGTTTGTGTCCTCTTTTATTTCACTGAGCAGTGGTTTGTAGTTCTCCTTGAAGAGGTCCTTTACATCCCTTGTAAGTTGGATTCCTAGGTATTTTATTCTCTTTGAAGCTATTGTGAATGGGAGTTCATTCATGATTTGGCTCTCTGTTTGTCTGTTACTGGTGTATAAGAATGCTTGTGATTTTTGCACGTTGATTTTGTATCCTGAGACTTTGCTGAAGTTGCTTATCAGCTTAAGGAGATTTTGCGCTGAGACAATGGGGTTTTCTAAATATTAATTTAATATGATTGGTGCCCTAATAAGGAAAGTAGACGTGACAGAGAGGGATAACACCATGCATAAATGAAGGCAGGAATGAGAATGATGCATCCACCAGTCAAGGAACACCAAGGATTGGTGCACCAGAAGCTAAGAAGAACCAAGAAAATATCTTTTCCTAGGAGTTTCAGAGAGAGCAGGAACCTGTCAACGCCTTGATTTTAGACTTCTAGCCTCTAGAAATATGAGACAATACATTTCTGGTGTTTTAAGCAACCCAGCTTGTGGTCATGGGTGGCTTAAAACATCAGAAATGCATTGTTATGGCAGCCCTAGGGAACTCATACATCAATCTGCTCCAATCAGGCAGATTTGGAACTAAAGTTCTTGATACCAAACATGCCCCTTTACTATAAAAAATTTTTAAATTGAAATTTTAATTTTCAAGTGATAAAAAAAAAAATGCTTTCTCCGAAGGAAGGTACTATAGGTAAAGGCTTTAATTATTGAGCACAAATAAAGTTACAAGGAACACGAATTGTACAATAGAAGTTATTGTACACATTATCTATGCATGATGTTACCAATACGTATATGGATAAAAGATCCATTAGCTATGAAATTGATGAATAAATTTGAATAAAGCAGAGTATGAGCAGTCTATTGATATGATTTTTTTATTCCACATTGTAACTAGCCTTTAGAAAACTTCCTCATGTGGTCTTTCAGTCTAGTATTGTAGAATGATACCCATAATCTGATAATCCATGAAAATTATCTTTTGCAGCTACATATCTGTATAAGCAGATTATCTTCACATCCTTCAACCACCATAACACAATGCAGTGAATTGAATGTAGAAGCAGATCTTAGAATCCACCTGTCTTCAGTAAGCCAGGCATTCTACATTGTTCATTACATTTTTATTTTCTAAAATAAAGTTATAAAATATTATTTCAGTTAAACTATAATGGTTTTAAAAATTATATTTAAATAAAATGAACATGATAAAACATAAAGAACTTATTACTTGTTACATTTTAATAACAGTCAGTTAGATTATGTAAACATAGTATTTCTAAGTTGTTACTAATAGATAAGAAATAACAAATAATAACTTCTAAATTCTTTATCCTGTCCTCCCCAAAGTATCTATATACCTCTACTCCACACTTCTATCTCGTACTCTCTCATATGTTCCTAATTATATACAAAGTTATACATATTAATATTTTCCCCAGCATTCCTTGGCTATTCTTGCCTCACTCCATCAAGTACCTCTGTCTTTTACACCTACAATTTATCCCTCTTTCTTTTTTATTGTGGTAAGAACTCACCATGAGACCTACCCTCTTAACTTTAAGTCCACAATAAAGTATTGTTAACTATAGGCAACATGTTACACAGCAGAACTCCAGAAGATGTTCATCTTGAACAATTGAATCTTTGTTTTTATTCTCAAAGCTTATTATCATGCCCAAGTCATACTTATTATTTAACAGAACAATTCAAAAAGCCTCTCTTGATTTATTGCCCCGTAAGAAACTTGTTTTGAGGGTAAGAATGGGAGATATTTATCATATCTTAAGGCCAGGATGAAGAGTAGAGTGAAAAATGTGTATCACAGAGAGTAATATTTGATGTAATAATGACTTGAAATATAAACAAGGAGAAGATCATAAGCCCCAAATCTTGCTATTTCCAACTTTGCCTTCTCCTAGACTTACTGGAATATTTAGATTTTCTGAAATTACTACTATTATTATCACATACTTCTTAAATACAAAAAGGCAAACATTTTAGAATTTCCTCAGGTTTAAGTTCTAGTATGATAAAGAACAATAGACATAACTGAGAGAAACAGAAGCTCTTTGAGGTCTTCAATAATTTTATGAGTTTAAATGGATCCTTGAGAATCACTGAATTAAGCAGTACATAGAGAGAAATACACCAGGATGGTAAGTACCTGGGAACATATTTTATTGCTATTTATTTTCAAACTTGATATTTGGAAATACTTACAGACTCATGGAAATTTGCAAAGAAAGTACAGATAAGTCATGTACCCTTTACCCAGTTTATGTCAATAGTTACATTTTATGAAACCAGGAAATAGGCATGAATAAATTTCTGTAACCACAACTGCAATCAAGATACAGACTATTTCATTTCCATAAAAATCTCACTGATGGTGGACTACTAACTTCCATTTGTTGAATTTATTCCATTGCTATTTTATATATTATTTTAGAATTAATTAGTTAATGAAAGACTTTTCTTAATGTCTTAAAATTTAAAAAATTCTGGGTTGTATGTAACAACATAAGTGTCCTAAGGTTTAGTAAGATGATACTGCATTGAGATTAGGCCTCACTTATGCCATGAATCAAAGTTTTGAAATGAAATGATGGGTTGCAAATATTATCATACCTTGATTATTCTCAAATGACAGGGAAAAGTCAAAGTCAAACAGGAATTCACTATAAAAAGTTATTTGTGGTCTAGTTTAACGTGTTTCACTGTAGATTCAGAATGTATGTCTGAAACCATGTATACCATACTCCTGTCTCCTTTTCAAAGTAGAGATATAACTGCCTTTCCTCCCTTTCAAAATGTTCCATAAAATCTTTCACAGATGCAAACATACTCAACCATCCTCTGATACATTACTTTCCGTGTCAAGAAACTCACTACTTTTTGAGAAAGTCAGTTTTGGTAAATTTTTTTACTGTTTGTCCATATATTGATCTAAAAATCTGTTTCAATAATACTTCCACTTTTGGAACTAGTTTTCCCTTCTGGAGTCAGAATAAGTAATCCTGTATCTTATCCCTCAAATATTTTTTAGTAACTTAAAATATTATCTCTTTAAGACTTTCCTTCAGGCTAAAAATCCCCATATCAACTATCTTTATGTAAACTATTAGACCCTTAGACATTTCACTTTTCTTTCTTTGGAAATGTGTCAGGTTGTTAAGAAACTTTTTAAACAGTGGTAGACCCAATAAAGCACAAATTTTAGACTTGGTCTTACTTGTGCTGAATGTGTCAAAGTGTATAATATAGCAACATTAAGCCTTGAAGTGTCTTAAAAATAACCCCTTAATTTTCAGACTACATTATAATAGGAATTAATTTATTGGTGGCATATAAATAAATAATTGCAACTAGGGAAATTTCTTTTTATAAAACAAAAAGCTGAATTCTTGTAGGGGTATTACTTCTATACTTATATTTCTATTGTATCAATATTAAATTGGTTCTCCTTGGTAAAAATGCAAAGGTAAATCTATTTTCTTTCTGCAAAACCAAATTTATTTTCACTTTCCCACTTTTCTGCCTGAAATGTTGCATAAGAAGCTCTAGAGCTTCTTAACCTACTTACTTTATTTCCATCTTCTTACAACTCACCTGAGTCCATGCTATGGCACTGAGAAAATTTTGTTTCGGTGATGTGTTTCAGATGAAACAGTGGAAACAACTTCTGAGGGTTTCCAGTGTTACTCAGACAAAGTGAATTCATAATCCATGGGGGTGACAGCAAAAATCACAACTACTGGCACTATTCTAACCAACGTACCTGTGTTAGTATGTTTGCATTGCTACAAAGGAATGCCTAAGATTGTGTAATTAATAAAGAAAAGTTTAATTGGATCATGGTTCTGTAGGCTATACATGAAGCATAGGACAGGAATCTGCTTCCTGAGGTGAGTCCTCAAGAAGCTTACAATCCTGGTGGAAGGTGAAAGGGAGACAGTGTCACACGGCAAGAGAGGGACCAAAAAAATGAGAGGGAGGAAGTGCCAAGCTCTTCTAAACAACCAGATCTCTTGTCAACTCACACAATGAGAACTCACTCATTACCATGAGGACAACACCAAGCCATTTATGAGAGATCTGCTCCCATGACCCAAACATCTCCCACTAGTCCCTACCACCACCAATGGGGATCACATTTCAACATGAGATTTGGAGGAGACATACATTCGAAGTATATATATCAATGTCAAAGAACTTTAGAGACACCCAGTAGTAAATTAGAACTATTCTTTTATGGGGGCCTTAATTCTATTTCTTGGAATTCCGGAGTTAAAATAAATCTGAAGAGATTAGCTAGTTTCGTTCCATAGCTTTCATATAGACAATCTGCTAACTGTACCAAGGCAGAAGAACATTTATTCTATTATCTCTTCAAAGTTTTCAAGAAAGTCATCCAGAAATTCCTTCATCCTTAATTTAATTTGCAATTAGCCCTTTGTGGAGAATAAAAAGCGTTCAATACCCCTTACAAAAAACAAAAGCATCAGATTCTGGGAAAATAGTGGTGCTGGTAGTAGCATAGTTTTTGGATCTTCCTGAATCCCATAGGTGAACTTCCAAATTATCAGTCAGAGAGAACTTAGGAAATATTGTTCCCAGGGCTTCTTCCTAAATAATTTACAAGAGAGCAAGTATCAGGCAGTCAAAATAACCAGACAGATAGAAACATAAAGACTGGTAGTGAGAACTAAATATATACCCATATGAAAAATTAAGACAAAATGAGAGTTAAAAGGAAGCAATTGTAGTACAATATGGCTATGTGCTCTGACAATATAGATATAGTACAACTTTAATAGAAGTATGTTACAGATTGCATTTATGGGTTTTTATCTCTTATTTTTCAGTAATCATAATTAATAGTAGTAGCAATAGTATTGCTATTATGAGACAGCTTAACGAGTAGTGTAGGAGAAAGCAAATGAGAAAATATAGGTTATTAATATTTATATTATCCATTATGTCTTGAAGATCCAGAATTCTTGATATGAAAGAAAGGAGTTAGAGGTTTAATGCAGAAAAAATGAGTTTAAGAATCATAGTCCTCAATTTAAATTTAGATTGAGAACTTCAAATTTTGGATTATGAATTCAAGAAAAAAAAAATGTTACCTGAGGAGGATAGGGAACTAATTCATTATCTTAAAAACTTGTTAAATACATTTTTTAACAATAATTACTTTTTTTCTATTTATATATTATCTGTGCCACTCAATATTACATGAGTGGAAGTGTCTCTGTGTGAAACGATTCCAGTTAATAAATTAAAAACATAGATTATCAACATTTTATACACATCAATGAATAAAAGAATGAAACTGAATATTCTATGCTTCTTACTTAAGAGACCATTTATAGTCTTGCCAAAGGGATCAAATCTGAATGTGATGAAGCCTGTGAATCCAGCTGCCAATTTGTAGAAAACACAAAGATTAGAGGAAACTTTTGAAGTGTTTCACAATTTTGAATTAAGCAAAATCCAAGTTAAATGGTCTAAGTATTTCAGCAGATAAATTATGAGAAAAGAAAGAGATGGATGGGGAACTTGAGTGATGTAAGTATGAGGAAATGAAAGCAATATGTTTTTCTAAAAGTCAAGGTAATAATTCCTTTTTGGAGAGAAGAAAGGAGAGGGTTACGATTTGGACAAGATACCTGAAGGGTTTCTTGAGTGGCTGACAAAAGTTCTGTTGTTTGACCTGACTAGTATTCACAATCGTGTTTGCCTCGTGATAAGGTAAGCTATAAATTTGTTTTGTACAGTATTCTGCATCTATATTTTACTTTTACAATAAAAAAACTAAAGAAAAAAACATATTTTTTGAGAATTCTCTCTTTTTCTTTTCTGTTTAACAATCCTAATTGTTGTAACATATATTTATGAAAGCTCTTTTCCCCTTCAGTATATTTTCTTGTTCTTCTTACAATTCCCAGATTCTTCCACATCAATTTTCAAATACAGAGATTACAACCATGTATGTTTATGGTCCAGCTAATATGAATACAACAGGACAAGAAATTCTCCACCTATCTTTACCTACGTTTTCTACTTCCTGCTTCAGAGCTATTCAAAGTGTGATTTATACTGCATGTTGATTCACAGATCATTGCTAGTTCACAAAGAGATGAATACAGAAGTTGAGAGTATTTAGAAATTGTAGCCATTTGACAGAATTATGTTATACCTGGTCAATCTATTAAGATATTTGGGTTTATATTTGGAATGTTTTTGTGACTTTTTCTTTATTTTTTTAGGGTTATGTCAGAAGAATCTAGAAGTCAATGTTTTTTCAATAATTCATTTTATTACATTTTACAAATGTACTTTTACACAACACTTTGCCAACGAAAACACCCTGTTTTTTCATTGCAGATAATTGAGAAGCATGACTTTAAAGGTTCTACTTATGTGGTATTTATTTCTACTATGCCAGGCTTGAGAGAATTCAAATAGTTCTTTATTTGCCCCAGATAAAGGCTGTCTTAGTCCATTTGTGCTGCCTATAACAAAATACTTGAGACTAGGTCATTTATAAAGAACAGAAATTTAGTTTCTAACAGTTCTGGAGGCCAGGAAGTCCAAGATCAAGGTGCCAGCAGGTTTGGGGTCTGATGAAGAATGTTCTCTGCTTTCAAGATGTTGCCTTGTTGCTGCACCCTCCAGAGGGGACAAACACTCTAAAAAGTAACTAAGCTAGTTTCCTGCATCCCTTGTATGAAGCACTAATCCATTCATGATGGCAGAGTCCTCATGGTTAACATTTAAAAAAAGGCACCACCTCTTAATACTACCACAATGAGGATGAAATTTCAACATGAATTTTGGAGAAAACACCTTCAAACCACAGCAAAGGCAAATATCTGTCTTATCTTTTTGCAATCTAACCATAATTATGCTAGGAAAATTAAGAGAAACTTCTTGTCAATTACTATTTAAAGAAAAATACGTTATTTTAGTATGGATGATCCAAACTAATAAGAATGCTAATAAGAAACTAATAAGAATGCTCAAAATATGTCATGATGAAGTTAATGCACTCTTAGTTCCATAGCTCTTCAAATGTTTTTAATATGCATGCTGGAGGTATTTATACAGAAGAAAGAAAGACAAGAAAGCCATTTTTATGTTAACATTAATATAATGCCTCTAGCCAATTTGTGAATATTTTTTCTGACTTAAAAGAAAAATATTTCATTGCACAAACAGTGGAATATGCAGATTAACTAAGGAAAAAATTAATATTACATAAACCTACCCCTTAATGGTAATCACTCCTAATATGTTTTGTGCATGTACTTCCAATCTCAATCTCTCTCACCCATCTATCTACACACACACACACACACCACATGAATATACATATAAAATTCACACATATCATTTTTTAAAATATGAGGATTATATTTTAAAAAATAATTTCTTATTCCCAATAGGCAACTCTTTAATTATTCATCCTATGTACAGTCTCAGTTTTCACCAAGTGACTTTACTTGCATAAAAGCCTTGTTAAGAAGTGTCAACTTTATTAAAAATTTTGTAGAGGAGCTAGGATAGAAAATTTATATCACATCACTAAATTCCCCTGCATCCCAGACTACTGCACCCAATGATCACTCACATAGAGAAAACAATATAAAATTTGTTTCATATGTTTTTATTTTTTAAGGTTTCTTCTTGTTCAAGCTCAGAACCGGTATATATGATTTTTCTTCCTACACTTCCTTACTAGTTCATTTCTACCCCTCCAGGACTTTCCCAACATAATTTCACCTGCTGTAACATGTGCTTTGCAGGATAATTAAATTATGTCTTACCTGCTACCACAGTTTTCATGATCATTTCCATCAAGGTGCTCAGCAAAGCAAAGGTCCTCCAGTAAACAGGGTTCAGCATTTTCCTAAGGTGATACAGTTTAGAAATAGAGTTTATTATTATGATGTTTTTTCATTGAGAACCTTAACATTTCCATATATTCATATAATTTTGACCATATTATCCCTAATTCCTAAATATTCAGTCTTTAGATGTACCATAATTTATTTAACTAAATTATCATAATAGTTGTACTGAACATACCTTAGAAAAAATCTCTGGGAACATCTCTGATAATTTTCCTAAATGAATTTCTAGGTAGAAATATTATTTAGGGCCTGTTGCGGTGGCTCGCATCTGTAATCCCAGTGCTTTGGGAGCCTGAGGCAGGAGGATCACATGAGGCCACGAGTTTGAGACCAGCCTGGCCAACATGGAAAAGACTCATCTCTACTAAAAGTATAAAAGTTAGATGGGTGTGGTGGTGCACATCTGTAATACCAGCTACTTGGGAGGCTTGAACCTGGGAGGCAGAGGTTGCAGTGAGCAGAGATTGCGCCACTTCTCTCCAGACTGGTTGACAGAGCGAGGCTCTGTTTTTTAAAAAAATACACAAATACACATATATATACACACACACTCATATATATGTATATATATGTGTATATATATACACACACTCATATATATGTATATATATGTGTATATATATACACACACTCATATATATGTATATATATGTGTATATATATACACACACTCACATATATGTATATATATGTGTATATATATACACACATATACATGTATATATGTGTATACATATATATGAGTGTGTGTGTGTGTGTATATATATAATTTGAGGGCTTTTAAAATTTCTTCCCAGAAATTTTCTGGTTATTTCTATATTACCATTAGCAGCATATATGAGTAGTTATTTTTCTCTTACGTTGCCAATAATAGGTGTTATCATTTAAAAATACTTTGCTAATTTTAAAGATAAAAAGTTATATTTCTACCTGCATTTATATGATTAAGAGTGAAGTTCCATTTTCACCTATTTGTTCAACAAATTTTATCTGAATTGTTTTTCATAGCAGTCTTACTCTTCTTGCTTGGGATACAGAAAGAAATATAATATCCCCGCTCCATGCTTACTGCTGCTTATATTTCCTTTTGAAAAAAAAAATACCTGTTCCTATTTTTTGGCCTTTGGGGGTATATCTGTATTTTTTCTACACATGTCTAAGAGTTCTGTTTATATTAAAGGCATCAACTTATTAAACACCATAAAAGTTGCAAGTATTTCCTTCATGCTGCAGTTTGCTTTTTATGAGGGCAGACATTTTTGTTATATAATTAGAAATTATTTTAATATCTATTTAGTCAAATGTGTTGGTCTTCTTCCTTTGTTTTCATGCTTAGAAGGAAATGTAAGCAGATATTTATATTCCAGATTAAGAAATGATTTGTTCATTTCCTCCCTCTTTTTGTAAAATGTCATCAGGCTTGAGTAGGCGGTTTTACCCTCACAGTGTAAACAAGGGCGTGGGGGAAGTTCCAACTAGGCAGAGCCCACTGCAGCTCAGCAAAGCCTCTGTGGCCAGACTGCCTCTCTAGATTCCTCCCCTCTGGGCAGGGCATCTCTGAAAGAAAGGCAGCAGCTCCAGTCAGCGGCTTATAGATAAAACCCCCATCTCCCTGGGACAGAGCACCTGGAGGAGGGGGTGGCTGTGGGCACAGCTTCAGCAGACTTAAATGTCCCTGCCTAATGGCTCTGAAGAGAGCAGCAGATCTCCCAGCATGGCATTTGAGTTCTGCTAAGCATAAGATGGCTTCCGCAAGTGTGTCCCTGACCCCTGTGTATCCTGACTGGGAGACACCTCCCAGTAGGGGCCGACAGACACCTCATACAGGAGTGTTCTGGCTGGCATCTCATGGGTGCCCCTCTGGGATGAAGCTTCCAGAGGAAGGAACAGGCAGCAATATTTGCTGTTCTGCAGCCTCCACTGGTGATACCCAGGCAAACAGGGTCTGGAGTGGAATTCCAGCAAATTCCAGCAGACCTGCAGCAGAGGGGCCTGACCGTTAGAAGGAAAACTACCTAACAGAAAGGGATAACATCAACATCAACAAAAAGGATGTCCACTCTGAGACCCCATCCAAAGGTCACCAACATCAAAGACCAAAGGTAGATAAATCCATGAAGATGGGGAGAAACCAGAGCAAAAAGGCTGGAGACTCCAAAAAGCAGAGTGCCTCTTCTCCTCCAAAGAATGACAACTGCTCACCAGAAAGGGAACAAAACTCTATGGAGAATGAGTTTGACGAATTGACAGAAGTAGACTTCAGAAGGTGGGTAATGACAACTCTTCCGAGCTAAGGGAGCATGTTCTAACCCAATGCAAGACAGCTAAGAACCTCATACAAAGATTAGACGAATTACTAACTAGAATAACCAGTTTATGGAAGAACATAAATTACCTGATGGAGCTGAAAAACAGCATGAGAACTTCATGAAGCATACACAAGTATCAATAGCCAAATCTATCAAGCAGGAGAAAGGATATCAGAGATTGAAGATCAACTTAATGAAATAAAATGAGAAGATGAGATTAGAGAAAAAAGAATAAAAATGAACGAACAAAGCCTCCAAGAATTACAGAACTATATGAAAAGACCAAATCTACATTTGAATGGTGTACCTGAAAGTCACAGGGAGAAGGAAACCAAGTTGGAAAACATTCTTCAGGATGTTATCCAGGAGAATTTCCCCAACCTAACAAGGCAAGCCAACATTCAAATTCAGAAAATACAGACAACACCACAAAGATACTCCTCGAGAAGAACAACCCCAAGACACACAATTGTCAGACTCACCAAGCTTGAAATGAAGGAAAAAATGCTAAGGGCAGCCAGAGAGAAAGGTCGGGTTACACACAAAGGGAAGCCCATCAGACTAACAGCAGATCTCTCAGCAGAAACTCTCCAAGACAGAAGAGAGTGGGGGCCAATATTCAACATTCTTTAAGGAAAGAATTTTCAACCAAGAATATCATATCCAGCCAAACTATGTTTTGTAACTGAAGGAGAAATAAAATCATTTACAGACAAGCAAATGCTGAGAGCTTTTGTCACCACCAGACCTGCCGTACAAGAGCTCCTGAAGGAAACACCAAACATGGAAAGGAACAGCCAGTACCAGCCACTGCAAAAACATGCCAAATCATAAAGACCATTGACACTATGAAGGAACTGCATAAACTAATGGGCAAAGTAACCAGCTAGCATCAAAATGGCAGGATCAAATTCACAATAACAATATTAACCTTAAATGTAAACAGGCTAAATATCCCAATTAAAAGACACAGACTTATAAATTGGATAAAGAGTCAAGACCCGTCAGTGTGCTGTATTCAGGAGACCCCTCTCATGTGCAAAGACCACACATTGGCTCGAAATAAAGGGATGGAGGAATATTTATCAAGCAGATGGAAAGCAAAAAAAGCAGGGGTTGCAATCCTAGTCTCTGAAAAAAACACACTTTAAACAAACAAAAATCAAAAGAGACAAAGAAGGGCATTACATAATGGTAAAGGGATCAAAGCAACAAGAAGAGCTAACTATCCTAAATATATATGCACCCAATACAGGAGTACCCAGATTCATAAAGCAAGTTCTTAGAGATCTACAAAGAGACTTACAAAGAAACTTAGACTCCTACACAATAATAGTGGGAGATTTTAACACCCCACTGTCAATATTAGATAGATCAATGAGACAGAAAATTAACAAGAATATTCAGGTCTTGAACTCAGCTCTGGACCAAGCAGAATTAATGGACCTAATAGACATCTACAGAACTCTCTACCACAAATCAACAGAATGTACATTCTTCTGAGCACCTGATTGCACTTATTCTAAGATTGACCACATAATTGGAAGTAAAACACTCCTCAGCAAATGCAAAAGAATGGAAATATAACAAACAGTCTCTCAGACCATGGTGCAATCAAATTAGAACTCAGGATTAAGAAGCTCACTCAAAACCGCACAAATACATGGAAACAGAACAACCTGCTTCTGAATGAGTGCTGGGTAAATAACGAAATTAAGGCAGAAATAAAGATGTTTTTTTGAAACCAATGATAACAAAACACAACATATCAGAATCTCTGGGACACATTTAAAGCAGTGTTTAGAGGGAAATTTATAGCACTAAATGCCCACAAGAGAAAGCAGGAAAGATCTAAAATCAACACCATAACACCAAATTTAAAGAACTAGAGAAGCAAGGGCGAACAAATTCAAAAGCTAACAGAAGACACAAAATACCTAAGATCAAAGCTGAACTGAAGGAGATAGAGACATGGAAAAGCCTTCAAAAAATCAATGAATCCAGGAGCTGGTTTTTTGAAAACATCAACAAAATAGACAGACCACTAGCCAGACTAATAAAGAAGAAAAGAGAGAAGAATCAAATAGATGCAATAAAAAATGATAAAGGAGATATCACCACTGATCCCACAGAAATACAAACTACAATCAGAGAATACTATAAACACCTTGACACAAATAAACTATAAAATATAGAAGAAATGGATAAATTCTTGGACACATACACCCTCCCAAGTCTAAACCAGGAAGAAGTCGAATCCCTGAAAAGACCAATAACAAGTTCTGAAATTGAGGCAGTAATTAATAGCCTACCAACCAAAACAATTCCAGAAACAGACGGATTCACAGCTGAATTCTGCCAGAGGTAAAAGAGGAGCTGGTACCATTCCTTCTGAAACTATCCCAAAAATAAAAAAAGAGGGAATCCTCTCTAACTCATTTTATGAGGCCAACATCATCCTGATAGCAAAACCTGGCAGAGACACAACAATAAAAGAAACTTTCAGGCCAATATCCCTGATGAACATTGATGCAACAATCCTCAAGAAAATACTGGCAAACTGACTTCAGCAGCACATCAAAAAGCTTATCCACCACGATCAAGCCGGCTTCATACCTGGGATGCAAGGCTGGGTCAACATACACAAATCAATAAATTTAATACATCATATGAACACAATCAATGACAAAAACCACATGATTATCTCAATAGATGCAGAAAAGGCCTGCAACAAAATTCAAAATCCCTTCATGCTAAAAACTCTCAATAAACTAAATATTGATGGAATTTATCTCAAAATAATAAGAGCTATTTATGACAAACTCACAGCCAATATGATGCTGAATGGGCAAAAACTGAAAGCATTCCCTTTGAAAGCCAGTACAAGACAAGGATGCCTCCCTCACCACTCCTATTCAACATAGTATTGGAAATTCTGACCAGGGCAATGAGGCAAGAGAAAGAAATAAAGGGAATTCAAATAGGAGAAGAGGAAGTAAAATTGTCTCTGTTTGCAGATGACATGATTGTATAATTAGAAAACCCCATCGTCTCAGCCCAAAATCTCCTTAAGCTGATAAGCAACTTCAGCAAAATCTCAGGATACAAAATCAATGTGCAAAAATTACAAGCATTCCTATACACCAATAACAGACAAACAAAGAGCCAAATCATGTGTGAACTCACATTCACAATTGCTACAAAGAGAATAAAATACCTAGAAACACTACTTACAAGGGATGTGAAGGGCCTCTGCAAGGACAACTACAAACCAGTGCTCAACAAAATAAAAGAGGACAGAAACAAATGGAAAAACATTCCATGCTCATGGATAGGAAGAATCAATATCGTGAAAATTGCCATACTGCCCAAAGTAATGTATAGACTCAATGCTATACCCATGAAGCTAACATTCAGTTTCTTCACAGAATTAGAAAAAACTACTTTGAAAATTTCGTATTGAACCAAAAAGAGCCCAAATAGCCAAGACAATCCTAAACAAAAATAACAAAACTGGAGGCATCATGCTACCTGCCTTCAAACTATACTACAAGGCTACAGTAACCAAACCAGCATGGTGCTGGTACCAAAACAGATATATAGACCAATGGAACGGAACAGAGGCCTCAGAAATAACACCACACATCTACACCCATCTGATCTTTGACAAACCTGAAAAAAACAAGCAATTGGGAAAGGATTCCCTATTTAATAAATGGTGTTGGAAAACTGGCTAGCCATATGCAGAAACTGGACCCCTCCCTTACACCTTATATAAAAATTAACTCAAGATGGATTAAAGACTTAAACATAAGACCTAAAACCATAAAAACCCTAGAAGGAAACCTAGGCAATACCATTCAGGATATAGGCATAGGCAATGACTTCATGATGGAAAGACCAAAAGCAAAGCCAACAAAAGACAAAATTGACAACTGAGATCTAATTAAACTAAAGAGCTTCTGCACAGCAAAATAAACTATCATCAGAGTGAACAGACAACCTACGGAATGGTAGAAAAATTTTGCAGTCTACCCATCTGACAAAGAGCTAATATCCATAATTTACAAGGAACTTAAACAAATTTACAAGAAAAAAAAAACCATCAAAAAGTGGGCAAAAAGATATGAACAGACACTTTTCAAAAGAAGACACTTATGTGTCAACACACATATGAAAAAAAGTTCATCATCACTGGTCACTAGAGAAATGCAAATCAAAACCACAGTGAGACACCATCTCATGCCAGTTAGAATGGCAATCATTAAAAACTCAGGATACAACCGATGCTGGAGAGGATGTGGAGAAATAGGAACACTTTTACACTGTTGGTGGGAGTGTAAATTAGTTCAGCCATTGTGGACAACAGTGTGGCAATTTCTCGAGAATCTAGAACTAGAAATACCATTTGACCCAGCAATCCCATTACTGGGTATATACCCAAAGGATTAGAAATCATTCTACTATAAAGACACATGCACATGTATGTTTATTGTGGCACTGTTCACAACAGCAAAGACTTGGAACCAACCCAAGTGCTCACCAATGACAGACTGGACAAAGAAAATGTGGCACATATACACCATGGAATACTATGCAGCCATAAATAAGGGTGAGTTCATGGCCTTTGCAGGGACATGGATGAAGTTGGAAACCATCATTCTCAGCAAATTAACACAAGAACAGCAAACCAAATGCCGCATGTTCTCACTCATAAGTGGGAGTTGAACAATGAGAACACATGGACACAGGGAGGGGAACATCACACACCAGGGCCCATTGGGGGTTGGGGGTGAGGGGAGGAATAGCATTAGGAGAAATACCTAATGTAGATGACGGGTTGGTGGGTGCAGCAAACCACCATGGCATGTGTATACCTATGTAACAAAACTGCACATGTATCCCAAAACTTCAAGTATAATAAAAAATGTGCAATTATGTTTAGTACAGTTTATTATTGACTATGTCACACTATTGTGCTATAAAATAGTATGTCATATTCATTATTTCTATTTTTAATCCATTAACCATTCCCACCTCTCCCCTATGTCCCCACTACCCTTCCCTGCCTCTGATAACCATTCTTCTACTCTCCATGTCCATAATTTAAATTGTTTTGATTCTTAGATCCCACAAATAAGTGAGAAAGGGCGATGCTCATCTTTTTGTGCCTGGCTTATTTTACTTAATATAATGATCTCTAGTTCAGTTTCATCCATATTGCAAATTACAGGATTTCATTTTTTTATGGCTGAATAGTACTTC
Organism: Macaca mulatta; assembly: GCF_049350105.2. Classification (NCBI taxonomy): domain Eukaryota; kingdom Metazoa; phylum Chordata; class Mammalia; order Primates; family Cercopithecidae; genus Macaca; species Macaca mulatta. The sequence continues at coordinate 106,241,832 of NC_133426.1, read as the reverse complement.
ATTGTGCATACATACCACATTTTCTTTATCCATTCATGAGGTGATGGACATTTGGGTTGCCTCAAAAGCTTAGCTATTGTGAACAGTGCTGCAACAAACATCGGAGTGCAGATAGCTCTTTGATATACTGGTTTCCTTTTTTTGAGCATATACAAAGCAGTGGGATTGCTGGATCATATGTTACCCCAATTTTTAGTTTTTGTGAGTACAACTGTTCTCCATAGTGGTTGTACTATTTTACATTCCCACTAACAGTGTATGAGAATTCCCTTTTCTCCACATCTTCACCACCATTTGTTATTGCTTATCTTTGGATATAATCCATTTTAACTGGAGTGATACGATATGTCATTGTAGTTTTGATTTGCATTTCTCTGATGATCAGTGATATTGAGCACCTTTTCATATGCCTGTTTGCCATTTATATGTCTTCTTTTGAAAATGTCTTTTCAAATATTTTGCCCATTTTTGATTAGAGTATTAAAATTTTTCCTATAGTGTTGTTTGAGCTCCTTATATATTGTGGTAATTGATCCCTTGTCAGATGGGTGGATTCCAAAAATTTATCATATTCGGTGGGTTGCCTCTTCACTTCATTGATTGTTTTCTTTGCTGTGCAGAAGCTTCTTGATGTGATCCCATTTGTCCATTTTTCTTTAGTTGTCTGTGCTTGTGGGGCATTGTTAAAAAAAAATTTGCCCAGACTTATGTTTTGGAGAGTTTCACTAATATTTATTTGTAGTAGTTTCATAGTTTGAGGTCTTGTATTTAAATCTTTAATCCATTTTGATTTGACTTTTGTTTACGGCAAGAGGTAGGAGTCTAGTTTCATTCTTTCTTTGTTTATTTTTAAAATTTTACTTTTAATTTTTGTGGGCATTGCATTTGGACATCCCATTTTCCCAGCACCATTATTGAAGGAACTGACTTTTCCCCAGCATACATTCCTGGCACTTTTGTCAAAAATAAGTTCACTGAAAGTGTGTGGATTAGTTTCTGGGTTGTCTATTATGTTCCATTGGTCTATGTGTCTGTTTTTATAACAGTACCATGCTGTTTTGGTTACTATAGCTCTGTAGTATATTTTGAAGCCAGTTAATAGAATTCCACCAGTTTTGTTCTTTTTGCTTAGGATAGCTATGGATATTCTGGGTCTTTTGTGATTCCATATACATTTTAACTTTTTAAATATTTCTGTAAAATATTGGTATTTTGATAGGGATTGAATTGAATCTACAGATTGTTTTGGGTAGTATGGACATTTTAACAATATTGATTCTTCCAGTCCATGAACACTGCATATTTTTCCAATTTTGGTATCCTCTTCAATTTCTTTCACCACTCTTTTATAGTTTTTATTGTAGAGATCTTTCACCTGTTTGATGAAATTAATTCCTACATATTTAATTTTATGTTTAGCTATTGTAAATGGGATTACATCTTTATTTCTTGTTCAGATTATTCACTGTTGGCATATAGAAATGCTACTGATTTTAATATGTTGATTTTGTATCCTTCAACTTTACTGAATTGACTCATCAATTCTAATAGTTTTTTTTTTTTTTTTTTTTTTTTTGGTGGAGTCTAGGTTTTTCCAAATATAAGATCACATCATCTGCAAACAAGGATAATTCCACTTTGTCCTTTCCAGCTTTTATGCCGTTATATCTTCCTCTAGTCTGATTGCTCTAGCTAGGACTTCCAATACTATGCTGAATAACAATGGTGAAAGTGGGCATGCTTGCATTGTTTCAGATCTCAGAGTAAAGACTTTCAAGTTTTCCTCATTCACTGTGATACTAGCTGTGGATCTGTCATATATGGCTTTTATTATATTGAGGCTTGTTTCATCTATTCCCAGTTTATTAAAGGTTTTTATCCTAAAAGGATGTTGGATTTTATCAAATACTTTTCCAGCATGAATTGAAATGATGATATTGTTTTTGTCCTTCTTTCTGCTGACATGATGTATAACATTAATTGATGTGCATATCTTGAACTAATCTTGCATTCCAGAGATAAATCCTACTCAGTCATGATGAATGATCTTTTTAATGTATTGCTGAATTAGTTTGCTAGTATTTTGTTCAGGATTTTTGCATCAGTATTTATCATAGCTATTGGCTTGCAGTTTTTTTTTGTTTGTTTGTTTGTTTGTTTTTTGTTGTTTTTTTTTTTTAATCTTTGTCTGGTTTAGCAACACAGGCCTTGTTGAACTAATTTGGAAGTATTCCTTTCTCCTCTATGTTTCAGAACAGCTTTAGTAGGATTGTTATTATTTCTTTAAATGTTTTGTAGAATTCAGCAATAAAACAATTGGGACCCATACTTTTCTATATTGGGAGAGTTTTTATTAAAACTTTGATCTTCTTACTTGTTATTGGTCTGTTCAGGTTTTGTATTTCCTCCTGGTTCAATCTTGGTAGGTTTGTAAGTGTCTAGGAATTTGTCCATTTCTTCTAGACTTTCCCAAATTATTGTCATATACTTGATCATAGTAGCTATTAATGATCCTTTGAATTTCTGCAGTATCAAACGTTATGTTTTCTTTTTCATTTCTGATTTTATTTATTTGGATCATCCCTCTTTTTTCTTAGTTATTTTTTATGTTTTCATCATTCAAGTTCATTTGTTTCTGAACTGGTTTTAATTATTTCTTTTCTTCTACTAATTTGGGGTTTGGTTTGCTGTTGGTTTTCTGGTTCTTAAAGATGCATCGTTAGATTGCTTTCTTTAAGTTTTTTCTCTATTTTTTGGTCTTTTTTAGTGATGGGGTCTTGCTATGCTGACCAGGCTGACCTCAAACCCCTGGCCTCAAGCAATCCTCCCACCTTGGCCTCCCAAAATGCTGGGATTACAGGCACAAGCCACCATGCTCAGCCTCCTCTTTTTTGATATAGGCACTTATGGCTATAAATTTCTGTGTTAGCACTACTTTTGCTGTATCCAATAGGTTTAGTATGCTGTGTTTGCATTTTCATTCATTTCAGAAACTTTGATTTGCCTCTTAATTTCTTCATTGACCCACTGGTCATTCAGGAACATATTTTTAAACTTCTATATATTTGTATAATTTCCAAAATTCCTTTTGTTATTGATTTCTAGTTTTATTCCATTGTGATCAGTAAAGATGCTTGATATTATTTTAATTTTTTGAATGCTTTAAGACTTGTTTTGTGATTTAACATATGATCTATCTATGAGAATGATCCATATATTGAGGAAAAGAATGTGCATTGTGCAGCTATTGAATGAAATGTTCTGTAAATATCTATCGAATTAATTTGGTCTATAATACAAATTAAGTCTGATGTTTCTTTGTTAATTTTCTGTCTGGAAGATCTGTCCAATGCTGAAAGCAGGGTTTTCAAGTCTCCAACTATAATTGTATCCATGTCTGTTTTTCTCTTTAGCTCTAATAATGTTTGATTCATGTATCTGGATGTTCCAGTGTTGGGCATATATATATATATATACTTAAAATTGTTGTATCTTCTTGCTGAATTGACCCTTTTATCATTATATAATGACCTTCTTTGTCTCTTATTATATTTTCTGTCTTGAAATCTATTTTGTGTAATATAATTATAGGCACTCTTGCTCGTTTTTGGTTTTAATTGGCATGAAATATATTCTTCCCTCTCTCTACTTTCAGCCTATATGTGTCTTTATAGGTGACATGTGTTTCTTATATGCAAAAAATCAGTAGGTCTTCTTTATTTTAATCCACTTAGCTACTGGATGTCTTTTGATTGGACCATTTAGTTCATTTACATTAAGTGTTATTACTAATGAGTAAGGACTTATTTCTGCCTTTTTTTTTTTTTCAGGCTGTTTTGTGGTATTCTTTTTTTTATTCTTGTCTTTCTTTAATGAAGATAGAATTCAGCCTTTATTAAAGGAAGGTGATATAATTTAGTTTATTGCTTTTAAATTTTTTTTGTATATTCACCGTATGTTTTTTGGTTTCAGGTTACCATGAGGCTTGCAAATACTGTCTTAAAACACATCATTTTAACCTGATAAGTACACAACACTGTTTGCATACAAAACAAACAAGTTAAAAGAAAATTAATAAAAATCCGATGTCATAACTTCATCCTCCCACTTTTAAACTTTTTATTGTTTTTGTTTATATTATTGTACTATGAATCTCTTGAAAAATTTTTGTAGTTACAATTTTTGATTCATTCATCATTTATTCTTTCTAGTTAGGATAAAAGTAGTTTACTCACAACTGTTACAGTGTTATAATATTTTGTGCTTTTCCTTATACTTACTATTACCAATGGATTTTGTACCTAAAGGTGATTACTTATTGCTCATCAACATCATTTTCTTTTTGATTAAAGTACTCTGTTTAGCATTCCTTGTAGGACAGGTCTGGTGTTGAATAAATCTCTTAACTTTTGTTTGTCTGGGAAAGTCTGTATTTTTTCTTCATATTTGAAGGATATGTTTACTGTATATACTATTTTAGGGTAAAATTATTTTTCTTTCAGTACTTAGTCATGCCACTCTCTCCTGGCATATAAGGTTACTACTAAAATGTCAGTTGCCAGACATATTTGAGGTTCATTTGTGTTACTTGCCTCTTTTCTCTTCTTGCTTTTCAAATTCTTTCCATATCTTTGATCTTTGGGAGTTCAATTATTAAATGCCTCGTGGTAGTCTTTTTTTGTGTTAAATATGCTTGGTGTTCTATAACTTTCTTGAATTCAGATATGGATATCTTTCTCTAGGTTTAGACAGTTATCTGTTATTATCTCTGAATAAACCTTTTATCTCTGTTTCTTTCTCCATTTCCTCTTTAAGACCAGTAACTCTTAGATTTGCCCTTTTGAAGCTGTTTTCTAGATGCTATATGCATACTTCATTGTTTGTTTATTTTTTTTCTTGTGTCTCATCTGAATTTGTATTTTGAAATAGCCTGTCTCTAAACTCAATAATTCTTTCTTCTGCTTAATCAGTTCTGCTACTAAAGGACTCTGGTCTATTCTTCACTATGCCAATTAAATATGTCAGCTCCAGAAATTCTTCTTGATTCTTTTTAATTATTTCAATCTTTTATTAAATTTTTCTGATAGAATTCTGAATTCCTTCTCTGTGTCATCTTGAATTTCTTTGAACTTCCTCAATTCAGATATTTTGAATTCTCCATCTGAAAGGTCACATATCTCTGTTTCTCCAGGATTGGTCCCTGGTGCTTTGTTTAGTTCACTTGATGAAGTCACGTTATCCTGGATGGTGTTGACGTCAGCAAAACCATCCAGGATAACATGTTTGGGCACTGAAGAGTTAATTATTTATTGTAATCTTCACTGTCGGCTTGTTTGTACCCATCCTTCTGGAAGGCTTTCGAAATATTTGAAAGAACCTGGGTGTGGTGATCTAAGGTATATCTGCTTTAGGGGGCACCCCAAGCCAAGTAATGCTGTGATTCTTCCAGATTCATTGAGACACCATCTTGACAATCTTGAACAATATCCAGGAGAAGTTTCTGGAATACTGAGCAGAGACTCTTGTTTTTTTCCCCTTACTTACTTTCAAGTAATTAAAGTATCTATCTTTCTGTTCTGAGCCACCTAAAACTAAGGGTTAAGTGACACAAACACTCCCCTGGCCATCACCACTATGACTGCACTGAGTCAGACCTAAAGCCAGCACAGCACTGAATCTAGCCCAATGTCTGCTGTAACCACTCCCTGGCTACTGCCTATGTTAGGTCAAGGCCCTGCAGCTCTACAATCAGCAGGTGGCAAAGCCAGGCAGGCCTGTGTTCTTCTCTTAAGGGCAGTGAGAGTTCCCAGGTTACAGTTGGGTTCAGAAGTGCCACCAGGTTTCAGAAACTGGAGTCAAAAACCTTAGAAGTCTACCTGGTGTTTTACTGTTCTGTGGCTGAGTTGGCACTGAAACTACATGATGCAGTCCTTCCAACTCTTCCTTCCCCTTTTCAAAGTCTGAGAAGACTTATCCCATAGCCACCGCCACCATGAGCCATGGGGAGTTCTGCCAGACTACTGCCCATATTCTCTTAAGGTCCAAGGGCTCTAAAGTCAGCTTGTGATAAATGCTGCCTGGTCTGGGGTTTGCCAATCAGGGATGTGGGCTCCCCTCTGGCCCAAGGCAGGTCCAGCAATGCCATCCAGGAGTCAAGTCCTGAAATCAGGGACCCTGAAATCCTACTTGTTGCTCTACCCTCCTCTGGCCATACTGGTACCTGAGTTGCAAGGCAAAGTCCCCTTTACTTTTCTCTCTGCTTTTCTCAAGCAGGTACAATTTTGCTCTGTAGCCACCACAGCTGGCAATGGTTTGAATCTCACATTAATCCATCAAGTCTGAGGCTCACTGAAGGCCCATGATGTAGTACCTGGACATCGCTGCTGATTGTTCAGGACCCAAGGATTCCTGAGTTAGCAGATGATAAATGCTAGGTTATTCCCTTCAAGGCAGAGAGTTCCTTTCCAGCCCAGAGTGTGTCTAAAAATCTTGTGTGGGAGCTAGGGCCTGGAACAGGGGCCTCACAACTGAATAGCGCCCTATTCTGCTGTGGCTGAGCTGGTATATTGGATGTAAGAAAAAGTTCTCTCCATGCTTCCCCCTCCTTTATGCAGAAAGAAGGGGTCTCTTTTGGAACTGTGAGCTCTGAATTGTGGGGTTAGTGGAGTGGTGATGCCAGCACTCCCTTGGCTGCTCCAGCTGGTTTCTCAGTATCATGTGTACCTCCACCTACTCCATCGTCTCTAGGCCAAAGTCCGCACTAGGACTCATCTAAGATTTGCAGACTTTATGGCCTAGATTGCCTTTCAAGTTTACTTGGAGACACAGAGTACCGTAGCCCTCTGTGGTGAGGTTTGCAGGCACTCAGAAAAGTTCAGTCCACTGTGATTGGTGATTCCCCTCTGGCTAGGCCTGCTTTAAATGCTCCCTCTGTAATCAGGCATCAGCTGCATTTGGTCCAATTTTCCTTTCTGTTCTGATATGACAGCATTGAGTTCAATGTCTCACAATTTCTGTGTTTTTCCTCCTCCCACATCCAGAGAGGCTCGCTGCACCAGGCTGCCACTGTGTGTGTGTGTGTGTGTGTGTGTGTGTGTGTATGTATGTGTGTGGGGGTGGGGGAGGGGGATGGTGATATAAGTAATTCAAGACTGTTTTTTTTTTTCTGTCTTCAGTGCCTCTTTCAGGAATACATAGTTAAAACCAGGTACTACGAGGGCTCACTTGATTTTTGGTTCTTATGAGGGTGTTTTTTTCTGTATAGACAGTTGTTAAATTGATGTCATTGCAGGGATGATGATTGGTGCAGCATTCTATTCTGTCATCTTGCGCCATCTCCCATCAATGGTTTCTTTTACACAGAGTGCTCTATTCTATCAGAAAATGTCTATGAGCTTTCATTATTATAACAAATACATACTATTATAACAAATACTATGCACTGTTTGTGAGACAGATATAGTAATGAGGAAGACAGACTCACGCTTTCCCTCATTGAGTTTCCAGTCTATTGCAAAATAAAGAGGTAAACGGTCATTACTATTAAGTAATGTGAATGTGGAGGGATAGATTCCTGTAAGATCACATAACATAGCCACCTAAATCAGCATGGTGAGGTCATTAAAAGCTTCCTGAGTAGATAATATCTAAGCTAGTCACCACTTGGTATCAAGTATGATAGATTACCCAATCATGAAGGATTGAGTTAGAGGAAGTCATTTAAATTACTGTGTCTAAGGATAGTTTGGATGGGAGTATTTCTTTTTATTTCTTGTGCATAAATAAAAACAAACTAGAGTTTAAAATAACAAAAATTTAGTTACTCATAATTCTGTAGGTTAACAATTTGAGCTGTATTCAGCTAAATCAGCTTATCTCTGCCCCATATGGTCTCCACTGGTCTTATACATAGGACTCATGCCTTATCTGGGAGGCTGGAAAATCTGGTACAACTGATATTGTTGGATAAGTGTGCCTCTCTCTCCACATGGTCACTCGTCCTGAAAGAGGCTTACCATGATTTTCACATGGCAACAGTGTTCCAACAGAGTGAAAGTGAAAACTGCAAGCTTCTTGAGACCTTGCATACTCTCATCTTTTTCTCATTCAATTGGTGAAAGCGAGTCACAAGGGCAGCACAGATCCAAAGGGTAGAAAATAGACTCCACTACTTATAGGAATAGCTAAAAATATTTGCTATTTGTGAGCTATTTCATTGAGAAAGGAAAAATTATGTATTCATAAACTTGTGTTTGAATTTTTCAGTTTTCTCAAGTACAGCCAACTGACTTAAAAAAAAGCCTCAGGAAAGCTCTTGGTGCTTCTTGGCAATCTGACTTCAGTTCCCTAATTTGTTCACTCCTCCACTCACCTGGATGACTGCTTCACACTTTCTTCTCTCCCCACAAATTTTCATATCTTCATTTCCAGTATTTATCATCTGCTGGTGATCTTGTTTCCTAATCCACACACGTAAACACACACACACACACACACACACACACACACACACACACACACACACACGGTTCTACTGCCACTATTCATTTACCCAAAATGACTGTACTATATCTGCTGTATTTCCGCCTTTCACAATGTATAAAATGTCTCTACTTTTATAAAAAGTAAAATAATCAACTTATGAATAAGATCTTATCCTCTATTGCCTAATCAGAGACATTGGTCCGTCCTCAGTCTTCATCTTAATCTATAAGCAGTATGTGATAAAATTGATTCATCCCTTCTCCAGGAACATTTTTTTAATTCATAAAACCTCACTCTTGTTATGATTTCCTTTCTACATTTCTATCATCTTTATGTCAGTTTCCTTTACTGATTTCCCTTCTCCTTGCCAACATCATGTTAAAATACCCTGGTATCACTCCTTGAACATTTTATTTTCTTAAAACCCACGCAGGGCCTTTGGGATCTCATCCAGTCTCAGTGATTTAAATATTTTCCATACTTTGATAATCATCAAATGTATAAATCCAATTGATAATTCTTTGAAGATAAAATTATTATATATTTAGACTTATATATCATATAAGAATATCTGATAGACACCTTAAACATAACATGTTACCTCCCAAAAAAATGCTTCTAGTGTTTCCCTCAAGCCTACTATTTTCATATACTTACCTATTTTTAAAAAATGCCAATCCTATTTTCCCACTTGCTCCAAAGGAATTCTTAGAGGAATCCCTGACTACCCTTTCTCTCATACCTGTCATCTAATCAGTGAGAAAATTCTATTGAGTCTGTCTTTAAAATGCATTCAGAATTTGTTGAATTTCTATCACTTATATTACTACAATTTTTGGTCAAATAACCATAATTTATTACCTATATTTCTACAAGAAATTTTAAACTACACAATCTGCTTCCATACTTGCTGCCCTTTGGTCTGTTCTTAACACAGAAGCCACAGTGATCCTTTACAAATGGAAGTTAGGACTTCTGGCTTTGGCTGTTTATAGAGGTTGGAAGGAGAATCATTCCCAAAGTAAAGAACACAAAATAAAACAGAAAATCTAAAAAGTAATAACATTTCTTGAGCCCATCAAAAAATTGAAGTAAGCCTAAGGAAAAGAAAGGTATCATCCAGGAAATATTAAAATCACATATTTGTTTACCAGAGGCAGAGCATGAAAGAAAGATAGCACTGCTATAGAAATAGGGGAGAATATTTAAAATACACTTTTACACTAATTTCTAAAGGCTTAGTGTAGGTTAGTATTACAGTATAGAAACTCTGGAAGTTGGAGATATAGGGTAGTTTGTGCCCACTTCCTGTCTCTTATCCATGAACCTTACAGTGCCCTCATGAAAAGTATAGGGCCTAGAGTGGGATAATAGACAGAACTACTCTTATTGCTACAAGCCTGGAGGAAAAAATCAGTGTCAGTTGAGGAAAGTCAAGACACCCTGCTTAGATCTTTATCCACTATGTTTCTACAGAACATAAGTCTCAAGTCACTGTAGAAAGGACAGTAAAATCTGTCTCCCCTAGGACACATTTGAAGTTCCATTACTGGATAAAGGAAAAAAGAAAACAAAATAGACATAAAAATTCTCTATCACTGCAAAGAGGTGCAGGAAATCATCCTGAGTTTAGACCATTACAAATTCCCTTTTACTAAAGGAAAGATAAAAACAGAACTCCGTTAAAGACACAAGGCAGAGTTTCACTGTTGTAGATAACGAAGTATCATTGAGAAAATACCACTCCCAAAAATTAGGGACACAGGCCTACATAGGTCTGACAATAAACCAGGATAACAGAGGAACCCCAAACAACTTCTGCCCCATACACCAGCAAACACTGCATAACATGCAATAACACACTACCTCTGGGGGATTAAGCAAGAGTGCAGAGAGATTGCTGCTCTCTGAGACTCTGGCTCACAGGTAAAGGCTAAACTGTTGATGGAAATGGAAAAGTGAGAAAAAATTTTAAGTAACCAATTTTTTTATGCTAAGCACAATGTAAAACTACAGACATTTGAAGAGTTTAGGGTAAACAATAAAACAGAAATGCAGTTCAGCTTCTGACTAGATTGATTCAATCACATACAGTAAAGACTTAGTGACAATAGAAACAAAAGAAATGTCCAAATTTCCAAGAACAAAAAATATTTACCTCTGAATTCACTGTTGTACATATAATGTCCAGCATTGAAACCAATGAGAACAAAGACACAACATACCAGAATCTCTGGGAAACATTTCAAGCAGTGTGTAGAGGGAAATTTATAGCACTAAATGCCCACAAGAGAAAGCAGCAAAGATCTAAAATTGACACCCTAACATCACAATTAAAAGAACTAGAGAAGCAAGAGAAAACACATTCAAAAGCTAGCAGAAGGCAAGAAATAACTAAGATCAGAGCAGAACTGAAGGAGATAGAGACACAAAAAATCCTTCAAAACAATCAGTGAATCCAGGAGCTGGTTTTTTGAAAAGATCAACAAAATTGATAGACTGCTAGCAAGACTAATAAGGAAGAAAAGAGAGAAGAATCAAATAGACGCAATAAAAATGATAAAGGGGATATCACCACCGATCCCACAGAAATACAAACTACCATCAGAGAATACTATAAACCCTTCTATGCAAATAAACTATAAAATACAGAAGAAATGGATAAATTCCTGGACACATACAGCCTCCCAATACTAAACCAGGAAGAAGTTGAATCCCTGAATTGACCAATAACAGGCTCTGAAATTGAGGCAGTAATTAATAGCCTACCAACCGAAAAAAGTTCAGGACCAGAGAGATTCACAGCCAAATTCTACCAGAGGTACAAGGAGTAGCTGGTACCATTCCTTCTGAAACTATTCCAATGAATAGAAAAAGAGGGAATCCTCCCTAACTCATTTTATGAGGCCGACATCATCTTGATATCAAAGCTTGGCAGAGACACAACACAAAAAGAGAATTTTAGACCAATATCCCCGATGAACATAGATGCAAAATTCCTCAATAAAATACTGGCAAACTGAATCCATCAGCAAATCAAAAGGCTCATCCACCATGATCAAGTGGGATTCATCCCTGGGATGCAAGGCTGGTTCAACATATGCAAATCAGTAAACGTAATCCAGCATATAAACAGAACCAAAGACAAAAACCACATGATTATCTCAATAGATGCAGAGAAGGCCTTTGACAAAATTCAACATCCCATCATGCTGAAAACTCTGAATAAATTAGGTATTGATGGAACCTATCTCAAAATAATAAGAGCTATTTATGACAAACCCACAGCCAATATCATACTCAATGGGCAAAAACTGGAAGCATTCCCTTTGAAAACTGGCACAAGACAGGGATGCCCTCTCTCACCACTCCTACTCAACACAGTGTTGGAAGCTCTGGCCAGGGCAATCAGGCAGGAGAAAGAAAGAAAGGGTATTCAATTAGGAAAAGAGGAAGTCATATTGTTCCTGATTGCAGATGACATGATTGTATATTTAGAAAACCCCATTGTCTCAGCCCAAAATCTCCTTAAGCTGATAAGCAACTTCAGCAAAGTCTCAGGATACAAAATCAATGTGCAAAAATCACAAGCATTCTTACACACCAATAACAGACAGAGAGCCAAATCATGAGTGAACTCCCATTCACAATTGCTTCAAAGAGAATAAAATACCTAGTAATCCAACTTACAAGGGATGTGAAGGATCTCTTCAAGGAGAACTACAAACCACTGCTCAGTGAAATAAAACAGGACACAAACAAATTGAAGAACATTCCATGCTCATGGATGGGAAGAATCAATATCATGAAAGTGGCCATACTGCCTAAGGGAATTTATAGATTCAATGCCATGCCCATCAACCTACCAATGAGTTTCTTCACAGAATTGGGAAAAACTACTTTATAGTTCATATGGAACCAAAAAAGAACCCACATTGCCAAGACAATCTTAAGCCAAAAGAACAAACCTGGAGGCATCACGCTACCTGAATTCAAACTATACTACAAGGCTACAGTAAACAAAAAAACATGGTACTGGTACCAAAACAAAGATATAGCCCAATGGAACAGAATAGAGGCCTCAGAAATAATACCACACATCTACAATCATCTGATCTTTGACAAATCTGACAAAAACAAGAAATGGGGAAAGGATTCTCTATTTAATAAATGGTGCTGAGAAAATTGGTCAGCCGGATGTAGAAAGCTGAAACTGGATCCCTTCCTTACACCTTATACAAAAATTAATTCAAGATAGATTAAAGACTTAAATGTTAAACCTAAAACCATAAAAACTCTAGAAGAAAACCTAGGCAATACCATTCAGGATATAGGCATGGGCAAGGACTTCATGTCTAAAATAGCAAAAGCAATGGAAACAAAATCCAAAATTGACAAGTGTGATCTAATTAAACTAAAGAGCTTCTGCACAGCAAAATAAACTACCATCAGAGTGAACATGCAACCTACAGAATGGGAGAAAATCTTTGCAATCTACTCATCTGACAAAGGGCTAATATCCAGAATCTACAAAGAACTCAAACAAATTTACAAGAAAAAGCAAACAAACAAACAACCCCATCAAAAAGTGAGCAAAGGATATGAACAGACACTTCTCAAAAGAAGACATTTATGCAGCCAACAGACACCTGAAAAAATGCTCATCATCACTGGCCATCAGAGAAATGCAAATCAAAACCACAATGAGATACCATCTCACACCAGTTAGAATGGTGATCATTAAAAAGTCAGGAAACAACAGGTGCTGGAGAGGATGTGGAGAAACAGGAACACTTTTACACTGTTGGTGGGACTGTAAACTAGTTCAACCGTTGTGGAAGACAGTGTGGTGATTCCTCAAGGATCTAGAACTAGAAATACCATTTGACCCAGCCATCCCATTACTGGGTATAGTACCCAGAGGATTAGAAATCATTCTACTATAAAGACACATGCACATATATGTTTATTGTGGCACTATTCACAATAGCAAAGACTTGGAACCAACCCAAATGTCCATCAATGATAGACTGGATTAAGAAAATATGACACATATACACCATGGAACACTATGCAGCCATAAAAAAGGATGAGTTCATGTCCTTTGTAGGGACATGGTTGCAGCTGGAAACCATCATTGTCAGCAAACTATCGCAAGGACAAAAAACCAAACACTGCATGTTCTCAGTCATAGGTGGGAATTGAACAATGAGAACACTTGGATGCAGGAAGGGGAACATCACACACCAGGGCCTGTTGTGGGGTGGGGGGAGGGGGGAGGGATAGCATTAGGAGATATACTTAATGTAAATGATGAGTTAATGGGTGCAGCACACCAACATGGCACATGTATACATATGTACAAACCTGCACTTTGTGCACATGTACCCTAGAACTTAAAGTATAATTTAAAAAAAGAAAAAAACAATGAGTCATATGATAAGGAAAAAAACATTTTGAGAAACAAAACAATCAACAAGATAAGACTCTGATTTGGCTCAGAAAGTGGTATTAGAAGAGAATACTTTTAAAATAACTGATTAACAAGTTGAAGGCTATATACGGAAATAATTACAGCATGCATAAACAGATGGGCAATTTCAGCAAAGAGATGTAAAATATGAAAAAGGAATCAAATGGATATGCTTAAAACAGAAACATAATATTAAAGATAAAGCATAATTTTGATGGGATTATCAATAAACTTGACAAAGCAGAAGAAATGCCAAACTTTAAGATGGGTCAATAGAAATCATCCATACCAAAACACACAAAAGGGAATAAGATGTCCAAGATATCAAACATTATGACGATATCAATTAAGTTATGTGTAATTGGATTCCAAGAAAAAAGAGAGAGAGAATTAAGTAGAAGAAATATTTGAGAAGAATACAACTGAAAACTTTCCAAAAGTAATGAAAGACATACCAGTCCAAGAATGTCAGATAACAGCAAGCATAATAAATGCCTCAACCACACAAACCGTGTCTCTCTTTCTCATACACACCTGCACACTCACATGCAAAAATCCACAGATATACGTAACATTTCAACTGCTGAAAATAAAAAAAAACTTTCAAGATATCGGAAGGTAAGAGATCACATCACTACAGAAGAACAAATATAAGAATAACATCAGGTTTCTCGTCATAAACGACAAAAAAACAGTCAAAAGAGTGGTATCATTACAATAGTCAAAGAGAAAAATAACCAATGAGTCTGTATTCAATAAAAATGTTTCAAAAATGCAGAAATAGACATTTTCAAGGAATCTAAAGCCAAAATCACTCATTGTAGACAGAATTGCACTTTAAAAGATGTTAAGTAAAGTTATTCGAAGGAGATATAATACCAGAAAGACACTTGGATCCTTCCAAAGAAATGAAGACTGCTGGAAATGATAAATATTAAGGTCAATATAAAATACATTTTAAGTTATTTTTAATCTTTCTAAAGATAATTGATTACCAAAAGCAAGAATAGTGACAATATAATGTGTGTTTATACAAAATGTAAAATTAAAATAAATGAGAAAAAAATCCCAAAACATAGGAGAAAGAGGGACTACATGTATTGTTGCAAATTTCAGATACTATATATAAAGCGGTACATTATTTGAAAGTAGATTGTGATTAAATAAAGATGTATGTCAGGAACTTTAAATTAACCAATAACAATTTAAAGATTTTTAAATTTAAACATCAGAAATAACATTTAAGATATAAAATTGAACATAATGAGATAAAATTGAATTATAGTAATAGTGACTTAATATAAAGAGTAAGAAAAAAGAACAAACAAATAAAAAATGACTAGAAAAGTGACAAATTTTAAATCAATCATATCTACAGTTATGTTAAATATTAATGGCCTATGCATAATAGGTAAATACAGAGATTGTCAGATTGAACAGACAAGGTCAACAATATGCTGTTTATAACAAATTGACTTTAAAACAAAAGCATAATTAGGATAAAAGTAAAAGGATGAAATATTTTGGCATACAACTCTAATCCAAAGAAAATTGAATTGAATTTATTGATATCTGAAAACATACATTTCAGAAGAAATATTATCAGGAATAAAAAAAGGACATTATACAATGATAAAGTCATTCAATTTATCAACAAGATGCAAAACATATGAATTATCGATACACACAAAAAAACAGTTTAAAAGTACATGAAACAAAAGAAAATGTTGAATGAAAAGATAAAATGAAAATATCAAAACATACATGGAAACATCAAAACATTCAGTAATTAAAAAAACAAGTAGACAGAACATCAAGAAGGATATATAAAACATGAGAAACACTTTTTATTTTTAAATTTTATTTTAAGTTCTGGGATACATGTGCAGAACGTGCAGGTTTGTTACATAGGTAAATGTGTATCATGGTAGTTTGTTGCACATATCAACCCATCACCTAGGCATTAAGGACTGCATGCATTAGCTATTTATACTGATGCACTTCCTCCCCCCATCTCCAACCAACAGTCCCTAGTGTGCGTTGTTCCCCTCCCTGTGTCCATGTGTTCTCATTGTTCATCTCCCACTTATAAGGAAGAATATTTGGTGTTTGGTTTTCTATTCCTGTGTTTATTTGCTGAGGATAATGGCTACCAGCTCCATCCATGTCCCTGCAAAGGATATGATCTATTCCTTTTTATGGCCATGTGGTATTCTACGGTGTGTATGTACCACATTTTCTTTATCCAATCTATGATTGATGAGCATTTGGGTTGATTTCATGGTTTTGCTATTGTGAATAGTGCTGAAATGGACATATGCATGCATGTATCTTTATAATAGAATGATTTATTCCTTTGGACATACACCCAGTAATAAGATTGCTGTCTCAAATGATATTTCTGGTTCTAGAACTTTGGAAATCACCACACTGTCTTCCACAATGGTTGAACTAATTTACATTCCCACTAACAGTATAAAAGGTGGGAATTTACATTCTGCATAACCTCACCAGCGCCTGTTGTTTCTTGACTTTTTAATAATCACTATTCTGACTGGTGTGAGATGGTATCTCATTGTGGTTTTGATTTGCATTTCTCTAACAGTGCAGTTGAACTTTTTCTCATGTTTGTTGGCCACATTAATATCTTCTTTGAGAAGAGTCTATTCATGTCCTTTGTCCACTTTTTAATGGGGTTTTTTTTTTCATGTAAATTTGTTAAAGTTCCTTGTAGATTCTGGATATTGAACATTTGTCATATGGATAAATTGTAAAAATTTTCTCCCATTCTGTAGGTTGTCTGTTCACTCTGATGATAGTTTCCTTTGCTGTGCAGAAGCTCTTTAGCTTAACTAGGTCCCATTTGTCAATTTTTGCTTTTTTTGCAATTGCTTTTGACATTTCAGTCATAAAATCCTTGCCCGTGCCTATATCCTGAATGGTATTGCCTAGATTTTCTACTAGGGGTTTTATTTTGCGTTTTACATTTAAGTCTTTAATCCATCTTGAGTTTATTTTTATATAAGGTATAAGGAAGGACTCCAGTTTTAATTTTCTGCATATGGCTAGTCAGTTCTCCTAGCACCATTTATTAAATAGAGAATCCTTTCCCCATTGCTTGTTTTGGTTTGTTGAAGAACAGATGGATGTAGATGTGCAGTCTTATTTCTGAGTTCTGTATTCTGTTCCATTGGTCTATGTGTGTGTTTTTGTACCAGTAACATGTCTGGGTTACTGTAGCCTTAGTATAGTTTGAAGTTGCGTAGCACAATGCTTCCAGCGTTGTTCTTTTTGCTTAGGATTTTCTTGTCTATACGAGGCCTTTTTGGGTTCCATACGAGTTTTAAAGTAGATTTTTCTAATTCTCTGAGGAATGTCAATGGTAAATTAATGTGAATGGCATTTAATCTATAAATTACTTTGGGCAGTATGGCCATTTTCATGATATTGATTCTTCCTATCCATGAGCATGGAATGTTTTTCAATTTGTTTGTGTCCTCTCTTATTTCCTTGAGCAGTGGTTTGTAGTTCTCCCTGAAGTGGTCCTTTACTTCCCTTGTTAACTGCATTTGTAAGTATCTTATAGGAATGCTGCGGTTTTTGCACATTGATTTTGTATTCTGATGATTTGCTGAAGTTGCTTATCAGCTTAAGAAACTTTTGGTCTGAGATGATGGGATTTCTAGATACAAGCTCATGTTGTATGCAAACAGAGACAGTTTGACTTTCTCTCTTCCTATTAGAATACGTTTATTTCCATATCTTGCCTGTTTGTCCTGGCCAGAACTACCAATGCTATGTTGAATAGGAGTGGTAAGAGACAGCATCCTTGTCTTGTGCTGGTTTTCAAGGGAAATACTTCCAGCTTTTCCCCAATAAGTATGATATTGACTGCGGGTTTGTCATAAATGGCTCTTATTATTTTAAGGTATATTCCATCAATACCTAGTTTAAGGAGAGTTTTAATATGAAAGGATGTTGAATTTTATTGCAGGATTTTTCCATATCTATTGAGGTAATAACATGGTTTTTGTATTTAGTTCTCTTTATGTGATGAATTACATTTATTGATTTGCATATGTTTAACCAGCCTTGTATCCTGACGATGAAACCCACTTGATCATGGTGGATAAGCTTTTTGATGTGCTGCTGGATTCAGTTTGCCAGTATTTTCTTGAGGATTTTTGCATTGATGTGAATCAGGGATATTCACCTGAAGTTTTCTTTTTTGTTGTTGTGTCTCTGTCAGGTTTTGGTATCAGGATGATGCTGGCCTCATAGAATGAGTTAAGGAGGAGTCCTTCGTTTTCAATTGTTTGGAATAGTTTCAGAAAAAATGGTATCAGCTCCTCTTTGTACCTGTGGTAGAATTTAGCTGTAAGTACATCTTGTCCTGGTCTTTTCTTGTTTGATAGGTTATTTATTGCTGCCTCAATTTTGGAATTTGTTATTGGTCTATTCAAGGATTCAACTTCTTTCTGGTTCAGTCTTGGGAGGGTGTATGTGTACAGGAATTTATCCATTTCTTCTAGATTTTCTAGATTATTTTCATTTTGTTGTTGTTGTTGTTTTAAGGAGCGGAGAGTTTAATAGGCAAGAAAAAAGGAAGAAGCTCGCCTGTACAGAGACAGAGGGAAGAGAGCTCCAAGCCAAGAGAGGAAACCTCCTGTGCAGTGGAAAAGTGGCTGCTTATATGAGGAGGCTGGAGGAGGTAGTGTCTGATTTGCATAAGGGTCAGAGGATTGGTTTGATCAGTCATTTATGTAGCCTGTGAAAAAACTGGCCCTCCCACCCTATCCTTTTGATATGCAAATGTAGTGCCCCATGATGTTTGATACACATCAT
Source organism: Macaca mulatta (assembly GCF_049350105.2). NCBI lineage: Eukaryota > Metazoa > Chordata > Mammalia > Primates > Cercopithecidae > Macaca > Macaca mulatta. Next base: position 106,223,030 of record NC_133426.1, on the reverse strand, counting down.
GGAGGGGCAGCCATGCTGCCAGGCACATGTGGGGGCAAGGGCAAGAAGAAGATGGTGGGAATCGCCATGTTTGCGTGGACGGTTTCTAATGGTTGGCATTTGCATATCAAAGCTTGCCAGTCTGGCTTTAAGAGTTGGGGCTTTCCTTCTAGACAAGAAACATTTCTGGAGCTGCTTTAAAATAAACAAAAACTTCCCAAGGACCCCTTTTCCTCTCTATCTGCCTCAAATAATTTCTTAATGACTCCTATAACATTCCTCCCTGTGGAGCACAGAAGTATTTATAGTATTCTGTGATGACTGTTTGTATTTCTGTGGGGTCAGTGGTAATTTCTCCTTTATCATTTTTTATTGTGTCTATTTGATTCTTCTCTCTTTTCATCTTTATTTGTCTAGCTAGCAATCTATTGATTTTATTAATTTAAAAAAATAGCTCCTTGATTTGTTGATTTTTTGAAGGGATTTTTGTGTCTCTGTCTCCTTCAGCTCCGTTCTGATATTGATTATGTTTTGTCTTTTGCTAGCTTCTGGGTTTGTTTGATGAGCAGCACTTTAAACCAATTTGACTTAATTGACATTTATAGAACATTTCACCCCAAAATAGATTTCACATTTTTTATATGTGGTCATAAAACATAATGATGGTATACCATATTCTGGGTTATAAAATAAACCTTAGTAAGTGGAAAATAACTGAAATCATTCATAGTACGTTATTTGACCAGAAGAGATTTAAACTAGAAATGAATTTAAGCAAAAATCTGGAAAATACTAAAATATTTTTAAGACTAAAAAATACTTCTAAAAATTTCATGGGTCATCTGAGGAACTCAGAACCCTGCAGAAAAGGTAGATGGGGTGCTTTTCTGATCTTATCACCTCTGCAAGAGACTGCTGATTGTTAAACTATTGGGGAGCTTGTCTGCCCTCAAGATCTAGGGCAATACTGTCAGTGGCAATTTGGAAACTTCTGAGGGACAGGGAAATGGGTGGTCAGCTCACACAGGTATGCCCACACTCCCCTCACACCAAAAGTGAGACAGTAGACACCATACTGGTTGTGTACCCGGGGTGGGCCACTGCCCAACCTAGGGACTCTCTGTCCTTCATAAACTACATTACTAGATCACCTGCAAACATACCCCACCACCCATTCTGTCTTTGGCAAGTACAAGATACTAGTGGGTCCCTAGGGAGTTGCAAGACCCATAGACATCTAACTCTTAGTGTGAGTTTTCCCTAAGGGAGGGAGAACATAACCTGCCAAAGCCCCCTTTGGGACAAAGAAAACATGGGCATGACACCAAATGCTGAAGGGGATGGCACTGGTGGCCAGTAACAGACATGGAAAGGGGGTCATCCTGCTCCCCTGTCTACTGTTGTGATTGCAACAGAGGTACCCCCCTCTGGGGGGGGCACTGCTTATGCACTTGCAGAAAACACTTTTCATGGTTTTTTTTGATGTTGTTGGAGGATCCATCCACCTTGAAAATGTGCCTGTGCCTACTGGGCTTGCATAAAGGGCAGGGCCCAACTCTTCCACCCTACACAGAATTCCAGTGTCTTGTCAATAGAAGGCAGACAAACAACAGCATTGTCAACTCTGGACAGGGTGAAGAGGCTCTGCCCTAAACCCATTTTTGCATTAGCCACCAGAAGGCCTTATCTGTGGTTTGCACCCACATTGTGGCTGGGAGCCAAAGGACAAAGTCTATTCCAACTGGAGGTTGTGACCTCTGTGATATGGTTGCGATAGAGAAGTAGATGACATTCCTAAATGCTGAGGACAGAGTTGGTGCACATCCCTGCTGCTTTCCCAGAGATTTCAGTGAACCTCAACATGATCTCCGCCCACCAATCTGCCCCCTTGCAGGATGGGTGCTTCCATTCATAATCAGCCTGCCTGAGGGTGAGCTGGCTCTACTCATAAGTGTCAGCTAATGGACTGATGTCTGAACTGAACCACAAAACCAAAATCCTGCTGCCACAAGGACATAGTGCTAGTGTAGGAGATAAGCTTTCTGAGAACTCTGCAGTCTCAGCCTCACAAAATATAGTGTGTTTGCTCATATGTCCAATATATTACTACAACAAGCAACCTCCGAGAAAGCCACTGCACAGCAGCTGTCCACAACAAATGAATTCATACAGAGCCTTGGTTCCCAGAAAGTACCCAGAAACAAGCCTTAATGATCAAACACAACATGCATCACAGTCACGACCTCAAGGAAAAAAGGAATAAAAACTTAAAACATCAAACCCAATCAATAGCAAAATCAAAAGAAGTAACATCCTTCTCAGATGAGAAGAAATCAGTGCAAGAACTCTGCCAGAACAAAACGACTGAGTGTCTGGACACACCCAAAAGATCATGTTAATGCTCTGGTTGTGGATTCTAACTAAAATAAAAATTTCCGAATTCGTAGGTAAATAATTCAAAATAGAAATTGCAAGGAAAGTCAATGAGATCCAAGAGAAAGTTGAAAATTAAAACAAAACAAAACAAATCAAAAAACAGAAAAGCAATTTAGGATATGAATGATGAAATAGTTATAATAAAAAATATATTTCTGGAATTAAAAAATTCACTAAAAGAATCTCAAAATACAATTGGAAGCCCTGACAATAGACTAGACAAAACAGAAGAAATAATTTCAGAGTTCAAAGACCAGTCTTTTGAATAAATGGAGCTAGACCCCCAAAAAGCATGAAAAATATATAATTATGTAAAGTGACCAAACCTATGAATTACTAGAATTTCTGAAAGAAAAAAATATAAGCAATCTGGAAAACATATTAAAGGGAATAATCCAGGAAACTTACTCTAATCTTATTAGAGAGGCCAACATCCAGATACAAGAAATTTAGAGAACACCTGTGAGATACTATACAAGATGGCCATCACCAAGGCATACAGTCCTCAGACTATCCAAGGTCAATGTGAAAGAAAAGTGATCAAAAGAGCTAGAAAAAAGGGTTAAATAACCTAAAAAGAAAATTCCATCAAAATAAACATGGAATTATTAGCAGAAATTGTACAATCTGGAAGAGATTGGGGCCTATTTTCAGCCTTTGTAAAGAAAAAATACCAAGCAATAATTTTATAGACTTCCAAACTAAGCTTCATAATGCATGGTGAAATAAAGTCTTTCCCAGACAAGCAAAGCTAAGGGAATCCATTCCCACCATACCAGTCCTACAAGAAATGCTCGAAGAAGTTTTAATCATGAAAAAAGACAACATTCGCTACCATAAAAGCACAAGTAATACAAGTTCACAGATCTTATGCAGCAATTACACAATTGAGACTACACATCAACAAGCTAACAAAACTGTGGCAGAAAGAAACCCTCACATAATAATATTAAACTTGAATGTAAACAGCCCTAAATGTGCCACTTAAAAGACATAGATTGGCAAATTGGATTAAAAGCAAAACAATACCCAACAATCTGTTGCCTTCAGGAGATCATCTTACAGGTAATGTCACCCACAGCCTCAAAGCAGAGAGGTAGAGAAAATCTATCATGTAAATGAGAAACCAAAAAAAGTAGTGGCTGATGTTCTTGTATCACATAAAACAGACCTTAAGTCAAAAAACAGTTAAAAATGACAAAGAGCATTGTATGATGGTAAAGGGCTCAATTCATTGAATTTAAGTATAATAAACTCATAAAAATTAAGGTAGGAGTCAAAACATTTTTAAAACAAATTAAAATAGAAGCACTACAGATGAAAACCTCTGGGATAGAGCAAAAAAGGTGTTAAGAGAAAGTTTACAGAACTGTTTCATTAAAAAGAGAAAGATCTCAAATTAACAACGAAATGTCATACCTAAAAAACTAGAAAACAAGATCAAACCAAACTCAAAGCTAGCAGAGAAAAGCTGTAATGTGATCAGAGCAGAACTAAATAAAATTGAGACCAAAAGTCACATAAAGGATTAATAAAATGAAAAGTTTATTTTTTGAAAGGATAAATGAAATTGGTAGACAACTAGCTGGATTAACCAAGAAAAAAAGAGAAGATTCAAATAAGCACAATCAGAAATGATGAAGACATTACAACTTTTACCTCAGAAATACAAAATTTCCTCAGAGACTACTATGAGCATCTATATGTGTACAAACTATAAAACCTACAATAAATGAATAAATTTATAGAAAAACAACCTTCCAAGTTTAAAGAAGAAAAAAATTAAATCCTGAACAGACCAATAACTAGTGATGAAATAAAATTAATACAAAAATCTACCAACTAGAAAACGAAAGAAAAATAAAAAGATGGATTCACAGCCAAACCCTACCAGACATACAAAGAGCTGGTACCAGTATTCCTAAAACTATTCCAAAAAAATTGAGGAGGATGGATTTCTCCCTAATTCTACAAAACGAGTATCATTCTGATATGAAAATCTGGCAAGCACACAACAAGAACAAAAAAAGAAAACAAGAGTCTAACATTCCTGATGAACATAGATGCAAAAATTATCAACAATATACTAGTTAATTAACCCAGCAGTGTGTCAAAAAGTTAATTCATCATAATCTAGTGGATTTTATTCCTGGTATTCAAGAATGATTCAGCATACACTTATCAATAAATGTGATTCCCTACATGATATGGTTTGGATTTGTGTCTCCACCCAAATCTCATGTCGAATTGTGATTCCCAGTATTGGAAGAAGGGCCTGGCGGGAGGTGATTGGGTCATGGGGTAGATTTTCCCCTTGCTCTTCTCATGATAGTGAGTCAGTTGTCACAAAATCTGCTGTTTAAAAATGTGTAGTACATTCCCCTGCTCTGTCTTCCTCCTGCTTCTGCCATAGAAGACATACCTCCTTCCTCTTCACCTTCTGCCATAATTGTAAGTTTCCTGAGGCCTCCCCAGCCATGCTTCCTTTATAGCCTGTGGAATTGTGAGCCAAATAAACCTCTTTTCTTTATAAATTACCCAGTCTCAGGTAGCTCTTTACAGCAATGTGAGAATGGACTAATACACTATACAAGAGCATAAAAACAAAAACCACAGGGTTATCTCAATAGACGTAGGAAACACATTCAATAAAATTCAATATCTTTTCATGATAAGAACTCTCAACAAATGGGGGATCCAAAAAGACACCTCAGAATAATAAAAGCCATATATAACAAACCCACAACCAACATCATACGGAATGGGGAAAAGTCAAAAACATTCTCCCCAAGAAATGGAACAAGACATGGATGCCCACTCTCATCACTCCTGTTCAACACAATACTGAAAGTACCTGCCAGAGAAATCAGGCAAGAGAAAGAAATAAAATACATCCAAATTGGAAAAGAGAAAGTCGAATTATCTCTATTGGTTGATGACAATCCTATACATAGAAAATTCTAAACATTTCTCCAAAAGACTAGTAGACCTGATAAACTACTTCAGTAAGGTTTTGGGTTACAAAATTAACACACAAAAATCAGTTGCATTTCTACACACCAACAATGCTAAATTTGAGAAACAAATCAGGAGTTCCAACTCATTAACAATAGCCACATGAAAACTACCTACTAATAGATTTTACCAAGGAGATGAAAGAGCTCTGCAAGGAGAATTACAGAACACTGATTAAAAAAAATGTAGATGGAAAAAACAAGTGAAAAAAAATCTCATGTTCTTTGATAAAAAGAACCAATAACATTAAAATAGCTACACTTCTCAAAGCATTCTGCAAATTCAACACAATTTCTATTAAATTACCAACACAATTTTTTTTCACAGAATCAGGAGAAATTAATTCTAAAATTTATATGGTACCAATAAAGAGCCCAGGTAGTCAAAACAATTCTAAGCAAAATAATAAAGCTAAATGTATCATATTATCTGTCTTCCTATTAAATAATTTATGACTAAGACCCGAAAAACAAATGTAACAGAAACACAAATAGGCAAATAGGACTTAAACTAAAAACCATCTGCACAGCAAAATAAACAGTCACATGTAAGAAGACAACCTACAGTATGGGAGAAAATATTTGCAAATCATACATCCAGAAAAGGACTAATATTCAGGTTCTATAAAGACCTTAAACAACTCGACAAGACAAAAGTAAAGAACTCTGTTAAAAGAAGGGCAAAGAACATGAACAGGCACTTCTTAAAAGAAGACATATCAGCATCCAACAATCATAAACTAATACTCAACATCACTAGTCATAGAAATACAAATTAAGACTACAATAAAGTATGACCTTACACCAGTCAAAATGGCTATTATTAAAGAGCCAGGAGGGCCAAGATAGTGGACTATAAGCAGCTCATGTGGGCCACTCTCATGCAGAGGAAACAAAGTAACTAGTGAACACTGACCCAGCAAGTCAATTATCTAAGAAACCATGTCAGGAGCCATCCAGGCAGTGAGGAGATACAGAAAGCAGAGAGCAGTAAAGCTGGGCAGCAGAACAACTGACATCAGCATGGAGTCAAAAGTTCCCCAACATGGGGAAAGTGTGAGTGAGTGGGAGCTCCTGGGGGATTCCACTTCCAAGAGCTACTTGTGCAAGTCTGAGAATAGGAGAATCCCCTGGATACCCAGAGGCCTCTAAGTTGACACAGATAGCTGCCCAGAGCTTTTGTGGAGGCAATACTCAAGTCCACAGGGACCTCTACAAGCCTTGAACCCGAGAATAGACTGGTTCCAGTACCACAGAACCAGTAGAGGACACAGCTGTGGTGCTGGGGAGCAGTAAAATTGCTACTGCTCCACTCCACTTTGCCAAACATCTAGATGGCATGGTAGGTGACTCCACCCACCCCTGCCACTTATACCCAGACAGGTAATGCCTGCTGGGTCTTTGGGCATGGCAGACCTCTGCCTGAACTTTATAAGTGGGCACACCCCAGGAAGCACCCAGAATGTGGAGCTGGTGACTCCACCAACCCCCACCACTTGTAGCTGAGCGGACCATACTGGCTGGGTCTCCCAGCATAGCGAACCTGCTTCTGCCTGAATTCTATGGGTGAGTGCAGCCCTGTGTTCTCCTGAGAAGCATCCAAACAGTGAATTGGGTGATCTAACTGCTCCTGCTCCTCCTAGCTGGGCAAGACATGCCAGTTGGACATGATTCAAAGAACTAGTCTTCAAGCTCTGAGATTTTTCTTCTGCTTGATCTATTCTGCTATGGATGCAGACATTGGATGCAGACATTCCAACACAGCAGACCCACATTTGACTGAGCACTGCACGCAGGTGCATCTCTGTCTTCCCCTGGAAAGCACTCAAGTGGCAGTATGTGTGATTCCACCTACCCCTGCTGCTTTCAGTTGAGTGGGACTTGCTGCCTGGGGCAGCACCTAAGCAAGTGGGAGCCCTCACTTGGAACACTGAGAGGAGTGAGACACCCAGGTTCTTGGGCAGGCAGAAAAGTGGGCTGTGCCTCCCTCTACAAGGCCAGTCCAAGAAGGGTATGCCCTGCCTGAAAATCATGACTCCTGCCCGAGTGATCATGCCCAGTGGACAAGAACATCTAACAAAGAAACACAGGCATATAGCCAGTGATTGAAGAGGACTCCTCCAAGTCTCAGAAGTGAACCTGATGAGGCAGTCATCTCTCCCACCCCACCACCAGGCAGCACTATTGCCAACTGCGCCAAAATACAAAAGAGTACTGTATCTGAGTAAGAGTTTATCTCCTGGCTAAGACTCTTAACCTTCACCTACTGTATTGCAGCCCAAAATACAACACCAACATATTTAACCAGCATACAGCATCTGTAAAAACCAAGGCAAAGATCTGGCCTGAAACAAAGATTCTGTGGTGTCCTGACCTCTGAAAACACCCAAAAATGAAATCAACTGATCATACTCAAATTACACCACAGTTAAAGGAATAAAAGCCCTCATATATGAGAAATAATTAACACAAGAATTTTGGCAACTCAAAAAGCCATTGTGTCCTCTTACTTCCAAACAAACACACAAGTTCCCCCAGAAATGGTTCTTAGCCAGATTGAGATGACTGATATGATGGACATAGGATTCTGAATCTGAATGGCAATGAAGATCATCAAGAGCCAGGAAAAAGATGGAACCCAATCAAAAAAAAAAAAAAAAAAAAAAAAAGCCTTGTAAAACAATCCACAAGTTAAAATAGTCATTTTAAGAAAAAATAAAATTGAAATTCTGGAACTAAAAAATTCACTTCAAGAATTTCACAATACAATTGATACAATTGCAAGTATCCATAGCAGAATAGATCAAGCAGAAGAAAAATCTCAGAGCTTGATGAATTCTTTGAATAAACTCAGACAAAAAGAAAGAAAAAATAATTTAAGAAATAAAGAAAATCTTCAAGAAATACGGGATTATGTAAAGAGACCAAATCTACAACTTGTTGGCATTCTTGAAAGAGAAGAAAAAAGAATAAGAAACTTGGAAAACATATTTGAGGAAATAGTCCATGAAAATTTCCTCAATTTTGCTAGAGATGAGGACACACAAATTTGAGAAGTAAAGAGGACCCCTGCAAGACATTACATAAGACAACCATCCCCAAGGCACATAGTCATCTGATTCACCAAGAACAAAGCACAAGAAAAAAATCTTAAAGGAAGCTAAAGAAAAATGTCAGGTAACCTAGAGAGGGAGCCCCATCAGGTTGGCAGCAGACCTCTCAGCAGAAAACCTATAAGCCAAAAGAGATTGGAGGCCTATTTTCAGCATTCTTAAAAGAAATGCCAACCAAGAATTACATATCCCACCAAACTCAACTTCAGAAGTGAAGGAGAAAGAAAATCTTTCTCAGACAAACACATACTATGGGAACCCATTACCACCAGACTGCCTTTACAAGAAGTCCTTAAGAGAGTGCTAAATATGGAAACAGAAAATAGAAACGTGCTGCTTCAAAAATACACTGAAGCACACAGTCCACAGATAATGTAGAGCAATTACATAAAGAAGTCTACAAAACAAACAGCCAATGACATAATGACAGGATCAAAACCTCATATATAGACACCAATACAAAATTTAGATGGTCTAAACTCCTCACTTAAAAGACAAAGAGTGGCAAGTTGAATAAAAAGACAAGACTCAACTGTCTGCTGTATTTAAGAGATGCGTCTCACATATAATGACACCCACAGACTTAAAGTAAAGGGATAGAAAAAGATCTACCAAAAAAATGGGAAACAAAACAGTGCAAAAATTGCTATTCTTTTATCAGATGTCACACATCTTAAAACAACAATAATCAGGAAAAACAAAGAGCACTACATAATGATAAAGTGTTCAATTCAACAAGAAGACTTAACTATGCTAAATATATATGCACCCAACACCTTGACCTAAAAATGATTTAGGCAGACACACAAGGATAGTGGCAGACCTCAACAATCCACAGAAGAGACAGATTATTGACACAGAAAACAAAGAAATTCTGGACTTAAACTCAATAGTTCACCAATTAGATGTAATAGACATTTACAGAGTATTCCACCCAACAACCACAGAATATACACTCTCCTCATCCACAAACAGAAAATATTCTAAGATGAACCACATGCTTGGCTATATAGCAAGTCTCAATAAATTTAAAATAATCCAAATCTTACCATGCATGCACTTGGACAACAGTGAAATAAAAATAGAAATCAATATCAATAATATCTCACAAAACACACAAAAACCTGAAAATTAAATAACCTGCTTCTGAATAACTCTTGGATTTAAAATGAAATTAAGACAGAACTTTAAAAAAAAGCTTGGAAATTAATAAATATAGAGATACAACTTACCAAAACCTTTGGACTACAGCAAAAGGAGTGTTAAGAGAAAAAGTTATAGTACTAAATGCCTTCATTAAGAGGAAAAGTCTCAATGACTTAATAAGCTTCACCGTAAACTCCAAACAAAAACATAAAATAGACACACACAAAAATGCAAAGAAATAAACTAAATCAGATAACCAAAGAAAATCACCTTCACTAGAAAAAGACAGTAATAAAAGAAAAAAAGAAGACAACAAAACAAGTAAAAAAACAATAGAATGGCAGGAGTAAGTCCACATTTGTCAATAATAACATTGAATGTAACCCATCAAAATTTTCAATCAACATACTAACTGAATGTATGAAAAGACCTATTGATCTGTTGCCTACAGTGAACATGCTTGAAGAGTGTGTTTCTTCAAGACACAAATAGATTGACAGTAAGGGGATGAAAAAAGATATTGTGTGGAATGGAAAGAAAAGAGCTGGAGTAGCAATACTTATTCAGACAAAATAGATTTCAAAACAAAAACTATCAGAAGAAACAGAGAAGGCCACTATATTATGATAAAGGTGTCAATACAGCAAGAGGATATAACAATTTTAAATATATATTCACACAACACTGGAGCATTCAAATATATAAAGAAAATGATATTATAGGTGAAGAGAAATCTAGGGCTCCAAACAATAATAGCTAGAGACTTCAAAACCACACTTGCAGCATTGGACAGATCTCCCAGACAGAAAATCACCAAAGAAACATCCGACTTCATCTGAACTCTAGACCAAATGGATCTAATAGGTATTTACAGAACATTTTATCCAAGAGCTTCAGAATACATATGCTTTTCCTCAGCACATTGATTATTCTCACAGATAGACCACATGTTAAACCAAAAAACAAATCTTAAGACATTGAAAAAAATTGAAAAGATATCATGCATCTTCCCTGTTTGACCACAATGAAATAAAACTAGTAATCCAAAACTATAGTAAACAAAAACTATAAGAGGATTACTGGAAACTATACAAATATAGAAAAACTAAAGAATATATGCATGCATGACTACTGGTTCAATGGAGAAAACAAAAAAGGAAATTGAAAAACTTCTTGAACCAAATAATAATAGAAGCACAATATACCAAAATATATGAGACACAGCACAAGCAGTACTAAGAGGGAAGTTTATATCTGTAAGTGCCTACATTAAAAGAGAAGAAGAAGTTAAACAATCTAATAATGCATCTTAAAAAAAAACAGAAAATAAAGAGCAAATCAAAACCAAAATTAGTAAAGAAAGGGAATAATGCATATCAGAGCATGAATAAATAAAATTAAAATAAAAAATACAATTTATCCTGAAGTACAAAGTTGGCTTTTAGAAAAGTTAAACAAAATTGATAAGCTTTTAGCTAGACTGAGAAAAAAAGAGAGAAGATCCAAATAAATAAAATCAGAAATGAAAAGAAAAGAGACATTACAACTGAACTGCAGAAAATCAAAAAATAATTAGTGGCTACTATGAGCAACTATGTGCCAATAAATTGGTTATTCTAGAAAAAATGAAAAAAAAATTCTAGATATACACAACCTCCCAAAATCAAATCAGGAAGAAATCCAAAACATGAACAGACCAATAACAAGTAGCAAAATCAAAGCCAATATAAAATGTCTCCCAGTAACAAATAGCCCAAGATCTGATGGCATCACCGCTAAATTCTACCAAACATTTAAAGAAGATCCTACTAAAACTATTCTAATAAATAGGAGGAGGAAATACTTCTAAACACATTCAACAATTCCAGTATTACCCTGATACCAGAACCAAGGACTAATCAAAAAAAAAGAATACCACGGGCTAATATTTCTGATGAATATTGATGCAATAATCCTCAACACAATACTAACAAACTGAATATGACAATATATTCAAAATATCATTCATTACGACAAAGTGAGGTTTATTCCTGCAAACCAAGAGTGTTTCATCATATGCAAATCAATCAATGTGATACATCATATCAACAGAATGAAGGACAAAATCATGATCATTTCAACTGATGCTGCATAAGCATTTGATAAAATTCAACATCCCTTCAGTATAAAAACTTTTAAGAAACTGGAGATAGAATGAACATATCTCAACATAATAAATGCAATATATGACAGGCCCACAGCTAGCATCATACTGAATGGGATAAAAGTGAAAGATGTTCCTCTAAGATCTGGAACATGGCAAAGATGCCCACTGTTGCTACCAATACAGTACTGGAAATCTTACATAAAGCAATTAGATAAGAGGAAAATATAAACGTGATCGAAGTTGGAAAGAAAAATGTCAAATTATCATTGTTTTCAGATGATGTGATCTTATAGTTGGAAAAACTAAAGACTCCACCAGAAAACAATCAGAACTGATAAACAAATTCGGTAAAGTTGCAGGACACAAAATCAATATACAAAAATCAGTCACATTTCTATATGCCAACAGTGAGCAATCTGAAAAAGAAACTTAAAAAATTCCATTTACAATAGCTACAAATAAAATTAAATACCTAGAAATTAACCAAAGAAGTGAAAGATCACTATAATGAAAATTATGAAACACTGATGAAAAAAAAGAACAACTGAGGTTGACACCAAAGAATGGAAAACTATTCCAGATTCATGAACTGAAAACATCAACATTGTAAAATGTTGCTACGACCCAAAACAATCCATAGATTCAATGCAATCCCTATCAAAATACTAATAACATTCTTCCCAGAAGTAGAAAAAACAATTCTAAATTTTATGTGAAACCATAAAGATGCAGAATAACCAAAGTTATCCTGAGCAAAAAGAACAAAACTAGAGGAATCACATTACTTGACTTCAAATTACACTAACAGCTGTAGTAAACATAACAGCATGGTACTTGCATAAAAACAGACACATAGACCAATGAAACAGAACACAGAGCCCAGAAGCCAATTCACATACCTAGAGTGAACTCATTTTTAAAAAGTTGCCAAGAAGATACACAGGGGAAGTCAGTCTTTTCAAAAAAAGATGCTGTGAAAAGTAGATATCTGTATGCAAAAGAATAAAACTAGACCGTTATCTTGCAACATGTACAAAAATCTACTCAAAATGGACAAAAGACTTAAATCTAAGAAGTCAAACTATGAAACTACTACAAAAAATATTGGAGAAACTCTCCTGGACAGACATTGGCCTGGGCAAAAATTTCTTGAGCAATATCCCATAAGCACAGGCAAGCAAAGCAAAAATGTACAAATGGGATCACATCAAGTTAAGAACTTCTGCACAGCAAAGAATTCAATCAACTTAGTGAAGAGACAACCTAAAGATTGGAAGAAAATATTTGCAAACTCCCCTTTTGACACAGGATTAATAATGAGAACATGTAAGGAGCTCAAACAAACCTAACAGAAAATAATCTATTAAAAATGGGCAAAATATTTGAATTAGACAACATCATTGATCATCGAGAAATGAAAATCAAAATAACAATGAAGTATCATCTCACCCCAGTTAAAGTGAATTATATCCATGACAGTTAATAAAATATGCTGGCAAGGATATGGAGAAAAGGGAAGTCTCATGCACTGTTGGTGGGAATGTAAGTTAGTGCAACCAATGTGGAGAATAGTTTGGAAGTTCTTCAAAAAACTAAAAGTAGAGCTACCATATAATCCAGGAATTCCACTGCTGGGTCTATACCCGAAAGAAAGGAAATCAGTATATTGAAGAGATATCTGCACTCCCATATTTAATTCGGCACTATTCACAATAGCCAAGATTTGGAAGCAATCTAAGTGTTCATCAACAGATGAATGGATAAAGGAAATGTTGTACATATACACAATGGAGTACTACTCAGCCATAAAAATAATGAGATCCAGTCATTTGCAACAACATGAATGAAAATGAAAATCATTCTGTTAAGTTAAACAAGCCAGGCAGAGAAAGACAAACATCACACGTTCTCACTTTTTTGTCTGATCTAAAATTCAAAACAATTAAGCACATGAATATAAAGAGTAGAAGGATGGTTACCAGAGGCTTGGAGGGGAAGAGGGTGGCTGGAGGGGAGGTGGGGATGCCTAATGTATACAAAAATAGTTAGAATGAATACTTAGAATAGTAAGACCTACTATTTGATTGCACAACAGGGTGATTATAGTAACAACTGTACATTTTAAAACAACTTAAAGAGTATAGCCAAATTGTTTGTAACTCAATGGATAAATGCTTGAGGGGATGATACCCCATTCTTTATGATGTGCTTATTTCACATTGCATGCCTGTATCCAAACATCTCATGTAACACATAAATATACACACCTATCACATACCCACAAAAATTAAAAGTAAAAATATTTTTAAAATACAAAGAGATACCATCTCACTCCATTTACAGTAGCTTATATCCAAAAGACACACAATAAAAAATGCCGGCAAGGATGTGGATGAAAAGGGAACTCTTGTACGCTGGTTTGGGAATGTAAATTAGTACAACCACTATGGTGAGCAGTTTGGAGGTTGATCAAACAACTAAAAATAGAGCTACCATACCACCCAGCAATGCCACTGCTGGGTCTACATCCAAAATAAAGGAAATCAGGATAGTGAAGGGATATCTGCACTCCTATGTTTGTTGCAGCACCTTTTACAATAGCGAAGATTTGGAAGTAACCTAAGTGTCCATCAAAAGACGAATGGATAAAGAAAATGTGGTATATAAACACAATGGAGTACTCTTCAGTCTTAAAAAGAATGAGGTACAATAATTTGCAATGACATGGATGAACCCAGATATCATTATACTAAGTGAAATAAGCCAGGAACAAAAACATAAACTTTACATGTTCTCACTTATTTGTGGAATCTAAAAATCAAAACAATTGTACTCATGGACTTAGAGCATAGAAGGATGGGATGGGTACTGGAAGTATGTTGGGGGAGGTAGGGATGGTTAATGAATACAAATGAAATAATTAGAAAAAATAAATAAGACCTACTGGTTCATAGCATAACAGGGTGACTATGGTCAATAATAAGTTAATTGTATATTTAAAATATCTGTTTCTCAGTGATATATATTTCAATTTTTCTTCAAAAATTGAGGATCCATTAGCATATGACGTACAGTGGTTATTTGCAAATAAGACTGCCTTTCAGAATAATCTGGGACATGTATTAAAAATATACGTTATTGGCAATAGAATATCTAACATTCTCCAGTATTCAGTTAACAAGAAAATCATTTTCTGACAATTCTGATTTTTTTTTTTTACTTCAATAGTTGTGGGGGAACAGGTGGTGTTTGTTTACATGGATAAGTTCTTTAGTGGTGATTTCTGAGATTTTACTGCACACATCAGCAGAGCAATGTACACTGTACCCAATATGTAGTCTTATCCCTCAACACCACTCCCATCCTTCCTCCCAAGTATTCAGAGTCCATTGTATAATTTTTATGCCTTTGCATCCTCATAGCTTAGCGCCCACTTATAAGTGAGAACATACAATATTTGTTTTCTTTTTATTTTTGCATCTATGTTTTTTGTGGATTTTTGCATCTATGTTTTTTGGGGGATTTTTGCATCTATGTTCATCAGGGATGTTGGTCTGTATTTGTTGTTGTTGTTATTGTTGTTGATATGTCCTTCCCTCGTTTTGGTACTAGGGTAATACTGGCTTCATACAACGATTTAGGGAAGATTTCCTCATTCTCTATCTTTTGGAATAATTTAAGTATAATTTTTATCAATTCTTCTTTAAAAGTCTGATAGAATTCAGCTTAAAAAGTGTAACTGGATTGTTTATAACTCAAAAAAATAACTGCTTGTGGGGATGGATACCCCATTCTCCATGCTGTGATTATTTCACATTGCTTGGTTACAGCAAAACATCTTATGTATCCCACAAATTCATACACCTACTATGTACCCACAAAGCTTAAACATAAAAAATGAAAAAAAAATCAAATTAATGACCCAATGTCACAAATGGAGAAACTAGAAGATAAAGTACAATTTACTCCCAGAGCTAGTAGGAGAAAATAAATAACTAAAATTAGAGAATAGCTGAATGTAATTAATACCCAAAAGTCCATACAGAAGGTGAGTGAAACCAAAAGTTTCATTTTTCAAAAAAATAAACTTTATTGATATACCAATAGCTAGATTGGCAGAGAAAAAATAAATAGAAAAGATGTTCAGAGACTATTGGAACATCTCTGCACAAACAAATTATAAAGTCTAGAGAAAATGGATGAAGTTCTGGAAACACATGACCTCCCAAGAATGAATCAGGAAGAATGTGCAAATATGAACACCCAGTAACAAGTTCAGAAATTGAATCAGTAATAAAAAATCCTACCAACCAAAAAGAGCCATGGGCCTGATGGATTCACAGCTGAACTCTACTCAACAAATGAGGAAGAACTTACACCAATTCTACTGACACTTCTCCAAAAATTAAGGAGGAGGGGCTTCCCCCTAACTCATTCTATAAAGCCAGCATCATTGTCATACCAAAATCAGAAAGAGACACAATGAAAAAACAAAACCTCAGGCCAATATCCCTGATGAGCATAAATGCAAAGATCCTCAACAAAATACTAGCAAACAATTTACAGCAGAATATCAAAAAGTTAATTCACCATGATCAAATAGGCTATATGTCTGAGATGCAAGATTTGTTCAATATATGTGAACCAATAAAGATAATTCACTGTATAAAGAGAATCAACAATAAAAAACATATGATTATTCAATAGATACAGAAAAAAAAAAAACAGTCAGTAAAATCCAACATCCCCTCATGACAGAAATTTTTGGAAAGCCTTGAAAGATTAGGAATTGAAGGAACATACCACAAAATAACAACAGCCATCCATGAAAAACCTGCAGCCATCATCATATTGAATGGGAAAAAGCTGGAACCATTTCCCTTGAAAACTGGATCAAGACAAGGATGCCCATTATCACCATTCCTATACATTATAGTACTGGAAGTCCTCGCAAGAGCAATCAGGCAAGGGAAATAAATAAAAGGCATCCAAATAGAAAAAAAAAAAAAAAAAAGACTAGCTATCTCTCTCTGCTGATGATATGATTTTAAACATATAAAACCCTAAAGACTCTGGGAAAAGTCTCCTGATACTGATAAATGAACCCAGGGAAAGTTTCATGATACAAAAACAATGTACTAAAATTAGTAGCTTTATTATACAATAAAGACTTTCTGAGAACCAAATTAAGAGCATGATCCTATTTACAATAGCCACAAAGAAAGCGAAATACATAGGAATTTATCATACCAGCAAGATCAAAGATGTCTACAAGGAGAATTACAAAACACTGCTGAAAGAAATCTGAAATGAAACAAATAAATGGAAAAATATTTCATGCTTGCTGATTGGTAGAATCACTATAATTATAATGGCCATACTGCCCAAAGCAAGTTACGTATTGAAAGCTAATCCTATCAAAATACCAACATCATTTTTCATAAACTTAGGAAAAACTATTATTAAATTCATTTGGAACCACAAAAGAACCCAAATAGCCAAAAGAATCCTAAGCAAACAGAAAAAATCCAGAAGCTTCACATTGTCTGACTTCAAACAATACTGTAGGGCTACAGTAATCAAGATAGCATGGTACTGGTATAATAATAAACACACAGACCAGTGGAATAGATAAGAGGACCCAGAATGAAAATGGCATGCCTACAACCATCTGATCTTCAACAGAATCAACAAAAAAAGCAATGGGGAAAGGACTTTTTATTCAATAACTGTCTAATCATATGCAGAAGAATGAAACTGGACACCCTGTCTCTCATCATATAAGAAAATTAACTCAAGATTTATTAAATATTTAAATGTAAGATCCCAAACTATAAAAATACTAGAGAAAAACCTAGCAGATACACTTCTCAACACAGGCTTTGGCACAGAATTTATGGTTAAATCCTTAAAAGTAATTGCAACAAAAATAAAAATTAACAACGGGACCTGATTAAACTAAAGAGTTTCTGCACAGCAAAAGAAACTATCAACAGAGTAAACAGACAAACCACAGACTGGGAGAAAATATTTGAACAATATGCATCTGACAAAGGTCTAATATCCAACATCTATACAGAACTTAAACAGATTTTTAAAAACCATTAAGATATAGACAAATAACATGAACAAACATGTTTCAAAAGAAGACATACATGTGGCCAGCATGTGTATGAAAAGAAGCTTAATATCACTGATCATTAGATAAATGCAAATCAAATCCACAAGGAGACAACATCTAACACCAGTCAGAATGGCTATTGCAAAAATATGAAAAAATAACAGATGCTGGCGAGGTTGTGGAGTAAAAGGAACTCTTAAACACTGTTGGTGGGAGTGCATATTAGTTCAACCCATTCTAGAAATCAGAGTGGCAGTTTCTCAAAGAGCTGTAAACAGAATTACCATTTGACTCAGCAATCCCATTACTTTGTATATACCCAGAGAAATATAAATTGTTCTGTCATAAAGACACACATATGCATACATTAATTGCAGCACTAATCACAACAGCAAAGACATGGAATCAACCTAAATATTCATCAATGGTAGACTGGATAAAGAAAATATGGGACATATACACCATGGAATACTATGCAGCCATAAAAAAGAGCAAGATCATGTCCTTTGCAGGGACATCAATGCAGTTGGAAGCCATTATTCTTAGCAAACTGAAGCAATAACAGAAAACCAAATACTGCATGTTCTCACTTGTAAGTGGGAGCTAAATGATAAGAGCACATGGACACAACAGACACTTTGGCCTAATTGAGGGTGAAGAGTGGGAGGAGAGAGAAGATTAAAAATAAAAGAACTATTAGCTACTAAACTTCGTACCTGAGTGATGAAATAATCTGTACAACATACTCCTGTGACATGAGCTTACCTATATAACAAACTTGCATAGATGCCCATAAACCTAAAATATAAGTTTTTTTTTTAATCCTGCAAGATCATCAGGATTGTATTACACCACACTAACATGCCATCCTATTCAATGAAATATAAAACTACATTTCTAAAATTTTCGAATGGGTAAAATGACGACAGGATTTTAGAAACCACTTCCCATTTGTTTGAGGTGATCAACATGCTGAGGATGCTGTCACCAGTGGCATGGTGAACTCAACAGGGTTATTCCGTTTTATTAAGAAGGAGACAGGAAGTTGATTAATTAGTGTAGCACTCAGGAGGAGGTGTGAAACAACTACCACACCTGTTGAAAAGGAAGCTTTACTACTGTCACCAAGGTTACCTTCAAACGTAGAACTTTCTCCTACAGAAAGTGTGACATACAAATATAGCAGCTGGGATGAGTGACGAAGACTGGGGATTAAAGTGATATGTGTTAGGAACAACAGTTGACATAACCCACAGACACACTTAGTCCTTCTTAATGAGAGTATGATTCTGAATGATGCCTTCATAGAGAGAGGGAATCTAGCCCACGATGACTGCCAAATAACATACTGGAGCTTGCAAATTCCCTTCCTTAAACTAGAGCTGAATCAGCTGCTGAAAAAGGGAGAGGAAAAAGGTAAAAGGAAAATTTTCCATATGCTTGGTTGATAATCTTATCATAACAACTTTTAGTAAATAATAAAAATGAAAATATATAAAAAGTTTTTAAAAAATGGCACTGATGTAGTGAAAAGGTAACATTTATACACGTTGGTAGGAATGTAAATTAGATCGACTCCTATTCAAAACAATATAAAAAGTTGTCAAATAATTAAAAATAGAACTACCATTCGACCCAGCAATCTCATTACTAGGTATCTATCCAAAGGGGGAAAAAAAGTCATTTGATCAAAAAGCCACATGCACTCAAATGTTCATCAAAGCACTATTCTCAAAAGCAATGACATGGAATCAACCTAAATATACATCAATGGTGGATTGTATAAAGAAAATGTGGTACATATACACCAATGAGTACTATTCAGCTATAAAAAATAATGAAATAATGTTCTTTGCAACAAACATATATGGAGCCGGAGGGCATTATTCCTAAGTGAAATAACTCAGAAGTTGACAATGAAGTACTGCATGTTTTCACTTCCAAGTGGGAGCTTAACAATGGGTACATGTGGTCATTACATTAAAAATAATAGACACTCGGGGCCGAGCACGGTGGCTCACGCCTGTAATCCCAACACTTTGGGAGGCCAAGGCGAGCAAATCACGAGGTCAGGAAATCGAGACCATCCTGGCTAACACGGTGAAACCCCGTCTCTACTAAAAAAACTAAAAAAATTAGCCGGGCATGCTGGCGGGTGCCTGTAGTCCCAGCTACTCGGGAGGCTGAGGCAGGAGAATGGCGTGAACCCGGGAGGCGGAGCTTGCAGTGAGCCAAGATCGTGCCCCTGCACTCCAGCCTGGGCAGACAGAGCTAGACTCCGTCTCCAAAAAAAAAAAAAAAAAAAAAAATAGTCATTGGGAACTTCAAAAGTGGGGGAAGGTGGGGAAAAAGCAAGAGCTGAAAACATACCTGTTGGGTACCACTTTCACTATTTGGCGGATGGGTTTACTAGAAGCCCAAACTTCAGCATCACTCAATATATCCCTGTAACAAACCTGCACCTCCTGAACGTATAATAATTTTTACAAATCCACTAGCTCAACTTTTTTAAAATTCTCAATATAAATTCATTAAATATCTATCTTATCCCGGTAAAAAGTAACTCATGGGTCAAAGCAGAGTCCCAAGGAAAGTTTAAAAATATTTACAGTTCAATGTAAATTAAAACACAATTCAAAATATCTGGAATGCAAAGTAAGGCAGTGTTTTAAGAGCAATTTATAGTACTAAATGCTCATGTAAAAAATAAATAAATAAATAAATGCCTCAAATCGATGACCTAAACTTCCACATTAAAAATTACAAAAATAAGAGCAAAATAAATCCAAAGCAATCAGACAGAATGAAACAATATAGATAATATCATCAATCAATGAAAATGAAAGCAGAAAATCAATAAAGTCATTCAATGACTTTTTGAAAAGATTAGTAAATTCATACATTTCTATCACAATTAAAAAAGAAAAAATATATAAATCAACTATATGAGAAACACAACGCAGAACATTACAAAAGAGCCTACAGATATTTAAAGAATAAAAGTAGAATATTAAGAACAACTTTATGCCCATTAATTTTACATTTCGGAACAAATAGACTAATGTACTAAAAGAAACAAACTACCAAAACTTACTCCAGAAAGAAATAGATACCCTGAATAATTTTATATCCATTTTTAAAATTTTACACAAAAACCTCCAATTAAAGAAAAAATTCCAGGTCTATATTCTTTCGCAGGCAATTCGACCAACCATTTTTAAAATAATCCCAAATTTACAATTTCCAGAAAATAGAATTTGAGTAAACACTTTGTTTTCATTTGTTTGTTATAGTAGCTTTATTCTTCATAGCCAAGACTCGGAAACAACCAAAATGCCACTCAAGGGGTGAATGGTCAAAAGAACAGTTGTACATCTCTAACATAGACTACTACTCAGGAACCAAAAGAATGAACTACTAATACATGCAATGACTTGGATGAATATTCAGAAAATTAGAGTAGACATATTTTTCAGATCAATCTTATCCTGATACTCGAACCAGGCAAAAGCATTACAAAATAGATAACCAGAGAAAAATATCCCTCATGAATATAAACTCAAAAATTTTTTAAACGATGTTAGCACATTAAATTCAGAAATATATCTGAGATTATATAGCATAAGCAAGAGAAATTTATCTCAGAAATGAAATAGTGTTCAATATTCAAAAATCAATATGATTCACTATATTAAGTAAACAAAGAAGGAAAGCTATATTATCATCTTAATGGATGCAGAAGAAACATATATTGAAATTCAATATTTATTCATCATAAAAATCTCAATAAAAAATAAATAAAAGGGAGCTTTTTCAAGAGCAACTCCTGCTCTTTTTTTGGTTTCCATTGGCAGGATTACCTTTTTCCATCCCTTTATTTTCAGTCTATGTGTGTCTTTATAGGTGAATTGTGTTTCTTATAGGAAATAGATCAGTGCGTCTATTTTTCATCCACTCAGCCAGTCTATATCATTTGGAGAATTTAATCAATTTACAGTCAATGTTATTATTGATAACTAAGAACTTATTCCTGGCATTTTGTTATTAGTTTTCCAGTTGTTTTGTGGTCTTCTCTTCCTTATTTATTTCCTTCCTTTCTTTCTCTAGTGACGGTGATTTTTTCTGGCGATATGATTTAGTTTATTGCTCTTTTTTTTAATGTATTCATTTTAAGTTTTTGGTTTCAGGTTACCATGATGCTTGCAAATACTATCTTATAACCCATTATTTTAACCTGATAACAACTTAACACAATTGCATATAAAACAAACAGGCTAAAAGAAAATTGATAAAAAACTCTATGACTTAACCCTCCCTCCCTGCTTTTTAACTTTTTTTCTATTTATATCTTATTGTATAAGTCTCGAAAAGTTGTTGGAGTTATAATTTTTGATTCGTTCATTGTTTAGTCTTTCTATGTAGGATAAGCGTGTTTTACACACCACAGTTACAGTGTTACAGTATTTTGTGCTTTTCTGTGTACTTACTATTACCAGTGGGTTTTGTACGTTCAGGTGATCATTTATTGCTCGCTAATGTCCTTTTCTTTCTGATCAAAGTGGTCCCTTTACTATTTCTTATAGGACAGGTATGTCATTGATAAAATCCTTCAGCTTTTGTTTGCCTTGGAATATCTTTACATATCCTTCATGTTTAAAGAACATTTTTGCCGGATATTCTATCCTAAAGTAAAAGTTTTTTGTTTTTTTTTTTCCTGTCAGCACTTTAAATATGTCAAGTCCCTTTCTCCTGACCTGTAAGGTATCCACTGAAAAGTCTGCTGCCAGATGTATTGGAACTCCATTTGTGTTAATTATTTATTTTCTCTTGCTATTTTTAAGACCCTTTCTTTTTCCTTGGTCTTTGGGGGTTTGATTAGTAAATTACTTGAGGTAGTCTCTTTTGAATTAAATCTGTTTGGTGTTCTATAACTTTCTTGTACTTCAATATTAGTATCTTTCAGTAGGTTTAAGGAGTTCTCTGTTATTATCTATTTTTATTAACTTTCTACCCCTATCTCTTTCTCTACCTCTTTTTTTAAGGCCAAGTTATTTAAGTTCAATAAGGGCCAGTTATTTAAGTTCAACAATTCTTAGATTTGCTGTTTTAAGCCTATTTTATAGATCTTTTAGGTGTGCTTTATTGTTTTTATTATTTTTTGTCTCCTCTTACTGTGTATTTTCAAATAATCTGTCTTCAAGCTCACTAATTCTTTCTTCCGCTTGATCAGTTCTGCTATTAAAGGACCATGATGAATTTTTCAGTACTCTGATTGCATTTTCTCAGCTCTAGAATTTCTGTCGGATTCTTTTTAATTATTTCAATATTTTTGTTAAACTTATCCAAAAGAATTCTAAATTATTTCTCTGCATTATCTTGAATTTCTTTGAGTTTCCTCAGCACAGCACACAGCACTTTTGAATTCTCTGTCTGAAAGGTCACATATCTCTGTTTCTCCAGGATTTGCCCCGGTGCATTATTTTGTTCATTTGGTGAAGACATATCTTCCTGGATGGTGTTGATGCTGGTGGATATTCTTCAGTGTCTGGAAATTTATTGTATTCTTCACTATCTGAGCTTATTTGTAGTCATTCTTGGGAGGGCTTTCCAGATATTTGAAAGGACTTGGGTGTTGTGATCTAAGCTGTATTTTCTTTAGGGGGCTCAGCAAGCCCAGTAATGCTGTGGTTCTTGAAGAGCTGATGATCTTGGACAAGATCTGGGAGCGTTCTCTGGATTACCAGGCAGAGACTCTTGTTATCTTTCCTTCCTTTTTTCCAAATATACAGATTCTCTCTCTTTTTCTCTCTTTTTAAAGCCATCTAAAGCTGGGGTTGGAGTGACTCAAGCACCCCTGGGGCCACCATAACTATGACTGTGCTAAGTCAGGTCTGAAGCCAGCATAGCACTGGGTCTTGCCCAAGGCCTGCTGTAACCATTCTCTAGATACTGCCTATGTGCTCTCAAGGCCTTGGGGCTCTACAATCAGCAGGTGGCAAAGTCAGACAGGCCCGTTTCTGTTTTTTCAGGATGATGACCTCCCCAGTGCCCTGGGAGGTTGCAGAAGTGCCCTCTGGGAGTCAGGGACTAAAGTCAAAAACCTTAGAAATCTACCTAATGTTTTACTGTATTGTGGCTGAGCTCAAACTGAAACCAGAAGATGCAGTCCTTCTCATTCTTCCCTTCCCAAAGGCAAATGAGTCTTACCCCATAGCCACAGGCTAAGAAGAGTACAGACAGACTACTGCTGCTGTTCCCTTAAGTTCCAAGGGCTCTAAAATCAGCTTGTGGTAAATTCTGCCTGGCCTGGGACTTACCTTCAAAGCAGTGGACTCCTCTCTGGTCCAGGGCAGGTCCATAAATGTCATCCAGGGGTCAAGTTCTGAAACTGGGGACATCAAGACCCTGCTTGTTGCTCTACCCCACTGTGGCTGCGCTGCTATCTAAAGTGCAAGACAATGTCCCCTCTGTTTTTCTTCTGCTTTTCTCAAGCAGAAGTTCTGCCTCATAGCCACCACAGCTGGTAACGTACTGAGTCTCACCTGAAGTCAATGAGCCTCAGAGCCTCACTCAAGACCCTCAGTGTAATAACTGTGTTTCACTCCTAGTTATTCAGAGACCAAGGACTCTGAATCCTGCCAGGACTGGGTCCTTTTCTTCAAGGCAGCAGCTTTCTCTTTGACCCAGAGTGTGTCTAGAAATGTCATCTGGGAGCTAGGGCATGGAGTGGGTTCTTCACAACTCTGACCAGTGCCCTATCCTGCTACGGCTGAGCTGATATCTTAGCTGTATTACAAAGTTCTCCCTACTTTTCCCTCTCCTCTCCTGAAGCAGAAGGATGGGGTCTCTTTTGGAGCCATGATCTGTGTTACCTGGGGTTAGGGGAAGGGTGATGACAGCATTTCCTTGGCTTCCCTAGCTGGCGTCTCAGTATGTTGCATTCCACCCCCACAACCCATCCTCCATCCAGTTCATGGTCCCTGGGCCTAATTCATCTGTAGGACTTAATAAGATTTGCAGTCCTTATGACCCAGACTACCTTTCAAGTAAACTTGGAGACACAGAGCACTTTAGCCCTCCACTATGGGCCATGAAGATAGGCAATTCCCCTCTGGCTAGAGCTGGTTTAAATTATCCTTTAGGCAGGCATCAGCTGAGTTTGGTCTGAGTTTCCTTACTGCTCTAATAGGATAGCACTGTGTTCAGTGCCTTAAAAATTCTGTGTTCTCTCTCCCTCAGTGCCCAAAGATGCTCTAGGCACCACAACACCACTGCAGGGCATGGGGGAAGGGTAGCATCAGATATTCAGGACCGTTTTCTTTATCTCTTCAGTGCCTCTTTCAGCAATACAAAGCTAAAACCAGGTGCTATAAGTGCTCATCTGAATTTCGGTTCTTATGAAAGTGTTTTATCTGTGTATATAGTTGTTACACTGGTGTCTTTCTGGGGAAGATGATCGGTGGAACTTTCTATTCCACCACCTTGCTCCAACATCCTGAAGCAAGGTTTAAAAAGCAAGTCAGATCATATCATTTTTTTTCTCAACATGTGTGATGGATCGCCAGTTCACTAGGAAGAAAAGCCAAGTTATCATAATGGCCCACAGGGTCCTATACAAAGTGCCCCCTCTCTGACCATCTCACCTATTACTGTCACCCTCACTCATGCTTCTCCAACCACACTGGCCCCTAGCTCTTTCTTACATATACCAAAAATATTTTCAAAACCAAAAGGTTTTGAACTTGCAGGTTCCTGTTCCTGGAATGCACTTCATCTACATAGCTGTACTTCTTTTAAGTCTTTTGTTAAATGTCACCTCTTTAGTCATGCTTTACTTTTAATTGTAACCCTTTTATATTGATGCTTTCAATGCCTTTTCCATGCTTTTTCTACACAGAATGTATCACCATCTTGGAACTTAAATGCTTTAGGTCCTTATTTTTGTTTCTGTTCTTCCTCTGTTTACTTGAATGTAATGTTAGCGATAATAGAATATTTTTAAAATGTTTTTATATCTGTTGTATCTTCAGCATGTAAAACAGTGCTTTGTAAATAGCATGTAAAACAGACACATGGTAGGTGTTCAATAAATATTTGTTAAGCAAATACAAAAAATGGGAAAACTAAGACATAAGGAAGAATAAGTAGGCTTTTTATGACCATACCATAAATGAATTTTTTTGAGGTTTGGTGGGAGGCAGATGATAAGGAGCTGGAACTTTATCCTGGAAGAAATGAGAAGCTCTATAAGGGTTTTAGAAAGGGAGTGACAAGTGTATAAAATTTGTATTGTAGAAAATCTAGTTTGACTACCATGTGGGGAATCAGTAGGGATGCAGAACAAGAGAAATTGAAACCAGTTAGGCATCTTTTTCAGTGGCCTATGTGAAACAATGGCCAACTGGACTAGCGTCCTGGTGGTAGGTTTAGATAGAAGGTAAGAAATTCAACAGATATTTAAAAAGCCTTCCATGATTGATCCCCCTTCTGTTCCCTAAGAATTCCATTTACATTCATTTCCCAGTGCCAAATATGAATCTGCACTTATTGATTAGCTTATCTTTAAATGTTCCTCTTTCTCTCTCAAATCTCATTATTTTCTTCTGCAGGGACAGAAATTAAATTTTATACTGTTTAGGTGTGCCTCCATAATACATAGAGCTATGTTTATTAACAGTTAAAATATATCACTAAATTTTAACCAGTCATTGATATTGTTACCCAGTTTAATGCATATATGACATAGCTAAATTTCTACCCTGCCCTAACTCTGCTTATTTTTAAGAAACATGACACCTGCGGTAAAAAGTTCTCGTGGCAACCAGACCAGCTGAGATGGGTTAGAACTAAGATAGCAAACCAAATGACTATAAAAAGACCCCAGTCTTCATTTTAATCTAATTTGCATGCTAAATGTTATTCCCACCAGTGCCATGACAATTGACAATTGCCATGACAGTGATCAGAAGAAGTTATGAAAAGACAAAACGGAAGGTAACATTCAGGTTCTGGGACGTTCACTGCCCATTTCTAGAAAAGACATAAATATTCCCCCACTTGCTTTTAATGTCCAACCCCTTCATTAGAGAAGTCCTATATTATAACTCCCTCACCCCTCACTAGTGGAGAAGTTGATTTGTGAACGATATTCTCACTTCTCAATTCCATGGCCATTAAATAAACCCTGTATTTCTTGGCACTCACTTTCAGTTTTATTTATTGACTTTGCAACACCAAACAAGGAAAGACTCTATCTTTTGGGGACTAGTGTTGTCAGTAACAATACAAAAGAAAGGAATTGAAACATTCCACAAGATTTAGCTTTGTCATAATTGTTCACAAAGAGCTCAAATCCTTCACCTATTTTTCTTCATGCTGTATTGCATCTTTGGAAGTCAAGTGAAAAATTTGTTTCCTCTTCTTCACTCAAGTCTGTTTTTATTAAGAGGAAAATATTAAACTTTGGAAAGGAAGACTGCAAAAACCATCTAGAAATGCATATATAGAGAAAATAAAGTTGCCTTCTCTCCTCATCCTGAATGAGTTTTCAAACATCTCTTCTAATTGCATTGCAGAGATTGTTTTGGTGGGTTTAGAAATTTGAAATACACAGCAATTTAGAAAAAAATCCAGAATCTATAATTTTGTTTCTAATTGATAATGAATGGGA
This sequence comes from Macaca mulatta, assembly GCF_049350105.2. Lineage (NCBI taxonomy): Eukaryota > Metazoa > Chordata > Mammalia > Primates > Cercopithecidae > Macaca > Macaca mulatta. The sequence goes on along the minus strand of NC_133426.1, from coordinate 106,195,405 downwards.
GACAGATGCTCTCTGATCCAGTTATATTTGTCATTTTTGAACTCCTTTATTGGCATAAGACCCATAAGTGCCAGCCAGTCATGATTAAAATCTTGTGAACTGAATGACTTTCAGTTTGCCATTTACTCTCAGGCACTGAGATCCAGCCAGTAACAGAATACCTTACAGTGCACTAACTGATCTGGTAACAGAATCTTGCACCCATCAGCATGGAATTAGAATAACAACATCCTTTCCAGAAAAGAGGGTGTTTTATATTAAATACAATTGTATGCAAGTTTTTAGCATTTAGAAAACCTGTCAGATAAAAGAGTTTCCACATCATTGTTTCAGGAAGAAGCAGATTGTAAAATCAAATGACCTCAGAAAAGAGCAGCTTCTCTTTTTCTCTTCTGAGTAAATTCCATCAGAAAAGCCAAATCTGAATAAGAATTAGTCCAGAAATTAGAATTTCAAATGTACATAAACTCCCTAGATTATCCAATTCGATATAGCTCCTAGGTTATACGTATGAAGAAAAGCATTCACCCAGAAGAGATTTATTCATAATTTACTGTGATCCCTAATAATTTGAGGCAGCTATCAGTTAATTTTAGAAGTTTATTTTGCCAAGATTGAGGACACACACCTGAGACACAGCCTCAGGAGGTCCTGATGACATGTGCAGAAGGTGGCCAGAGCACCGCTTGGTTTTTACATTTTAGGGAGACATGAGACATCAATCAACATATGTAAAATGAACATTGGTTCCGTCCAGAAAGGCGGGACAACTTGATGCAAAAGCAGAACAACTCAAAGTGGGGAGGGAGCTTCCAGGTCAGGCACAGGTGACAGACGAATGGTTGCATTCTTTTGAGTTTCTGATTAGTCTTTCCAAAGGAGGCAATGAGATACGCATTTATCTTGTGAGCAGAGGGGTGACTTTGAATAGAATGAGGGGCAGGTTTTCCCTAAGCAGTTTCCAGTTTGAATTTTCCCTTTAGCTTAGTGATTTGGGAGGCCCAAGATACTTTTCTTTCATATTTCCCCCCTTTTCCTTTAAAATCCTTTGGAGAAAGGATTTTTGAAGGAAATGAGTCTCTGGACTCAGGTTTCATCTGCTCTATCATGACTACAATCATTTATTCCTGTACAAGTAGTTATAAAGAAACTCGTTTTTAGAAGATTGTGAAGTCTAATGTCCTATGAAGAGAAAATAGGGGGAGAGAGGGAGAAGAACCACAACAAACACAAGGACAATCCTGAGACATTTATATAGGCCACATTACTCTGAAGTCTATATATCAGTAGGCAGTTATGAAAGTGACTTATATGTGTAAATAGGTTGTTGTTATTTTCTTCTGAAGTTTAAGTTGTCTAGCTTCAATTCATAGGGCTTTACAAAAACACAGCTTAGTTTTCAGTGACTCCAAATTAGAAAAAATGGGGAAAAAAGGAAAAAAATGAAAACATTATTTCAAAGACTCATAGACAAGAAAAATGAGAATTCTGTCTAAACTGTAGAAAATAATAAAATGTGAAAAACCTTTGGACAAGACTAGAATCTAACGACAAGTGTACTATAATTTCTGAAACATAACTTCTCTCCAATTTCCCATTTTTGCTAAAGATAAATCATGGTGGGACTGGTTTGCTTTATTATAGTTGGCCTAATTATTTGTATACAGTACAGTAAGAATACTTTTTAAATAGACTTTGCTGGAAGTTTGTTCTGTAGAAGGGACATCAGATAAGACTTTTTTAAAGCCCAGTCCTGCCATGGTTTTATTCCATCAAATATCTATGAGTTGGGTGATCCTCTCCTCTTGAGATTTCAATATAAAACTGGGGCTCCCGGGTCTGTCAGAAAGTAACATTCTTTACTTACCACAGGTCAGAAACCCTCTACAGGGACTGTGTACATGAAATATGAGGCCAGTTTTCCCAGTGGCTTTTCTTGGATCCATATGTCAAGTTTGATTTCTTAAGGAAAAGCACACCATTCTAGTCAAAGCCATAGTGAAACAACCAGTTTCTCCAATTGTGCCCTGTTACAAATGAAAACAGATTCTTATTGCACTTATGCAAATAATGGTATTGCCATAAGTTAAAAATATTCACAAATAGTCTCCAAACTCTGGAGAAATCAGGCTGAGAGAAACGAATAGGCTCCAAATTTTATTCATAAGAGTATACTAAATTGTTAAAAATTGTCAATAGCTCAAAAGTTCCAAGACTCTGAAAAACAAAACAAAAGATCAGCAATATTGTAAGCAAAAAGTAGAAAAATATTAGTTTAGTCCATGCAATTAATTCCTATTCTGCTTGATATTCATCAACATTTTAGCTCTAAATGAGTCCTGAAAGTTTTTCCTCTACTCTGATGTCACAATCTCCAAAGTTATCAGAAACCTGCATTCAAGAGCACCTGTTAGAGTTTTATAGCTGATTGTAAAACCACCTTTGAGAGAAGGACCAAAACAAGACAATTTTCTATGGATGACAAAAGTTTAGGGGAGCCATCGTCAAAGAAACAATTTACAAGGTAATTTGTTACCTCTGTGTCATGCAATAATTTACCATAACAATTATAATTTTTACTGATAATGTACACTAAATTATATCAGAATTATAGGAGTTTCCCATAATTTTGGAACACATACTAATAACATATTTAAACAAATATAGCCTAAAGAAAACCAAACACCATTTCACATTTGACAATGCTTCCTGTATAATTTTTACACTAAATAAGCCTAATTATGTCATTTTTGGACTTCAGGGAACCTAATATCTTAAAGGAATCATTACGTCAGAAAAAGGCATAATGTATAATTTGATTTTGGAAAGTTTGTCAAATTCCAAAGGTTTAAAACACTTGATATCACAAAATGGGATCACATGCCATTGTAAAATAAGTCATTCATTTAAGAAAAGTGATAATTCAAGGATTTCAAATAATGGCATAAACCTTCATTCTTTGAGAGAGAAGACTTAATATTCCAAACAATAAGCTCTAATAGAAACAGCAGGAAGGAAATTAGATTTGTTTTTCAAAATTTTACATACAAACTATAAAATTTTAATCTTGACTATAAGATATAACTTCCATAAGCCTTCTACAAAATTTATAACCTTTATTAAAGAGTTGGTTAATGCTTCAAGAAAACCTTGTTAATTTGACGCAGGGGCCAATATGCTGGTATTGCATCAGTGTGCCTTTAACATTAATGATTAATTTATAGAGAAACGGAATTTATTTTATCTTTCAAAATATGCTCATACGATTTCACACTCCCACCTCTTCCACAATAGTACCTGGGCCTTGAGTTGAAATAGCTTTAATTTCTGGCCCTGTGTCTCAGGAATACAGTTTATTTTGATGGGCATTTTCTATGGGGCCTGAAGATGGGGCTCTAATTGCTGTCAGCATTTAAACTTTAGCAGAACTTGGTGTCTTTTTTAGACCCAGAGTCAAAGCTCTATAACTCAATGTCCCAAGTACTTTACAAACACATACAGAGAGATACGCAAATGTAATAACCTTAATTTTAAAAAGTTTAATCTGTCTTTTTCATAAGCAAAAAAAAAAAAAAAAACTTAGTAATAATGGCATAAGAATTGTTTTGATGAAAGGTAAATCTGTTAGGCCAGCTACCAAAAGGCAACAGACATTCCGCACTGCACAGAATATTATATTGGAGAAAACATTTCCTTTAAATCTTTAAGAAAACATCGTTAGCATCAGGCCACTGCAACAGAACTCCAGGGGAAAAAAATATTTACATAAGCTGAAAATGTGTTCAAGGAGAGAATTACTATTTTACTCTCTTTAAAAGGGGAGAGAAAACTGAACATGGAGAGATGCAATAAAAACTGAACTTTGGGTTGAAAAATTAAAATATTTTATAATTTATTAAGAATAAATCAATCCCTTAAGAAAATATTATTGTTCTAACCAATTATTCAGTATAGAAGTGTTTTTTACATCATATCTAAACTTTAGAAAGACCATTATAATTTTCCTTTAATTATAGACAACTTGATCATATAAAAGTGTTTGTTTTTTTAAGTCCTCTTATTGTGACTTATGCAGATCATTCATGACATGTTTGGACTTTCTGGTTTGTTCTAAACATCTCTTTTTCTTAAACAACCAGTCATTTCATTCTAGGTCTAAATTTACCATAAAAGATTCTTTCTCATATAACATTATTTATCTTTAAGCTTTCTACAAAAAAGAAATACCTCTTTATTTCTATAACTTTCTTTTCATCTCTCTTATTTCCTGGTTTTACCTTGTTTTATATACAACCTTTAAATAAGCTTTGAAGTGACAAAAACTATTCACCCTTTTAAACAAAGGATATATCTTTTAGAAAGTTTTCCTACAATATATTTTTATTGCAAGATACCCAAGTAATGAAATATTTGTTATTTAATTTAATATAACTTGATATTCTGTATTACAACTAGTTTGTCTGTAAATAGTATCTGCCACATTTACCTAATTATTTTATTTTAATTGTTTACTTAGATTATTTATGAAAACCGTGATAGTCATGATTCAAAGTTATAAAACCACCATTGGAAAATTATAACTGAGACACTGAAACAGATTTGACCTAATTCACTCCATCTTGCTTTTCACTTCCAAGTTGTCCTTGTTCATTCCTGGGCATAGGCCAAACTAACTTTGGGAGGAACTCAGTTTGTATGTTAGCTTTGAAACAAAGACAATAACAGTCCTTCAACAAAACAAATCTCCTTACTGTCTGTGTAATAGACTGCCCAAAGCCACAGGATTAGAAGTTATGGTATTCTTACTCAATTCAAGATGTAGCTATTTTCATTAAACCAATATAAATGTCTTATTTATTAAAAATTACACAAGCAAAAATCATTCTGTTTTGGGCTGGGTTTATAATTTTATAACCTTTATGCCAAATTTTGATACCTTATGGTACTTGGCAGGGATAAATATGAAATTTCTTGATTAATAAATGCAAACAAAAGTGTATGCTGGCAATTCTTAAGACATTTCTGATATTACTTTACCAATAATTTTAAAGCTAGCTTATTTATTAAAGATTCTATTTAAGTCATATAAGTTTGAAAAAGCATTTGACCAGTCTTTTCTTTTTTTCCTGATAAAGTATTTGATTTAAGTGCTTTTATTTTTCTTTGAGCGAATTAATTAGAGTTCTTTTATATATTTTCAGTAGTAAAATATTGTGTACACAACACATAAATACATAGATGTATTAGGCATGCCAATAGAACTATATCTTATAGATTCATAAAAACTTTTTTTCCTGTCTTAGACTTTCAGATTATTGATAACCTGTTTCACAAACCTAGGCAGTTGTCAGCTAAATAGCCTTAAATTTGCATAGAAAAGGAAACAACTCAGGTGAAAGTTAAGTAGCAAAATTTACATGTTAAGGTACAGAGAGAAAAAGTCTGATGGTGCTAGAGGGAGATTAAAGATGGACACCAAATCAAACACAAATTATAGAAATTTATCATGGGATTGTATAAGGAGACCAATTTTATTTAGATAGGAACTACCTATTTTTTTTTAACTGTAAGTGTGAGCTCTGAGCAGAGCCCACACTAAATCCTGGGTCTCCAAAAAGGGAGAATTATTATGAGACTAGACCATGTGATGCTTTTACAGTACACATAGAAGTTTTTTAAACAAAAACATTTCTAAGTGTCTAAACTACACTATTCCTTAAAAACTCAAGAGTAGCCTCTGTTACAGTAACTATTTTAGTCAAAACATCAGGTGAAAACACAATTCAGTTGACTGAGAAGAAAAATACAAATTTGCTCAAAAAAAGACGAGGTCCTAGGAGAGACAAACAAACAAACTTACAAAAAACAAAAAATATGAAGGCCTTTTAAATACAAACATGCACACATGCACAAATACACATACACATCTTGAATGTTAGCTTTTTAATTAAGCTGACATTTAACTGTTGAGCTCCTTTAAAAAAAATCATTTTAAATCTCATTACCATATTTTAGCTAGGACAAATTGCTGCTATTTTAGAAGCACTAAGTATCAAAACAGAAAGGGCTTGATTTAGAAACCAAACCCAGTCTGTCATGGTGAAAAAAAAAGAAGGGCCTTAGCTATCAGACTGCAGTGTGGGGTGACGTCAATTGGTCTTTCAGTTTGGCTTGGCTAGCAAAAATGTGGCCTTGTAATGTAAATAAAGCCTGTTAAGTAGTCAATATCGAATGTTGTTTTTTTTTTTCTTTTGATAGCTGTTTTTCTCCCCCCATCATACCACTATTTTTGTGGGAATTTAACCACTTTAGAGGCCTTATTCCACATAATTTAGAGCCTTCCTTTGGGCTTGATAAAGTCAGATAGAGTTGGTCAAACTCCATTGGAGAAAGAACAAAACAACAAAACAAGAACGAACAAACAAACAAAAAAGTTAAGCAAAATAAATGATTGCCCAACTTATATACTTACATGATTACTGAGTGTTCTAATGGTAATTAGAAATTAAGACCAGCTGGGTTTTTTTTTTTTTTTTCACTTTAAGTTCTGGGATACATGTGCAGAACGTGCAGATTTGTTACATACATACAAATGTACCATGGTGGTTTGCTGCCCCTATCAACCCATCATCTAGGTTTTAAGTCCCACATGCATTAAGTATTTGTCATAATGCTCTGGTTCCCCTTGCCCCTAACCCCGCAACAGGCTTGGTGTGTGATATTCCCCTCCCTGTGTCCATGTGTTCTCATTGTTCAACTCACATTTATGAGTGAGAATACGTAGGACTTGGTTTCCTGTTCCTTTGTTAGTTTGCTGAGAATAATGGCTTCCAGCTTCATCCATGTCCCTGCAAAGGACATGAACTCAATTTTCTTTTACGGCTGCATAGTATTCCATGGTGTATATGTATCACATTTTCTTTTTCCAGTCTATCACTGTTGGGCATTTGGGTTGATTCCAAGTCTTTACTATTGTATATAGTGCTGCAATAAACATATGAGTGTGTGTGTCTTTATACTGGAAATGTTTATAAGCTTTTGGGTATATACCCAGTAATGGGATTGCTGGGTCAAATGGTATTTCTCGTTCTACATCCTTGAGGAATCGCCACACTGTCTTCCACAATGGTTGAACTAATTTACACTCCCACCAACAGTGTAAAAACATTGCTATTTCTCCACAGTCTCATCAGCATCTGTTGTTTTCTGACTTTTTAATGATCGCCATTCTAATCGGCATGAGATGATATCTCATTGTAGTTTTGATTTGCATTTCTGTAACGACAAGTGATGATGAGCTTTTCTTCATGTTTGTTGGTCACATAAATATCTTTTTTTGGGAAGTGTCTGTTCATATCATTTGCTCACTTTTTGATTTTTTTTTCTTGTAAATTTGTTTAAGTTCCTTGTAGTTTCTGGATATTAGGCCTTTGTCAGATGAATAGACTGCAAAAATTTTCTCCCATTCTGTAGGTTGCTGGTTTACTATGATGATAGTTTCTTTTGCTGTGCAGAATCTCTTTAGTTTAATTAGATACCATTTGTCAATTTTGTCTTTCGTTGGACTTGCTTTTGATCTTTTAGTCATGAAGCCTGTGCCCATGCCTATGTCATGAGTGGTTTTGCCTAGGTTTTCTTCTAGGGTTTTTTTATGGTTTTAGGTTTTACATTTAAGTCTCCAATCCATCTTGAGTTAATTTTTGTAGAAAGTATAAGGAAAGGATCCAGTTTATGTTTTGTGCATATGGCTAGCCAGTTTTCACAGCACCATTTATTAAATAAGGAATCTTTTCCCCATTGCTTGTTTTTGTCGGGTTTGTCAAAGATCAGATAGTTGTAAATGTGTGGTATTATTTCTGAGGTCTCTATTCTGTTCCATTGGTTTATATATCTGTTTTGGTACCAATATCATGCTGTTTTGGTTACTGTAGCCGCCTTGTATTATAGTTTGAAGTCATGCCTCCAGCTTTTTGCTTAGAATTGTCTTGGCTATTCGGTCTCTTTTTTGGTTCCACATGAAATTTAAAGTAGTTTTTTCTAATTCTGTGAAGAAAGTCAACGGTAGCTTCCTAGGGATAGCATTGAATCTATCAATTACTTTGGGCAGTATGGCCATTTTCATGATATTGATTCTTCCTTCCATGATCATGGATTTTTTTTTTTCCATTTGTTTGTGTCTTCTCTTATTTCCTTGAGCAGTAGTTTGTAGTTCTCCTTGAAAAGTTCCTTCATGTCTCTTGTAAGTTGTATTCCTAGGTACTTTTTTTCTATTTGTAGCAATTGTGAATGGGAGTTCACTCATGATTTGACTCTCTGCTGTTCTGTTTTTGGTGTATAGGAATACTTGTGATTTTTGCACATTCAATTTGTATCCTAAGATTTTGCTGAAGTTGCTTCTCAGCTTAAGGAGTTTTGGGGCTAAGACGATGGGATTTTCTAAATATACTATCATGTCATCTGCAAACAGAGACTGGCCGTCTCTGTTTAAACTTAACTTTAGCCAAGACAAACCCCAATTCAGTTACTTACCTAGGGATGTGTCTCAGACTGTAGACTGCTCTCTAAGATCCTAGAAGCAGAAAAAAAAAAAACCTCATCTATTAGAAGTGAGTTCAAATTCCATAAAGGAGTTGCCTGCCTTCCATCATCATTGAAATAGGAAATCTTGCCTTCCTTGTTGGAAAAATTAAAACTTGAAAAAAAGAGGAGTTGTACAGCAAAATAAACTTTAGATCTTGACCAAATTTTAGGAGATAAGGGATTCTCTGGAGGGGATGCTCTCAGACCTCAGCAAATTGTCCTATTGATTTGAGCTATAAACTTAGCTAATGTTGGTACCAAGCACCAATGGAGATTTGTCGAAGGTCAGGGGCATCTCCATTCTGAATCCCTCTGTGGTTACCAAATGTCAACCCCCCAAATTTGAGACAGTTCTCAGTTAATTTAGAAGGTTTGTTTTGCCAATGTCGAGGATGCGCACCTGTGACACAGACTCTAGAGGTCCTAATGACATGTGCCCAAGGTGTTTCGAGTACAGCTTTGTTTTATACATTTTAGGGAGACATGAGACACCAATCCACATGTGTAAAATGAACATTGATTCAGTCCAGAAAGGCAGGAAAGCTCAAAGCAAAAGTGGGACAACTTGAAGCGGGGAAGGGCTTCCAGGTCACACATAGGTGAGAGATAAATGGCTGCATTTTTCAAAGTTTCTGATTAGCCTTTCCAAAGGAGGCAATCATATATGCACTTGACTCAGTGAGCACAGGGGTGACTTCGAACAGAATGGGAGGCAGGTTTTCCCTAAGCAGTTACCAGCTTGAATTTTCTTTTTAGCTTAGTGACTTTGGGGGCCCAAGATACTTTTCTTTCACACTACCACGTGTCAAAGAATGTGCTCAGCACCACTGCAACAAGTGTAAACAGGAAGCACAAAATGTTCCCTCTCAAAAGCTGCCCATGCTTTAGAGAAACAATAAAAAAGTTCATGAAACAATTAAGGAACAAAAAAAGGTAGTAAAGTAACTCTTGGGTCATAAAGCTGAGACTTAATTAGAGTTAGACAAAGTATATTTTTATGGGTACCTGAATTGTCAGGGGAGGGTTTGTGGAGGAAATGCTCTGAAGGTATAAAATTAATTTTTAGCAGCCCCCATCTGAAAACCCCACACTGTTTTTCACTGGGCCAGCCAAACCTTGAAATACCCATTTCTGCCACTTTAGGGCTACTTCCCAGTTCCCATTCTGGTGCCTAAAACAAGAATTGTTCCCTTCCACCAAAACAACAGAAATGTACACTTAACCTCCTTTCATGTTTATAACTGGATGCTTCCCTCATGAGAATGAGACTACCATGCTTCCCTCATGAGAATGAGACTACCATGACATTTTCTAAGTTAGAGGAGGGCTCCATTATTGAAGTGCTTGTAATTAACTTTAACATCCCTGTTCAATATTGTGTACTGTAAGAGTGGGTAGTGAAGTTATTCTTCTAGATGTAGGACTCACTAATGAGTTTATAAATCAAACGATATATCTAGTAAGTTCAGAGTCATGAGTGATGAGTCTTATCAGAGCTAAATAATATGTCTGGATGTCTCTTTTCTATTAAAAACTATTCAGAACTGAAGATATTCCTTTTGAGTTTAGAGTTATTCTTTTTGTATAGTTCCCACCATTAAAGCTACTTGGAGCACTAGCAATATGCTTTTAGAGTGGGGAAGCAAAGAAAAGCGCTTTTACACATTTGTGGCACTGAAAGATTTGCCAGCAGTGCTGGGCTGTAGGCTGTCACCAGGCCCTGAGACATGAATCTCTTGTGGTCATTTTAGTGCTTGTGTAACTCAAAAAGGCTGTGGACTTAAACTGGAATTTCAAAATGATTAGTCCATATTTGCTGCTAAAGTAATTGCTCCAACTATTCTAAGAGGACAACCGAGAGCCTCAAGTCCCCAAATGACTTACCCCATACACTGTGGAAGGCCCAGCAAAGCTTCAGCAGGGCAGCCAGCAATATTTAACTTCCTCATTCAAGTTGCCCACCACCTGAAGGCTCAGACAGAAATACTGTTCTGGGGGGATTAGCACATAATGAGCTCCCATGAATATAGCTTCAGTAGCACTAAATAAGACCTGGTTTTAATTCCATGAGGGAAGCATCAAGGGGACTACACATCTTTAGCTATCCATGAATAAAATATAAGAATGGCTTTATTAGTCTCCTCCAATATGTGAAACTTGTTGGAGACTTATTAAACTGGCTCTGTTACCTAGGCACTGGTCAAATCTTGGAGCATAATCAGAGCCTGAAATGGCTACCAAAAGAGGTTTCCTGAATAAATTTTGCGTGTACCCTTTTGACTATCAAAATTGACGGAACTCAAGAACTCAAGTAAAAATTTACTTTTACTGCTGGCTTTAGAAGCACTCCAGGTGATACTATCCCCTCTCTATTCTTTAAAAATATATCAGAGGTTATCACAGGGATTAATTAATATTCTAAAATGTCAGAACTGGAAGGTACCTTAGAGATTAACTAACTCCAAGTATTCATTTTGCATGAGGAAACTGAGGCATAGAGAAGGTACATAACTTTTCCCAAGTCACACAATTAATTCATGACAGTACAAGGAAGAAAATCTTGATCAACTGTCACTTTGGTGATTTTTTTTTACCCCACAAGGGAGGATAAAGTCATTCCAAACTGAAGGTGCAATCACAGGAATGCATATGTTGTATTTCATTGAATGGCTCAATGTTTCTTTGAGTAATTGATGTTAAGTTCATTTTGATAACACCTATAATTTGTATAGACCTTTACTGTACACAGAGTATTTTCATAGATATTATTTTACATGGTTCTCCCAAGTCTTTATGACAGACAGGGTAAATTACATTTTTCCTTTGAGAAAGGAAAAAACTAAAACTCAGATGGTTATATAAATTGCAACAAATTAGTTATCATTCAACCACCATGTTCTCCGGAATCTGAGTTCAATACTCTTGCACTTGGCAAAAGATAGTAAGAAAACTCCTCAAATATGTCATCAAAGTACAAGTTCTATCCATCCAACATAATTTTAGTTTATTTATGAAAATTTATCTTACTTCCAGGTACCACTTTATGTACCATTAATAATGATGAAGGTAACTAATATTTACTGAGTCCCTTGCTTTGTGTCAGTCACTGTCCTAAGTTTTTCAAACTTATTAACTTATTGAATATTTACTGTATTAGTCCATTTTCATACTATGATGAAAAAATACCTAAGACTAGGTAATTTATAAAGAAAAAGAGCTTTAATAGATTCAGAGTTCCACATAGTTTTGGAGGCCTCACAATCATGATGGAAGGTGCAGGAGGGGCAAGGGCACATCTTACATGGTGGCAGGCAAAAGAGCTTGTGCAGGGGAACTGCCCTTTATAAAACCATCAGATCTCATGAGGCTTATTCACTACCATGAGAACAGCATGGGGAAAACCCTCCACCATAATTCAATTACCTCCCATCAAGTCTCTCCCATGACACGTGGGGATTATGGGAGCTATAATTCAAGATAAGATTTGGGTAGGGACACAGCCTAACCATATTATTCTGTCCCTGGCCCTTCCCAAATCTCATGTCCTCACATTTTGAAACCAATCATACCTTCCCAACTGTCCCCAAAAGTCTTAACTCATTTCAGCATTAATTCAAAAGTCTGCAGTCCAAAGTCTCATCTAATACAAGGCAAGTCCCTTCTGCCTATGAGCCTGTAAAATCAAAAGCAAGTTAGTTACTCTCTAGATACAATGGGGGTACAAGCATTGGGTAAATACACCCATTCCAAATGGAAGAAATTGGCTAAAATGAAGAGGTTATAGGACCCATGCAGGTCTGAAATTGAGCAGGGCAATAAAATCTTGAAGATCCAAAATGACCCCCTTTGACACCATGTCTCACTTTCAGGGCATGCTTATGCAAGATATGGGTTCCCATGGTCTTGGTCAGCTCTGCCCCTGTGACTTTGAAGGGTAAAACCCCCTTCTGGCTTTTTTCATGGGATGACATTGAGTGTCTGGACTTTCCAGGCTCACAGGGCAAGCTGTCAGTGGATTTATCATTCTGGGGTCTGGAAGATGGTGGTCCTCTTCTCACAGCTCCACTAGGCAGTACCCAGAAGGGATATTGTGTGTGGACTCCAACCGCACATTTCCCCTCCACACTGCCCTTGCTGAGGTTTTCCATGACAGCTCTGCTCCTGCAGCAAACCTTTGCCTGGACATCAAGGTATTTCCTTTCATCTTCTGAAATCCAGATGGAGGTTCCCAAACCTCAATTTGTGACTTCTTTGAAACCACAGTCCCAACACCACATGTAAGCCACCAAGGCTTGGGACTTGCAACCTCTGAAACAAGAGCCTGAGCTGTACATTGGCCCCTTTTAGCCATGGCTGGAATGCAGGGCACCATGTCCCAAGACTGCATGAATCAGTAAGGCCCTGGGTCCAGTCACTAAACCATTTTTTCCTCCTAGGTCTCCTGGTTTGTGATAGAAGGAGCTGCTGTGAAGACTTCTGACATGTGCTGGAGACATATTCTCCATTGTCTTGGCAATTAACATTTGACTCCTCATTACTTACGCAAATTTTTGCAGCTCCAAACTTTCCCACATCTCCCTGTCTTCTTTTGATCCCTCCAAACTGTTTCAACCTCTGCCTGTTACCCAGTTCCAAAGTCACTTCCACATTTTCAGGTATCTTAATAGCAGTACCCTATTCTCAGTACCAATTTACTGTATTAGTCCATTTTCATACTTCTACGAAGAAATACCTGAGACTGGATAATTTATAAAGAAAAAGTGGTTTAATAGACTCACAGTTCCACATGGCTGGGAGGTTTCAAAATCATAGAAGAAGGTGAATGAGGAGCAAAGGCACCTCTTACATGGTGGCAGGCAAGAGAGCATGTGCAGGGGAACTGCCATTTATTATACCATCACATCTCCTGAGACTTATTCACTATCATGAGACTAGCACAGGAAAAAGCCACTCCCATGATTCAATTACCTCCCACCAGATCCCTCCCACAACATGTGGGGATTACGGGAGCTGCAATTGAAGATAAGATTTGGGTGGGGACACAGCCATATTATATCATTTACTAAATCAACCTTGGAGATTAATGTTATTACTATACTTATTTTATAGATGAACAAATTACAGAGTGGTTAAACAAATTCCCCAAGATTATTATGCTAATAAATGATAGAGCTGAGATTTTGGCCTAGACAACCTGGTCTCTAGAACATTCATACAGTCACTACTATCTTTATTGTCACTGTGGGTGATTAGAATTAAAAGTATTGTTAATCTTTTCACACTGAAAATATCACTCTGTAATTTGTGTTAGTACAATAATACAAAAACAAAAAACTTCATTGCTTTGAAGTCATCTTCTATAGCATAGGGCAGTAGGAGATCAGGTAATTGAAAACAAAGTTGCTTTATTATGTAGGAAACATTAGACTTGAAAGCTTGTGATGACTCTAAACAAATCATTAGAGTCTCTTTTATGAAAAATAATATTTTATAAAATGTCCCTAAATGGGTTTGTATTGAAAGAAAAAAGATGGCTCTAATAAAAACATATTGTATTTTTCCAAAACTAGTGCTTCACCAAATGTTGTGTACAAATAGTAAATAGATGAGATTAAGGAGAATGTAGTCTAAATGTGTAACGGCTTCACATATCAATGGATCAGTTGTCATGACAAGACATGTTGCTATCAATGCACCTAAATATAATTTAATCATTATTAAATGATGATCTCCACAAAAAAACTGTATCAAAGATTGTGAATTAAGTGATAAAGATGAAGTTTGAAATGGGCATTTTAGTTGTCTGAAAGTGCTATGGCAGAAGCAAGATGCTCCTTAATTATTGCCTTCTGGTACCACAGACTATGCTGTAATAACCCGAGTAAATAGTAAGAGGAGCATCTTTTCCCTGGTTAGCTCCCAATCCTTTATCTGTAATGACATAGTTGTAGTTGATATATTCTATAATATATCTGTCTGCTCTCTGTTCCTCCCTTAGCTTTCTTGCACCTCCCTTTTTCCTTCCTTTCTACTTTCAACAATTATATTTTCAGTCCTAGGAAAGCAATGGTGAACAAACACATAGAAAACATCTCTCTTGTCATTTAGCTTAGAATATGAGAAATATTAACATTTTTAAAGTCACACTTATTAGTGTACAATTACAAATGGAGATAAATGTTTTGGGAGAATGAAACAAGGTTTCTGACCTAGAAGAGGGTGGTGGTGGCTGTAACAGAAGTTCTAATTTGAGGAAATACTTTCTTGTGCTATGATTTGAAGAATGAGTAGAAGTTCACTGATTGAAAGAAGAGAATCACATCCGGGGCAGGATCAAGACTACTTCAAGTCTTTAAGGCAGGAGGGAACATGGCATATTCCAGAAAATGGAAAAAGTGTGACTGGAATATAGGAAACAAAGTTAAAAGTAGTCTGAGATGGCCCTGGGAAATATGAATTACGTGGGCAGCTTCAGCTTGTATAGATCAGCAGTTCTGCCAACTTCTTATCTTTCTTTCCACTTCTTAGATGTCTAACACCAATCTCTAACTCCTCTTCCCACTTGTGACCACCATGTGCTCTATGTGAAGACCTGCTGTGGAGGTTTGTGTAAGTACCATGTCTGATCTACAAATCAAATAATTAGATTCAAAGTGTGAAAAGATACTGCCTAGGGTTGGACAGTCTGGGGCCCAAATGAGAGATGACAGAGATTTTAAATCATAAGCTTCTGGATAAACTAGCTCCATAGAGAGAATATTGATGTCCTCTACAGCAGAACATAAAGAGTCTGGTTCTCCATCATAAGCCAGAGAACATATTTTCCCTAAGCATAGAAATAAGAAAAAAAGAGTATTTTTCATGTACTCACCCTTACTGACTCCCCAATATTCTGAGAGCCAGGATTGCATTTGAACCCACAGGAGATCCTTTAATGACCTGGAGTCAACAGGTCATGTACACGTTCTACCTCAATCTTCCCTAGGTGGAAATCTATCAGTACCTCATGGCTAGAAGTCATCACTGATGATTCTGAAAGACATCTGATTGTTTGACTCTTCTGGTTGTGGGAAACATAGATATTCTTACTTTTTCCCTTGACCAAATTGATTCTGCTGTCTCTCTCTATATATTTTTCACTACTGTATAGTTGTTGTTTGTAGTTTCAATTTCATATCTTTCTTCGATAATGACTCCTCATGGCCCTTACCTAACCTCATGTTCCCTTTGTATGCTTCCTTTCACCTTGAGTTTATGCCTGCTTCCTTTATTAGTTCTCAATTCTCACTCTTGAAAATCAGAGTCAAATTGGCTCAGTTCATCCTTAGTCAGGCAGAGTTTCTCTTTCATGATCACCCTATAATCCTTTTGATGCTACCTTTGCAACCCCAGAGCCTAATCCACACTTGTTCCAACCAGCTTCTATTAATGATGAAAATATCTAGTGCACAGCTACAGAGTGTGTACAACAATTAAGCACATGAAAGGTGTGGGAAAGTGTACCAAAACACAAAGACATTACCTCCTAATGCAGAATCGAGGAAGAGTCTATTGCCTTGGAAATATTAGACATAATGCAATGTGCAAAGCACCTTTCTAGGAATCCTGTTTTTTTGCCATTGGTCAGAGCAATGTTTTTAAAACTTTTCTAAGGATCCTTGAGGTTTCTTCAGAGAAATTTCAGGGCATAAAACGTCTACCTCCCATTTTGACAAAATAATTAATGTGAATCTTCACATTAATCAATTTCAGACATTTGATTTCTTTTGAAATTCACAACGCTGAGGCTCTGAGCATAAGCTTAGGGAGAGGTCAGCCATGTGCACCCTGGGGTGACTCTAAGCTGGGAAAGGCAGCAGCCATCCCTTCCCTGGGTTGGTAGAAGAAGCTATGCCTAGGAGGGGTGAATCTCTCATTCACCCCCAATTCAGGTATCCAGTACCTCCCAGCATAGCAAATTTCAAAACTCTTGAAAGTCACCCATTCATTGTGGATTGTAATGGCAACTTGTAAGAAGTGGAGATATCTGGCGGGCTTTCCCCAGAACCTAATATACCTAAGTTTGGCAGCTGATGAAAGGGGAGACACAGTGGCTATCAGGCCTGAGTGAGTATGCACGCCACAAATCAGGGAACAAGACCACCAAATTCTGTTAGGGTGTGTACTCTGTGCCTAAAAGAACATTCCTTTGCCCAAGGGTGTATTGTGCCTAAGGAAGAGCTCACTTGGTCTGACTCCATTCCTGGCAGGATCCTCTTTCTTTCCAACGTTTCTGAATTTGGCTTGCATTTGTCTGCTTTGACTGGCTTGAGGAAGAATTGGGTAACTTTGATGATTCTTCCTATGAGTCAAATGTTCTTATATTTATATTTAAAACTGTCATTGCACAATATAAATATGAATGGTAAAATCTCAGCTAATAATTTAAAATTATATTTTTTCTTTACTTAGAAAGACATTAAGTGGCAAACAAACCACATCATAATAGAAGATTGAAAGAAAGAAAAAACAAGCTTTATACTTTAATGCCATTAATGACACTTTTTCCTTCTCTTTTAACTAGGGGCTCCACTTTTTGTTTTCTGCTGAATTCTGTAAATTACATAGCTAGGTTTTCATATTATATATTTTAGTATTCCAAAAATATTCTTGAGTTTTGTTCTGGGATCTGCTAAAATTACTTAGAATCAGTCTGATCCTATCTGGTTTGACTTTTAATATTTCTTATGTGAACTGGAGCAGTGCTTAGTCTACTTAACTATTCTTCACTACTGAAGCAAGATCCGACTATGTAGTGTACCTAATTCCTTGTGAATCATAAGGTTTTCCTGTCTGGCTGGTGGGAATAGACCCTATTTCTGGCTTTGAGTGTGTATAGGCACCATTATCTTCTTATCCTTCTGAGAGGATTTGGAGTTTCTTCACTCTAGAAACACTGGAGAGTGCTCTGCTGAATACTTGAGGGAGGCCCTCCACAAATTTCAGAAGTTCTGTGCAGCTCACTCCTCTCATTCTCTGTCCTGTGACCTCCATCTACTTTGACTTTTACGGACTCTTAGCTCTGTCTTCTCAATTCAGGGAGTCCATAGGGCTCCATCGAGCACTGCAGCCTTTCCTGCACTGCAGCCTGGAAATTCATCAAGGGAAATCATAGAGCAGATCTTCTGTATTTTCTGTACATTAGGAATTACTGTCCTTTGTTACCTGATTTTCAGTATCTTGAAAATAATTGCTTTATTTTTGTCATCCAGTTATTTTGATTATTTCAGGTAGAAAGGTACCTCTGGTACCTTTTTGTCTAAGTGGTCCAGAATTATAAGTCACATTACATTTTTAGCAGTTAAGTCATACCACCATAAAAAAGATTTTTCTGGTAAACAATAAAATATTGTTTTGTTGGGGAAGGCTCTTAGTAATTTTGATAGTAGAGACAAATATGGAATGTTGCAACAGGTATGTAATGGCATTAATTTCTGAGTCTGCAGACAGAAGCATGAAGTCAAAACTGTAAGGATGGAGTATGCTTGATTTTCTTGATTAAGCCCAAAGAAATTGGAAGTAAACATAAAGGATATAAGTGTCTTCCAGTTTATGTTCACTCTCAAACTCTCCCCTCTGACTAGATTTTTATCTTTTCTACCTGTGGACTTAGCCTTCTCTTTCCCAGGGATAACTAAGAAAAATCAGGCTCACTAGGATTCACATATCCATTTAAAAGAACATTAGAACATTTTTTACCTGCATTTTATCTTAATGAATTGGCAGCTGGAAAAAGTTAGATGAGATTGTCTGAGTAATAACTCTGAAAATAGGAATTTTAATTTGCCAGAGAATGGGAAGAAAGCCAAAATAAGTATTAGTATATAAAGTTAAGATTTTTTCAAGCAATTCCCTTTAATTTTGTTTAAGTGAAGAATATTTATTTATTTATTTATTTATTTTTTTATTATTATACTTTGAGTTCTAGGGTACATGTGCATAACGTGCAGGTTTGTTACATATGTATACTTGTGCCATGTTGGTGTGCTGCAACCATCAACTCGTCAGCACCCATCAACTCGTCATTTACATCAGGTATAACTCCCAATGCAATCCCTCCCCCCTCCCCCCTCCCCATGATAGGCCCCGGTGTGTGATGTTCCCCTTCCCGAGTCCAAGTGATCTCATTGTTCAGTTCCCACCTATGAGTGAGAACATGTGGTGTTTGGTTTTCTGTTCTTGTGATAGTTTGCTAAGAATGATGGTTTCCAGCTGCATCCATGTCCCTACAAAGGACACAAACTCATCCTTTTTTATGGCTGCATAGTATTCCATGGTGTATATGTGCCACATTTTCTTAATCCAGTCTGTCACTAATGGACATTTGGGTTGATTCCAAGTCTTTGCTATTGTGAATAGTGCCGCAATAAACATATGTGCGCATGTGTCTTTATAGCAGCATGATTTATAATCCTTTGGGTATATACCCAGTAATGGGATGACTGGGTCATATGGTACATCTAGTTCTAGATCCTTGAGGAATCGCCATACTGTTTTCCATAATGGTTGAACTAGTTTACAATCCCACCAACAGTGTAAAAGTGTTCCTATTTCTCCACATCCTCTCCAGCACCTGTTGTTTCCTGACTTTTTAATGATTGCCATTCTAACTGGTGTGAGATGGTATCTCATTGTGGTTTTGATTTGCATTTCTCTGATGGCCAGTGATGATGAGCATTTTTTCATGTGTCTGTTGCCTGTATGAATGTCTTCTTTTGAGAAATGTAAAAAAACAAACAACCTCATCAAAAAGTGAAGAATATTTAACTATCATGGCTATATAAGTAAAAGGTAACGTGTCATATCCACTTGAAAACTCACCAACAATTAAAAGTCAAAAAGAATCACTTATTAATACACTTGCATTTGCTCTAAATTTTTATTTTTATGTGCACATGACTACAGATGTTAGTGTGTGAGTGAGTGGGGAGCATTATCTGGAAAAAATATGAGGTAATAGCTCAGGCTTAAAAATTTGCCACTGGAAATGCTATATATTTGAGTTTCTAAGTAGGCACTAATAAGGTTATATCTTGCTGTCTTTAGTTGCATGCTAGCCATCAATGAAAACATAAACTCAAAGATCAAGAACAGGAGGTATATTTTAGAAAGTGATTGACTCTAGAATAAGTTTCCTTTATCTTGTTAGCTATGTCATTTTTAGGTGAAATAAATAAATTCTGAGAGTGAATCAGAACATACAGTGGAAGCAACTTGGTTTAGATATTGGGGTATAGGCTTTGCTGTCTATGTGCTTGTTGGTAACAGTTTCTGTTTACTGCAAAAGGAAAATCAATCTATACTGCTGTCTGAGATCTAGTTTTACTTAATTCCAAATACATTAACTTCTGGTACATATCTCAACAAATGCAGTAAAATTGATTTAAAAAACATATTTCTGTTTATTTGACTTTGAATCAAACATTTACTGACATCACCAGCACCAACACCACCATTATCATTATTATCAATATCAGCAGCAGCAGGATCCCTGGCTATTTTTAAACACACATTAGAGATATAAAATATACAGGCCTTCACAGTAACTTGGTCCAGTAAAACAGTCACCTCAGAACACATGGAATGGGGCTGTTTGGGAAATATACCACTGTACTTGAGTCACTGTTACTGTGATCTTTATGCAATAGCTTACTCTCTAAGCTGTGTCCTCCATTTTGAGCCTGGCTTTAATGCCATTATACAATAATCTCATGTTCTAAAGTTATGTGATTATTTCATTGCTCTCCAAGAAGATGATGCAAATCAATCAATGTTA
This sequence comes from Macaca mulatta, assembly GCF_049350105.2. Taxonomy (NCBI): domain Eukaryota; kingdom Metazoa; phylum Chordata; class Mammalia; order Primates; family Cercopithecidae; genus Macaca; species Macaca mulatta. The sequence continues at coordinate 106,175,010 of NC_133426.1, read as the reverse complement.
GAATTTTTTTTTCTTTTTAAAGAAATACAAAGCCTTGAAGTCACACACAGTAGTTTCCTTTAGATTAACATTTTTATACCTTGAATGTTAATTTGTGGAATTTTATAAGAAAGCACTAAATTGAGCATAATAAAAATCGTATCTCAGTATATATGTTATAAATGTTATAATTTAGAATGTTGGCCATTATCTTCCTCTATATAAGTTTTCATATCTTTGTGTTTATTATTTTCTTGCACTAGCATACTATTGAGCCTCATCTCTAACTATATGGCCATTTTTCTGGTTAAACAACAATCTAATAATATTCATGAGTCTGGATCTGATCTTATTTAATGCTACAGTGGCCAATACTACTAAAAAGATTAATTTTGTTTCACTTCTTTCCTTATAGCCTGTGATGGTTAATATTGAGTGTCAACTTGATTGGATTAAAGGATGCAAAGTGTTGCGCCTGGTTGTGTCTGTGAGGGTGTTGCCAAAGGAGACTAACATTTGAGTCAGTGGATTGGGAGAGGCACAGCCACCCTCAGTCTGGGTGGGCACTCTCTGATCAGCTGCCAGCATGGCTAGGATAAAAGCAGGCAGAGGAACGTGGAAGGATTCGATTGGCTTAGTCTTCCAGCCTACATCTTTCTCCCATGCTGAGTGCTTCCTGCCATCAAACATCAGACTTCAGGTTCTTCAGTTTTTGGACTCCTGGACCTTCAAGCACAGACTGAAGGCTGCACTGTCAGCTTCCCTACTTTTGAGGTTTTGGGACTCATATTGGCTTCCTTGATCCTCAGCTTGCAGATGGCCCATTGTGGGATTTCACCTTGTGATCATGTGTGTCAATACTCTTTAGTAAACTCCCCTTTATATGCATATCTATCCTATTAGTTCTCTTCCTCTAGAAAACCCTGACTAATACATGGCCATAGCTTAAGAATAACTTTTAGAATATATTTCTATATGTATACAAAAAGTGCTACTATTGATTAAATATTGATAGGAAATAGTCAATTCAGTCTATCAACTGTTACAAAACATTATTCCTCTGAGATGAGTGGTGTCAAAAGAACTGATAATATGTTAGTTTGATATCAGATTGGCATCAGTCAAAACAGGTGACATAAGCAGATCCCAGAATGGTCATACAGTTTTAAAATAAAAGACTACATTATTTTCATTTTGTTGATAATCTTGCTTTGTCATGAAGACAATAAAAATGTGACTGGATTGAATTATCCATATTCCTTTTTAGAAACTGAATAGATTTTTTTAAAAAAATTAAAAAGATCTTCATAGGAATACCAAAATTGGAATATTTGTGACAAATTGTTATTTACAAAACTTTTAATGTCTAAACTGGTGTCATCTGGTGTCTCATAAAGCTGAGGCAATGTCCACTTTGATTCTTCTGATGGTTTGATTGACTATTATCAAAAACATCTACATATGTTGCTAACAACAGTATTAGATACTCACAACACAATTTACCACATATCCAGCTACTCATGACTTGAAAGAAACTTGCAAAATGAAAAGACAGAGAGCTGGACAAAGATAATTCGATTGCCACTGAGACTATGGCTAGTAGGGCAAAATATGTTTTTGATTTTAATGGATCCAGCTAATTTGACCATTGATATGAATTGTCAGTCTAAACAGAAAATCAGAGACATAGGATAAGAAAATTGGATCTTCAGTGAGACTGGGTCGTAGGAAAAACCGTAGAGTTATTTATGAATATTATTGATTTGATCAATATCTATGTAAGGTACATAATGAAGGCCCTTGGTCGCAAGTCCAAATTAACTTGCTTGCCTTTCTTGAATGACTGATATTTAACTATTCATTTCATTTCTTGTTTTGTTGACTCAGGCTGCATCTTTGTAGCCTAAATATCAACATATCCATAGTTGAACACAATTGCAAATAGCAGATTGATATAATTATTTTAGCAGTTTTATCAGCTGCAATAGCTCATCACAGGAATGATATAGATTGCTGCATGATCAATTAAAATAATAAATCACTAGTATGACCGAACAGGTCATATTTTGCTTCTTCCTCTTTTACTCTATGTATACTTCTAGGAAAACAAAAGCAAAAACTGTGTTTGATCTAGAGAAACCTTATAGTGGTTCCTAAAAGAGAAAGGGAGGGGGAGAGAGAGAGGAAGAGGTAGAAAGAAGAAGAAAAGTTTGGAAATGCATAGATTTAAAGGTTTAAGGCATCAAAGGACTTATATAACAATCTTAGAATTATTAATCTAAGTACATCAATTCGCTTTAATGTGATAATCTGAAAGTCTTCTGAAATTAGTTCTATATGATGAAAAAATTCCTTTTGGTTTTTACTTCTTCCTCCCTCTCTCCCCTTCTCTCTCTTTCTCCTTTTCCTCTCACCAATTCAGACCACAAAATAAGCAGTGTGATTGGTTGACTATTTAAGATGACTCTCATATTTTTCCAGTATATGACTATATAGAGTTGCTCATGAATCATCTTAATGCTGATGTGGCATATGTATAAAATCAGAAGAATTTTAAACATTGGCTTCCATTCTTTGTTTCTATGATACTCTAATAGCTTTGTGGGAGGTAATTGGATTAAACAGAAAAGAGAGTAAACAAGTATTCAGATATATATTTATTTTCTCACTAGGTAACTAAATTTAAAAAGAAGACAGAAACCATAAGAGTAAACATTTAGACTTAACGTTGAGCTATGTTACTAGTATGACTTGAAACAGAAAGGATTTATTGAAGTAGAGAAAAAAATACTCTTCTACAACACGACACTTTAATTAACTTCTTTAATTGTGCCCAAAGGGTGTGAAATGATGGGTACCTTTATAAAATCGAAAATATATATATATATAAACCAACATAACTGATGATTATAATTACTGCTGATCAGCTCATTTTAATCTATTAATATTATGTTTTCTTCTGTCCTAGCTGATTAAAGCAGAGGATTAGAAACTGCCTCCCTGACAGTCACATGATTTTCCCTAACAAGATAGAAAGCATTTTAGCCTCATCGCTGACCCCTCCATCTAGTCCTTTCTACCTCATAAAGTGTAACCATGTTCAAAAGGAGACAAAGTAGATACTTTGTTAACAGTCACAGTTCATAGTGTGACACTGTAGAGACAGGCTTGGGGCACAGCTGCTGTACAGGGACACTCAGAGCCCTATAGTACAGTGAACGCAGCTAAAACTCTAGCTAGTACAGTCAAAAACATAATAGCACTGGGTGAGAAATTGTTTCTCCATTGACTAAGTCAGCCCCAACACTTAAAAGGACTAAATATGTAATGCTGCATCAATAGCAGTGGGGAAAAAAACTATAATATGTAAGTGTCCTCAGAAGCTTGGATACTGCCTCTTAGCTATAGTGCACAGTTTTAATGACAACCGTCTCATTAGCTCAGCCTTCCTGGACTATTTCAAACATTCATCATCTTATGTGGCTAACAGCATAGTTCATGCAAAATTCGTGGAGGAATGAGGAGAATTAAAAAGGTTTTGCTGCTTAAGGGAGTAAAAAGCAGGTTGTCCTGAGCTCTTCATCTAGTCCTCTACATTTATTAAGGGCAAACCCATTTATCTTTCTACTCATAAATGGAACAGATACAGTATCTCTCCCTCAGGCACCAGGAGCCACTGGGGAAAGCTAGATTAGGCCTTGAGAACTGATGCAACCTAGTGTGGAATGTTACTTCATGGAGCAAGAAGTTAGCAACAGTCTTTGATTCTAAATATTTTTAATCTGGTTTGTCACACACACACAGAGGGAAACAAAAGGCAAAAAGATTGCCATTGCCCGTTCTGCATTGTCTAAGCTGTAAGCACTGTGTCAGGATTTTCACAAATGGACACTCCTAATGCAGGTTACATAGCTGAAAGATTGCTTTTGGGAGGGTATTTGTGAAGGGAACAGTAAACCACAGGGCTAGAAAGAAACAACATTTGATATGTAGAAATGAATTATTTTTATTCAGATGTCAATTAGGCTCTAGCTTCTTGCCACTTTAGTGGTCACTATTATTTTTGATCTGTGGGATAGTTCTAACCTGAGTTCCAAGCAGAGAGTATATTGTTCATCTTGGCCTGTGGTGGCTGGAACATAATAATTTGTCCTAGTATATTTTTAATTTCAGAATTGAAATGTTGGCTTTGCAACAGACTGTCAGAATAATTTATATACACAGTATTAAAAATAAGTGTGTGATGGTTTTATCAATGTACTCAAAGAATAATGAAACCTTCAGATCTGCTCTAATGAATTCTGATGAAGTGAAATGCTTAAGAATGATATTCTTTGTACGTGCTTATTCCCCACTTAAGAAAACAAATAATCAGCCCAAAGAGGCAAAATCTCTGACAAGAATCTAGAGACCCTCTGCAAATTAATATTCTTAGCTTCATATACTGAGTCACTATACATGAAATGAAGATTTCAGGTTTCTACTTGCTTTTGGATCTCAGGATAATAAGGACAGGATTTTTTGGCTTTTATTATTATTTTTAATTGACACATAATAATGATAGATATTTATGGGGTACAATGTGATATTTCTACACATGTATACAATGTGCAATGATTAAATCAGAGTAATTAGCAGAAAGAAATGATAAATGTTTGAGGATAGTTTTTCTGTTGCTTTTTAAAACTCTTCATCTTCGGCTTTCTTGCCATCCCACTCATTGGCAACATGCATATATTTAGAAGGTATTTTTGAATGTAGTTTGCTAATGTTGAGAACACACAGCCACTGTGTTTTAGTATCGCTATGATACTATAGATGTGACACATTATTTGTTCAAAAAAGCCTTGTTTATCATTATTGCACTTAATATTAAAAATGATGAGCTATATTAAAATGCCTATTTTTATCCTTTATTGCATTGATCACTTTTTTCAGGGTAATCATATGCACATATCTGAAATTCATTTGTGTGTGCATGTATGTGTGTGTGTGTCTGTGTGTGTGTGTGTGTAAGCATGGTTTTTAAAGAGAAAAATGCTTTTGTGGTGTATATGTTGATATGCTGATAAATTCTACTTCACCATCCCTCTGTAAACGAAGGCATGCCAGGCATTGTGCCATTGCTACATCTCTATCATATCTTAATCTTCACATTTTGATCTTAATTTTGTATGCATTATATAACCATAATACCCTCTGAAGCTAAATTCCCATTTGAATAACAGCCAAACCAAATATCACCTACTCCCTGCTATACTGCCATCAAAAACAAGAGAGATTGAAGTTTAGTAATGGTCAGTAAGAAAGTAGCTTTTATTTTTCTCTTCAAAAACAGTTATTATTATTATCGTTTTGGTTGCTAGGAGGGAGTATTAGCTAGCTTCAGAATCAGCTCTACCTGGGTCATTCATATACTAGTTGTATAAACTAACACGAGTTACACTGTGAATTCCTCACTGTGAATGAAGATAACACCACTTACTTTACGGGATTGTTATACAGGGTGGCAAAATATAATTGCCTGGCACAAGGTAGATGTTCCCGTTCTCTCTGATCATTTTATTCAGAGACATACATTTTCCAAATATTTTTACAAACATTTCTTGGTTGATCTTTACAACAACCCAATGAGGCAGCTAAGCCAAAATTACTATAGTCAGATAGGAAACTAAGACCCATGTAGTCAGTCATCAGGAAAAGTTTGGTGAGAATCCATATGACCTCCTCCAAGACTTGTAATTACTATCAACATACTATCAAGTATTGGAAGAGAAATCTCTCTGGCCTGAAAATATCTTTTTTTCAAATACATGTGGAAATGCATACATACTTATAGATGAAGATCTATGCATATTATTTAGACACGTTTTTCTCAGCAATTTCTTAAGTTTAAAAAATAATGTTTAAGTTTCTTGTATAATGGTCCAACAGCATTAAATTTATGTGAAGTGTTATATGCAAAACATTTTTATTATAAAAGTAAATTCCTGGTGAGGGCAGGCAGAAATCTAAAACAAAATTTCTAAGCACTCTCCTTTCTGTTTAAACTCAAAGCAGCGTACTAGCAATACATAAAGGTATGGGAAAATACTCAAAGCACCTAAACTTAGCCCTGTTTTTTTCAGTGTAGCATGAAAAAGTTGTGAATGCTAAAAAGAAGCTGCACTCTCTGGAACTCTGAAAATCCAGGCCAGTTCTGGAAGCTGCCAGTGTAGCATAAGTAGCTGACAGCCTAAACACCCTCAATGCCACCTACTGCTGTTCCCTGGATTACGGCTCAGATTTGATTACTGTCTCCTCCACACCTAAGGCTATCACTAGCTTTACACATTAAGAATTGTCCCTTTCAGCTAATGGTGACTGTGGGAACAGATAGGAATATGCTACATTGCCAACTCACTGCATGGGTGTTGAGTAACACCAAGAGTATATACCAAAAGAGGCATCTGCTAAGAAGAAGGCAGTGTGGTTTCAGACACTCAGGGGGATATGGTCGAGAGACTACATTGTGTTAAAGTCAATGGACTAGTGTATCATACTACAAGAATATTATGCTTTATAGGTAATTTTACTAAAATGTAAAGCATTAATTATAGAAAGGTGCTAAAGCAACCTTATGTTTGTCTAACTCGTAATAGTAATTTCTGTGTCTATAATTGAAAAGAAAGCCTGACTTCTGGCTCCCCTCAAATTTACACCACTGAAAATTAAAAATGGATGAAGATACATACTCTTAAAACACTTCATTTGCACTCATATGACAATGCTTAACTCCAGTATACCTTGAACCACTCACAATGCAAATGTCAGCTTTCCTTAGTAGATCACAATCTCCTGCAATGGCAGGGGGAATTTTTTTTTGTCCTGAGCCTGGCATGGTGTTTTCTTTTTTTGGACATTATAGATATTTAGTCTGTACAATTAAGCAAAATAAGTACAAAAAATAAAGAGGATTGGATTTTCTATCTTGCAGTCATTTATTTTTTGTTGACAGCCAATAACATGTTTTTGTTGTTTGTTTGTTTGTTTTGAAGAAGAAGAAAAAAGATATGAGGCAATTTTAAAATTTGCCTAAGGTTTTATGGGACAGTGAAAGCAGGGGTAGAAAAGGACTGACAGACAAACAAAACCTTTGTTGAGATAGTTGCACGTGTTTAGCAAAGGGAAAGAATTCACTATTTATTATCTGTTGTATGTGTTTAAACCCTGTGATATACCAAACATACATATATATGCAATGGTGTTATAATATTCATTTTAAAATGAGGGACAAGATGCTCAGAAAGGCTAGGCACTTTCCCAAGGTCACTCAATTAGTAAAGCGTAGTGCTGAGTAAAAGTCATGGGTCTGATAGTAAAGCCAGTGATTATTTTGGTATTACACAAACACCTATTCCTCCCTCTTTGTAAACTTTATGTTAAGCTGGGAGCTTAAATCTATTTAGAAAGCAGTCACTATGTAGAACCAATAGTGGACGTGTCAAACAATAATATATTCATTTACCTTAGAAATAAAATTAGAAGCCTTACCTCAGATTTAAAATTAGAAACATTGAGTACATGGGGAATGGGTGTATAGTAGATGTTTTAGCACACACCTATAATTCTAAATATTAGATAAGCTAAGTCTAGAGAAGAGCTGGGGCTTGGAGATTCATATTGTACCAGTGGAAACTAGGAAACTAGGTTTCTGCGTTAAATCTAGCAGCCGTTCCCCAAGAAAGGAGTCCTAAGATACCTGGGAAAGTGTAAACAGGCTCAGGATGAAGGAACACTGTCACTAAGTCAAAAAATCGTAAAGAACTAGTCTCACAAAGCAATTTCCATAGGTTCTACCACCATAATCTTACAAAATATTTTGAGAACTATGATTACTTTTTATTTTTAAGTATATTTAATATATTTTAAACACACATTTAAAAGATTTGCTAAATTCCTAAGAAATATTTGCTATATCACGGTGCATGGTACTTGTGGAAGAACACATCTACTATTTCATAATAAGTCAATGAGTAAAAGAAAAATCTTATGTGCACATAGGATTTCATAGCCAACATTGAAGAAAGATATCTCCTTGGCATTCCTACAAACCTCAAAATACTTTGTGACTTTTGAGAATTTCTTAAAGCCTATGTGTGAGATGGAAAAATATTGTACCCATTTACAGAAGAGGAATGAGTGACCCACAACCGATTTGGGACTTTACCCCTACAATGAATCAGTAGAAGAGCCACAAATTTACTGAAGTCTCCAGAAAAACTGTCCACAGGGTCAACCATGTTTGATGTGATTACTACCTGTAATAACAACAAGGTCGTATGTACTTTCCTGATTCCCAGTTCTTTCAGTATTTTATCAATCATAAAAGCACTAAAATTAATGTCTCTAAACTATTTTTGCATTCATAATGTCAATCTTAGCAAAAGCTAGTGAGATGTTATCATAGAAAAAGTCATCCAAAGTGAAAAAGTCTAATCGCCAAGATAGGTTGCCCAGCATTTTATCTGTATATGTATTACCATTGCCTCCTTGCAGAAGTGGCAGACACATGAACTGTATGACAAGCTCAAATGCTGCTTTGCTTTAGAGGGAAATCTCATTTCCCTCAGGTGGTAGGCTTATTTACTTGTGAGTTTTCTTAAGTGTCTGGAAGAAACTTAGTGTTAACACCAAAGGGAAGAGTCTAGCTTACTTTTAGTCTCTTTTTCCAGGCCCACTATCAATGAAGGGAATCCGAAAAAGACTACAATGCTATTTTTGATGAGAAGAGTTCCATGCATATTTCCCTCTTCTTTGTGTCTACCTAATCCTCTTAAAGTTACTAGGTTCCAGGTCAGGGTGGGGGTAAGTGTCTGTGCCTAATGTATTGATTGCCCTCTAGTGGATGGAGTGTAAAGATTTCTTGTTAGCATGTGACGAACCTAAATATGAATCTTGGAATAGTCAAAATGCTGCCTCCATATTTTCAAAGGACAAACTTGGGAGCTATTTTTTTTTTTCATTGTGCTCTTAGACCACATCTTTAAGTCAATCTATTTCCATATCATACTTCTTGGGTTGCTATCCAAAAACAACAGGTATTTTTGCAAGTCTACTATGTATAAGCGACTGTGACACAATCTGTGAGGAGTAAAAATAAGTACTGTATAACATGGTCTCTGTCTGTATAGAGCTCAATTTTATCTCAAATGTGATATGTACAACTGAAAAAAAAACAGCACAAAGTATCTTTTACTGGTATTAAATGAAAACTGCATTCTTTAGATGAGTAAGGCTATTGAGTTTCAAAAGCAAATATCGTTTCACACCCATCCTCCATCACATAACCCTGCCAGATCTTAACACAAGCTTCACAATAGGAGAGAGTAGAACATTAATGGAGTCCTGAGTTGAGGAAGCCATAAAACTGAAGTATTTAATAGCACTGTACTCCATTGATATATTTACACTCTAAAGACTTCTTTAAATGTAAGATTGTTTATTTCCACCTTTAGGGTAATCATAACTGCATGTTTCTCTAGGTAAATGGTAACTTAGAACTTTTAATATGAAAAAAAATATTTGGGTAATAGTTTTTAATATATTTAGCACTAATTAAATGAGGGTTGGAGTGGGTCCGGGTAAGGTTGAGTGAGGAACTATATGTATGTCACTTAAGTCAGCAAAACGTATGAATGAAGTTATCCAAATATTTTCCTGTGAAAAGCCTCAACCTCCTTTTTTCCACCACCCATTCATGACCTGAAAAACCCTTCCTTATTCCTATATCATAGTAATTACATTGTTGAATCATTACTTGTTTACCTCTCTCTCTCTCTGCCTTACTAGACTCTGAGCTTTCTTTGTATTTTCTCCAAAATTTATAATCACTAAAGGCACAGGGTAAGTGCCAAATTTAATAAAAATATCATTGAATGAATGAATGAAATGTAGTGGAAATTTCAGGCACTTGTGGAGATACTACTGGTTATGGGCACCTAGTAACATGTCTCAAACGTTAATATGTAGAAGACTATCTTGTCTTCCTGGCTGTTTATTTTATTTGTCTGTTGCAACTGTGAACACACAAGTGGGCCTTATGAAATTTAAATCAAAATTGCACTATTTATATTAGCAATTGAAAAAGGACCATAGTCTTACTGTTTTTCAAAGCAAGCCAAGTAGGAAAAAGAGCCAAATTAAGTCACGCAGTAAATTATCTAATGATTGAGCCACATAAAATAATGACATTTTTATACAAATTTTTAACTCCCCATAAAACAGTTTCACATTTTTAGCCTGATGAGAAAAACAATATGTTCAAAACTAGGAAACTTAAAGGAGTGAAAGTTATGTGTTTTGAAAACTAAGATTTCTTGCTTAAAATATAAAAATAGTTGATGCAGGAGTAAGGAGAGTATCATTGAAGTCCTCATATTTGTGACTAAAAAGAATAAAGGCCCTGTACTAATATTATAACTATTTCATATGAACAAGTTCTAGAAAAAACAATCTTTACTTAGATGCCTCTGATATCTAAGTGCAAAGAAACATAAAATAACAAAACAACACAAGCAAGAAGATAGAATTTAAAGAAATAAAAAAGAAACAGGGCAATAGAACATGAGAATGATGCTCTAAAAAAATTAAATATACATCTGACTCTTGTTTAGTTCCTAAAATATGTTTTTAATAAGAAAAAATTAAAAGAAGCAACAGAAAGAATGAAAGTAAACAAAATACGTTTATAAAATCCCATTCTCTCTCCTTGTAATAATTAAAAAAAAAGTTGTCCTAAAGTGTTAAACAATTTTTTAAACATTTGTTATTTATATTACCTTGATTGGGAGCATCACGTGGGCCAGAGGCAGGACAAGCAGAAGCGCCTAGAAGCATAAAAATGAGGTTCCTGTGTTCAACCACTGCTCTTCTGTACATCCTCATGAGAAGGAAAGGAGGTGCCCATTTACTCTTTCTAATTTCAGCAGGTGCAGAGCCATCAATCATAGTCACAATATTCTTCAGAAAAAGAATCAAGATCCAAACTGCCCAAATTGTTGACCACTGTCCTAGAGTTACTGGAGATAGCTAGTTTTTCCCTTACAACAATAAAGTACTAAGAAATAAATATAGGCAAATAAATACTTAATACCAGTTGAAAATTTTTTGAACTCCAACTAGCTTAAGACTAAATGTGAGCATTGACATCCTTTTTTTTCTTCTCTAGCTTCAGGACTAGAGTAGAAGCATTTGACTTGCCCATCTTCCTAAGTATTCTTTAACCTTCAGAAAAGCAAAGGCCCTGGTGATCTTGTTCACTGCTATATCTCAGTGCCTAGATAAGTTTTTGGCACATAGTTGGTACATAATAAATATTGGTTGAAGTCAATGGCAAAAAAAAAAGACAGTAGCCTCCTACTCTACTTTTTCCTTGGGCCTTCCTTGGCTCTTGCTTAGTCTACTCTAATGCTGGGGTGGGAAGTTAAGAAGACAATTTCTCTCATAGGCTCATCTTACATCAGCTCCTCATAAGAGAAAAGAAAGAAGAAGGAAATTCAAAGAAACTCAATAGCAAGAGTCAAGAGAATGCTGATCCCAGTTAAATTCTATTTTAAAAATTCCTTTATTCCATCCATTAGAAGCTACACTTTCTGGTTCTGTTACCCAATTTTATTCTCAAAGGGACAAAGGGCTAGTGAAAAGCTAGAAAGCCTTGAGTTCTATAGAAGTTAATGTATAACAGACGATATTTAATAAGCAGATTTGTTGAGTACAGGGATAACTACTGTAAAGCCTTATACTTGAAGATAAATCAAATCCATTGATTATTTTTAATATTTTGCCCAATGCTTTCCTTTTCGTGGTGTGTAAAACAAACCCCCACAAAAAAATCAACATTGCAAAACATTAAGTGTATGTTTTCTGAGAGGAGTACTCAGGGAAAGAACACTAACACTCATAGTTAGACACCAGTGGAAATGTAGCCAAAATGTTCCTCTTGAAGTCTCCTCTGATTAGTTAGCATAGGTACAGCACTTTTATAATCTTAAGACCTTGTTTTTATTGCAGAAATACTGGAGCTAAATGCAAGGTTAGCTTTCAGCCAAAAAATGCTGGATACACATGCACAGGATACTATTTTGTAGAAGCCCTTATGGATTTCTACCACATTTTCAAAAGTAATTTGAAACAGAGCAGCATAAAATGATATATGGACTTCTTAGTGTGAATTTATTTGAACCTCAGAGTAACCTTAATTTTCTTAAAATTAAGGGATCCTAACTTTCTGGTTCAGTTGAATGAACCCTGTGGATCATATTTTCCTTGGTGGTCTAGTTACTAAGAAGATTTTTCATGAAAAAACACAACAAACAAAAACCTACCAGTGTTTAATGTTTTTTAGCATCAAGATTATTAATTGTTAAATTTAACATTTAATTTAAAATAAAGTAAACATCAAGAAGTTTGGGAAAGGTTTCCACTTATTTAAATGAGAGTTTGATAAGAAATAAAGCAATGTTTTAAGTCTGAGGACTTAAGAAAATTTCCTTGTATATTGTCTAGACTTGCCATCTCACCTCTGATACGATGAAGCTCATGGTGAGAAAATAGAATGGCCAGAGAGCAAATGCGTGAATGGGGAAGAGAAAAGCAGGCTGTGCATACAAGTCTTCAGTAATTTCACTAATGAAGAACTGTAAAGGGGCATGTCCAATGGATAATGAAGGAGAGCAACTTTACATAACAGACTAGTAAGTCTATAAATAGCCTTTACTTTTTTTCCTCCGAGAACCTCTAATAAAAATGTTATATGTTGGAGAATAAAATGAAAACCTAAAAAACAGCAGCAGTAACAAAAACAACTACTACCATTTATTGCATGCTTATCATATGCTAGGAACTGTGCTAACAGATTTCCATGAATTATCTTATCGGCAACCTTTAACTGAATGCCGACAGACTTACGATAGGTTTTATCCCCTAAATCTGTTCTCATCATCCACCCTCACAAACAGACGTATAGTAGGTGTACCTCAGGATTTATAATGACAGAGACTTGGTAATATGAATAGAAAACAGAAAAAATTGAAAATTTTGTTAGAACAATGACTGTGAGCAAACTATTGTATGTATTGTGTTCATTCCCTTAATGTTGTTTTGCTTACCTGTATCTGCGAACTCTGGTTAATGAACTAGTCTCGAGGCTGTTGAGAAGACAGTGAGTTGAACAGGTATGTACATGTAACTGTAAGAAAGGGAAAGAAAGAAGAAAGTGAGAGAGGGTGTAGGGGAACACGGGAGAGAGGGGGAGAAAGCAAAGCTGAATGTAGACTGAATAAGAAACACACCTGCAGCTCCCAAATTTGACCACTGTTGTTATGGAGTTAAGGGTTTGCTTTTATATCTTCTTTCTTGGACACAGTCAGTGGGCACTAGAACATGTCCATAAATTCATGGTAATGTCACATAAATAAATTTCTTTAAAAATAATGAATAGTTCTTATTTGTGCTTCCAAACATTAAGAAAATAAAAAATAAAACCTCTTGTACTGTACCATGACTACTTTTTCAACAGATAATTCCTTCTAGATTAAGAAGGACATTTTATAGCTCTATCTGAGATCCTTGTAGAGCTTTACATTCCAAAATATGAATCAACCCAGAGCTTCTTTTTCTCTTTGTTCAATGACAAGAATCCCTGGTGAAGATTGGTCCCTGATTTCTTTTTTTTTTTTTTTTTTTTTTAAATTTATTTATTATTATTATACTTTAAGTTGTAGGGTACATGTGCATAACGTGCAGGTTTGTTACATATGTATACTTGTGCCATGTTGCTGTGCTGCACCCATCAACTCGTCATTTACATCAGGTATAACTCCCAATGCAATCCCTCCCCCCTCCCCCCTCCCCATGATAGGCCCCGGTGTGTGATGTTCCCCTTCCTGAGTCCGAGTGATCTCATTGTTCAGTTCCCACCTATGAGTGAGAACATGCGGTGTTTGGTTTTCTGTTCTTGTGATAGTTTGCTAAGAATGATGGATTCCAGCTGCATCCAAGTCCCTACAAAGGACTCAAACTCATCCTTTTTTATGGCTGCATAGTATTCCATGGTGTATATGTGCCACATTTTCTTAATCCAATCTGTCACTGATGGACATTTGGGTTGATTCCAAGTCTTTGCTATTGTGAATAGTGCTGCAATAAACATACGTGTGCATGTGTCTTTATAGCAGCATAATTTGTAATCCTTTGGGTATATACCCAGTAATGGGATGGCTGGGTCATATGGTACATCTAGTTCTAGATCCTTGAGGAATCGCCATACTGTTTTCCATAATGGTTGAACTAGTTTACAATCCCACCAACAGTGTAAAAGTGTTCCTATTTCTCCACATCCTCTCCAGCACCTGTTGTTTCCTGACTTTTTAATGATTGCCATTCTAACTGGTGTGAGATGGTATCTCATGGTGGTTTTGATTTGCATTTCTCTGATGGCCAGTGATGATGAGCATTTTTTCATGTGTCTGTTGGCTGTATGAATGTCTTCTTTTGAGAAATGTCTGTTCATGTCCTTTGCCCACTTTTTGATGGGGTTGTTTGTTTTTTTCTTGTAAATTTGTTTGAGTTCTTTGTAGGTTCTGGATATTAGCCCTTTGTCAGATGAGTAGATTGCAAAAATTTTCTCCCATTCTGTAGGTTGCCTGTTCACTCTGATGGTAGTGTCTTTTGCTGTGCAGAAGCTCTTTAGTTTAATGAGATCCCATTTGTCAATTTTGGCTTTTGCTGCTGTTGCTTTTGGTGTTTTAGACATGAAATCTTTGCCCATGCCTATGTCCTGAATGGTACTACCTAGGTTTTCCTCTAGGATTTTTATGGTATTAGGTCTAACATTTAAGTCTCTAATCCATCTTGAATTAATTTTCGTATAAGGAGTAAGGAAAGGATCCAGTTTCAGCTTTCTACTTATGGCTAGCCAATTTTCCCAGCACCATTTATTAAATAGGGAATCCTTTCCCCATTTCTTGTTTCTCTCAGGTTTGTCAAAGATCAAATGGCTGTAGATGTGTGGTATTATTTCTGAGGACTCTGTTCTGTTCCATTGGTCTATATCTCTGTTTTGGTACCAGTACCATGCTGTTTTGGTTACTGTAGCCTTGTAGTATAGTTTGAAGTCAGGTAGCGTGATGCCTCCAGCTTTGTTCTTTTGGCTTAGGATTGTCTTGGAGATGCGGGCTCTTTTTTGGTTCCATATGAACTTTAAAGCAGTTTTTTCCAATTCTGTGAAGAAACTCATTGGTAGCTTGATGGGGATGGCATTGAATCTATAAATTACCTTGGGCAGTATGGCCATTTTCACAATATTGATTCTTCCTATCCATGAGCATGGTATGTTCTTCCATTTGTTTGTGTCCTCTTTGATTTCACTGAGCAGTGGTTTGTAGTTCTCCTTGAAGAGGTCCTTTACATCCCTTGTAAGTTGGATTCCTAGGTATTTGATTCTCTTTGAAGCAATTGTGAATGGAAGTTCATTCCTGATTTGGCTCTCTGTTTGTCTGTTACTGGTGTATAAGAATGCTTGTGATTTTTGCACATTAATTTTGTATCCTGAGACTTTGCTGAAGTTGCTTATCAGCTTAAGGAGATTTTGGGCTGAGACAATGGGGTTTTCTAAATATACAATCATGTCATCTGCAAAGAGGGACAATTTGACTTCTTCTTTTCCTAACTGAATACCCTTGATTTCTTTCTCTTGCCTGATTGCCCTAGCCAGAACTTCCAACACTATGTTGAATAGGAGTGGTGAGAGAGGGCATCCCTGTCTTGTGCCAGTTTTCAAAGGGAATTTTTCCAGTTTTTGCCCGTTCAGTATGATATTGGCTGTGGGTTTGTCATAAATAGCTCTTATTATTTTGAGGTACGTTCCATCAATACCGAATTTATTGAGCGTTTTTAGCATGAAGGGCTGTTGAATTTTGTCAAAAGCCTTTTCTGCATCAATTGAGATAATCATGTGGTTCTTGTCTTTGGTTCTGTTTATATGCTGGATTATGTTTATTGATTTGCGAATGTTGAACCAGCCTTGCATCCCAGGGATGAAGCCCACTTGATCATGGTGGATAAGCTTTTTGATGTGTTGCTGAATCCGGTTTGCCAGTATTTTATTGAGGATTTTTGCATCGATGTTCATCAGGGATATTGGTCTAAAATTATCTTTTTTTGTTGTGTCTCTGCCAGGCTTTGGTATCAGGATGATGTTGGCCTCATAAAATGAGTTAGGGAGGATTCCCTCTTTTTCTATTGATTGGAATAGTTTCAGAAGGAATGGTACCAACTCCTCTTTGTACCTCTGGTAGAATTCAGCTGTGAATCCATCTGGTCCTGGACTTTTTTTGGTTGGTAGGCTATTAATTGTTGCCTCAATTTCAGAGCCTGCTATTGGTCTATTCAGGGATTCAACTTCTTCCTGGTTTAGTCTTGGAAGAGTGTAAGTGTCCAGGAAATTATCCATTTCTTCTAGATTTTCCAGTTTATTTGCGTAGAGGTGTTTATAGTATTCTCTGATGGTAGTTTGTATTTCTGTGGGGTCGGTGGTGATATCCCCTTGATCATTTTTAATTGCGTCGATTTGATTCTTCTCTCTTTTCTTCTTTATTAGTCTGGCTAGTGGTCTGTCAATTTTGTTGATCTTTTCAAAAAACCAACTCCTGGATTCATTGATTTTTTGGAGGGTTTTTTGTGTTTCCATCTCCTTCAGTTCTGCTCTGATCTTAGTTATTTCTTGCCTTCTGCTAGCTTTCGAATGTGTTTGCTCTTGCTTCTCTAGTTCTTTTAATTGCGATGTTAGAGTGTCAATTTTACATCTTTCCTGCTTTCTCTTGTGGGCATTTAGTGCTATAAATTTCCCTCTACACACTGCTTTAAATGTGTCCCAGAGATTCTGGTATGTTGTATCTTTGTTCTCATTGGTTTCAAAGAACATCTTTATTTCTGCCTTCATTTCGTTATGTACCCAGTAGTCATTCAGGAGCAGGTTGTTCAGTTTCCATGTAGTTGAGCGGTTTTGATTGAGTTTCTTAGTCCTGAGTTCTAGTTTGATTGCACTGTGGTCTGAGAGACAGTTTGTTATAATTTCTGTTCTTGTACATTTGCTGAGGAGTGCTTTACTTCCAATTACGTGGTCAATTTTGGAGTAAGTATGATGTGGTGCTGAGAAGAATGTATATTCTGTTGATTTGGGGTGGAGAGTTCTATAGATGTCTATTAGGTCTGCTTGCTGCAGAGATGAGTTCAATTCCTGGATATCCTTGTTAACTTTCTGTCTCGTTGATCTGTCTAATGCTGACAGTGGAGTGTTGAAGTCTCCCATTATTATTGTATGGGAGTCTAAGTCTCTTTGTAAGTCTCTAAGGACTTGCTTTATGAATCTGGGTGCTCCTGTATTGGGTGCATATATATTTAGGATAGTTAGCTCTTCCTGTTGAATTGATCCCTTTACCATTATGTAATGGCCTTCTTTGTCTCTTTTGATCTTTGATGGTTTAAAGTCTGTTTTATCAGAGACTAGTATTGCAACCCCTGCTTTTTTTTGTTCTCCATTTGCTTGGTAAATCTTCCTCCATCCCTTTATTTTGAGCCTATGTATGTCTCTGCGTGTGAGATGGGTCTCCTGAATACAGCAGACTGATGGGTCTTGACTCTTTATCCAGTTTGCCAGTCTGTGTCTTTTAATTGGAGCATTTAGTCCATTTACATTTAAGGTTAATATTGTTATGTGTGAACTTGATCCTGCCATTATGATATTAACTGGTTATTTTGCTCATTAGTTGATGCAGTTTCTTCCTAGCCTCAATGGTCTTTACATTTTGGCATGTTTTTGCAATGGCTGGTACCGGTTGTTCCTTTCCATGTTTAGTGCTTCCTTCAGGATCTCTTGTAAGGCAGGCCTAGTGGTGACAAAATCTCTAAGCATTTGCTTATCTGTAAAGGATTTTATTTCTCCTTCACTTATGAAACTTAGTTTGGCTGGATATGAAATTCTGGGTTTAAAATTCTTTTCTTTAAGAATGTTGAATATTGGCCCCCACTCTCTTCTGGCTTGTAGAGTTTCTGCGGAGAGATCTGCTGTTAGTCTGATGGGCTTCCCTTTGTGGGTAACCCGACCTTTCTCTCTGGCTGCCCTTAAGATTTTTTCCTTCATTTCAACTTTGGTGAATCTGGCAATTATGTGTCTTGGAGTTGCTCTTCTCGAGGAGTATCTTTGTGGCGTTCTCTGTATTTCCTGGATTTGAATGTTGGCCTGCCCTACTAGGTTGGGGAAGTTCTCCTGGATGATATCCTGAAGAGTGTTTTCCAACTTGGTTCCATTTTCCCCCTCACTTTCAGGCACCCCAATCAGACGTAGATTTGGTCTTTTTACATAATCCCATACTTCTTGCAGGCTTTGTTCGTTTCTTTTTCTTCTTTTTTCTTTTGGTTTCTCTTCTCGCTTCATTTCATTCATTTGATCCTCAATCGCTGATACTCTTTCTTCCAGTTGATCGAGTCGGTTACTGAAGCTTGTGCATTTGTCACGTATTTCTCGTGTCATGGTTTTCATCTCTTTCATTTCGTTTAGGACCTTCTCTGCATTAATTACTCTAGCCATCAATTCTTCCACTTTTTTTTCAAGATTTTTAGTTTCTTTGCGCTGGGTACGTAACTCCTCCTTTAGCTCTGAGAAATTTGATGGACTGAAGCCTTCTTCTCTCATCTCGTCGAAGTCATTCTCCGTCCAGCTTTGATCCGTTGCTGGCGATGAGCTGCGCTCCTTTGCCGGGGGAGATGCGCTCTTATTTTTTGAATTTCCAGCTTTTCTGCCCTGCTTTTTCCCCATCTTTGTGGTTTTATCTGCCTCTGGTCTTTGATGATGGTGATGTACTGATGGGGTTTTGGTGTAGGTGTCCTTCCTGTTTGATAGTTTTCCTTCTAACAGTCAGGACCCTCAGCTGTAGGTCTGTTGGAGATTGCTTGAGGTCCACTCCAGACCCTGTTTGCCTGGGTATCAGCAGCAGAGGCTGCAGAAGATAGAATATTTCTGAACAGCGAGTGTACCTGTCTGATTCTTGCTTTGGAAGCTTCCTCTCAGGGGTGTACTCCTCCCTGTGAGGTGTGGGGTGTCAGACTGCCCCTAGTGGGGGATGTCTCCCAGTTAGGCTACTCAGGGGTCAGGGACCCGCTTGAGCAGGCAGTCTGTCCCTTCTCAGATCTCAACCTCCGTGTTGGGAGATCCACTGCTCTCTTCAAAGCTGTCAGACAGAGTCGTTTGCGTCTGTGCAGAGGTGTCTGTGTGTCTTAGTTTACTGTGCCCTGTCCCCAGAGGTGGAGTCTACAGAGACAGGCAGGTTTCCTTGAGCTGCTGTGAGCTCCACCCAGTTCGAGCTTCCCAGCAGCTTTGTTTACCTACTTAAGCCTCAGCAATGGCGGGCGCCCCTCCCCCAGCCTCGCTGCTGCCTTGCCGGTAGATCACAGACTGCTGCGCTAGCAACGAGGGAGGCTCCGTGGGTGTGGGACCCTCCCGGCCAGGTGTGGGATATGATCTCCTGGTGTGCCTGTTTCCTAAAGCGCAGTATTGGGGTGGGAGTTACCCGATTTTCCAGGTGTTGTGTGTCTCAGTTCCCCTGGCTAGGAAAAGGGACTCCCTTCCCCCTTGCGCTTCCCAGGTGAGGCAATGCCTCGCCCTGCTTCAGCTCTCGCTGGTCGGGCTGCAGCAGCTGACCAGCTCCGATCGTCCGGCACTCCCCAGTGAGATGAACCCAGTACCTCAGTTGAAAATGCAGAAATCACCGGTCTTCTGTGTCGCTGGCTCTGGGAGTTGGAGACTGGAGCTGCTCCTATTCGGCCATCTTGCTCCGCCCCCCCTGATTTCATCTTAAGAACTACAGTGGATGCTTGAGTAGTAGTCAGACACATGGTATGTAACCTCTCGTTTCTTTCATGTACATTATTTTCCAGAAAGATCACTTCTTTCTGTTTAAATTTTAAATAAAAAACATACAAGCCAATGGCATGATGCTCAAATTGAGTTAAATGCAGCAAAGAAATTATATTCACAATGTAACAGTGCTTTGCTAATGTTTCATGTACGGCACCAAGCAGCAAAGGTACAACTCCATCGAGACTTTGATCTACAGGTTAAAAGCACAGGGTACCTTTTTAGATCTAAACTTTAATAGCCACAGAAGCAAAACGAAACCAAACCTAAACACCCTCTATAATTTACCTGTTAGGATATATATGCATCTCTTCCTTTTTAGTTAGC